>NW_025333498.1:15702500-16902500 GCF_019186645.2 Phyllostomus hastatus | reverse complement strand
GAAGGGAATTAAGGTATTTTTGTCAGAAATAAAGTTCCAAAACTTTACTCCACTCATTAGATGACATCTGAAATATCTAAGTCCACAATGATAGAAATAAATGACTAAATAAATAAGTAAATAAGAAAGAAAGAAAATTTTTCTTTCCAGAGGAATTCAAATGAAAAAATGTATCAGGAACAAGAAAAGTAGAAAATCACTGTTAGTAAACCACAGTAGTAACTGATGCAGGTGAGATCCACCAATAAATGGTAACATTAATGGGCAGAAGTTCCAGGAGAAACAGCTTCAATATTTATTAATTACCAAGTTAAAAAAGTAACTTTTTTAAAAATAAAGAATAAACATACTATGATCTGCCGCAAACCTACTCTCCCACCTACACTATCTCTTTATTGGTCTAACTCAATTATTGACTGTTTCCTGAACACCCTCTCTACTTTCCCACTGTGCTGATACTTAGCAAGCTTTTACTACATGTAAATCATGGCTTCTCAACAGTGGTACTATTGACAGTTTGGACTAGATCACTCTTGGTTGAGTGGGGCTGTCCTGTGCGCTGCAAGCTGTTTTTCAGCATCTCTAGTTTCTACCTACTAGTTGCTGGTAGCACCCAATCCCAGCTGTGAAAATAAAAAATGTGTCCAAACATTGCTACATGTCCCATGGGGCAAAACTGGTCCTCAGTTGAGAACCACTAATATAAATCCTTATTATTCTTTTTTAAAAAAATATTTTATTTATTTATTTTTAGAGACGGAAGGGAGGGAGAAAGAGAGAGAGAGAGAAATATCAATGTGCGGTTGCTGGGGGTCATGGCCTGCAACCCAGGTATGTACCCTGGCTGGGAATCGAACCTGCAACACTTTGGTTCGCAGCCCGTGCTCAATCCACTGAGCTATGCCAGCCAGGGGGAATCCTTATTATTCTTTATAGTTCAGTTTAAGTGTGACCTCTTTCTTGAAGTCTTACCTTGTTATATCCCACATGGAATTACTCTGTCCTATATTAGCATGCCATAGTTTTAAAGCAGTGCCTTTTCGATACATCAGTTATGATGTTCACCATTGAAAACCACATCCATCCCTTTCTAGGTTTTTTTGAGGCTAGAGAAGAATTATGTTATCACACTTTTATAGGCCCTTACAATACCACTTATTGTCTTGCATAAAGTAGATACTCAATAAAAGTTAACCAGATTAAATAAAATAGTGAGAAAAGTACTTAATTGAACTAAAAGTTTTATTTTTTACGTTTTGCTCTCAATATACAATATATTTTAAAGAGCGTATTTAGCAGTAATAGTTTGGTACTACTTTGCTTAAGTTCTGTATTTTGATAAAAAGCAGGACAGAGTAGAATTGAGAGTATGATCCAGGTTAACTGAAGTACCACTATTCACTTGCTTGATTAACCAAGAGAAACCAGCTTCAGAGTTAGACTCGCAAATACATGTATAAAATGACAACAGCTAAAGGGTAGGTACTTTGCTGGAACAAACCAATGAAGAACTCCAGCCAGGATCCTGCCACTAACAGAACAATGACATACGGTCAAGTAAAGACACTTCACTTTACTTCTCGAAGTTGTCCTTGCATCTTTTCATTTCAGTGTATTTTAAAGAAATATCTTTGTGAGAGGTCTCAGTAGTTTGAGTATAGACTTTTGTTGTTCTTCTAAGCTTTGCCTAAGTTGGAACTTGATCATAGACTGTATGTAGAGTCACATAAATATATTTTATGTAAATTATAAGTGGCCACCTACAAACATAAGAGTAAAGATAGTTCACAGGGAATAGAATCCTATCTTTAAGCTAACATACAAGGTCTGTCCGGAAAAAGTCCAGCCATTGTTAATATAATGAGAATGGTCTGTCCAACATTGATGTAACCTGGCAGCCAAGGAGCGTGGACTGGAATGCGCATGTGTGAACAATGACAACTTCACTGTACTAGTCAGTGGGGAGGGAGAACCCATTCAGTGAGCATGTGTACTGAGTGGCCATCACATTCAAAATGATTGAGCGAGCAGAGAAATGAATCTGCACCAAATTTTGCGTTATGCTTGAATATTTCTTCACGGAAACTATCCAGATGATTCAGAAGGCTTTCAGGGACAATGCAATGAGCGCAGTACAAATAAACGTGTGGCACAAATGCTTCAAAGATGGTCAAGAATCCATTGAAAATGATCCACATTCTGGAAGGCCTGCAACATGCAGAATGCCTGAGAATGTTGAATGTGTATGGGCAACTAACAGTGTGAGAACTAGCAGCTGATCTGGGGATTCTAAAATCTACTGTGTCTGAGATTTTGACACAGGATCTTGGAATGAAATGTGTCATGGCAAAATTTGTTACATGGCTTCTACAACCAGAGCAGAAGGAACATTGTGCTGCAGTTGATAACTTCATTCAAACTGCTACCAATGAACCAGATTTCCTCAAGAAGGTCATAACGGGAGATGAATCGTGGGTCTATGGCTATGGTCGGGAAATGAAGGCCCTTTGTCCCAATGGAAGTTACTGGGTTCTCCAAGCCTGAAGAAGGTGCGGCAAAGTTGCAGCAAGATCAAGACCATATTAACCATGTTTTTTCATTAGGAAGATGTTGTCCATCTTGGGTATGCCCCTCCAGGCCAAACAATTAATAAGGAGTACTACCTCAAAGTTCTTTGTTGGCTGAAAGATGCAATAAGACAAAAACGGCTGCTGTTAAGGACAACTAGTGATTGGCAGCTTCATCACGACAAAGGTACCTGCTCATGCATCACATCCCAAGCAGAGTTTTTTTGATAAAACATCAAATCACCAAGGTGACTCCACCTCTCCCACAATCCCTCAAAGACCAGATTTGGCACCCTGCAACTTTTGGCTTTTCCCAAAACTTAAATAACCTTTGAAAGGGAAGAGATTTAAGACTGTTGATGAGATTCAGGAAAATATGACAGTGCACCTAGTGGCAATTCCAATAAAGGATTTTGCGGAGAGTTTTGAACAGTGGAAGAGATTCTGGGAGAACTGTGTAAGGTTGTCCCAAAGTGCTTGTTTTGAAGGGGACTGAGACATTACCGTCCTGTGTACTATGTTTCTTGTATCATCTTCAATAAATGTGTCTTTTTCATAGTACATGGCAGGATACTTCTTGGACAGACCTTGTATAAGTCAGTTAGGGATCAATCTCATGCAATTGATTATTCTAAAATCACTAGCATAGTGGAATTTCTTACCTGTTATCATATGATTCTTGTTCTTTAAGATATTGCTGCATTAATTCTTCTTGCTTCTTCTTATCATATGATATTTTCTGTTCTGCCATCCATACCTAAATTAATGAAGTAAAAATTTCAAATTAAATGGGAAATTTGCCTTTCTTTATAAATCATAAAACACTATTGTATATAGTTCACAACATAATGCATTTTGGTCATAATGACACCATCACAAAATATCAGTTGAAGCCTGATTTGTGCTTTTGTACAAGTCCTTCAAGCCAACCATTCAAAAGAGTTACACTTTTAAGCAAAAATATCAAACTTGAGAACCACTCTGAGCACCTGCAGTACAACAGATTTTTCCATTCAGTCCCTGTGTTACTTCAGAGAGGAGAACCACCATCTCTCTACACGTAATAAGTCTAGACTAGAAAACACACAGGGTACAACCAGTAGGGTCAAATAGTGCCAAGGGGTACAAATGGGAGTCACTGACACCTGAAGAGAGGACAAATGGAGGAAAAGGAAGAGGGAAAAAAGGAAAGGAAAAAGTTGTAGAAAAAAGGAAAGAGACAGAGAGGAAACAAAGAGATAAGAAAGAGGTATATCAGATATTTCAAAGACACCAGCACCAGAAGCTGAATGTGTCCCTAAGTGAAATTCTCAAAATCATAAATGTGGTGAAGGTAAAAAGCGCACACAACTTATGTAATGATATTTAAGCATGTTTCTTCCAGGTTTAAAAGTCTTCCTACCACCTTTAGCATGAAGGACAAAGTATTTGACAACCATTCAACAAAAACAACTCAAAATTTTTGCTCCAAACATGCTAAGTTTTAAGAAGGTAAATTGTAGGACAAACACTTATGTTGATAAAATTATAATTATTAACTGTGTCCAGATGAGCATGGGGAGAAGGGTGTGGGACAAGACTGCCACTGCTCAATTTCAGAAGGAAAAAAAAGGGTAGTTGTTAGTACTTTGGTAGTGCTGAGATAGGAAGGTTCTATGGGGACACAATTGAGATGTGAACAAGAAAGATTAATGTGGAGATAAAAGCAGATATTGAAATGAAAAGAGAACCCACCACAGACCGAATACACTAGAAATTTATTTTGGTGTAAGTCCCTGAAAGTTTCTTCCACTGACTTTATACTTACCAATGTAATGTTATAATAGAAGAAACATATATACTTGGGATAGGCAATAAAGGGCACCTGTTTGGAATTTTCACTGTAGCTTAAAATACAAACTGTCATAACAGAGAAATGCTCAGCAGAATAATACTAATAACATTCTAATGAATAACATATTACTTCTAACAGAGTAACTACCACCTATTTGCTTTAGCTTTTATAAAGTTATTTTACTTATCTCAATTGCTCAAGAACTTAAATACATACTGAGTATTTATCACAGACTGGAGTAAAAAGTAATAGAACATATTCTTGCCTTCAAAGTGCTAAGAAATCTGCTAATAGAAAATCATACTAACTTTTCTGTAACTTTAAGCTATTTGTAATAAAAATAAAAGGTGTGAATTACATAAATAACAATAAAGTTTGATATTTGGATAATAGAAATATGTACAACATAACAAAATAAAGCAAAACAGTGATTAACTTTAGGGCACATGATGGAAGGCTGGTATAATGGAATACTTTACAGCAACTTTGGGTTTTAAAAAGTTATTTATTTTTTAAAATTAAGTAACTATATTCACAGCTGCCCATGTTATCCATTTCTTATATATGAGTGTGTGTATATATATATATCCTTTCAAAGCTGCTGTAATGCACATATACATAAAGAATATATAGGGTGGGGCAAGAGTACATTTACAGTTGTGAGTACATGAAACAGTTTATTTTTGTATTGTTATTTAATTATTGTATTTTCCATATGAACAAATGTAAACCCACTTTTGCCCCACCCTGTGTAGTAAATCATACACACATTTCTTTTCTTACTCTTTTCATATATTGGTAACATATATTGCATACACACACACACACATATATCCACACAGAGAAGATGTACATAATTCTATACTGTGGAGATCATTCCAAAATCACTAAACAAAAAGCCTTCTTGTATTTAGGTGGGGGCTGCAGAGAGCTGACTATCATTCCATTGTGTGGCTATAACATCACTTATTTAACCCATCTCTTGCTCTACTAGTGGGCATTTAAGAAATTTCCAATCTTTTGCTATTAAAAACTGTGCTGCAATAAATAGCCCTGTACACAAGCAACTTCATACATGTTAAACAAGATTTTAAAGAGGATCAAAATTTTGCCAAGGAAAAAACAGGGTAAGATATTATCAGTAGAGGGAACAACTCAGTCTAAGGCCCAAAGATATAAAACCAGAATTAAGTAGTTTGATATTGCTGGAATATACAATCTGAGGTAGGAGAATGGCAGTAGGGGACGAAGGAGGAAAAATAAACTGGAGCCAGATAACTTGGACTTACTCCTGTGATATTTTAATAAGAGGGAAGAGATCAGATTTGTCCTTTAAAAAGACTACTCTATGGAAACAACCCAAATATTCATCAACTGATGAATGAACAAATAAAATGTGCTATATACACACAATCAAATATTCATCAATAAAAAGAAATGTAGTACTGATACACTGAACATCGATAAACTTTGAAAACATTATACTAAGCAAAATAAACCAGTACTTGTCAAAAGATCACATATTTTATTATTTGTATGCAATGTCCAGGACAGCAAATCCACAAAAACAGAAAACAGATTAGTGATTCCTAAGGCTGAAGAGGTGGGAGGGTTAAAGACAAATTGGGAAGAACTGCTAACAGATGTGGGTTTTGGGCTGAGTGGTGATGAAGATTGTATCTTAGTAAAGCTGCTAAATAAAATAGTTATTCTGACAGCTATGTAGAGAACAGATTTGAGAAGGGTCAACACTGGGAGGCAGAAAACCCAGTTAGAAAACATAACAGTCCAGGTGAAAGACAGTGAATCTAAGCTAAGACACAGGCAGTAGTGACAAAGAGGAGATAAAGATTCAAGATATATTTGGGAGGTGAGACCAATAGAATTTATTAGCTACCTAGATAAAGGGGTAATGGGAAAGGGATGAATCTTGCCATTCTGGCTTGGGTGACTGAGTGACTGGGTGACTGTTAATGTTAGGTAGCAACTAGGAACCAGCAGCCAGAGGGGAAACAAAGGCAGGGCCCTCACTATTACAATCTAACAAAGAACTTAATACAGGAGGCGGGAAGCAAAAGGAAAACAAGTCTCATCAATTAACTCAGCAGTGGCCAGGTATCCCAAGCATTACAAGGAAAACAGCACAGGTGAAGGGGAGAGTCCTTGAGACCGTGCTGAGAAAAGGGGCTTCTGTAACAATCTCACTAAGATTGCCAGGCATTCTGAACATCACAAGCAGGAATTACACCTGAGGAAGAGGGGGCCTATGCTGGGAAAGGGACCTCTGCAACAATTTCACTAAGACAAAAAGCCTTTACTAACCAGGAAAGAAAGCCTTTGTAGCTGTACATTATTCCCAAAGGGGGAAGGAAGCGGGAACCTAGAAGCCAGCTAAATTGTATAACCCCAGAACCCTAATAGTCAGTGTACTTAGCTAAGTACTCACTTGTAGCCTTGCCTCAAGTGTATAGAATAAACTTACTAACAAACTTACTAGCAACTTTATGGGTGCCTGCCTGCAGCTTTGTGCTTGTGTATTTCATAAATGAACTTGCTTCTCATTTCCACTATACTTATTTGTCTCTCACTTTAATTCATGTCTTGTGAGTGAGGCAAGAACAGAGAGGCTGGGGAAAGAGCCTCTTGACTCGGGTCTCTCTCATCTCACCCATAACATTACTCCCTACAGGGTCTGGCTGAAGTAACCCTCCCATGCATGTGGTTGGTAGGGTAATATATGGGTGTAATAATTTGAACATGTCACCTAAAATGTCATATGGTGTGTTTGAGTGTGATATTGTTATGTTACAGAATTACATTCTTATGATTTTGTAATAACAGGTTTTGTAATAAAAAAAGGGGCATTATTTGTGCCAGACACTGTATATTTACTACTCATCTGATACAGTAAGTAAAAAAAAAGAGGAGCAGATTTTGGATGAAAGATAAGTTCCATTTCAGAAATGTTGAGTCTGAGATGCCAGTGGAGTATCAAGATGAAACTGTCTACTATATGGTTGTTTCTGAGGTGTCTTGAGCTAGAGGGAGAGACCTGGGGCTGTAGCTTTGACAGGGTGAAGAAGGGGTAGTTAAAACTACAAAATTTGATACACTTGCTTGGGAAAACATACACAGTAAGCAAGACCTAGGCCAAGAATGAAACCTTGGGTAACACCTGTATTTCCAGAGCAGGCTAAGAGTACAAGTACATGTGTAGGGGCAACTAACATTTTATTGAGCACCCGACTGCATGGTGGGCACAGTGCTAGGTGGTATCTTGTTTCAAGACCTTTATCTAACCAGGGGTGTCCGAACTTCTGGCATATCTGGGCCACACTGGAAGAAGAAGAGTTGTCTTGGGCCACACATTAAATACACAAACACTAACAAAAACAAACAAACAAACAATCTCATAATGTTTTAAGTAAATTTATGATTTTGTGTTAGGCTGTATTCATAGCTATCCTGAGCCACATGTAGCCTGTAAGCCATGAGTTGGACACCCCTGCAAGAGGAACACCCTGAAATAATTGAGGTACGAAGACACAAAAATTTTTTTAAATCAGGAAAAGTAAAAGAACTCACAGAAAGCCTCACAAGCATGCTATTGACTCAATGTTGATCATTATCTCTTTAAAGCTATTTAAAATGCCACTTATTATTACTTAAGGAAATAAGTAACTCAGTCTAGGTTAAAAACTGTTATGGTTAGTGGGCTTCAAATATAATGTCCTGTGTTAGCTTATGAAATATGGTAAGCCTGAGGCAGCCAATATAATCAGAAGCTGATTGCTAAAACCATCACTTAAAACTGTTTATTAAACCATCTTATTTAATAATCATACCAATTTCACCAGTCAAGGCAGCTGATACTGATTATCCTTAATTTATAGACTTGGAGACGGGAATGAGGGATATTAACTACTTTGTGCAAGGTATCAGGGCTAAAAGTGACTGTGCCGTAATAACTAGAATCCAGGTCTTATTCCAATGCTCAGATTCTTCCTACTTCAGTTCTGCTTTCCACTTCTACAGTATTGAGCAGTTTTTCTTTACCGAACCTAGTAGACATATAATTGATTGCTTAAAAAGCCAAACTAAAGAGGTCATCAAAAAGGCGCTATATTACCGGGTGGAATAAGAAGAGGAAGCAAGGGGGTGATTTTATTTCCGTTTTGAGA
Organism: Phyllostomus hastatus; assembly: GCF_019186645.2. Taxonomy (NCBI): domain Eukaryota; kingdom Metazoa; phylum Chordata; class Mammalia; order Chiroptera; family Phyllostomidae; genus Phyllostomus; species Phyllostomus hastatus. Next base: position 16,893,918 of record NW_025333498.1, on the reverse strand, counting down.
TTTACCTTATCTTAAATAAACAGGAAGTTTTAGTTTGTACAGAATAGCAGTGCTCCAAAACAGTGACCCCTGGGATTCGAAAAGGCTAACCCAGAATCTGCCGAGGGAAGTAGTGAGGAATCTCTATGACCAGTTTTCCCATCTTAGGAACTTAAAATCTCGCTGACGGAACTGACAGCAGAGACCAGGACCGCCTGTTTCCGGGCTGATGCAGAATAAACGTCGAAGACCAGCTTTGTCAACGAGTTTCTCAGTGGGGGAGAAAGTGCGAGAACACCTGGGCTTCAGGCCTGAAGAAGAGGCGACTAACTCAGGGATCCTAGGGACACCATCACTCCCATTTCCAGCACCCTTCGGGAACCCAGTCAAAGGGCCAGCACCCTCCCCAGCTCCTCTTACTCACTTTTTTGATATTGGATTTGGAGGCGGGATGAAAGTCCTTCTTGCACATGAAATTGGCGAAGGATTTCCCCATCTTGGAGAATAATACAGGGAAACCACCCACTAGATCTGAGAGCTACGTAAACAAACTCTGCCGCCTAACCGGAACTGCGCCTTCTGTGCACTGAACACTTCCGGTTGAAAGGTAACAGCTTCCGACAACTAACACTTCTACAAGCCAAAGTTCGCCTTTTTCCCTTTTCACTTTGGGTTGCTCTGAGGCCAGGTGAGGTACGCGCACAGAGGAGGGGTATGCGTAGTTGAGGTAGGAAAACGGAAAGTGCAGCGCGATCGGACCAAAGGGCGCTGGGAGGGGTTCCGGGTCACTACTGCGCGGGGTGCGTTTGAACGCCCGAATGGGGTGCGGTGTGCAGCCGGGGCATTGGCTCTTCTGCAAGTGTTTTAAGTTCGAGCCCTTTACCCTGTGAACGCTGACTCGAATTACATAAAGTGTTCTGCACCTATTTTCTCATCTGTGTTACGAAAGTAGTAATTCTCGCAATATGTAGCACGTTTGTGAAGATGTTTCTGAAAGCATCTAAAGCATATAGAATACAATGTCAGCTCTACAAGTGCGAGGGCTGTCCATTTTGTTACCAGCTGTACGGTGCCTGGTGCAGAAAGATGTTCAACAAACTTTTGTTGAATGATAAATGCACAGGAGGTGTTAGTAAACGCTCTCAAGGCTTCCCTCCGAAATGGGCTTAGATGTCCTTCTAATCAGGATGCTTGTTTCCTTTGCTTCCCCTACGACCCGTTAGAGAGGTCAGATCACCTAGTGCAGCTAATGGCCCTGAGTCTCCAAGGTTTTAAGTGGAAGTGGCTGCTGCAGGAGATCCATAAATCAGCTATTGTGTGCGCGCGTGTGTGATGCCTTTTGTAAGAAGTTTACTCGGCTGCCAAATGACAACAATAGCTTTCATTCGAGTGTCTTCTATGTTCTATGTAGTGCAAAACGCTTTACACATTGTCTTATTAAGTTCTCAAACAGCCCTGTGAGATCATTACCAATGAGGCAGGGGCCAGAGAGAGAATAAATAACCTGCTTCGCAACACAAATATAAGGCTATCCAAGAAATAAAGGTTGAAATACACACACAAAAAAGAACAGAAACAATTGTGACCTCTCTGTTTCCATCACTGAGGAAAAGAGAAAAACTCTAGGAGTTTCAGGCTGAAGTTCTTTCCTGTTTGAATCATTTTGTCTTCTTTCTAATGAAACATTTATTAGATTTAAATTTTGTTTTAAGATGTATGCATAAAACCATTTTAAGTTTTGGGCATTATACAATAAAGGGAGAAAACTATAAAACAATGTGTTCATTCTGGAAGCACAGTAAAAACTATGAGACACTTAAGTGTTCTAAAATTTAGGATTTAAGATTTTTCTGAATTACAAATGAACACATAATCTTTTTATTTAAAAAATATTTTATTCTTATTCTGTTACAGTTGACCCCATTTTTTCCCTTTGCCCTCCTCTGCCCAGGGCTACCCCCCACAGGAAATCCCTACCCAGTTGTCCATGTCCATGGGTCACTCATACATGTTCCTTGACTAGTCCCTTTCCCTTCTTTCCACCATTATTACCCTCCCCCCTCTCCTCTGGTCACAGTCAGTCTTGAGCACATAATCTTGATATTAAATTCTGCAATCAGGGTTTACAAGTTCCAGATGAGAAATTTCTCATGGAAATTTGAAATTTTATTGACATCTTCTTTGTATTTGTCTGATTTAGTGAGTCTGTTTCAAAGTGTCAGTCTGACTAGTATTATAATCTGTGTATTCTTCTCCAGCTCAAAGGAAATTCCTTCTCAAAGGAGACCCATTCCTCCTTCCTTTGAGGAAATAGTGGATACACAATACCAGGACTTTTCTGTAAATTCCAGTGATGAAAATACAAAGTTAATAAGACATAGTCTCAGGCCTCGAGGATCTCCTAGTCGGTTAAGGACTCATATATGTACATAAATATAGTAAAATATGGTCTTGACAACAGCAGAACTAGGTATAGGGATTCCCAAATATAGAAATAGTTAAAGGTGAATCAGGGAAGACTTCAGGAGAAAAAGATCTTAGAGGGTATATTTGAGGGTATAAATAGATAGAAGAAGGTACTTGCCAATGCCATTTTCCTGGTTAAAAAAATTAATTTTTAAATTGGTTTTAGAGAGAGGGAGCGAGGGAAAAGGAGAGAGAGGGAAGAGACGTGGATTTATTGATTTGTTGTTCCACTTAATTATGCATTCATTCGTTGATTCTTGTATGTGCCCTGACGGGGAATCCAATGGACAACTTTGGCCTTTTAAGACAATGCTTTAACCAGCTGAGCTACCTGGCTAGCCTCAATGCTATTGTCTTTTGATTCTTGTACTATAAGATTCATTCCTAAGTCATTTTCTTACTGACTTTTATACTATAGTATATGAAGTCTAAAACATCAACTAATAGCTTTTATTAGTATGGTAATAATATCCCTCAGTCATTAAGTTAACTTTTTGTTTTGTATACACTTAAAAATGCTTTTCTTTTTTATTTTTAATCTTTTATATGATTTTCAGTTAAAAAATGGAACCTCGTTCCTGTGACACTTTCGTGGCATTACCTCCAGCAACAGTTGAAAACAGGATTATTTTTGGAAAAAATTCAGATAGACTCTGTGATGAAGTACAAGAGGTAGTTTATTTTCCTGCAGCAGTTCATGATAACCTGGGAGGACATCTTAAGGTAGGTGAAATACATATTTGTTAGTAATATGCTTCTTGAAAAATATAAAGTTTTTTTCTATCATTAGCTAGCTATTTTGCAGATATTATAAAAGTTACAAATTCAAGAATATAAATTTGAAAAATAATTTAAATCAGAAGTAGACTCTAGTCTTTTATGATTTGGAGGAAGGTAAAATAACAATAATAGTTAATTCTTGGATCAAATATTTGAATACTTATATATGTGAGTGTGTTAAATAGAGCAGTCAAGCTTAGAGTTTAGTAGAAGAATTGATGTGAATGCATCTAACCCCATTATAAAGTGTGATGGTCTAATTTCAAAATTTAAGAGCAGCAAGCTGTGACAGCAGTGCAGAAGAAACAATTAATTCAGACTAAGGGTGAAGGAAGGCTTCAGGAGTTTGGGGTTTCAGCTGGGGTTTGGTGGACAAAAAGGATTCTGATTGGTGTAGAATAGGAAAAGTCATTCCAAGTTTCTAGAATCACAGTTTTATTATCTGGGAATAAAATTTTTATTGAGCCCAATGAAAACACTATCAACATGAATTTTTATGTAGCCATTTGGTAGAATTAAAGGATTCTTTAAATTTTTTAATTAAAATTCCACTTAACATGGAAATTAAAGTTCTATATTGTACTTTAATTGCTAACATATTTTTTAGATTTCATTGATATTCTAATATATTAAATACTAGCTGTTTTCTGGGTACTAGGCCAGTTTTTCTTTGGTTGTGACTATTTATTCATCTTAGGTCCCTTTCCACTTTTGTCTCTTTATATTTAAATCTAGCCTATCCTGTAAACCAGTGGTTCTCATTCTTTTCACTGCTGTGGACATACCATGCCAGATGGATGGGCTTCTGTGACAATACCATGTGTTTAAGGGCTACCATGTGGAACTGAAATCACTAACCAAGAAATACTGGACATTGAGATTGAGAACTGCTTCCTTAAGCTTCAACTCACATATATCTCCCTTTACAAAATGTTTCCAAATTTCACAATTAGAAACCATCTCTCTCCTGAGTTTCTGTTAGCTCATCTGCCTTTTCTTTGTGGCCCTTATACTTTATGTTTTGTTGTATGTCAGTTAATGTACAAATCTTAGTTTCTTAAAAGCAAGATCAGTATCTGATTTCATCCCTTAGCAGAGTGCTTTATAATAGGAGATGCTCAGCAAATATATGACTTGAATAAATGCATCAGGGTCAATCTGAGTATGTTTTGTGAGTAATGACTTTATTATTGAAAATTTCAATTTAGTTATATTCATTCTTCTCTTTCACAATGGTTATGCTTTCTGATTGACTTTTAAGATTCCAGACTTCGACAACTTTCAGTTTTCGACTTTATGGTTATTGCTGTGACTTTCTTTACAGTGTACTTACATAGAAATTGATCAAGTTCCTGAAACATATGCTGTTGTTCTCAGTCGCCCAGCTTGGTTATGGGGAGCAGAAATGGGAGCCAATGAGCATGGAGTTTGCATTGGGAATGAAGCTGTCTGGGGAAGAGAAGAAGTTTCTAATGAAGAGGCGCTACTGGGCATGGACCTTGTCAGGTTATTTTTCTGTTCCTTTTTTTGCACTTATAGAACTTGTCGAAATTTTAAATTTTGGTATAACTCTTACATATTTCATTTTTCCATTTTTTTTCTTTTTTCTTGGTCTTTGATACTTTATAGTTTGTGTGAAAAATGCTTTAAAGTACTGGCATGCAATGTAAAGACTTTCAAATATCATTGATTGGGAGAGGCTATCTGAGGGTCAGAGATGAAGTAACTTGCCAATAAATTACCAGGTTGGAACTTGAACATTGTGAACATCCATAATCTTTGTTTTCAGTTGCCAACTGACTTCAGGAGGAGCAGTTTTGAAGTTGGATGTTAGTTTATTTGTTAACTTGAAGGGATATTTATTTTGAATATAAACACAAAATCTCATGTGCATGAAATTATTTAAGCAAAATAATGGGAATTTATTTTTAATCTGAGAACTTTAATATTTTTATTTTAGACTTGGCCTCGAAAGAGCTGATACAGCCGAAAAAGCCCTTGATGTCATTGTTGATTTATTAGAAAAATACGGCCAGGGTGGAAATTGTTCGGAGGGTGGTATGGCATTTAGCTATCACAACAGTTTCCTGATAGCTGACAGGGGTGAGGCCTGGATTCTGGAGACTGCAGGGAAGTACTGGGCAGCAGAAAAAGTACAAGGTATGGATGACTTTTCATCATTTGTTTTACAATTAATAAATACCCCATTAATTGCATAAATTGCATTTAATTGTCTTTCAAGATTTGTAATTCAGTGTAATGAAGGTTGAACTACAGGGGAAATGAAAAAATGTTAAAGAACATACAATAAGAGCACTATAAGAGCTTTCTTGAAAAGGAGGCATTATCTCTTTTTCATATCTTTAATATAAATTTTAAAAACCTGTACATATTTTCTTTTTTTTAAAGATTTTATTTATTTATTTTTAGAGAGGGAAGGGGGGGAGAGAGAGAGAGAGAGAGGGAGAGAGGGAGAGAGGGAGAGAGAGAGGGAGAGAGAGAGGGAAACATCAATGTGCAGTTGCTGGGGGTCATGGCCTGCAACCTAGGCATGTGCCCTGACTGGGAATTGAACCTGCGATGCCTAGTTTGCAGCCTGTGCTCAATCCACTGAGCTACGCCAGCCAGGGCAAAAAAAACCTGTATATATTTTCTATACAGTAGCTGTTGCTGTTTTATAGTGCTTTCCCAGTTTTTAATAATTCCTTACCATTTCTTTCTCTTTTTAACTTTGGGCTGAAGTGCAAAATTTCATCATGTCTGGGGATGGCAGTAAGAAAGGGGAATGGTGTTGGGTGGAGATGGATGTTTGAGGGGTTAGTGGTTAGAAACCTTATGTGGATACAATAGTGAGGCATGCAAAAATTGGTAATGGGTATCAGAGTAAAATAACACAATTTGATTGTTTTAGGATGCTTTGCTTTGTTTTCCATGGTTTCTTTGTGATCACATAGTCCTCTTATTTTTCAAGTGAGAAAATCCGTATATGTGAAGTGAATTACTCAAGGCAGTGAGTGAAAGACTAGAATTTAAATCTTTCCGCCTGGACTCTCAGTTCAGTATCCTTTCACTAAGAGTACAGTCTTGCGCTCAGGTGTGATCACATAGTTATTGTGAACGTGCCTTCTGGGTCTCATGGTTTTACAAGGGAGATAAGATACACATATGAAAATATTACGTGATGTGTGAATGATACAGACACATAAATGCTGTAAACATTTGGAGAAGTAAAAGTCATCGTGAGCCAGAGGAGTTCAGAAAGACTTCATAAAGGTAGCCTTGAGCTTTGGAGGATTTGGATGTTATTTTTCACAAATGTTGCCAGTTTTGGTGGACATTTTATATTTTTTCATCTATGTTTACTAATATAACAGTAAAAAAATACATTTAATTGAATTTATACTATTTTTCTTATTATGATAATTGCCCTGCTTGTATCATTAGCACTTTTTATTTTATGAAATGTGCCACATGCAAGAGAAATGAATAAATGTATTCTTTTGAAAAAGATAGGCCCAACCCTGACTGGAGTTGGCTGGGTGTCGTTCTGCAAAGTGAGGGGTCAACATCGTTAACCACTAGGGAAAGGCAAACTGAAATCACAATGAGGTATCACTATACTTCTCTCAGAATGGTTAAGATAAAAAATGACAGCACCAAATGCTTGTAAGAATGTGGACACTGGATCACTGATACAGGAGTTGTAACAATATACATCTACTCTGGATAACAGTTGGGCAGTTTTTCAAAAAACTAAACATGGCAACTACCATAAAACCTAGCAATTGCAATATCGTGCATTTTCCCAGAGAAATAAAAGCTCACATTATTACAAGAATCTGTACACGATATTTATAGCAGCTTTTTCCATGACAGCCCAAAACTGGAAGCAACTCAAATGTCCTGTAACCTGTGAATGGCTAAACAAACTATTGAACATACATACTATAGAATACTACTCAGCAATAAAAAAGAATGAACTGCTGACACATGTAATAACCTGAACGAATCTTTAGAGAATTATACTGAATGAAAAAAGCCAAAAGGTTATATCCTGCATGATTCTTTTTATATAACATTCTTAAGTGACAGCGGTAGAAATGGATAACAGGTTAGTGGTTGCCTGGGTTTCATAAGGGGTTTGGGGTGGAAACCAAGTGAGTGTAGCTATAAAATGGCAACCTGAGTGATCCTTGTGGTGATAAAAATATTGTGCATCTTAACTATATCAACACCAGTATTTTGTTTGTGATATTATGCAAAGCATTACCATTGGAGGGAGCTGGGTAAAGTGTATGCAAGATCTCTCTATTCTTAAAACTGCATGTGGGTCTATATCAAAATAAAGAAGTTTAATTTAAAAAGCAATTCATTTACCTTTTTGAATATGTAATAGATGCATATGATATACAATTTAGAAGTCTATGTTCACATTTAAATTGTGATTAAGAATCACAATGTACCAATAGCTACATTATGTTAAATATCATTTTTCCTCTCCCTTTACCTCTTCTTTGAAAACAGAGGGAGTTCGTAATATTTCTAATCAGCTTTCAATAACAACGAAGATTGATCGGGAACACCCACACATGAGAAACTATGCTAAACAGAAAGGTTGGTGGGATGGTACAAAGGAGTTTGATTTTGCGGCAACATACTCTTATATCGACACAGCCAAGATGATGGTTTCACCAGGCAGATACTGTGAAGGCTACAGACTTCTGAATAAACACAAAGGTAATCATTTAAATAATATCAAAATGAAAAATTATATTTTGTGTAGATATAATGAGGGGAACCCCATATTATATGATCTTAATATGATCTTTGATCATATTAAACACATGATCAAAGTGTTTTTGAGAAATTATTCTTAGTAAAGATATAGTTTTATTTAAACTATAAACATTGTGATATTGTAAGCTATTTTTTAAGATGACTGAAGTGCTGTATAATTATGAGAAGGTAATGACTTTTCAAGGACAAGTTCAAATTTATAATTCTCAGACCCTTTTTCAAGTTCTTACTAATGTTCTTAAATCCAAATTAGGATTGCTTTTCTTCTCAAAGTTCATTGGAACATGAAAACAGAGTTCTTGGACTACAGCCATTGCTTCTTTCATTTATCTTTGATAATATAACTATTGGTTATTTGTTTACAAAAGTTATATCGAGACCTGGTCAAAAAGACAAACTGAGCAGATTAAGAATTTCCACTTTCCACTCCAAAACTCTAGAAATGCTGAACAAAATATTTAAACATTAAAGACATGTATAGTTCGGACATAAGAGGAAATCACTAGGTAGCAAATGTGAGGAAAGAATACATAGTGGTAGCAAGATTTGAGATGTCTTCTTCCAACACAATCCTCTTTCTCTCTGTGTCAAAGTGTGTGGGGGTGGAGAGAAGGTGATTCGGGACCAGATGTAAGCTTTAGAGGCTAATTTTAACATTTATGAGAATATAGGTGTCTAGGTGAAAGACCCATTTGGGGAGCAGGAACTGTACTCCTTTCCAAGATTACAGTGTGAAAAATGCTACTCTGCTCCCTGCGCAGGGTTCCAGGTTGGAATTGGGTTGTCTGCTGTCTCAGGCTTTGGGTCCAGAAGTCACCTGTGAGCAACTGACCTCCGAGCTACACATATTTTGTAGGCACAGCTAAGGCCCTCTGTGCTCTTCTGAGAAACAAACATTGGTTTGGAACCAGTAAACCACACAGCATACCTGTATCTCTACAACCACTATGACAATATTTGATACAATAAATAGGTAGATTTTTTACTCAAAACTTTCTGTCCAAATAGTAAGCATGCTATATATAATGAATCTGTATGTAACTACCATTGAAAACATTTAAGTTTCATGGACATTCAGATGAGAGCTTGTAGTTTCTACATTTACTATGGATAATTTCTACTGTTGTGTCCTAAAGTTAAATGGTATTTTTTCTATATTATCTAACCTGCCGTTAATCTCACCTAGTGACATTTTTATTTCAGTTATTGTAGTTTTCATTTCTACATGTTTCTTTGGTTCTTTTTATATATCTCCCATTATTTTATTTATTATTTTCATGTTTTTCTTTAAGTCCTTGAACATATTCAGCATATTTAAAATAGCTGTTTTAGCATCTTGGTCTGCAGACTCCATTATCTCTGTAATTTCTGGGTCTGTTTCTGTTGTTTTAATTTTCTTCTGTTTTGGGTCACATTTTCCTGCTTGCTCATGTATCTAATTTCTTTCTTTCTTTCTTTCTTTCTTTCTTTCTTTCTTTCTTTCTTTCTTTCTTTCTTGTTGTTCAGTTACAGTTGTTCCGTCTTTCCTCGCTTGCTCACCCCAACCCAGTCTGTCTCCTCATGTATCTAATTTTTGAGCAGATGGTTGGCATTATAGATTTTATTTGTTGAATGCTGGATTTTGTTTTGTCCCTTTAAACAGTGTTGGACTTTGTTTTATCATTAAGTTACTTATAAAACAGTTTCATCTCTCTTAGGCTTGTTTTTAAGCTATACAGGGTCGCTCTAGAGTCACCTTTACTTTAGGACTGGTTTATTCCCACTACTTAGGAATGTCATCCTTCTGGAATTTCCATCGAATGCCCTGTGTATTAAACAAGATGTCTGTACTCCACTCCAGCTGATGGGAACTCAGTAGATTCCCAGCCCTGTGTTCGATTTATGAACTTTTTTATTCATAGTTCCTGGTAATTGCTCTTTCCTTAAAACTTGTTTTTTGACTTTGTGAAGTTTTACTGTGTATGTATATATATGCAAATTGGTATTCAGGCAGAGAGGCTTATTATACAGATTTTTAGAACTTTTTGGAGGGTAGCTCCTTCTTCTCTAGTGCTCTGCTCTGCAAATTCTAGCCAATAGTGTCTCCCTGAACTTCAATCTTTGTTTCCTCAGCTTAGAGTGATCTTTGGCTAGTCTGCTTTCCTCCTCCCTACACTGTGCTCTGGAAATTGCCTCCAACAAAACCAAACTGGATTCAGTATGATGGTAGAGCTTGCTTGCTTTGTTTGGTTCCTGTCTTTCAGGAATCACAGTCTTACTCCACCTGTTGTCCAGTGTCCAAAACCAGTTTTCTATATTTTGCCCAGTTTTCTGGTTTTATTTTTCTAGAGTAGGAGGGTAATTCTGGACCCTGTTGTTCCTTCATGGTTGGAAGCAGAAGTCCTATTTACATTATAGTAAGTGTTTCTTTGCAGTGTAGAAGAGAAATACAGTTCTTATCCAATAATAGACATTGTTATTATGAACTGCACATGAGCACAATTACTATAAAGTCCATTAGAGTTAAATAAACAGGTAGTAAGTGTTCTACATTCTTTCTATTATACAGAAATTTTTATATTGTTATATAGCTTTTAAAAGTGTTTCAGTAATATTGGGAAATTGAGCTTTTAAATATGGCTAGTAATACATTATTATTTTTCCTATATAGAACAACAGACTCTAGACTCTTGCTATTTTGTGTCTTTTCAAATATTCTAGATTTAGGTAAGGAGGATGTATGTTTTATAGTAACCACCTATATGGGGGCCTCTATTACCTATGGCCTACCAGGATTCTACCAGAGGAAAATTCCCTTTGAAGGTGTTTACAAAGAAAAATAAACACATGAGCAAAGTCAGTACTAAGAGAAAACAATTCATAGATCCAACAAATGTAGGACATTCATAAACAAGGACAATTAGAGCTAACAAGAAGTTTAAAACAGTATAGTAAAATTTTCAAAGCTATCTGATAATATTAAGGAATTATTATTAAAAAATTCAGGTGTGATCATTGTATTTGGTTATGTTTTTAAAGTTTCTTTTTATAGATACATGCTGAACTATTATAGATGATATGATATGACTGGGATTTCCTTCAAAATACCTTGGTGGGAGTGGTACTTGACAACTGTTGATGCAGTGATGAGTAGATGAGGATTCATTGTATAATTTTTCTCGATTTTTACCTATTTGAAACTTTCTGTAATAAAAAGTTAAAAATAAAATAAAAATGGTCAAAGATATAAAGAAAGGAATAAAATCTATAAAGCAAAGGTAGATTATGAAGAAAACCATAGGAACTTAAAAATTCTAAAATATATAGAAATTCTGAAAATAAAAATGTAATCATTGAAACAAAAGTAACAACTGTTAAAAGTTAAGTATTTAGAAGACGCAGGTGACCAAAAAGGAAAAAAATTCACTTATAATGAGCACTCAGACTCACTTAAATTAAAATTTTTTAATTGCAAAAGTAAAATATGTCATTGTTAGCAGTTCTTTATAGCCATATTTTTTGTAAATACATACATGGCTTATTTTAAAAAATAAAAATAGGTCAATACTGTATATACTCTATTTTATTTTATTTTTTGAGTCCTTTTTAAAAATTATATTTTATTAATTATGCTATTATAGTTGTCATGATTTTTACCCTTCTGCCCCCCTCCACCTAGCACCCTCCACTCCCCCAGATAATCCTCCCACCATTATTCATGTTTATGAGTCATGCGTATAAGTTCTTTGGCTACTCCATTTCCTGTACTGTACTTTATATCCCCATGGCGATTCTGTAACCACCTACTTTTATTTCTTAGTCCTCTTAAAACCTGATCCATTCCTCTACACCCTCCTCCCATCTCGCAACCATCAAAATGTTCTCCATATTCATGATTCTGTCTGTGTTCTTCTAGTTTGCTTAGTTCGTTTTTTAGATTAAATTGTTGATAGATATGTATGAGTTGCCATTTTATTGTTCATAGCTTTGATCTTCTTTTTCTTAAATAAATCCCTTAAATAGTTCATAGAATAATGGTTTGGTGATGATGAACTTCTTTAGTTTTTTCTTGTCTGGGAAGGTCTTACCTGCCCTTCCATTTTAAATGATATCTTTGCTGGTCAGAGTAATCTTGGCTATAGGTCCCTGCTTTTCATGACTTGGAATATTTCTTGCCAATCCCTTCTGGCCTGCAAAGTTTATTTTGAGAAATCAGCTGATAGTCTTATGGGAACTCCCCTGTAGGTAACTAACTTCTTTCTGTTGCTGCTTTTAAGATTCTCTCTTTATCTTTAACCTTTGGCATTTTAATTATGATGTGTCTTGGAGTGGGCCTCTTTGTATCCACCTTGTTTGGGACTCTCTTTGCTTCCTGGGCTTTCATGTATATTTCTATCCCCAAATTAGGGAAGTTTTATTTCACTATTTTTTTAATAGATTTCCAATTTCTAGCTCTTTCTCTCCTCCTTTTGGCACATTTATAGTACTAATGTTGGACTTCTTGAAGTTGTCCCAGAGGCTACTTATACTGTCCTCATTTTTTTGGATTCTTTATCCTTGTTGTCCTGATTGGTTGTTTTTTTTTTTTCTTCCTTATGTTCCATATCATTGATATAATTTTTGGCTTTATCCACTCTATTGTTGTTTCTCTGTAAATTGTTCTTTATTTCAATTAGCATGGATCTTTTTTATGCTGCTGAGGTCCTCACTAAGTTCCTTGAGCATTCTAATAACCAGTGTTTTGAGCTCTGCATCTGATAGATTGTTTATCTCCATTTTGTTTAGCTCTTTTCTTGGTGTTTTGATCTGTTCTTCTATTTGGGCCATGTTTCTTTGTCTCCTCATTTTGGCAGCCACTCTGTGTTTGTTTCTATGTATTAGATAGAGCTGCTTTGATTCTATGCCTTGGTTGTGTGGCCTAATGTAGTAGGCGTCCTGGAGAGTCCAGAGGAACAGCCTCCCCTGTCACCCAAGCAGGGTACTTGAGGTGTACCCTTCATGTGGACTAGGTACACCCTCCTCTTGTAGTTGAGCCTTGGTTTCTGTCCAGGCCAGTCAGCTGCAAGGATTGGCTGTGACCACCAGCTACCAACCTGCGCCCTCTGTGGAGGATCCACTGTGCAGGGGCAAGGTGTTGGTGCTCTAATGTGGTCTGTAGCTGCCCATTGGGTGTGTTGACCATGGGGTTTCCTGGGTAGTGCAGGCCAAGGACAGTCCCCACCTGTGTTTTGCCCAGGGCCACCCTGCCTGAGCTATAAAGCAATCTGAGATGGCTGCTACTTGTGCTGGGCTTGGAGTTTCCCAGGTAAAACCAAGCTGTGCATCTAGGTTGGCTGCTAGTGCCAGACCTGGGGCTCATTGAGTCTAGTTGTTGCTTGCCTAATTTAGGAAGTTGTGAAGCATGAGCCAAGACCAGCCATTCATATGGAAATGCAACTTGGGTAGGTCTATAAGTAGGGTGGGGTAGAGTCTCAGTGAATTTCCAAGGCGGGTCAAACTGTTGTAGCCAGGTTGATGGTGTCTCAGATATGGCACCAGCCTGCCAGCTCCATGGCTTTGCAGAGGCAGGGGTCAGAAAATGATCAATGGCCTCTGCTCACCTGGATGCCAGGCACTTAGCCTCTCCCAGTATGCCACTGGTGCCACCAAGCTGCCACCTCAATGCTGGAGCTCCAATGCTGGAGTTCTGAAGGAAAAGATCTATCAACCCAGTATTCTATATCCAGCCAAAATATTCTTCAGGAATGAAAGGGAAAGAAAAATATCCTGACATGTAGGAAAATTAGGCGGCTACTTTGTTGCCAGTAGCCCTGTGCTAAAGGAAATGCTGGAGAAGTGTTGTAGATAGAAGGGATGTGCTACCACAGGAAAACATGCAACTCCAGGAGTGAAAGAACTACAGAAATGGTAAATATTGGGGTAAATGTTACTAAATTTCTCCTCTTAAGATCTTAAAAAATATGTCTGGCAGTTATGCAAAATGTACATTTCTCTGTCTCTTTTACAATCTAACCTACTTTTTTAAAAAAAGATTTTATTTTTTAGAGAGGGGAAGAGAGGGAAGGAGAGGAAGAGAAACATCAGTGTGTGGTTGCCTTTCGCACGCCCCCTACTGGGGACCTGACCTACAACCCAGGCATGTGTCCTAATCTGGGAATCGAACCTATGACCCCTTGGTTCTCAGGCTGATGCTCAATCCACTGTGCCACACCAACCAGGGCTATCTGCATTATTTTTATATCTCTAGTAGTGAACAATGGATTCACCATCTTTTCATTGTTGACTTAACGTATCACACAAACACTTGGAAATAAATCTACAGTTGACCCTGAACAACACAAGTTTGAATTGTGCTCTTTTCCCATTTTTATATTCAGTTACTACTAACTCTTAAAAAATAATTTCTAATGTATCTTTGTCCCTTTGTTTCCAAATAATACCAGAAAAATAACTTTTACTTAAGAAGATTATTAATTTGCATGTAACTGCTAAAATGGTCAGTCCACTAATAAGAAAATATGATATATCCTCTTTCACGTGAAGTATAAAATAATTCTTTAAAACTGTCAGAAGCAAGTACTCAGATCAGTGAATGATTGTGATACTTGCTTCCCAGGAATTCATTAAACAAATTATGATGTTAGTTATTTAGTACTAGAGAAAAAAAAGTTTGTGACAGTGTTTTTAGAATGCCCTAACATCATTGTTTTTGATATATTTAGTATCTTATTTATATTTTGATTTCCAGAAGTATATATTATCATTTGAAAAATTTGCTATAAAGTTTTTTTAAAGATTTTATTTATTCTTAGAGAGGAAGGGAGGGAGAAAGAGAGGGAGAGAAACATCAGTGTGTGGTTGCCTCTCGTGCACCCCTCAACTGGGGACCTGGCCTACAATCCAGGCATGTGCCCTGACTGGGAATTGAACTGGCAACCCTTTAGTTTTCAGGCTTGCGCTCAGTGAACTGAGCTACACCAGCCAGGGCTCTATAAAGTTTCTTAATGTTACCATAGTTTATCATTTTATAAATAGGTTATTTAAACTGTATGTTCTCGTGTGAATAGATATATAGAAAATGCTAACATATGTTATTCTAAGGATTTTAGTTTTAGACTAATTACTGGAAAAGTAGAGACAGGAGTAGCAGTGGCAGCAACACCTACTTCCATTTATTAAAAGCACGTCAAGGGCTAGATACTGTGTTAAGTGATTACATTTCATCTTCAAACAACCATGTGAAGTAGGTGTTATCTTCACTTTACAAATTAGGAAATTGTGCTCTTCATTTACCTCCTCTATGAAATTGAAAAAAAAAGGTGGACTCTCTTGTCTTTGTATTTCTCTCAGCACCTAGTCTTGCACTAGTGTGTTGTGTGTACTTAATAAGTGTTTTTGATTAAAATTTAAAAGGATTGCTTTAAATTATAATTTGCTCAGTTTAACAAAGATTACTGTTGTGCACTTTTTTTTGGCAATAAACTTAAGTCCTCAGGACATAAAATTAGCAGGCCTTCTTAAAAAGTGAAAACAACACATAATTAAAGTGGAGAGGAAAATGCCAAGAGTCCTAAGGTTTATGGTAATTAAACAAAAGGAAGAAAAATAGAAATGATTACAAATTAATTAGGCACTGCATCATAATAATTAATTCTATTTTATTTAACTACAAAGTAATTGAATAATATATTTGAAATGTACATATGATTATAGTAATAGATGTATCTGACAGGAAACTTATTTTTTCCCCCAAGTTTAAAGTACAGTTCATCCAGTTTTTGTTCTTTGCCAAAAGAATAAATGTCTTTCCAGCACTTTTATAGAAAATTGTCTACCAGTACATTATGGTTAATTTTTTCTATGATTTTTCTAGATGGAAGAGCTTAGCTCTTCTTTCCAACTATCCCTGTCTGATAGCTATTAACTGTGCTGCAATGTATATCCAAATTGTATCTATATTCACTCATGTATTTTAAATAACTAGTTTAAATTGCAATGAAATTGCACCCTGTGCTTTGCATTAATTTTAGTAAACCCTGCCACTGCAGTCTCAGTATTTATTCAATGCTTGGTAGTGGGTTACTTACAGCTATCCTACTCCAGTGATCATATAAATCCTCCTTTCATTTTGAGAATTGTAGGTTCTGAATACAGAAAACATTTTCATAATACCTATATTATTGCAGTGTTATGGTTCTGACACTGTTTTCACTTAAACTTGCCATTTATAGGAATTTAGATTTGAATCATTTTAAAATCTCACTGGGTGCAGAAGCTCTGTGTCTGATGGGTGTGGATGGTGATAGGTGTGGATGTTAGGCTTTTCCTTTAATGTTTAGTCTTAATATTAAGGCTTGTCTTCAGTTGTACTTTTTTCCCCTTCTGTATCCTTTTTCAAATTTAACAGAGAGATATTACTCCTGTAACGAGTATTATAAATTACTTTTCTTGAATTTGAAGTCATAGCTATACTATGGAGGAAACAAAAATTTGCTGTTAATATAAAACAGTTGATAGCTTGTATAATTAACTGTGGGTAGAACAATAGATTATTTTATATGCAAGTCAATTTTATTTTAATTTGAAATGTCAAAAATTCACAGTTTGGATACACACTTGCTTTAAGCCTTTTTCTTTTAATTTTTCCCACTATTCATGGGAATAAGGGAAAGTGTTGCTTTTCACACTTTTTGTCTTTGTGAATTATTTTACTTTTTTATTCCTTTACTGTTATTGTAATAGGATTTTGGGGAGAGAGGAAACAAATACCTGTGGTCAACCGACTATGTTAAATGAAAATTGTTCGTTTCTTTAGATTTAATTTAATTTAATTTAATTTTTTTTAAAGATTTTATTTATTTATTTTTAGGGAGGGAAGGGAGGGAGATAGACAGAGAGAGAAACATCAATGTGCAGTTGCTGGGGGCTGTGGCCTGCAACCCAGGAATGTACCCTGGCTGGGAATCGAACCTGGGACACTTTGGTTCCCAGCCCGCGCTCAATCCACGGAGCTACACCAGCCAGGGCTTTTTTTTTTTTCTTTAGATTTAATTTTAATGTAGTAATTAAACATTTCCATATAAAGTATCTGAAAATATCTGATCACAAGACTATATATTTTCTTTAAAAAACTGTACTTATTACACTATGGATCTACTGTGTTGATCACAGTTACAGGCATACCTCAGGTGTATCACAGGTTTGATATTCACACTAAAGAAAGTGAATATTGTAATAAAGTGATTCACACCAGTTTTTGGTTTCCCAGTGCATATAAAAGTTATGTTTACATTATACTGTAGTGTGTTAAGTGTACAATAGCATTATGTCTAAAAATCAATGTATATACCTTAATTAAAAATAGTTTATTGCTAAAAAATGCTAAGTATCACTTGAGCCTTCAGAGAGGCATAATCTTTTTTTGGGTGGTTGCCACAAATCTTCAGGTTGTAAAAAACAAAACATTTGCGAGGTGCAATAAATTGAGGTAAGCCTGCATTAAGAAATTGATGCTACTCGAGGGTAACAAGAGACTGGTGTATTTAATAAATGGGGGGCATAATAGTAGAGTGGTTAAAAGCATAGAGCTGGACTTCTGCTTCTGGTTTTGAAGGAGTTGCTAGTATTAATCTAACCTTTCCCCAAGAATAACTATAAAAAGTGGAGGAATAAAACCTACTGTTTGAAGGCATGAGTGAATGCCCAAAATAGGACATGAGAGGCCTAGATCCAGGAGATTGAGAAAAGACTGTCTACAGGTTGAATAGAGCCTGACTTTCTAGCCACAATTTCTCCTTAAAGCAGTTGTTGACTTCTAAATAGCACATTATAGGATGAGATACTGAGAAACCAAGCAGAAAGCAGTTGGTAAGAGCCTACAAAACTAAGTAGGGATTTTGGCAGTCTCACAGTGCTTTAGGAACAAAAATTGAATTTGATTACTTACCAAGAAGAGGCCTGGGAAATACCCCAGGCTTTTAGACCCCAGAAAGGATACATCTTAGAAATAAGAACAAACAGGGACTAGATCAGTCTTAACTTGATCAATAGGTAATATGCCTATATTCTGTCTGCTTGCCAGAAGACAGTTAAATCTGTTCTGGAGGAAAATACTACACAGAGTCTCCACAGTTTTCCTATACAGTGTCCAACAACCAATAACAAATTATGAGACATGCCAAGAAATAGTCCCAAATGACTGAAAATCAAGAAAAATCATACAGTAGAAACTGACCCATGGGTTATCCGCACATTAACTGTATCGAACACAGACTTTCAAATGGGTATGTTTTGTATGTTCAAGAAAATTACATAAAAAGATGGAGAATTTCAACTGTCATCTATAAAAGAGAACCAAATAGAAATAATAGAACTGTAAAATTATAATAAGTGGAATTAAGAACTCAACAGATTGATTTAATAATAGATTAGATATAGCAGAAGAAAAAAAAAGAGTGAACTGGAAGATCAGTAGAAAAGATCCTGGTTAAAACAGATACATAAAGTTCGGAGAGTGTTGACAAGGGTGTGAGAGGCATATGGGAACTCCGTGAAAAGGTTTCACATCTATGTAGTTGAAGTTCCAGCAGGAGAGAGAGAATATGGAGGGGCAAAAGCAATATTTGAAGAGATAGTGGCCAAGAATTTCCCCAAACTAAAAAACGTCATTAAGCCACAGCTTCAAGAAGTTCTACAAATCCCAAGAAGGATGAATAAAAAGAAACCATACCTGGTACATCATAGTAAGATTGCTAAAGGGGGAAAAACAGAAAATCTTCAAAACAGCAGAGGAAAAAATGTATCTCCAATGAAGCAAATATGACTGACAGCTAAGTTTTCAACAGGAGGTAAGCAAATCCAGGAGACAGTTAAATGACACTTTTAAAGTGATGGAGAGAAAATAACTATCAATTTAAAATTTTATACCAAGGGAAAATATCCTCCAAAAAATGAATTTGAAATACAACTGAGAGAATTCATCACTAGCTAATTGGTGCTAAAATACTAAGGGTCATTCGTCAGGCAGGAAAAATGACCTCAGAAAGGAGCAAGGTAAGCAAGAGTGCATGAAGAGCAACCAAAACAGTAAACAGTGGGTATTCACTGTTTAAAATAATAATATTATCTGACCAATGGTCACAGCTACAGTATTCAAAATCTGTTGTGCATGGATTATATGTAGTACTGAGATTATGCTTCCTACAGGCTGCTCCTGGCTGGTGACAAAATATCAGGGAGACCAAGGCAGGCCCATTACTGGAATGCATGAGGCTCCTCTGGTGGATGACTTGGAGTCAAGATCCCTGATAAGCTTCCCAAGCTTTCCTTAGATGGGATGGCAGTCTAGGATGTTTCCACCTGACTTTCATTCCCTTTCTACTAAACCCAGGTTCAGACTCGTATCACAGTTTCTTGCACAGGTACTTTCCCTAGTAAAACCTTTGTTATTTAATACCGTGTGGTGGTATCTGCTTTTCAGAAGACCCAGATGAATACAGTAGAGTTAAATGTGTGAGAATAGCACAAAAGATAGGTGACCATAATTAAAGTATTGTTAAGATCTTGGTGTTAACTGATGAATGGTGAAGAACTGATTTAAGGCAGACTGGAATCAGAGAAATGAATAAAACAATAAATGAATGTATAAATGATAAGCTAAAGCACAGAAGTAAAATAATAAACACTCAAAAAATTCAAGGGGAAAAAGGAGAAAGAGGGACAAAGTATGAATATGGTTGGAATGAATGGAAACTAATAATAAAATGGTTGACCTTGTTCCATGTGGAATTTTTTCTTATATGGTTTCTAGCACTGATATTGTGCTTTTAGAAAGGTCATTTTTACCGTACCAGAAATGTATCAACATCTCATATTTATAGTTTTATTTTGTAAATTAAAATATTGGTTCATCTGGAATTATTTTAAAATAATTAAAGTATGAATTAGGACTCCAGCTTTTTTCCCCACCCCTCAAATGATTTGCCAGTGATCTCAGCACCACTTACTAAGTGAATTATCTTTTCTCTACTGATTTGAAATGCCAACCAACTTTATCAAATATAAATACCTAAGTACACCCAAGTATAAGTTAGATTACAATGTCTTGTCCAGTTTTGTTTAGAACAGTATATGTGCACATAGTAAGTCCTCAATGTTTGTTGAGCCAAAGAACAATATGAGTGAATGTACAATGCTGTTTTTTAAAATTTTTTACTTCATTTTTTTAAAGATTTTATTTATTTATTTTTAGAGAGAGGGGAAAGCAGGGCGAAAGACAAGGAGAGGAACATCAGTTTGCAGTTGCCTCTCACGTCCCCCCTACTGGGGACCTAGCCTGCAGCCCAGGCTTGTGCCCTGACCGGGAACCAAACCTGCAACCCTTTGGTTCGCAGGCTGGCACTCAATCCACTGAGCCACACCAGCCAGGGCCTGCTTTTTAAAAATATGGTGAAACACATACCTCCTATTAGTGTTTTTGTTTTGTTTTGTTTTGTTTTGTTTTCAGACTTTTCCTAGCAATCCTTGAATGTTCATTTTTCCAGATGAATTTTACCATAAGTTTTTTCAACTCTTCCCCCCCACCCCCAAATCTTTTTGAAATTTGATTGGAATTGAATTAAAACTGTAGATTATTTTTAGAGGAGAATTGATATCTAGTGATACTGCCTTCCTATTCAAGAACAAGATATGGTTGTTCATTTATTGAAAATTTCCTTTGTGCTCTTAAGTAGACTTTTATAGTTTTATTTATTTAGGTTTTCTATATTGACTTTTATTTTTCACTAAATAAATCTTTTTGTGAGAACTTCCCCAGTGCTAGGCATGGGACCACATAGCAGCAGACATGTTATGGTCTATGGCCTCTTGGAACATAGAGACTAGTATAGGGGAGGATACAGGCAAGTAACAAATGGTATTGTTTGCCATTTAGATGCTTCTAATTTTTGCCACTGTAAGTCATGTTGCAGTGAACATCTTTGCTCATTAAGTTTGTCTGCATTTCAATGTATCTAATAACAACATCTCTATTTCTCTGCTACAGACCTTAAATAAATTGTTCCTAATGAGGACTTTTTTTCAAAATTTCAAATTGTTTTAATTTTTTTTTGTATGTAGATCTTGTATTCTGTGACCTTGCTAAACTTACTTACTCCTAGAAGTGGTTTGTTTGTTTGTTTGTTTGTTTGTTTGTTTTTTTACAGATTCCTTGGGATTTTCTAAGTAGACAATCATGTCATCTGAAAATAGAGACAGTTTTAGTTCTTCCTATTCAGTCTGTGTGGGTTTTTTTCTTACCTTATTGTGCTAGCTAAGACTTCTAGTAATATACTAAGAATGGTGAGACCAGGTATCCTTGCCATGTTCTGAGTCTTAGGGGGAAAGCATTTAGTCTTTTACTATTGAGTATAGTGTTAGCTGTAGCTTTTTTTAAAAATATATTTTATTGATTATGCTATTACAGTTGTCCCATTTCCCCCCTTCACTCCCCTCCACCCTGTACCCCCTCTCCCACCCACGTTCCCCCCTTTAGTTCATGTCCATGTGTCATACTTATGAGTTCTTTAGCTTCTACATTTCCCGTACTATTCTTGCCCTCCCCCTATCTATTTTCATCCTACATTCTCTGCTACTTATTCTCTATACCTTTTTCCCCTCTCTCCTCCTCCCACCCCGCTGCTGCTAGCCCTCCATGTGCCCTCCATTTCTGTGGTTCTGTTCCTGTCCTAGTTGTTCACTTAGTTTCTTTTGGTTTTGCTTTAGGTGTGGTTGTTAATAATTGTGAGTTTGCTGTCCTTTTACTATACATGTCTTTTCTTTATCTTCTTTTCTCAGATAAGTCCCTTTAGCATTTCATAAAATAAGGGCTTGGTGATGATGAACTCCTTTAACTTGACCTTATCTGAAAAGCACTTTATCTTCCCTTCCATTCTAAATGAGAGCTTTGCTGGATAGAGCAATCTGGGATGTAGGTCCTTGTCTTTCATGACTTGGAATATTTCTTTCCAGCCCCTTCTTGCCTGTAAGGTCTCTTTGGAGAAATCAGCTGACAGTCTGATGGGAACTCCTTTGTAGGTGACTGTCCCCTTATCTCTTGCTGCTTCTAGGATTCTCTCCTTCGTTTTTACCTTGGCTAATGTAATTATGATGTGCCTTGGTGTGAGCTGTAGCTTTTTGTAGATGCATGTTATCAACTTTATTTAGTTGAAGAAGTTTCCCTCTATTCCTTGTTTGCTGAGAGTTTTTATCATTAGTAGATGTTGAAGTTTGTCAAGTGCCTTGTTGTTGTCAATTAATATGATATTTTTCTCAAGTCTATTAATGTGTGAGGTTACATTGATCTTTAATATTGAACTAACCTTGCAATCCTGAAATAAATCCAGCTTGGTCTGGTATATAGTTTTTTATGTATTGCTGGGTCCTATTAATAATGTTTTTTGGGGGGTTTTATATCTATATTCATATAAACAGAGATATAGGTCTATTGTTGTATAGTTTTGTTTGTATTGTCTTTTGTTTGGTTTTGTTGTCAGGGTAATATTTGCTTCATAAAATGAGTCAAGAAGTATCCCCTCTTTTTTTACTTTCTGGGAGAGATTTGTGAACTGGTTCTTATTCCTTAAGCGTTTGGTGGATCTCTGCAGTGAAACCATCTGGGCCTGCAGATTTCTTTCCTGGGAATTTTATTTCTTTTTTATTTTCATTTTTAAATATATTTTATTGATTATGCTATTTCAGTTGTCCCAGTTCTTCCCCCTTCCCTCCCTCTGCCCCATACCTCCCTTCCCTCCAGCAATCTGCCCCCCTAGTTTATGTCCAGGGGTCATGCATGTAAGTTGCCTAGCTTTTCCATTTCCTATACTGTTCTTAACCTCCCCTTGTCTATTTTGTACCTACAAATTATGCTTCTTAATCCCTGCGCCATTTCCTCCATTCTCCACTTTTGGAGGGTTCAAATGATAACCCTCCAAATGATCTCCACATTTATGATTATGTTCCTCTTTTGGTTGTTTGCTTAGTTTGTTTTTTTAGATTCACTTGTCGATAGTTGTGAGTTTATTGCCATTTTAATGTTCATAGTTTTTAACTTCTTTTTCTTAAATAAGTCCCTTTAACATTTCGTGTAATAATGGCTTGGTGATGATGTACTTCCTTTAGCTTTACATTGTCTGGAAAGCACTTTATCTGCCTTTCCATTCTAAATGATAGCTTTGCTAGGTAGAGTAATCTAGGTTATAAGTCTTTGCTTTTCATCACTTTGAATACTTCTTGCCAGTCCCTTCTTGCCTGCAAAATTTCTTTTGAGAAACCAGCTGATAGTCTTATGGGAACTCCTTTGTAGGTAACTCTCTGCTTTTCTCTTGCTGCATTTAAGATTCTTTATCTTTAACCTTTGACATTTTAAGTTTGAAGTGTCTTAGTGTGGTCCTCTTTGGGTCCAACTTGATTGGGACTCTCTGTGCTTCCTGGACTTGTATGTCTGTTTCCTTCACCAGATTGGGGATGTTTTCCTTCATTATTTTTTCAAATATGTTTTTAATTTCTTCCTTTTCCTCTTCTCCTTCTGGCATCCCTATGATTCAGATGTTGGTACATTTGGAGATGTGCCAGAGGTTCTTTATATTATCCTTGTTTTTTGGTTTTTGTTTTTTTTAATTCTTGTTTCTTCTTCCTTTTCTGGTTGAATGCTTATTTCTTTCTTATATTCCTAATTGTTGGTTTGAATTCCAGCTTCCTTCCCTTCACTGTTGGTTCCCTGTAGATTTTTCTTTATTTCACTTGGTGTAACCTTCATTTCTTCCTTTATGTTGTTGCTATACTCAGTGAATTCTTTGAGCATCCTGATCACTAGTGTTCTGAACTCTGCATCTGATAGGTTGGTTATTGCTGTTTTGTTTAGTTCTTTTTCTGGGGTTTTGTTCTGTTCTTTACTTTGTAACGTACTTCTTTGTTTCCTATGGAATGAGTTTTGGTAATGTGTGCTTTTCAAAGAATTGGTGCCTTTCTTCTAAGTTGTCAGTGTATGTGTATGTATAGAGTTTTTTGTAGCATTTTCTTATTATGCTTTTAATATCAGCAAGGTCTGTCCTGATACCCGTTTTATTCCTGATATTGATAATGTAATTTGTGTCTTCTCTGTTTTTCTATTAGTATATCTAGAGGTTTGTCAATTTTATTGATCTCTTCAAAGAACCAGATTTTTGTTTCATTATTTTTCTCTATTCTATTATTGCTTTCAGTTTCATTGATTTATGCTTCTATCTTCCTTATTTCTTTTTTGTACTTGCTTTAGTCTTATTTTGTTCTTTTTCTAGTTTATTAAGGTGGGATCTTAGGCTACTGATTTCCACACTGACTTTTAAGTTTTTCTCTGGAGAAATATATATATATATGTTTTGCTGGTAATGTGAATGGGATATTTTTCTATTAAATTTGCAAATTGTTGTTTTTTTATCTCTGAGAAAACTGTTGAGTGTTCTCATTTACTTAGTGGAACACTTTATTGACATCCTGTTGCTTTTATAGTTTTACTGTCAATTCTCTCGGGTTTTTCAGGTAGGTAATTATGTGTCCGTAGTCCTGTGTTAATGTCCTAGTAGAATTATACTATTAATATATTTTGAGAAATATAAACTTTATACAAACATATAAAATTAGGCCATATAAGAAAAATGGGAAAATGTACTTTCTAAAAAATCACCTCATTTTATTCATATATCACCTGGTTGATGAAGCAAAGATTGTAGAAAGCTGTGATGAATAGAAGAAGGGATGTCTGTTTTATCTGAGTTTTCAGTTTGATGCCCCAAAGTCACAAGGGTTGCCTAGGGAAGAAAAGTTCTAAACATAAAGATGATCACTGATGAACTGTGCACTTATAAAATTAGTCCTTGTTCAAACATCTTTCCCTACTTAATACTATTTTTCTTCTACTTTACTGTCTGCATTTTTGTTTGTTATTATTCAACAACACCAAATAAAATACAAACTGAAAGTCTTGTAAAAGGCAAGTTTTAAAGAAGTCCATGAAAGTAATTTTGGATAACCACTTAAGTCAAATACAAAGCTATTGACAAAAAATGGGCAGAGAGTTATACCTACTAAGAACTGAAGAAAAAACTGATTACAGTAACATGACAGAGAGCTTCAAAATAAAATGATTTGAATATTAAAGAATTAAGACAGGAACTTGAGAAACGT
Organism: Phyllostomus hastatus; assembly: GCF_019186645.2. Classification (NCBI taxonomy): domain Eukaryota; kingdom Metazoa; phylum Chordata; class Mammalia; order Chiroptera; family Phyllostomidae; genus Phyllostomus; species Phyllostomus hastatus. The sequence goes on along the minus strand of NW_025333498.1, from coordinate 16,868,718 downwards.
GATGAAGTTCTCCAATATTTTTGCAAAATTTATCTTTATGATCATGCTATAATAGTTAAGTAAAGTTCCATCCTTTACCATTTTGTTGGAAAAATATCCTTGAACCTTGGCTTGTATGGCTCAGTGGATTGAGTGCTGGCCTATGAACCAAAGGGTTGCCAGTTCAGTTCCCAGTCAGGGCATATGCCTGGGTTGCAGGCCAGATCCCCGGTGGGGGCACACAAGAGGCAACTATACATTGATGTTTCTCTCCTTTTCTTCTCCTTCCTTTCCCCTCTCTCTAAAAATAAATAAATAGAATCTTAAAAAAAGAAAAATATACTTGATTCTTTCTTTGTTCTATGAACATTATTAAAAACTTAACCTAAATTTTGTCAACTCTATGCTTATATAAATGCATTTTTGTAATATGTTTGTTTCATTTTAAAGACTTTATCCTTTGCCTCCACTATTTACCATGAAATTTTGGTTCTCATTTTAAATATGTTGCTTTAAGTGGCTATTTTCTGGTACCAATTTTTTTTTCTGGTAATGAGAATTTCTTGTGTTTATTCAAAGGAAAGCTTTTAAACCTGTTCTGAAACTTGAGGAAGGATTCTTTTTGAATTGTTAACTGTGCTTACCTCAGCTGAAATTTGAATCAGGGGACCTTCCCTCTTTATATTCACAAATCTACAAATCTATGCCTGTGTTTTATCAGTATCTGTCTTTCTGCTTATTTTTCTCTTCATTGCCTAGAACAGTTTCTGGCATTAAAAGGGACTCAATAAATATCTGTTGAATTAATGAAAAGTAAACAGAGAAAAATCCCATTCTTATACTTAGAGACTTTATAATCTAATGGCAGAGCTAGGACCAAAACAGACAGATGGTCAGGAGTGCTGATAGATGGAGAGGAAAAGGTCATTTGAGGTACACTTAGTAGTAAGTTTGCCTCTGAAGGAGTTTTAATTTGATTCAGGAGGAATTGGGAGTCATAAATTTTAGAGAAAATAATTATGACATATGAGCAGTTTTGGCTACTTTTGGAGGAGCAAATTGTGTAGGGTTAAGATTATTCATCTTATCATGATGTAGTTCTACATCTTTGACTATGGATATGAGTAGCAAGGAGTAGTGAAGGCTTGAGAGGCTTTCAAAATTTTTTGATAGAAATGCTTTCCAAATACAGAATTTGGAAAGGCTCTCGGTAACCATGGACTTATTATGTTGGCTAAAGAAAAAAAAAGATTTAAAAAAATTTTTCTTAGAAAAATCTCCTTAAGTATCAAACTTTACTTATTAAATCAGAAAGTAGAATATAATACCATCTGGTTTTCATCATACACAATGGACACGTAAAATTTTATAGTCTTGCATAATTATGCACATACAAATTCCATTAACCAATAACGTCTTTCACATGTCTCCATTCCCACAATTCACACTTTTAAATAAGAGTATTAATTTCAGGCACAAAAATTATTACAGAAAAAATAATTTGTTATTTTGTAAAGGACATCTTGAATAATACTATTGGAAACTAAGGACAATATTCTCTTAATCGTTGGTTCCCAGAATGGATAAACTCATAATATTGATATCCATTCATTGCTAACTAAATTCACCTTAAAATTTTTTGTAAAGGCAGTGAGCTTGAATATAATTTTGCATTATTGATTCCTTATACTTAGAAAGTACTTAGATTTTTTACATGCTATAATGGTCTTGAGAGTATATATTTCATATTCAAAAAATACGTTTCTTGCAATAGTGGAATAGTCTAATCTAACAGTTATGATGCAAGGTTTGTTTACAGTCAGTCTCTTAATTTGTACCTAGACCAATATCTCATGTTATATATTACCAGTAGAGAAAGTAGTTCATATTTGCAGGATACTAACTTGCAAATTATGCATATTTGATGGTTTTATAAATTATTTCCCTAGGAAACATAACTTTTGAAACCATGGCAGAAATTCTCCGAGATAAACCGAGTGGCATTAACATGGAGGGAGATTTCCTGACCACTGCGAGCATGGTTTCCATTATACCTCAGGATTCCAGCCTTCCCTGCGTTCACTTCTTTACTGGGACTCCTGATCCCGAGAGGTAAAGTCACAAAATACTATAAACCAGCAAGGGGTCAGGAGGTAGGGTGGAGTCTTTAGTCTGTTGATTGTGTCAGGTTAAATTTTTGTTACACAAATACAAAAATAATTTTTGGATGCATTTTCTGTTCAGGTTTTAGTCTGCCATTTCCTTATATGCATAATTGCCATAACTATTCTTATTTTTGCTGGAAGAAATGTTAATAGTTTCTTGTATGCAGTCATCCCTACATCCTATTTTCCTAAGTATATTTAACATTGTCAAGAAAAGAAGGTAGATAGATTTTCTTATGCAGATTTCAGTATTATATTAGATGATTAATCAGAGTTAATAAAAAGAGTGAATGATGTAATGTGCTAGATTTAAATGGTTGCTTACACATTCATGTCTAGAAAATACATGCATGTAAAAAAATATCAATAGTTCAAGTTCAGTAGGATTTGTATAGACTGTCTTGATTTAAGTCATTAGTATCTCTCACAAAACTTAATGCACATTACATTCAGAAGTGATCTTATATTCACTCTCTTTCAGTGTTATAGTCTTTCATATTATTAAAGATATTCTCAAGAAAATGGAATGAACCCTGTGAACCCCTTATTAATACTGCTGCTGATTTTCATGCAAAATCTTAATCCTCAATCCATAACATTGAGAACTGTTTTTACCCTCCAATTATGACGTTTGCAGCAGAAAATGACAAACTATAATTTCACTTGACACTATTTATATGCCAGGCCTTTTGTTAGGTTCATGGAATACAAGGCTAAATAAAGCGTGGTTTCCTGCCCCACAGGAGATTCCAGTGTACCAGGGAAGACAGGCATGTCTGTAACTACTCTGACAGAGACATGTTAGTATGCAACAAATTAATAGAAACTTCTAAATAGAGGGAGCCTTCCAAGATTTAGAATAATGTTGAGTATTTTTATATCCCCACATGACAATTTAATAAAAGACTTTTTCTTCTAGATCTGTTTTTAAGCCTTTCATATTTGCACCAAATATTTCACAACTACTGGACACCAGTTCACCAACAATTGAATTTGAAGATCCAGTTAAAAAGAAGCCACATTTTAGGATTCATCCTGACAGAAGACACCCACTTTACCAAAAGCATCAACAAGCATTGAAAGTAATAGACAGTAAAGAGGTATGATTAGATTACATCCTATGTTTTATCATTAGAATGGTTTAAAATGTGAATCAATCTATATTTTGAATTTTAGTTTTCTTTCCCTCCATATACAAATAGGTTTAAAAATAGTTTAGATGCTTAGACAACAGTAGAGCTCTATTATTTCTTATCTTTGGTTAAAAAATGGTTAAGAATATGTTGTGAATCTTCTAGAAGTATGTAGTATATTAAACATAATATCAATAGCTACTTGTTACTAAGCATTTATTATACACCAAGCACCTTGGTACTATTATATGGAATATTTCATTTAACCTTCACAAACTCTTTATGAGGTAGGTACTACTATCATCTCCATTTTACTGATAAGGAATCTGATACTTGGAGAGTTTAAGTAGCTTGCTTAATATATATCTCACACCAAAAATTACAAAGGTACTGGAGGGCAGTTGACCTGGTCTCTTACATAATGTTCTTAAGCATGCAGCCTCAGTGTAATTTAATTGAAAGTTGCTTTAAGACTTCATCTTCTTAAAATAATAATAATGAGTTGCAGTTTTAAAAAAAGTATAAATGCTTATCATTTAAAAATGTAAGCATTACAGAAGATTAACATATCACCCAGAATCTTATCTCTAGAAATAAGGAGATGTATTTTTTGGGGGGACAGATAGATGGATAGACAAATAATTTTATACTATCCACACCTCTTCTGCCCTCTTCCCTCTCTTCCCCATGATAAAAAATAGATTAGAAGGAAATGGAAAGGCTGCCTAAAGGCTTTTAACAGAACCATCACCTGATTCCTTGCAACAAGGGAAAAGATTGGCCATTTCACACATTTTCTCACCTGTTTCTACCAACTTCTCATTTTTACTGACTATAATTTCTTTTACTTCATCAAGGCATATGCTTTTACATTCTGTCTACATTAAATGAATTACATGCTTTTTCCTCTGGGCAATTGTACATTCACTTTTGTCTTCAGTATGTTTGCATGGTTGACATGCCTCCCCCACCTCATTCTTGCTTACGCTTAAAGTGAAGAGCTCTCTCTAGACCTTCTATTTGCTATGAATTCTTGCTTTATCTGGGCCCAGTTTGTTTTCACTCCCAATCTACAGTGTAAACACTTCCTGGAGCCTGGTGGCATGGAGTGAGCTGCAGGTGTTTTGTTCCAGGAGTCCACTATGTGCTGACAAGGGCCCAGTCTACTGGGCCAGAGAGGTGTCATCCACTCCCTGGGTTTGGTCTGTCCTCCAGACTCAGCACAGTGCTATGAAACAGATGAGCTCTCTGGTTTTTCTTGCCTTTGTTCCAGTTCCTCAGTGATATGTTTCTAGAGCATCTGCTCTGGAGGGATTTTCCCTCACTCCTCCTCACTGAGTGGCCACCCCACTGTGCACTTTGCTTATGATAGCTCTCTAGAGTTGTCAGGTTCCCTTCTCCCTCAGTACTGCTTCTGGAGGTAAGTTTTGCAGACTTATGAAATGTTGGTTAAATGAAATGGCCGATTGGCTTTTTTCTAAGTAATGCTGAAATAAAAGTTTAAAAGCTGTTCCTCTTTTTACACTTTCTTTAATGGGCATGAAATATTGATTGACAACATAAAGTAGTGGAAGGACAATAGAATTTGAGGGTAGAAGTGACAAAAAGCTGGGTTCTAGTCCTGGTTCGGCAAATAACTACTTTTGTGTTGTAGGGACAGTCAGTCCTACTTGCAGCTTTAATTTACATTTCCTGATTGTTCAATCTCCTTTCCTAAGGAGGTTGAAAATTTTTTCATTTGTTTATTGGCCATTGTTATTTCTTCCTAAGACTTGCCTATTTTTTTCCTTAGCCTTTTTAAAATTATTAGTTGTTTTTGTCTTTTGCCTCAAAGAGGAAAACTGTGTCAGTAGTCTTTGTTATATTTCAATTTTTTAAAGATTTTATTTATTTATTTTTAGAGAGGGAAGGGAGGGAGATAGAGAGAGAGAGAGAAACATCAGTGTGTGGTAGCTGGGGGTCATGGCCTGCAACCCAGGCATGTACCCAGACTGGGAATCGAACCTGTGACATTTTGGTTTGCAGCCCGCTCTCAATCCACTGAGCTACGCCAACCAGGGGCTATATTTCAAATTTGTAATATTACTTTGTTGTTTGACATTTTTGTCAAAAATTTTTAATTTAGTCAATTACACTTGTTAGCATCTTGTTTTCCTTTAAAGCCCCTTGCTGTCATGCTTCAGAAGGCCTGCCTGACCTCAATATCACCGTAACTTCTGTATTTCCTGCCAGTATATGTATATGTGTTTGAAAATAAAATTTGGTTCTTTAATTCATCTGGAATTTATTTCAGTGTATGCTATGAAATAGGGATTCTAACTTTGTTTTTCAAAGAGGTGAACAATTATTCCAATACCATTTATAGGCAAAATGTGTTTTTTTCTCCACTGACATGAAATGCAATTTCTTCAGGGAAAAAATGCTTACAATTTCATATTGAAGTCCATGTTAAGGTTAAGTATCTTTGTTTGTGGAGGTCTGCCCCATAATGATTCAAATTTTAAAAATTATGCTTACTTTCTAGTAACTTTCTTATCTTTTAGTTGCTCCTTCCCTTGAACATTACTGTTCTATTTCCTTTATTTAATTTGATAAGATGGTTTTTAAATATAGAAGATCCATATTCAAAAAATATCTGTCTCAATTTCCAGCAGCATTTCCATACATAATTAATATCAGACTTTCAACTGCCCTGTTTTTTTCTTCTAGTTTTCTTGCTTATAGACTAATCCTGTGTAATTACTCTTGTCTGTCTACTAAAAATAACTAATAATTTGGGGTTAACACATTAACTCAATCCAGAGCAGTGATTTTTTTCCAAAAGAATTTTATTCCTTCTAATAGCTAAAGAATAGGAGGAGGGGAACCAAATCAGAAGTCGAAAACAGAATGAACAAACCTTGTCTGTAGAGGTTGTTTGGAATTTGGTTGGACTTGTGTCTTTGTGTGTGTTTATTTATTTTTATTTTTAATTGTTCAGGAAAAAGCCAAAACAATGTTGGACAACATGAAGAAACTGGAAAAACAACTATTCAAAGATATGGAATCAATCCTTCAAAGCAAACATCTTGATATGGATAAAATTGTTAATCTTTTTCCTCAGAGTGCAAAAGATGAAATTCAGATTTATAAGTCAAATATAAGTTCTTCATGATCATATAAATGGCCAGCAATCTTCCTCAAAGTCAGAACCAATCACCTTGGTAAATGATATAAGCCTAGTGTGAGCAAATATGATATTCTTTAATAGCATTCAAGTGATAGCTTGATTATGAAAACTGCATGTAATTACTGAAATACTGAGGCAGAAAATAACATTGCAATTAGACACATATATCATGGGATGGCCAGTTATTACATCAGGTACTGGCCTGTGTTATTTTGTTTGTGGCTGTAATAACTTTTTATAAATCACACATATTCAATTCTGCATAAAGTATGAAACATTAAAATAATGCATGGATTTGTTTATTATAATTATGCACTATGCTCTCAATTATGAGATTTTTCTTTAGTAATGAAAAATATTGTCTCACATAGTGAGTTTTATTTGTGTGTGTGCTTTAGGCAAATATTAACCAGTTCTAACAAAGTATTCCAGTTCACACATTAAATCTTATTATAGTGTGTTAATTCTGCAAATGTGCTTTTATTAAACTCAAACATACTCTTTGTCAAGACTTGGGTGACCAGTAAGCCTTTAACTTTAATTATCTAGCTTTTTATTTTTTTTGACCATACTCTTTAGTAGGCTTTTATGTTAATATTTTTAGAAGCCCTTGTCTGGGAGACTAGGAAATAGGATAGGGAACCAAGACTGTAGGAGATACTGTTTCTGTCTCAAATTTCTCTCATCTTTTACTTCTGTTCACTCAGTGAAAACAGAAACAGAAAGGAGATAGTAACAATAAAATTATTAGTATATTATGAACATTAAGAACATTTTAATATATAATGTATTGTGAACATTATAAACAAATAATAGTATCCACCCAGAGCTTACAAAACTTTGTTAAATTACATAGAGATTACCAGGTAAGACTCAAAGTTGCAAATATAAACAAAAGAAAAATCCAACATAAATAACACTATATACAATATTTATTGGTTTCTAGAAATGTCCATTTTACATATTTGATTATATCATCATATTTATTAATTACTATCATTGCCACTAGGATTATTACTAAGGTAGTATCATTATATTTAAAGAGTGCCTAGGAAATTATTTTTAAAACTTCTCTCATTAAAAACTGTAATCTGACTGATTTTGCTCTTCTTTAATACAGGGCTGCCCTTAGAGAAAAGATACCTGTCTCAAGTCCTCAGTTAATTGTTTGCCTTACATGCGATTCAGTGACAAGTTTTCCCTAAATCATGAAGACCCTTGGCCAACTCCCATGTACCTCCTCCCTCTCTCTTTTTCAGTGTGTGAGGAGCTAAGGGTAAGCAATGTACTGATTTATCCAGGGACACATACTTGTATCTTATTTCTCCCTCTAAGTCCAGCGTGTTTTTACTTTCTATTTTGACACCACCTGAGACCAAACTAGCACCATCTCTCACTTGAACAGCTACAGCTAACTGTTCTTCTACACCTGTATTTGATCTTTATCTCCATCCATGTGAATTGGCATAGCCAGAGTGATGATCTATTAAAAATGTGAATTCACTCATGAATTTTCATTCTAAAACCTAAAAATAAGACCTGATTTTTTTAGAGCAGTTTTAGGTTTAGAGCAAAACTAAGCAGAAAGTACAGAGTTCTTTTATCCCCTATACCATTCCCTTCCCCCACCCCCCACTATCAACATCCCGCGCCAGAGTGGTACATTTGTTCCAACTGATGAACCTGCACTGACACACCATCGTCACTCCAAATCCATAGTTTACATCAGGGTTCTCTCGTACTTTCTGTGGGTTTGGGTAAATGTGTAATGGTATGTATCCGTAATTATAGTAGCATACAGAGCAGTTTCATTGCTCTGAATATCCTCTGTGCTCTACCTGTTCACCCTTCCCTCTCCCTAACCTCTAGCAACCACTGTTCTTTTTATTGTCTCCCATTTTGCCTTTTCTAGAGTGTTACATAGTTGGAATCATACAGTATGTAGCCTTTTCAAATTGATTGGCCTTTTCACTTAGTAATATGCATTTAAATTCCTCCATGTCTTTTCATGGCATGATAATTTTTTTTAAGTGCTGAATAGTATTCCATTGTCTGGATAGCTTTCCTGCTGATATCCGCTACTGAAAGACATTTTGGTTGCATCCATCTTTTGGCAATTATGAATAAAGCTGCTATAAATATCTGCCTGCATGTTTTTGTGTGGACATAGGTTTTCAACCCATTTGGGTAAATATACCCAGGAACATGAGTGCTAAGTGGTATGGTAAAAGCATGTGTAGTTTTGTAAGAAACTGCCAAACTCTCTTCTAAAGTGACCACCATTTTGCATTCCATCAGTAATGAAATGCAATGAGAGTTCCTGTTGCTCCACATCCTTGCCAGCCTTTGGAGCTGTCAGTGTTTTGGAGTTTGGCCATTCTCATAGGTGTGTAAAACAATCTCATTGTTTTAATTTGCATTTACCTGATGATATGAGGAGAATATCTTTTGATATGTTTATTTGCCATCTGTATAATTATTAAGATCTTCTTTCATTTTTAAAATCAGGTTGTTCATTTTCTTATTGTTGAGTCTGAAACTCTTTTTTATAGGGTCATTGAGATAAGTCCAAATTCTTGAGGACTATCAGCAACATCCTACTGATCTGCCCCCATCTTATTACACATTCACCATTTTAAAATTATTTTTCAATTACAGTTCACATACAGTATTATATTAGTTTCAGGTGTACACCCCAGTGATTAGAAATTATATAACTTATTAAGTGATCATCCCAATAAATCTCATACCCATCTGACATTATACATAGTTATTAGAATATTATTGACTATACAGTGTAACCTCAGTTCTTGAATTTAATTCATTCCAGAAAACTGAGAAGCGATTTGTTTGAAAACCAAATCTCCTTTGTTGCCTGGGAGACATGCAACTGATCATAAATGTATCAGCATGAAAGGTGGTTGGGTAGAGAATTGAGACTCAAAGTTTTGCTAGACAGCAGACATTTTTGCCATGAACAACTTGGTTGAGAACCAAATTGTTCGAGAACCAAGACATTCAAGAACTGAGGTTTGACTGTATTCTGTATGCTGTATTTTACATCCCCATATATATTTTGTAACAATCAATTTGTATTTCTAAGTCCCTTCACCATTTTCACTCATCCCCAACCCCTTTCCAGCTGGTGACCATCAAAATGTTCTGTGTGTCTGTGCATCTGTCTCTGTTCTGCTTGTTTATTTTGTTTTTTAGATTCAATTATTGATAGGTACATATTTTTGCCATTTTATTGTTCATATTCTTTATATTTTTTTCTTTTTCTTAAGACCCTTTAACATTTCATGTAATATTGGTTTGGTGGTGATAAACTCCTTTAGTTTTCCTTGTCCATCTGTCCTTTGATTCTAAATGATAGCTTTGCTGGGTAGAATAATCTTGGTTATAGGTCCCTGCTTTTCATAATTTTTAATATTTCTCACTAGTCCCTTGTGGCCTGCAAAGTTTGTTGATAAATCAGCTGATAGTCTTATGGGAGCTCCCTTGTAGGTAACTAATTGCTTTTCTCTTGCTGCTTTTAAGATTCTTTGTCTTTAACCTTTGGCATTTTAATTATGATGTGTCTTGGTGTGGGCCTCTTTTAGTTTATCTTGTTTGTGACTCCTTGTGTTTCTTCAACTTGTATGTCTGTTTCCTTCACCAGGTTAGGAAAGTTTGCTGTTGTAATTTTTTCGAATAGGTTTTCAATTTCTTGCTCTACCTCTTCTGCTTCTGGCACTCCATGATAAGAATGCTGTGCTACACTTGGAGTTGTCCAGGGGCACCTTTCTCTATCCTCATTTTTTTTTAATTCTTTTTCCTTCTTGCTGTTCTTATTGGGTGTTTTTTACTTCCTTATATTCCAAATCACTGAATTCTTGACTTCATCTACTCTACTATTGATTCCCTGTAAATTATTTTTCATTTCAGTTAGTGTATTCTTCATTTCTGACTGGTTCTGAATGGTTTCTATGTCCTTTTTTTATGCTTCCTATCTCTTAGTGAAGTTCTCACTAAGTTCATTGAGCATCCTTGTAACCAGTGTTTTGAGCTCTGCATCTGACAGATTGCTTGTCTCCATTTTGTTTAGTTCTTTTTCTGGAGTTTTGTTCTGTTCTTTCACTTGGGCCATGTTTCTTTGTTTCCTCATTTTGTCAGCCTCCCTGTGATTGTTTCTATGTATTAGGTTGAGCTGCTATGTCTCTTGGGCTTGATAGAGTGGCCTTATGTAGTAAGGGTTCTGAAGGGTCCAGTGGAACAGCCTCTGGCCCCCAATCACCTGAATTGGGCACTCCAGGTGTGGCCTCCATGTGGGCTGTGTGCACCCTCCTGTTGGAGTTGAGCCTTGGTTGCTGTTGGGACCTCAGTGGGAGGGATTTACCTCCAGGTCAATTGGCTGCAAGGACTGGCTGCAACCAATGACCACTGTAGAAGATCAGTTATGTAGCAGCTTACCCCACAGAGCAGGACTTACTTTGGCAGGGCTCTGGTGTCTGCTGAGCCACCCCCTCAACACACACACACTTGAGTGTGTTGCTTGTGGAGGTGGTTGGGTGGTGCTTAGATATGGTCTGAAGCTATTCACTGGGTGTGCTGGCTCTAGGACCCCCCGGGAGATTCAGAGCAAGGTCAGCCACTGCCTCTGTTCAGCCCAGGGCCACCATGAGCTACAAAGTGATCTGCAGATACCTGCTACTTATGTTGGGTTTAGAGGTGCCAAGGGGAGGTCAACCTGCGAATCAAGGCCAGCTGCTGCTGGGTTTGGGACAGCTTAGAGAAAGGTATGGGGCATGCCAATGCCAGATGCTGCTTATATGAGAGATTTTAGGAAAGTCTGAAGCATGAGCCAAGACAGCCCAGTCATTATGTAAAAGCCACTGGAAACAACTTGGGCCTGCAAGTTGGTTGGGTGTGGTCTCAGGGAATCACCAGGGTGGGGCAAACAATGTGAGTCAGTTTGATGGGAGACTCAGATATGGTGCCCACCTGCCACCTCTGACTTGGGTGAGGAGTCTCAGAAAAGGAACTTTATGGCCAGCACTTTTGTCTGGCATAAAGCTGCCCCCCGCCTCCACCCCAGCTCTCTCCCTGATGCCAGACAGTTCCCCCCTTTGTGTCCCTGGTGCCTTCTGAGCTGCTGCCCCAGTACTGGAACTTGGAGTGAGTCTAAGTCTGTGCATGGGCCCTTTAAGAGGAACCACCTGGAACTCCAAAAGCCCTCCATCTGAATCAGCCACAATCCATGCTGATTTTTACAGCCCAAAGTTATTGGGACTTCTCTTCCTGACACTGGAATCTGGGCTGGGCAACCTGGTGTCATGCTGAGACCCCTCGCCCCTCAGGGGTACCTCTACAGTAGAGATATCCCTCCTGGTTTTTATCTCCCACACATGGTCGTGGGACTAGCCTGTTCAGCATCTCTATCCCTCCCATCAGTCTCGATGTGGCTTTAAATTCCTAGTCGTAGTACCTCCTTTCAGGTAGATTTTAGGCAGTTCTGAATGATGGTTGTTCTGTAATTCAGTTGTAGTTTTCATGTGGTTGTGGGAGAATTCAAGTACCATATTTACCTGTGTTGCTATCCTAACCGGAAGCCACCATTGTGTTGTTCTGTTTTTTTTTTGTTTTGTTTTAAATATCTACTAACTGCTTTTCAATCCCTCGAATGTGCACTGTTTCTTCGTGTCTGTCCTCTCTGCTTATACCACTCATTTCACTTGCTCATTTTTGTATAAGTAGATCTTTCATCCTTTACAATTTTCCTGAAATATCACTTCCTCAGGGAAGTTTGCCCCACACCATGAGGTCAAGTTTCTGGTTACGTATACTCCGCCACATGTGGTCCTGATCACAAGTATAATTAATTATGTTTACCATCTGTCTTTCACAGTAGAATAGAAGCTCTGTGAGGATAGGAACCATAGCTTCTTTGTTGTGTGCTCAGTTGTGTGCTGTTGTGTCTGCACAAGCTCAATAAACATTTTGTTCAATGGACATTCGAGTACTGATGGGGAGAATTTTCACAGTTCTCTATCTGTAAAGTTAAGAAAGGTAGGCAATCAATCTGTACAACCTGGTAACCTTTGGTAAGTCTCAGGTCAACACATTGCCTTTTTCCATGTTCAAAGTGGGAATAAGAACTCCACAAACAAAAATAAGGGTTATTATATTAAACAGTTTAGGAAACTTTCACTGTATAAATTCAGTATGATATTTGGGCTTTTAGTCCTTGTGTGAGCAGTTAATGCTTTGTGGTACATTTTAGAAAATTTATAATTTTCTTAAATTTCATGTATTTCTTAAAAGTAAAATAAGTAGTGGCTGAAATTAAGCTTTTGGAAAAAAGTTTGAAAGAAATTATTATTTCTTTAATAATCTAATAAACTATTTTAGAGAAAGCTACTTTGATCTTTGATAAAAACATTAATATATTAATCTCCAACCAAAAATTTTGTCACAGAAATAATTATGCAGTTTAGAACTTTGGAAATTTAGTGCCTACTTATAAAATGTGCCAAAAACAGGTTCTACAGAATGAATGTTTTCTCTTTTTAATTAATTAAGGCTTTTATCATACCACTTGTAGAAATTTACCATCCTACCTTTTCCTGAAGGATGGTGGTAACATTTCTGATCCTGAACTATGTTTCAACCGTCTTTCATCACTTGACTGCCTATGTTCAGTGGTCTAAAGTAATACCACATTTCACATGATACGAGATACGAAGGGATAAACCCTAAGAGCTGTATTACTGCTGCATGGAAAACATTAAATAATAGTTTTATATTTTTCTAGCTTTTAGAAACTTACTGATCATTAATTAGTATTTGTAAAATTCCAAGCACACTTCACCTTATTCTAAAAATATTGAAGTTTAAGCAGAAGCTACTCACTGAGAACAAAGAACAATTGATCAAGCTGAAGATCAGTACAAAAGTAGTAGATTTTTTTCAAAATTGTATCAGATAATTTTCCCAGCTCTGACCCTGCATATTAGAAATTATGAAATATGTGGAAAGGACTCTACTGTTACATTAAGTCATTAATGAAAACTGTTTACTGAATGCATAATTGATTAAGACTCTGCCTGTGCACAGATCCCACAGGCTCACAAAGAAGAGAACAATTTCAGGACATCCACTTAAGAAAACACTGAGAACTTACAGAAAAGAATTTTCTCTGATGGCTTCTGTACTACTCAGATTACTCAAAAAAAAAAAGATTTTGGCAATGTGATTTAAAATAGGTATTTTATTGAGAAACTTGCTTTGTCAGTGAGAGAGAAGTTACAAATATTTTCATTTAATAAAATTAGCATATCCTTAATCCTAAAAACATCTCTTAAAAGCCTTCATTTTCAGAAACTGCAGATCATTCCAACTCAGGGTTTTCTTTTAATATCTCCCATGAAAAAAGATGCTGATTCCCTTCGTGCAAATAACAGAACATGTATAATATGACTTGTTCACAAACACAATAAATTCTCCACTGGAGTCTGAGTTGCCTGCATGCATGTGAGTTGATATCTCTATTGCTGTGGCTATGAAGGTCTCCTGGCACAGCAATGAGGTTTTATGCTGTTGCCTGAGCACTCTGAGAGTTACACTGTGGTCATATTTAAGAAAAAAAGAGTTCTGCAGCAAAACAGTTCTGCTGAAAAACATCGCAATTCTCTAATCATAACTTAAAATTGGTACAGGTTAATACTACATATTGACTAAAGTATATTTTACAGGCATACCTTGTTTTGTTTTGTTTTTTTTGAGCTTTGCTTTATTGCACTTCACAGATACTGCAGTGTTTACAAACTGAAGGTAAGACCCTCCACCAGTAAAAAGGTTACGACTCACTGAAGGCTCAGCTGGCGGTTAACATTTTATAGCAATAAAGTATGTTTTCATGAAGGTATGTGCATTGTTTTTCAGACATAATTCTATTGCACACCTATTAGACTATAGTGTAGGATAAACATAACTTTTATATGCACTGGGAAACCAAAACTTTATGTGACTCTGTATTGCGATATTTGCTTTATTATGTGGTCTGGAACCGAACCCGCAGGATCTCCAGGCTGTGCCTGTATGTATTAAGTACATTAGGCTTTCATGCCTAATGGAAAATTACATATTAAATGATTTAACCCTATAAATTATTTTCTAAATGACTTTTATATGAGACACTAAAAGTATGAGATAAATATTTAAAACATGTTTTAAATAAGTTAAACGAAAACTGACACCTAGTAAGTAGAGACTCAGAGATCTTGGGGATCTCTCTTTAATTTACTGAAGAACAGAAATCTTATCTGAGGGCAACATTTAGTAATTTTCAAGTTAATTGATTTTTATACATGGACACAAGAAAGACTAAGTTCTACATGTAAAAATAGGATGTTAGGCTTAGGACTTTACAATCTTGGCTTGAAATATATAATTTTTTCTTTTTTTTAACTGAGAGGAATAAGGTAAAGTGGTTGTCCTGCACCATGATGCTTCTGTGCAAACATCAGAAATGATACGTCACATGGCAATAATTTTGTTGATAAAATTTAAACAAATCTGCTCAAATTACTATTTTTAGCACAAAAGTTAAAGATTAGACAATACTTCTGTTGATGGATTTTGTACATGATAAAGTTTATGGAAGTTCTTATTCCTCTCCTAATGGTACAGATTAGTCCTCTGGATAGAAAAGCCAGAAAAGATGAACCTTAAAAAAAACCATATTTCCAGTTATTAATGATTACTATTTGTCAAGGAAATGGGAAAATGTAATAACAAGGCCTCTTATTAGAATCAGTAAAATTCTTTTTTAGGAAGTGCTATCAATTGGTAAACAGTTGTCGTAATTTAAGGTCCATTTTCTTCCAGCAATAAAGCCGCCAAATTTGGCAATTTAAAGGAGTAGTAAATTGGATGTTGATTTTGAATTACAGCAAACAGCTGCAGGAGGCAATGTTTTAAAATGTTGGCATAATTGGTTTTAAATAATTATTTAACAATTAGTAACTATTACATTCATTCAGAACTTTAAATTTTGATGTGTTCTGTTTTTCTTTTTCCTAAGTCAGTTTCCTGTGGGTTTTACATATACACAAAATCACAGAATGTCAGCATGGGATAGGAGTGCATCTCATTACATTTTACAGAGGAGGCACCTGAGGGTCAGAGAGGTCGTGATTCACCCAAGGTTACTCACTAAAGTAACAGATCTGGGGCTAGAATATGACTTCATGTGGGTTTCTCTCCTTCATAATTTACGTCTTAGGGGATAGGGATGGATGCTCAATTTCTTTATCTTTCCTGCTGGGGAGTGGTTGCATTAATAGCAGGAGGACTCTGCTCAGGACTCTTCTGAAGAAATCTGTAAAACAAGTACTCATCCCGAAATTCGTAGTCGTTGGTGATGTGTTGGATGACTCCCCCTTGCACCAGTCTATCTCCATATATCACAGCTTCCCCACGGTCAGAGGCAAGGCCAACTTCAATTAGCCAGTTCACCAGGTCACAGCCACAGAAGGTCCCGGCAGAAGTCTTTGCACCACACCTGTATGTCAAAGGAAGGATTCACCCATATGGTCTGTAAACCTGGTATCAGCAGTGCATGATAGAGGACAAGCACGGAAAAATAGGAGATAGGAAAAAACAGCGTGATAGTTAAAAGTGCAGGAATGAAACTGCTGAATATAAAGGGTTTACCTCACCAGACCCTAGAAAGACCCACTGGAGGAGAAGAAAAATATGCCAGTAATGCTTGTGAAGACAGAAATGCTTAAGCCAAAAACAAAAGACAAAAAAACCTCAGATGATGTAAATTCACCTACAAAGAAATATTCTTTTTATAGTGGATGTCTTTTTATGATCAGATGCATTCTGTAGACAGCTGAATATTACATATTTTGAAAGTTATACTCAAAGTTAAAATAAGTAATTTATCTCAGGAATGTTTAATATTTTTACAAGCTCTTAAGAAGGACAATTTTAAGTAAGTTTCTCAAATCAAGCTTTATATTTTCTGCTTATCACAGTGTCCATGAACAGCCTTTCTTCTTGTCAGCAGCAGCCAAGACATCTCCCCTAGGATCCGTTAGCAATTTGCTGCATTAGGAAGCAAGGGAAGAATAAGCAAGACCTCTTTTGTTACAAATCTAAGATTTTGAAAATGTACTTTATGATTCTACTTCTTGATTATTAAAATTTTCTTCCTAATACAAATGTAAGGTGCCTTAGGTATCAACAAATAAACAAGGGAAAGAGAAATGTAAACAAAAAACAAATGAATTCTGTATATTTTCATACAAATACACAATGGCTTCATGAATCTGTTCAGAAGCATCAGTCAAGCTGTAAAACCCAAAGTGCCTGAGTGCCTGACACTGGGAAACAGTGGGTGGAAATCAAGATAAAATGAGAAATAAGTGACAAAAATTTTAAGACATTTAACCACAAATGAACATACATATTTTCATATGTATGAAAATAGATATTAGAAAAGAGGTCAACATACATGAAAATTTTCTTGAAGCACATAAAATTACAATATTTCAACATCATTATTTTATTTAAGGAGTAAGATATCTTAATTTACGCTTTGCCACTAAAAACATCACTTTCAACAGAAGCCTGAATATTACAACCTAAGTTTGAGCCTTCTTCCTGCTTGCTGATTTTTAACGTATAGCCCATCATCATCTATCTGACACCAAGGGAATAATATTTGCTTCCCAAAGACTAATCAAGCAGCTCCAACCACAACTTGCGGAACTGTGCAGAGCAGCACCGAGACTGCCATTGCGCAGGCTGCGGAGCAGAACCACCACCAGCCCGGGCCCAGTCAGCTCCCTGGGATCCCACCCGGGACCCAGGAAGCCCGCCAGCCCTGCAAATGGCAAGAGCTATGCTTCCTGAGAGTCAGCAATCACAGTGGGCCTGGCAGAGTTAACCTGGCGTTCCCTTTTTTAATTTTAAAAAGCAAGTTTTTGAAATAATCATGTTGGTCCCTTTAAAGGTAGGAAACTAACTTTTCTTCACAGTTTACCATTTCCAGAAACTGAACTGGAATAACCCCAAGACCCAGATGTTTTAAAAAAAGAAGAAAACTAAGGTTTGGAAAATTGAACTCGCCCAGTGTCACACAGCGGGTGAGCTGAGCTCTAGTGTCACTCCCCGCACAGTGAGTCCTCGTTCCACCAGCTACACCGGGCTGCCTTCGAGCACTAATGAAATGGTCCTTGTGTCAGTACTCAATGGTATTTTCACAAACTTTTAAATTTTCATAGGCATAAGAGCATTGGTTTTTTTTAAAGATGTTTTCTTTTTTCTTTTACAACTGAAAATATTGGTAACAGTTGTTTTTGGTTTCCTGCTGCATACTCCATTATCTTGAGTATTAGAAGAAAAAATGTGATGTCACAGACTGAAGATTAGGACTTGAGGTGAAAAATAAGCAGAATTAATTTTTTTCAGTTTTAAATATAAGTTCATTAAAAGTAAGCACTACAAGTAGATAGTTACTCCATTACACTAGCCCCATTTCAAGAGCTCAAGAGCTACAAGTGGTCACACTACTGGAAAGCACAGGTCACAGTCAAGAGTGGTTTTTATTGTCCTCTACATGCTAACTGTGCTGCAAATGGTAAAAAATTGTTTTATGTGCTGAGGAAGACACAGAATTCTGAAATTAGATGAGAATAAAAACTGTTTCGTTGACTTGTTTCCTACTTTCCTCTTAATTTTGCTGTGAACCTAAAACTTTTTTAAAAAGTAAAGCTTTCTGATTTTTTAATTTTTACTTTTCAATTACAGTGTAGATTCAGTATTACTCTGTGTTAGTTTCAGGTGTGGAGCATGGTGGTTAGACAGTCATGTACTTCACAAAGTGAGCCCCCTGATACTTCAGTACCCACTTAGCACCAGGTATAGTTACATTACTGAGTGTACTCGTATTCCCTACGCTGTCCTTCACATCCTGTGACTAATTTGTAACTACCAATTTGTATTTCATAATAATCCTTCCACCTTTTTCATCCAGTCCCCCAGTACCCCTTTCTGCTGGCAACCCTCAGTCTGCAACTATGAGTCTATTTCTGTTTTGTTTGTTTATTTTGTCCTTTAGAGTCCACATACAAGTGAAATCGTATATGGTATTTGTCTTCTCTGTCTGACTTATTTCACCCTCTAGGTGCATCCATGCTGTTGCAAATGGTAAGATTTCATTCTCTGTTACAGCCGAGTAATATTCTACTGTTTATATGTAGCACCTTTTTTATCTACTCATCTATTCATGGGCACTTGGGCTGCTTCCATATCTTGGCTATTGTAAATAACAAGCAGCAGAATTAGTGAAGAGGCAGAAGTTTCATTTTCTTGACAATGTCATCAGTAATATGAAACAACATACCACTAGGAGATGGGGACCAGAAAACCACTCCTATACTCAATGTATCTCAGAGTTTCCGAGAGACACTAGGAGTCACCATGAAGTGAATGTTAATATTCAAGTATATTTTGGTTCCTTCTAAAGTTTTCACATTTTATATGAAAATCGGAAGTTACATGACATTTAAAAATATAAAAAACAAGTGGTGATGGCTCTTATAAATGTGCTGTTTCTTAAAATACAAACTGACCCATTGCTATTTTAACTTTTACATGTATATTTAATATTAAAAAATCATGTAGTTAGTCACAACTATATTACTTAACCTGTTACAAACCAAAATTATCATCTAAAATAGAATTATCTGGAACTTATACTTACCTCCTTTCTTTGACAATATTTCGGATACAGAGGTCACGGTGATAATGGATAAATTGTTGACAGGTCATTTTTATTTCCTCAGGAACAGGAGAATCCCTGTTTTCTGCTGTTTCTTTATTGTTCCATAGCAATCCAAGTCTGAAAGTCAAAATTTAAGGAGACTGTTTTTAAGGAATGAAAAGCACTGAGAGAGCCCTTCCTGCTTATTACTCCATCACCATGCTGTTCCAAAGCTGTCAGTTACCAAAGCTGTCATCTATAACACCCAGACGTTATTAGTGTCTGAAGCAGAAGCATACTTAGCCTGCATTTGGTTTCCTATTCAAAGCAGGCTAGGGTGGAGGGAGGGTGGGTAGGGTGGGGTATTTTATAAAATTGTTCTGGACATTTTATAGAACACCCTCCATACATGTATGACCCATTTCGGTTTCTATCGTAAATGAGATTCCTTATTCGACATTCTACTGTTTGAAATGCAAAAGAAACTTAGAAAGATCAATTATTTTACTTAATCATTTTCCAACTGCAGTACCAAGAGACATATAATGGGATCTGGAATTCAGAACAATTCTGTTTCTGCCAGCCCAGACAATAAGTCACTTGACAGTTTTTAAAAGAGATCTTATTTATTTATTTACTTTTAGAGACAGAAGGGAAGGGAGAGAAACAATGTGCAAGAGAAACATCTATCAGTTGCCTCTTGCACACCCCCCAACCACAACCCAGGCATGTGCCCTGACCAGGGAATGAACCAGCAACCTTTTGGTTCAGGGGCCGGTGCTCAAACCACTGTACCACACCAGCCAGGGCAATTTGTCAACTATTTTAATTTATCAACATTATGAAGCTGGTAACTAAGTTCAGTGACTTTCCTATTATGCTTTTCCTCTCCAATAAAAGGATTATGACCCTAACAACTGTATCTTAATAATGATGAAAAAGAAGGAGAAGTAAGAATAGTTACCATTTACTGGTCACTTTTTGTATCAATTAGTAGGAGAAATTCCATTAGCACTTCTAGTTTCTACTAATTTTGACTTTGAAAACAAATGAAGAAGTACAAAGCTTTGTAACCCTTCTATCCTACCTTTTTCTCCCTCACTCAAATTGTAGTATTCCCACTTCATTATTTTTCATAAAGAAATTCCTGAGCTGAATTCAAAGTTAATGCATTAGCTTCACCAAGCTAAGGAAAACCCAAAAATTTATAAAGAAAATGAGTTTTCTATAAATTGTCAGATTGATAAAGAAATCTGGTTGTCAAAGGAGAAAGATAATCAAATAGAGACCTTTGGGGGCACATCACCTATTTCATTTCTAAATAAATTTTCAAGTTTCATTTTACTTTGTGTAGTTAATGGCACAGATAGAAGCCAGCATCCATCATTTCTTATTAAAATGCAAATTACAATGTCGGACTGATAACAGTTCTTCTCATATCTTTTCTGCAATTATTTACAACAAATATGTGAATCAACACATAACCTTTTTGTGGTATTAAGTTTGCCCTTTCTGTGGTCTCCCAGCAGTTTCTTACTAAAGATTTAAAAATGGCTTTCTCATTACTATTACAGATATAGATTTATTTTTTCAAATAAATTTACCTTCTTTTGAAAGGTCGGATGATTAAATGTTTGTCCAATCCAAAGATGCCAAAGGAAATAAATCCCTATGGAAGAAAAAAAGTTAAGAGTTTATGAACAGAAAAATAAAATTTCAAGACAGAAATATGGAAGCCACCAAATTTAGTGCTTGGGGAAGCAAACCTGTGTGATCAGAGCAACATTTTAAGTGGAACACACAGGCAGACTTCTATATACAATCCAGTGCCTGGAGGCAGGTATGACATTCGGCTGCCTCTTCCCAGTCATCCGTCCTACTAATTATGATGGGTGATATCAACCAGTGCTGAGCAGCCATGTGTGTGTGCTAGGTTACTGAAGAAAATGAAAACCAAAAATGTTCAGGCTATATATCTTTGTTTTTCCCTTTTTCAAAAAAAAAAATATTTCACAATGTGCTTAAGTATTTACTTAAGCACAATGTGAAATATTTCTGTTAAAACTTCAGAAATTACAGAATTTAAAAATGCTGTAGTATCTGAATATAATGTAGCAACTGAACAAAATGTATGTGAAATGAAACTGGCTAGTGCTTAAGGAAAGTGCTTGAAAGGGGTGATGCGGCAGACTGGCACCAGATATCACTAGTCACAGATCAGGACGGAGAGGGAGACAGGAAGTCGCGAACTGCCATCTGTCAGGCACAGTGGGATGAGGCTCTAAGGGCGCGGGAGTGCGGGGTAGGAGGTGGGATGGCGAATGCAATGTATTACATGAAGGACATACCTTTCTTTACCTGGAACTAGAAATAACCAAAAGGAAATCATCTGACTAGACACCTCAATACCTCCCCAAGAGAAAAACGTGGTGTGAGTGTGTGTGGGAGGGGTAGGAGTGAGGGTTGTGGTATATCTCCCTCCTTTGAAGCACTTGAGCCATAGCTGTGGAGGCAGCATTTCAAATGCAACATCCCTGGTATTCGCTTTTGTTTGTAAAGCTTTCTCAGTCTCTGTCCTGGGAAAGCTCAGCTTGGAGTGGGCTTTCAAAATGCAAAATGCTGTGCCTTGGCCAGTGTGGCTCAGTTGAAGCTGACCTTCATCCCATGAACAACCTTTGATGTTTCTCTCTCCCCCTCCCCCTCTCTCTAAAATCAATAAGCATGTCCTCAGGCAAAGATAAAAAATGCAAAATGTTAAGTGAAATTATGATTTTTCAACCTAGTATTCTGTCGTTCTTGAGTTCAAAATCTCACCTTAAACAGTATCCCCAAATGAGGGGGGCGTCAAGGAGCCCTAGGGACACACATGTGTGTCTGTAATAAACTGATTAAGGTCACTTGTCTACCTGGACATGGCCAGTTTGGCTCCCATGATTATGGCAAAACAAACTCAAAATATTTCAAAAAAATAATTTTTAGGGAAAAACTTGTGGGAGCATCTGATAAATGTTCACTAACTCATATGGCCAATTATTTTAGATTTAATAGGCAAACCCAGTCATTTCAAACAGTACTTTTTCAACCTGATACTCAAGCAGGGGACAACTACTCTCTAATTAAAGAGTAAGGGATTGAATATAGAATCAAATTTCAAAATTTGTACATAAAAACGTTTTCCCAATATGTAAAATACCCTTTATCCTTAAATAGCCATTTTAATAGTGAGATAAAGATAACAGCACTATTGTATATTAGTTCTCCATAGACTTTTGGTTTCTAATTTTTAAACTAGGGATGACAATGTCTACTTTGCCAGTACTGTGATATTTAATGAGATGGTTCATGAAAAATGCCTAACAATGGGTAGTACAGTGCATCCTCACAAGGAATGATGAGTAACTACTATACCTGGCCAAAATTTACTTATACACCGATTTATAATTTTTAGAAAATATTTAAGTACCTATTGTTCAAGAAATATTAAAACTTTTATCAAAATGTAAGTGAAAGAGTGTAAACCAATTTAAGTGACTAAACTAACTAAAGGCTCAGAAAAGATATATCATTTTCCCAAAGTGACTTAGTAAGACCACAACAAAGTTTAAAAAGTGCTTGGAACATCTTGTCATGGCTTACATTATCATTATCTTAAAACCAAAGCAAAAAAAAAAAAACTATTTCTGACTATAACACTCAGTGTGCATTCTGATGACTTGAACCAATATAATAATTCATTTCTGCTCGGAGACAGGCAGCAGCTGTCAGCTGTCACACGTACCAGCAGCTGGCAAACAAACTGAACCCTTTTGATTTAAAGGAAAACAACATCCGCACTCGTCCTAGTCAACCCATCCAGGCAAACAAACCCCCTCAGAGTTCTCAGTAAATAAATACCTGGCCAAAGTTAAACACGGCACAGAAAAACTGTAACTCAACATACAGTCTCCCAGGCTCTTGGTTAAATAGCCACCATAAACAACTGGAAAGATTCTGCAATGGAAGGAGAAAATAGTATTTTTAAATGAAATAAGCTAATCATTTCTCTCCCTAACAGAACAATAACTTACCTACTTAATAATTAGGAAGAAGAACACTAAAGGGGAAAAACACCAAGAATACAGATGCTTTGTCTTTCGAACAAGAGGTTTCAACTTCTCCCCTTGACAGATGTCACTCAAGCATCATCTGTTCTGATCAAATTTGAAGCAAGAAGATATAAGCCATAATACAGCAGCTTACATAACATATCAGGACTGCCGACTAGCCCGAGACAGGACTGATTTTAAAATTAGTTCTACACAATGAAAACAATCACATCACTAAGCAACAATTCTTGGCAGCATTTCTTTTGGATTTTTGTTCTGAAACAGCAGTCACAATGGTGCTGGCTGATACCATTCTGTGTAAGTAGCATCCCAGTGTGAAAAGGGTAAGAGAGTTTCCTTGTGGATTATATGGACCATTTCCTACCTCAGGGCAAATTACTCTCGAACCATCTCAAATAGTTATATAAAAATAACTGACAATTCACAAAAGAGGATATAAAAGCAATTAAAAAACCCTTTAGTAGTAAAAAAATACATCAAGAAAATGCTGTTTTACCTACAAAATTATCAAATTAAAATATAACAGTCAATGTTGGTGAGAATACTTTACAAATCTATATTACTCCTTTGGAAAACAATTTAGCAAAATGCCTCCAAAGGCACAGAAATATTCATGTATGTTCTTTGATCCAGTTTTCCTAACTTTGAGAATTGATAAGGAAATATACTGCATGGAGATGTTTATCAGAGCATTTTTAAAAACTAGGAACGATCCATAAGGAATTGGTTAATTACGTAATACATCTCCCCTATGGTTTATTGAGGAGCCATTTAAAGTAATGGTTATGCACAACTATGTAGCAACATGAAAATGCTTGACTTAAGTAACAAAGCAGGAAATAAATCTGTATGTATGATTAGAACTATGAAAAATGTACTAAAAAAGTTAGTGGTGTGATGGACATTTTTCCTCTTTTCTTTATCTTGTAAGTATTATCTTGTAATGGTTATGTTATTTTGATAATTTAAAAATTATTTTTTAAAGTTGACCGATCTGAGGAATATCTTCTGAGAGACCACACAGGCATTCCCCTGAGGTCAGTCAAGGAATCCATTAGGAATAAGTGGCCCCGCACACATCACAGAAACACCTCTCCTTACCAAATTCCACAGTCAGAGTATAGACTGAGAAAGTGATTCCAAGCAAATAAGCTATTGGAACATTTAGGTAACAGAGTAATGTGAATTCTCCATTCTTCTTTCCCCAAAAAACATTTAGCTCAAGATTAGGATTCAGATAGCCTAGCTGCCACCCCCCTGGGAAGTAGTAACTAAATTTCTCCCAGATGCCTGAATAAAACCTTTGCCAAACATTTAAAGAAATGGCCCCAAAACAAAATCAGAAGAAACATTTACAGCAAACAGGCCAATAATGAGAAGTAAACACAGCAACACATGTCGAGTCAGTTGCTGGTCTCCACTCTGTAGATACTGCTCTTCTTCCTGGGCTAATATGCAGCTCTGGGAGTTACAGCGACTCACACAATGATCATCTGCGGAACAGTAAGTGCAACAATTTGTAATCAGAGCTTTTTATTTGAATGCACTTTAAATTCATAATGACTTCCTAAGCAAACCACCACATATGCACATTCAGCTCAGAATCAGTATATTACTTTAAAAGAATCTGAGGAAGACTCCTTCATGTTGTTTCAGGAGAGTTCTACTTGTAGGGTGTTTTTAGTCCGAAAAAACATGAGTAGTATGTAATAGTTCCCTTCTACACTACTCAACAGTGTAATATGTATATACATTTTTAAGGCTTAAATTAATAAATCAAGTTTTACCTGTAATAAATCTACATATTGGTCATGAATACCCTATTTTGGCTAGTAGGTAACAAATTTAATACTACCACTTGCCTTTCATTAAAGAGTTTAAAATTTGCCTTAGGAATGATGTTTAAGGCACCAAATAAAAAATATACACTTTATTTACATATAGAACCAAATCAAATCACAGACATGATTCTTCTCTGGCCTAAAAGGGAGGCCAGGGGCCTTTCCCAAGCAACCTGCTTTCCTACCCCAGTTCTACTATACATGGCACCAAAAGCTGGGCAAAACATTTTTACAAAATAGATGTCTAACATACAATCTTTTTTCAAAAAAATTATATTTATTTTTCTGGAGAGAAGGGAAGGGAGGGAGAAACTGAGGGAGAGAAATACTGATGTGCTGTGAGAGTTACATACATCGGTTGCCTCTCAAGTGCCCCCAGCTGCTGACCTGGTTCACAACCCAGGCATGTGCCCTGACTGGGAATCAAACTGGTGACCTTTCAGTTCATAGGCCAGTGCTCAATCCACTGAGCCATACCAGCCAGGGCTAACATATAGTCTTGTTTCAAAAAGTCAATGACTAAAACACACAGTTTTATAGCTCTTAACTACAAGCTAAGAATAAAAATTTTATTTCCTAAAGCCACTTTTTAGAAAAAGACGTATGTCCTCAAAGCATTACACGTAGAGCAGCATGAGAGCTAATGGCATGGGGGAAGGTCACAATGTTGCTAGGTGAAAACAAAGTGGGCTGCCAAACTACCTCTGCAGTGTGGTCCTATTTTAGTAAAACTTATTTGTGTCTATCTTGGCATAGGAAAATTCTATAGTATATGTAATAACCTGGTCTTAAAATATACGTATAAATATTATAAAATGGATAAAACTAAATTTCAGTATCTTTTATTTCCCTTTTTTATACACTATAATATTTATTTTGTCTTGGTACTGTACCAGTGTTTAGGGATGAGCAATTAATTATATTATTGAACTCTAAAATTTGTCATTCATTCATGATTTGATTTCCCTTAGACTTTACATTAGGCTTAGGAATGATACTAAATGGTGTGAGCAGACGAAGTTCACTTATGATGGCTCGCATTGTATATAATTTTCTCAAAATATGATCAGACTATCCAAAAAGTCCCTTTTGTTTTCAACAATCAGATTATTAATGAAGAAAATGACAGAGAAGTAAAGCATAAGGAAATTTCTGGAGCAAAAAAAACTTGTTAAAGCACATGTCGAATTTGTCAATGGGCTTTACTATTAGGTATTTTGTATACCTATGGGGAGAAGAGAGTACAGCAGAAAGCCTCGGGAGCTCCGACATAAGGAAATGCTAGCTTCAGAAAAGGGGGCACAAGTAGAAACCGAAAGGCAGTCGAACAGTTTCCCAACAGAAAGTCAGTGACAGTCCACATCTGATAAATTTTACTTCTTTCTATGGAAATGCAAATTCCACTACTTAAGATTCATTTCTAGTCAGCAAATGACAGCCAAATCTGAACGCTGCCTGATAATAACTACCACTACTACTACGGTGTTTAGTGAGCATTTACTCTGAACATCACTCACTGTGCATAGTGATTTGCATACATTATTGCTTATAATTCTCACAAAACTTGTTATATAAAAACATAATGCCTTTGGCAACAACACAGTTGACATACACTTCATTTAAAAAGAGGACTTTCTATGATTTACCTTCCAAACTTAATTATAAATGAGTATAATCAACTAAAAGTGCATTGTAACTTCACATAAGTGTATTCTAAATAATTGTTCTACATAATTAGAAATTCAGACCACAAATGTGATTCAGTCTCTTAGTTTGTATGCCAAAAAGTTATTTAGAAGTTATTACTTTTAAAGATTTTTCTTTTTATAAGAAAGGGCATATTTTAAGTATATGGATTCAAAATGTAATTAAGCCCTAATTAATTAGTCCTAGCCCTGGGGATGGAGAGCAGGGGGTGGGGGAAATCTCAGCTTCTAAAACAAGAAAAAAGGCAAAAAAAAACAATGGTGCTAGGGTAAACTCCTTGGAATTATCACTTGGGCTAAATTTATTGGAAAAACTGATGTGTGTGTGTGTGTGTGTGTGTGTGTGTGTGTGTAATGCTCCTATTAGTACATCATAAGGACTTTATTATTTAAAAATTTTTTTATAATTTATTTTTATTTTAATTGTTGTTCAAGTACTTTTCTGTCTTTTACTCCCATCCCAGCCCCGCCGCCAGGACTTTATTTTTTTAACTGAGTATCCATGCATGATTATTCTATTAGAACTTTCCCTCATCTTATTTGAGAACACATATCTTAAAACAGTATGCTTCTATAGAAATTCTATGTAGAGCTCTTTTAAAACATTTTTTATTTGTTAATTAATTTTAGAGAGAGGGAGAGAGAGAAGCATTGATTTGTTGTCCATCTTATTTATGCATTTGTTAGTTTCTTCTTGTATGTGCCTGGACTGGGGATCAAACCTGAATCTCTGGCAGGTGGGGATGCTGCTCTAACCAGCTGAGCTATCTGGCCAGGGCTATGCTGAATCCTTGTAAGGCAAAAAGGATAAGAAAACATCTGTTCCTTAGGCCTATCCTCATGGCCCAGAGATACTTACTTTTCTCAAACGAAGGAGTCCCGGGTCTACTGGGGCTTATGTTTCTTACTGGCTCTGTGGATAAGCAGCAGGACCCTCCATTTCCCATAGAGCAGGAGCAGCAACCTGTATAGACAACACAACATGTGAGGATTGAGCCCAATCATAACAGAAATGGGCATTGTCAAGAGATGCCAAACAGAACAAACCAAAACCACAAGCCAACCAACCAACCAAACATAGACTACAAACAAATCCACTTATACACACACAAATGTCACATGGTATCTATCAAAGAAAGTATTTGAAAGTGCTTATACAGAAAAGTTAACATGTAGAGTGGCTGACAGAGGATCAGCCCCTTTACATATTGTCTCCTCACTGTTATGAGACGAGGAAAAATGTTTTTGTCATTGCTATTTGACTAGTTTCCACTGTGCTTTGGGAACTAAGAATTTGAACACTTTCCTAAAGTGTTCTATTGCTTACAGTAGTTCATTTTCAAATTCCTTTGCCTGAATTTGAAAGCTCTCAAGGGCTTGGCCCCTCTTTCCCACTATCTAACTGCTCCCACTATTCAGCAAAGACCCTTTCCTTCTTTCACAACAATTCTCCTTTAAAAAGTTATTTATTTATTAGAGAGAGGGGAAGGGAGTGAGAAAGAGATGGAGAGAAACATCAGCGTCCGAGAGATACATCGACTGGTTGCCTCTTGAGTGTCCGCAACCCAGGCATGGGACCTGACCAGGAATCAAACCAGCAACCTTTCAGTTCACAGGCTGGTGCTCAACCCATGGAGCAACACCAGCCAGGGCTCACAATTCTCTCCTGGCTTCCACAAACCCCATACTTATTTGGTCTCCAGGCCTTGTTTGACAGGAACTTGCCACTTTTGTTAATTCATCTAAACACTCTCTTCCTCTAAGTTTAGCTCAAAACTCTCTGCTTTCAAGAATGTGTTTCCTACTAGTTCAGAAGATATAGTAAAAACAATTATATTCTTTTCAAAAATACACTGCTGAAAAACCTCTTGCTGGTTTATAGGTAGATTGGTTTACAGAAGACCACTGAGACATCTGCTACAGAGCTGTGAGTTTTCCTCTGTTTAGTCACAGAAGTGCACACAGTGTCCTTTAAAACATTTCACACACGTACAGACCTGGCATTTCTTGACATGGATAATAGAACAGTAACTTCAGTAACCTACAATATTAAGTGTGCCGGAAAAAATAATTGTGTGCTGAACCTTTCATTGATAATGTGCTTTAATTCTTCAACAGTGTTCTTAAAAACAAACAAAAAAAGATTTCAGAAGTATGAAAACTATAATCTATAATAAGCTACTACAAAACACCTTCATAAATTTCAGATAATGATGTCATCTCAAGGTTTAAAAACAGAGCTGCAGAATAACAGAAAAGAAAATACAGAGATCACCTGGCCCAGCCCTCTTATCTTCAGAAACTGGAAGGCTGGAAGCAGCCAAGACAAAATTACCTGCAGATGTAAAGCCAGCCCACGCCAACGACACAGACTCGGGAAAGCACCCACAGATTACTGCCACCACGAAAACTGTTGCACTAAGGCAGTGTTTTCTTCAAACATAAACTGGATATGTAAGTAGCCCACTAGCCTTCTCTTTAATTGAAACTTTGACAGTATATCAAAATGGGTTAATTTTCCTTTCGATCATAATTCCACACCATAACATGGGAAAGCCATGGGTCTCTGATAAATGTGTATCAGGGGGCAGAGGTGAGTGAACTCTCAGATTACTGAGGTTTCAGGGGGCTGCCCTGGACATCTAAAGTGTTATCTGACTAGCAAGGCAGAGTAGAGCAGGATTTAGGAAAGGAAAATAACCAGACAGGTTTAAAGACCTTTTCCTTAGGAACATAGGTGAATAGGCAAGTAAACAAGAATTTTGCGGTGGCAATTTCTAGGGTAGCTCCACAAAATCATGGCCTCTCTCATCCACCCCCATCCATCTCTCCATCCATTTAGCACATACTACTGAACACGTACAATAAGCCTGACACTACGCTAGGTGCTGAGGCTATGATAGGCCAATCAGTCACAGCACTTACAGTCTCATGGGTTATATGGATAATTTCAAAAGCAATTATAAAAGTGACATAAGAGGAGAGGGAAATATAAACATTGCAGAGGGTTTCCTCTGGAGGTGATATGTCTTCTGGTTCCCCATTCATATATACTAAAGGTGCCAACTAGTTTTCCTGATGGAGATGATGATGCAGCATTTAAAGATCATCTATGGCACAGATTTTTGCTATTTTTTAAAAGACATGTAAAGAAGTAGCAGCAAAAGTCTCTGGGCTTAGGACACTTAGTTTAGGGTCCCCATGGATGTTCTCAGGCCTTCTGTAGCCTGTTCTGAAACACGTGTGGGAAAGGAAGACACAGAACCAGCTGGAAATGGTGGTCTTCAAGCCCTGACTGAAAGCAGACAGCACACAGGTTTATAGGATGAATGTAAGAGTCCACAAAAAAAGTGAGGAAGGAGAGGATGCTGGGCATGACCAGAAAAGCACTCTCGACTTAGGAAAAGCGGCTTTTAAAATGTTAGTGAAAACATAAATGTACTTCTTGAACTACTGTTTTAAAAGGGAAAATGGCCAAGAGGGCTCAAAAGAAGTAAATTCTGATGTAATCACAAAAGCCCTAACAAATTAGTGAGCACCATCAATAACGTAAATTACCAGGGTCCTGACTGAAGCAGGGTTAATGGTGTAGAGTTCAGGACTTAGCAAACCAGAGCCCTGTGTAGGACACAGCAGTCTATGAAGGAGGTGTTATCAGCATCGGATGTGGAAACCAAGGCAGGAGGAGCTTGCCCAAGTTCAAACAGCAGTAAACTGTGGAGTTAGGGTGTGGACCCAGGCAGCCTGGCTTCCATTCCCAGTTTTTAAGCACTGGGCTATATATTTCTGGTTTGAGACAGAGAGAGAGGGAGGGAGAAGGAAGGCAATGTAAAATGCCTTATAAGATTTGTGGGATTTTTTCCTTTTAAGATAAAATGCAGACAACTGTAATTGAACAACAATAATTTTTTGAAAAGATAAAAACAGTTAAAAATTTTAAAATCTTTTCTCCCTTTTTGTTCTTTTTCTTCCTATCTTTTACTTATTAATGCTAACAACTAATAGTTTTGAGATTAGTCAGCTCTTAGCTCCACAAAATCTCTAAACAAAGTATGTACCATCATTCACACTTCCTAGCACAATATTTTGTCTGTGAATCCAAAATGTGTATTCTATCACTGAGTTCCCTTCATGAACTGAAGCAAACCCCACAACAATCATTAACACTTATGAACAAAGTTGCTAGTGAGGGTCATATTTTCACTTATACCAAGGACTGCTAAACATTTTCTATAAAGGACCAGATGATAAATATTTTGCAGACCACCGAGTCCCTTTTCGATGACTCATCTCCACCAATGTAGCATGAACGCAGCCCCAGACATTCATACACAAAGGAATGAGCTTGGCTATGTTCCAATAAAACATTATGGACACTAAAATTTAAATTTCATATGGCTTTCAAGTGGCACAAAATATTTGTCTTTAAATTTTTTTTCTTCGACCCTTAAAAAATGTACCAACTATTCTTACCTCTTGAACCTGTGCAAAAACAGGTGAGTGGCCAGATTTGGCCTGTAGACAGTAGGCTGCCAACTCCTCACTTACACGGTTAACCCCGTGTCAGGCAGGCCTTGGGCATTTTATCGACGGTGCTTGCCTGATGCAAGTTGTTAAATTAGCAAATGTAGGCACTTAGTTTCCTAAAAAGGACCTACCTTTGGTGTTACTTTTTTTCTAAAACTCTCAGGTCTGAGGAAGTTTAGGGTTTAACAAAAGATTATCCTCACAAAAAAATTATAAACAGGAATCTAATGAATGAACTTCCAAGTTCTTTCGATTATTGACTTTCATTTAAGTTCCTCATCTGAGAAATACCTGTGACAGTCAAGATAGTTCAAGGAGATTCCCTTAAACAAAATATTTAGGACGCAAGCTATACAGGCACATAAGAGTTTCTTTATATTAAGGATCATACTTGTTTCTGGGATAGAACTCGTAAAAGGTAAGGGTTCATTTATTGGTGCTGGACCCTCCTCAAAAGCAGTGTTCCCAGACTCCATGGCTTTGTGGTTCTGAGACTGGTTGAAACATTCGTAGCGTCCCGCTTGGGTGCTGCGGTTCATACACATGAGTGATATGCTGGCCGTCGCGATGCTGCAGAACAGGGTGACTGACGTGATGATCATCTGCCAACATTGCAAAAAGACATTAAGCCACTTTTCACAATTCCATCTTCCTAATCTTAGCAGGATAGGTTAAAGGTAATTTTTAGGGGGTGGAAAATAACAGTATCTTCATAGCTATAAATGCTCCAGAACAGTGGTTCTTAAAAAAGAGGAGTATGGATGGGATATAAGTTACTTGTAGAAAAATTAAGAGTTTGCTTGTAATCTTATATAAGATTTCTAAACTCTTCTTTTGCTATACATGGTTTGCCATGGTTTTGTCTATGAGTAATTTAAATAACTGTTTTCTTCAAAGTTTTTGCTTGCTTTCATGCATAGTTCAACCATACTTCAACTAGAGACTCTTATGGTAATAATACCAAAAATAAACAATTATAGGTAATATTTACTGAGTATTAACTATATGGCAATGCTTAGTTAAAGTCCTTTATGTGTAATCTTATTAATTCTCACAGCAACCCAGTAAATTCAAAATTACAAAACAAAAAAGGTAAGAAATCAAAATCATTAGAGGAAGTTTTAAATAAACATGTCCATGGGCCCTACCTACCTGGAGAATTTCTGATTCAGCAGATCTCAAAAATCTCTTTCTCTATAGCTTTCAAGCACACTTTCTCACAGATACTTTCTGTTCTGAAATTTACATTTATTACAGGATTGAAAGTCAAGAATCTGGCTTTTATTATTACTGCTAACTCATTAAATAGCTTTAAATTAATCACTCTTTCCTACAGTATAGGAAATATAATTCATAAGTGTGTTTAAGAAGACTCAGTAAATTTCAAACGTATGGAAATCCTCAACTAAAAATGAACTTATATAAAATCTTTACCACATTTTGAGGGGTGACTGGACAAAGGGATGTAGGATCATCAGTGTGATATGTAGTAAATTGGAATAGATTTTCAAAATTAATTTCAAGGTAAGCAAAGCACATTAGCAAGCTAAAAAGGGGCCTTCTCAGGAAAAGAAGTGTCACTCTTCTCACCTGCTCCTTCCCATAAAAGAAGGCCGAGTCAATGCTGTCTCCATTATGTTTGCCAGTTATCAAAAGAACACCAACAAGGAGAGCAGGAATTCTAGAATAACAAGCGTTTAGAGAAAAAAAGAGAATGAGTAGTTACTACTGACACAAAGAAAATTCTGAGATGTTCTTAACTCCAGCAGCTGGAGAGTGAGAGAAGGAGACGGAACCGTTCGTCTGTCAATGGCTGTGGGCCAGCTAACAGAAGACTGCTCCCATTCCTGTGTATCTGCTGGAACTCCGGCTTGATGTCCAGGTGGCTATTTCCACAGGTTACTTTTTTAGCCACGCACCATCAAACTCCAGGAGTCTCTGCTTTTCGTTTACACATGGGCATACTGGACTGCTGCCCACAGCCAATGCACAGGAGTGGACATTTCTTTTGTGGGCTCCATGCCTATCCGGGAGCTGGCATGCTTCACTTTCTCCCACCCCTCTGCCTACAGCCAACATAAATTACTTCAACACCTTACATCTTTCTCCCCGCTTTCCTTCACCTAATGCATAAAAACATTTGCAAACTCTGAAACGATGGACATGCCATCTTTCCTACCTAGCCATGCATCTGGTGGTTCAGACTCCAGGCCCCAAGACTGGTCTTCTTTTTTGCTAGCCTAATAAACCCTTTCTTTTAAAAATACTTTCAGCTGTGGAAGTCAGAAATTTTTTTTGGAAGTCAGACATTTTTAACTCTGTATACACAGAAACATGTAAGCAAACAGAAAACTACCAACTTACCCCCAGCCACATATTATGATGATTCCAACCGGAATTTGTACCCTCTCTTTCTTTTTCAAAAGAAACAAGGAAATTGCTAGAAGTCCTAAGAATAAGAAATAGAGGTTGAAAGATATATAATTACTTGATGTTGATCAGACTTCATGGAACTTTATTTAATCAAGCTTCTTTCAGTAGCAGTCTATAGTTTTTGCCCAAAATTTACTCCAAGTAAATGCTGTCCCAAATAATTTGAAGCAGATTTTCTTAATTCAAAATCATTTGTGTTTTTCCCTCCTATACTGTGTCTTTACTCAAATCTTATTGTTTTATACATGAGGATTTTTATCAAATGCCCCAAATCATCTTTTGACTGATGTCTTTGGAATATATATTTCTAAATATATTTGGAAAAAGAAAAATTTTAAGTGGCTACAGAACAATTCTAAGAATGAAAACACTCCCATTCTATCAGTGTAAAGAAAGTACAGGCAATTCTTACACAGGTTTTGTTTTTGGAAAATGCCCCAGGTCAAAACGATCTATGTTAATACAAATACAATAAGAATTTACTACAAAAACAAATGTTTTAAAGTTCTTTAGCTTTCCTTATACTGTATATCCAATTATTTATACCAGTAATGTCTTATTTAACAAATTCTACATAGCTATAGCATCTTAGAGCTTTCGGGGTGGAAGGGACCACTGCTATAAATTCACACCTTCATTTCGCGGATTTGGAAAACAAGGGTCAGCCAGCCCACACAGCCAGCAGAGGGCAGAGCAGGACTGGGAACCCAGCCACCAGATCTGAGGCCAGTCCACTGGATTAGTGTTTCTAAAGCTCAGATCCATGGACCCGGATGGTTCCCCAGACATATTCCTCAGAATCTGGAAATTTCTGAGAAACTTTAAGTCTTTTTGGTATATTTTCAATGACAATCACCTAATTGCCCATCTTACAACTAAAGTACAGGCTTATGATTTCAGGGCTTACATTTGCCTTTATATTCAGTTTGAGCCAAGTGAAGGCAAACACATGATCCAGAATGAAGGCTCTGTGACAGTTTGAAGGGAGAAAAGCAAAGAGAAAACCAGACCTTAAATCCACATGTGGAAATAAAGGCAGGGTGAACTTAAAAAAAAATCACAAAACCCTAACTGCAGACATGATTTCCATTTTACATTTCAAGCTATGATTCAGATTAGCAAACAAGATCCTTTGTCATGTCAATAAATGTTGCTAATTAGAATTACTGAGTTTATGGTTTTGTTTGAATCTCATCTGTGAATTTGCTTGGGTTTTAAAGTTATGTATTAGCTGTATATAAGGAATTCATACCAAGATTTAAGGTTGTACAGATTAAGTAACTGTGTGCTAAAAATAATATAAATCAACACGAACATCCTCAAGAATTACTTTTCTTACAGGGACCACACATTACTCAAGTTCAAAAAGATACTATAATATCCACTGCTCTTCTCTAAATGCATTTGCACATGCTGTAGTTTCAGGTTTTCAAAGGGTCCAGGAAACAAGAAACCAATCACGAAAGTGTGCCAACTGTGTTACAGTACCGAGGACACTCTTCAAAATTCTAATGTTCATTATTTCTTCCTTGTGAAAAGACTGACACAGGAATAGCTCCAATCTGGCTCCGCATCTCTCACTGACAAAGTTGAAAGAGCTCCTGCCCGAAGCAGTTAAACTCTTTGGGCCTTATTTTCCTCATTTGCAGAATGACAGATTTAAACCAGACTAGTGTTTCCAAAGTGTAGAGATAAAAGGTGGCAGGAGGTTGAAAAGTTTTTGACTAGTTATGTGTTTAATATGTGTTTCAAAAGTTTTTAACAGCACATGAAACCTTGGATACTGACACAAGTGAAAAAAAAAGTAAGTCAATTTTCAGGAAAAAACAAGGACACGGCTATGCAGATATGGCAGAAATCATGAGGACGATATGCAAATAGTGAAATTAAAAATGGCTGAATGGGATGATTTAAAATGACACTTGAGGTCTAAAATTCTGTTTCATCATAATAATCACAAGGTTAAAGGGCTCCTTTAACTTTGATCTATTCCCTTAATTGGGGTTAGGGAATTCAGAATGTTTCTGGATAGATTTTGGCATACATGCTTGAAGAGTGTTTCAGGGAGACTTGGGGCTTTTTGGTACGTTGATTTATTTACTGCTTTCTTATTCTTATTATAAATTTAGCCTTAGTAATCCAGGTATTAGAGAAATTATTTAGAAATAAAGGCTTTAAGCTGTTTAAATTTGGTATCTCATGAAATCTCTTATGCTATCCAAGGTGTACTTGCCTTTAAAAAGCTCAAACCTTCTCTTTGCACTGACTTTTTCACTGTGTAATTCCTCACCACATTGTTGCTTCATTTCAAAAGGCTGTTGACTTAGTTTGGGCACTGCTTTTGATGGTGAAGGTGCAGAACCAAAGGCCTGTGCCTCACAGCCACGTCCTGACACCTGCCTCCTAACAGTGGCTATCACCAGCCCTACCATTCTACAATTTCCTTTTACGTGCCATTTTTTAGGTTCACATTTGTGGTATGAATACAAAATAGCCCAACAGAATGTTTAAAAAACATACCAGAAGGTATTCAAATAAATATTATACTTCAAAATAGCAATGTGCTAAATCATTTTGAATATCCTTCCTGGAGCCAGTTGAAATGAGAAATAGTTTTTCTTACTGGGTACTCTTCTATTTCCATACCTTCTTATTCCTTACTTTAGTTGTTCTCATATTATCAGTTTTCTATCTATGTAGTACTATAGTTCTATTTGTTAAAAGCCTACCACATACCAGGTATAAATACCCATATTCATTTAATTCTCAAAATAACTCTGTAAGGTACAATGACCCAGGTACAGGTGAGGGAACAGAGACTGCAAAAGTTAAGTCATTTGCTTAAGGCAGAGCCAGAATCTTTTTATTCATTCAGCTGGACTCTGATAGTGAACTCTGGGACATATCTTACATGCCTCACACTTCTCTGCCCATTCCCTACACTCTCTATCTGCCTCCAGGGCCTGCCCTCTTGGAGTCTCCAAAGGACAGCTGTGCTGACTGTGGCCTAGGGCCAAAGAGGAAACGAGCCATGTGAGAGGAAACCACCCAAACCCTGGCGGAAATACAGCACATTAGCAAACAGAACTCGGCTTTGAGGACTGCCCACGTTAGCAGGTGTAAATGCCGAGAGAATACCTTACTCCTGTACAGGGAGACTTCCAAAAGATCACTAGAAGCTGAGGGTTTATAGTGATGGAGACAGGAGAGACCTAAATAAATTTGCACTCATGGTCCAACTTACCTGCCCATAGATAGGTGCTATAGAGGGAGCTGTACAATAGAACAAACACCAGAATTTGTCCAATAAAATTTTTTTCTTTAACAAAATTCCATATTATCATTCCAGCACAGACAACAGACTGAAGAAAAATGAGAAAAAACAAAGTCATAGTCATGTTTTATTCACAGTAAATGTAATTATTCAGTTTAAATTATTGCTGACTAATTATCAACTATAGCATTCTAGTTATACTAAAACTTCAAGTTTTATGGTAAAAAATCTTTCTTATACAGATTCTTTAACAATGTACATATTCAATTAAAACAGATAACATTCTAAATATTAACTTTATATTTAATAATGGTTTACATAGAACATGCTAACCTTCCCATTATAATTTGAGATATGTGAAGACTTAACTAGAAAAATGAGACTGGGAGGGTTCAATTTTTAATGACACAATTATTTCTATTAAAATTGCAAAATTATCATCAAATACATTATGAACCTCAACTTTATACAGTTCAAGACCCATTACAATTTTTAATAAACTAGGCATAAATTATTATAATCAAATTATAATTGATTGCATTTGGTAAAAAATATTTTTGACTATAAGTAACTTATAAAATTACTTTATAAGTAATTTTCTTCTCAGTAGTAGTGGAGATGAGAAAGCCATAGTTCTAAATATCTATAGGTTTACTAACCTGAGCAATGAGTAAATTAGTTGTAAGCATATGAGGAAGCTGTTTATATTTTTTACTCAGAAGAAGAATAGCCAGAGACCAGATCTTAAAGACAAAAGGTTCAAAGGTTATTCAGGTTTCTTAATTTTTATGTTTATAATTCAATTACTTATTGAATTCATTCATTAGCCTCTTTAAAGAATTCATTTTATCCTGGTTCAGAAAAAAAATTCCAACATTGTATTTACTTTAATCTGTCTAGTTCCCTAAATGGTATCAAGGTAGATTACTATAGCCAAGGTAAAATAAAAAGCATGGAGAGGTCCTATCATAAATCAACTGTCCAAAAATGACAGGGTCTTTGAGAACCTTGACCAGGGCCATGTTCTAACTTCCCCTACCTTTGGTGGCTGGGATGGGACACAGGTTCATAGCCAACTATTCAGGGAGAGAGCTTTAATGGGAGATGGAGCTACAATGCACTGAGTTCTCCCACGTTTTTTTAAAGAGTTTATTTATTTTTAGAGTGAGGGGAAGGGAGGGAGAAAGAGAGGGACAGAAACATTGATGTGAGAGAGAAATATTGATCAGTTGCCTCTTATACACGCCCCACCGGGGACGAACTCGCAACCCAAGCATGTGCTTTGACTGGAAATTGAACCAGTGACCTTTTGCTTTGCAGGATGATGCCCAACCAACTGAGCCACACCAGTCAGGGCTACATTCTCCCTTTTTGATTCCATTGACTCATGTGGTATCTAAATTCCAGGCTATCTTACTTCAAACAATACACATTGCCTACCTTAAGATTTTCTTTCATTCCTTATAGTGAAAAGGATAGGGTTTCTATTCTACCTATACAGCGGCCAGCCAAGTATGCTGGTTAATTTCCTTCTTTCTGCTCCCCTCATTGTCCATCAAAACTTATATCGTCTCTCTCCCCAAACTGCCCTCCTACCAATGGGCATTGATTGTTAGGAATATGTAGCAGAAGTGAAATTTCCTAAAAATTACATTTATTACACATTTGTTACCAATATACCTATTCATCCCCACTTCCTTTCCTTTAACAGTAAAAGTTGTCTTTTTTCAACCAAAATACCACTTGAATTCAATAGACAATTTATAAAATACTCTAGTTGTCGAAAGTGTAAGTATTTAATCTGAGCAAGATATATCCAAAAAGTTTCATTAACATTAAATGGGTGAATGGATGGGATCCCGAGGATCCCCCAACCCTGTGATGCTGCGACAGCCAGTATTTGTGTAGTGATTCACCATGTACAGAATGCTTTCCACACATACTGTCCCATGTGATCCTTCAAGCAACCAAAGAAAATAGGTAAAATTATTATCTCTTACTTTATAGCTGAGAAAACTGAAGCTTAGAGAAGTCAAGGTAACTCCACAGAGACATACAGCTAGTTTGTGATAGAGCCAAACTCAAGTTTGGGTCTGACTAAATTTCATGCCTTGTCTGCTATACAATTCTAACTCCCAGTTTGAAAGACAAATCTCTTAAGACTGATATCATATTTTACAGGTAGGCTTTAGTGTTCTCTACTGCCTACAAAATTAGATCTTTAAATTCCTAAATTTCTGTTACCAAGCTATCTGCAAACTCATTCTGTGGTTTTCATTCATTTTTACACTGAAACATACTTACCAAAGAGACCAGGCTGATAATACTTATATCAAAACTAACATTCTGGATGGCATAAGCCAAAGGCTTAGGGTCCATTGAGGGAAAGGTCAGTAACCACGCAGAAACGTACATGATTGGTGCAGACACGAATGTGCTTATTACCATCCCTGAGGTTATCTGTAAAAATAAAATCAAATTGAGGAAAGGGTCAAGTCAGAGTTACACTTAAACAATTACCTCCAACTTTAAATGGCCACAGCACACTAAGGCATTCTAAAATAAAAGCAAGAGTCGGTAAAAAGACATCACAGAATCCAGCATGTCATCTGATGCCATATTCCCCCTTTCTGAGCACTCTTTTTTTAAAAAAAAAAAACACCATTAAGTTCCTTTGGCTCCTTTTCCAGTCTATGCTCAGTTAGTTTCTACTTTCACATAATGAACAGCAGACATCCCATGGCTGATGGTTATAGTCTAGGTTCTAAGAAGTAAACCATATTAGTGATCTAATTAAACTGATGACCAGTTTCCTTTCATATTATTTCATAAAATATGGGGCAATAAAAGCAAGTTAAAAAAGCATAAAATTACTATGTAAACATTTTATAGACCAAAAATGGAAGCAACCTTTGTTAAACTTAAATTAACACTTTGTTAAATTTAGTACCTTCATGTTATATTTCAAAAACATTTACTCTACTGCTGTAGAGAACATGTACAATGTACTTAGACACTGATAACAACTTGGTTTTAATTGATTTTAGCTATTTGCTGCAGTTGATTATGTGGTGTTTTCCATTTGGAGGCTGAATTATCAATGAGTGAAATAGAATCTTTTTCCCTCAAAATTTCAAAAGTTACCCTCCCATAAATAACCTTTAGGCTTAAGTGTAAGTACAGAAATAAAATACTTGAAACTAAAAAAGACGAATGAAAAACATCCTGGCTGAATGAAAACTCCAGATTAAAAACTTGTTACATGATGTCACAGGATGCCTCTTTATATACCATGAAGTAACTTATAGATATTAAGTTCTCATTAAAAAATGCTGACTTCTGTTTTTTGAAAATTCACTCTCTATTAACCACACAAGCAATCAAACTCAGAACGTGGTGTATACGTACAATCTCCACTTCCATGTTGAACTGTGTCGCAAAGATGGCCACTCCTGGTGCTACAGGAAAAACGCCGTACAAAAATGCGTAATTTGATAAACTTGTATGGTTCACTACACTGTCGCCCTTGTCCAAGACCTCTACCATTTCTCTGCACAGAAGTGGCAACACCAGGCTGAAGAAACAAGAAATGCATCATAACTTGATACCCAAGCATGCTGGTCCCCAAGTGGTAAATGGCTCTCGTGAACTTGGCATTAGGTCATTGTTCTTCCTAGAAGGTACATCTATTTGCATGTACACATTCTCTGTATGCCTACTTGTGGATATTTCATTGAAAGACTCAAGAATTCAACTTACAGCCATTTAAAGTGTAACAGAATTCTAAAAATACTTCAAACGTTAGTAATTAGGAAGAAGAAAATCAGACTTTTGTTCTACAAATAATTTTCTTGCAAAAAGCTTGTAAAAGTTATAAAAATAGCTGCTGTTTCTTGTTTCCTCTATTAGTTCATTGAAATGTTAAAAGAAAAAAGATTGACAATCTGGGTAAACTTTTAAAAAGAAAATTACTAAACTCAATTTTGAAAAACAAAGCTTTTTTAAAAATCATAATTAGGGGTTTAAACGGTTTAGGTAATGATAATGTTGCTCAATTAGGTTTTCAAAAACAGTAGAAAAGTGGGTATCTTACAATTAACTCTTCATCTTTGGAAAGACAAACGTTTAGCAAAGAAACAAACAATTGAAATAGAGCAGAAAATCGGTGAAATCTGGACATAGTGAAGAGTCAATTATTAAACAAATCCTTCAGGATTCCATAGAAAGGGCATTATCAACAGTGGCTGAGCTAACAGAGGTTCCTCCTAAAAACAACAAGACCAAGGTTGATGATATTTTTACAGCCGCACTTAGATGCTCTAGGATCAAGATCTCTTCTGCACACTTTTTTAATTAAAAAAGTAGGTAAGTTCTGACTGGTGTGGCTCAGTGGGTTGGTTGGGCATCCTCCCACAAATGGAAAGGTTGCAGGTTCAAGTCCTGGGCAGGGCACATGGCTGCAGGCCAGGTCCCCCATGAGGGGCATGCAAGAGGCAACCAATCAATGTTTTGCTTGCACATCGATGATTTTCTCCCTAGCTTTCTCCCTCCTTTCTAAAATTAAATAAAATTAACAAAATACATGAAAATATTAAATAGGGATCGAAGACTCAGAAAAAAGGTGTTAAAAAATGAGAATATTTAGCCCTGGCCCAGTGGCTCAGTTGGCTGGAGCGTCATCCCGCACACCAAAAGGCTGCAGGTTTGATCTCGGTCAGGGCACATATCTAGGTTGCAGGTTCAATCCCCAATTGGGGTGCATCCAGGAGGTAACCAACTGATGCTTCTCTCTCACATCAATGTTTCTTTCTCTCTCTCTCTCCCTTCCTCTCTCTCTAAAATTAATAAATATATCCTCAGGTGAGGACTTCAACCATTTTTTTTAAATGAGAGTATTTAAATTCTACTTATAAGCTGATAATACTATTACTGTTAGAACTATATCTATTACTGTGCCAATACTAATTAATATTTTACTTCTAAGGAGCATTATACCACCATAAACTATATTCTTATTATTATTGATAGAATATTACATTAGAATATTATAGATAAAATTTGTATTCATTTGTACTGTTTTGAAAATATAGATACTATTTTATATTGCACTGGTCTCATAAAATTAACTGTCAATACAAGAGCTGAACTCAAAGTTAAGAATGCCCCAAGTACCCTGGGATAATCTGGCAGTAAAACTGAAGTCACTTGCACCATGAAGTATAACTCTATGGCTAAGGAGCTAAGTAAGCTGAAGAACTATTGACTGAGGGGCTGATAACTCTTTGACAGGCTAGGATTAGATGGTTGATAATAATCATTCACATTAACTTAGTTCTATTTAGAAATTTCAACCACCCTCAGTATTACAGAAGATTTTCCCAAAATTCATGATTATATGCATTTGAAAGAGTTTGTATTAAAAATTATTTTTCTTTTCATGACTAAGATGCTTTGGACTTTAGGATTTTAACAGATTTAGAAAACTCAGAAATCCTGCAAAATTCCTTAAGAAATGTTATTGCATTTGGACATTAGGAGATATTCAGTGAAATTATATAAAAGCTGAAGGAAAACCAATAGTCTTTATCCTCTAACAGTAAAACAGAAAGGATAACCTACATGAAATAAGAAAATTTCTTTCCACAATACACCAACATCACATTTTCCTTTAAATCACAAGTATTCAGTTAGGAGGAATTATTATCATCAAATTACTTAAAGAGAAAATAATTACAGACATTCCAATGAACTAGCTAAATAAGACTTGCATAAAATATAATCCCCAAGTTAAATAAGTGAAACTTACAGTTTAGCTGTGATGAGAAGAATTAGAACAACAAATGCTGATTTCTTCAGTTTTTTAATTTTTCCTACCATTGTGAGACCAAGATAAAATAGAGCTGCTCCGGAAAAAGAATTTGCAAGTCCATCAAGGAAATTTTCCATATATTCCGGCACCTTTTGGTCAAGAATAAAATTGAAGGCAATGCCAATGAAGACCATAAATACTATTGGATTCTGTAATACTCGCAGAAGTCCAAGTCCCACAATTTTTACTTTGTTTTGAGAAGCATTTTGACTGTCTTTCCACTTCTGGATTTCACAGAAAATGAACCCTATAGGGTTTAACATCATAAGAGATATTGGTGCCACCAAATAAATGTACTGGAGATATTCTGGGTATGTAGTTTGATATAAAGCTTCAACTGCAAAACAAGAATTAAAATTGATTTTAAAATGATTACTATAGAAACTAATTAATACCTTATGTGTATAACATTTTCTGTGCACGATTATACCATATTGTAAATTAAACCTAAATAGCGCAGAATGACCTCATTAGCTTTGTTTTGTAAA
The DNA here is from genome assembly GCF_019186645.2 of Phyllostomus hastatus. NCBI lineage: Eukaryota > Metazoa > Chordata > Mammalia > Chiroptera > Phyllostomidae > Phyllostomus > Phyllostomus hastatus. The sequence goes on along the minus strand of NW_025333498.1, from coordinate 16,825,271 downwards.
CAGAGCAATTTAGTAGGAAAATTGAAAAAAAAGAAAAACATAACATGTTAAATAATAATTAGCTCATAATAATCAACTTTTACAAATTTTTAGTAATATCTCCTAAATTTTACTTAGTAGAGGCTTAGACTAGTCACAATAAAATGGAAGAACTGGAGAGTTCTTTTTTTTAAATGTTTCTTGATTTTGGAGAGAGAGGGAGGGAGAGAGAGAAAATCAATGTGAGAAAGAAACACTGATTGTTTTTTTTTCCCATATGTGCCCCAACCTGGGATCAAACTCGTAACTTAGGTATATGCCCTGATTAGGAATTGAACCCACAAGCTTTTGGTGTACAGGATCATGCTCTAACTGAGTCACACCAGCCAGGGTGAATTGTAGAATTCTTAAAAGAAATAATTGAAAAGTAAAATCCTTATAACAAAACATTTAAGTAGTAATAGCAACAGGTGGCTGGCTGTTGGTTCCCATGAGAGAGAGGGCTCACTGGAGTGGTGAGGCAGGAGTCTGGGTACAGAGGACAGATGAGGAAATAGCAGACGACAAACTCAAAAATGAACACTGAAGGGATGAAGTCCAAGCTATACAGGAGAAGTGGGGATGGGTGATGGCCCACAGAAAAGAGAACTGGAGTTCCCTACGAAGTCTAAGAATTAGATGTAGTTGGAAGTTTAGGACTTCAGAGTAGTCAGATAATAAGCTCTTGAATTTAATATTGCACAGTTGAGTAGGTCCAGAATAACCTAGGATGGCCATGCTAGTTAGTGGCTGAAATGGAGTAGAGAAAAACATCACTGATGATGAGAAGGTCAAGGAACAAAGAGGGCAGAGAATTTGACCCGTAATTCACATGGATGCTAAAGTCAAGCAAGATAATGGCAAATTTTGGCAGCAGAGAAGATAACAGTTAGCCACATATTCAAGTCTTCAATGAATGAGGAATGACTAGAATGAGGTCAGTAGATGAGAGCAGTGAGTCTGTGCTTGAACCTCAAAGAGGCCATTTTTACAAAGAGCAAATAACAACGGCCTAGCAGCAGTACAAAGTGGCTGGGAGGAAGCCAGTCCTGTCTACCATTGCTCACAAGGCATGCAGGCAATGAGAAAAGGGGTAGTCTCCATCTGAGGGGAATGAAAGGGAATGCAGGGCTTCAAGGAAGACCAGTGAAGATGCTGAAGAATTAGGGACGGAAAGATGGATAAGAAATGTTTGGAAGGGTGGAGTCATGGGATGCACATTTAACTAACACAAATTCGACTACTCTCTCAAGGAAAACAAAAGCGTTTTTTACTTTTCCATAAAGCAAGTTTCCATATGCAAATGAACTACTTAACTTGTTCTCTAAAGAACAATGCTAGCAAAAAAATCGGGCTGGGTTAGACTGAGGAGTATACACAGAGTATGTGTGCTGTATTGTGTAGGTGACTTAAGGGATTTTTCAAGGGTCTGATTGTTCATGATGACTTTAGAACCTAACTGCTGCATAAGTTAAGTCTCCTTAAAAAGGGGTATGGTGGGTTGGACCAGACTTATAGCAGTTTCTTGGTGAAAGTGAGGGTTGGTGACCTGGTTGTAGACTGATCAGAGCGATTTAGAGCCTTGAAGTAAGCAACCTGGTCTCTAGGCACATTTTTGGCAATGCGTTCTGAAATTATTCAACCTAATATTTAAAGGCTGATTCATAAGTGATTTGAGGTTAAGAAAGACAAAAGAACAACCACAGTCACTCACAAGGAGAGAGGCAATCAAGTGAAAAAATGCAAAAGATTAGCTTTCTCGGTTGACATTGAGATACAGTGACACGGGTGGGAAAATATATTTGTTTACTTACTCAGGGTATGTAAGCTTCATTTAATGGCATGCAAGTGTCCTGTTAAAGTTATGTAACTAGATTATATAACCTGTAGACGTTCACCTTGTTCTCATTAGCTAAAAAACTACTTCTTATAAGATCAATTTCCTTCTTTTTAGTTAAGCACATGCAGAGGTCTATAGCCCTGAAATGAAGCAGTGGTTAAACAAAACACATTTGATCACATAAAATTTCACAAATTCTTTCTGATTTCCACCCTCAATATACTAGCTCTATAACCCTCAGTGGTTTCTTTCGTGTGTCATAAGGTTTTGTCTTTTAAGTAAAAAAAAGCAGCACTTTTGATAACTATTTCAAGGTAGTAAAACTTTTTCTGATCAGATATTCTATGTCTAAGACATCCATATCTGCCCACCGCTCAATTTTAAAAATAGAGATTATATTTTAGAAAAGTCTTGTGTTTTCAATCTGAGCACAGAAATTTTCCCAAATGGCCAAGATAAAACACATAAACTTGGATAAAATGCATAAACTTGCAGCCCACAGAGTCTCTTAAGTTAATGCCTTTTCCAGAATTTACATTTTTTGCCATGTATAATGCGCACTTTTTTGCCCAAATTTTTTAGGGAGAAACAAGGATACATGTTATACATGGGTACAATGATTACATGCCATGGGTATAATAATCCCTTGTATAATGTGCGCAAAACATAGGTGTGCATTATACCAAGGAGTGCATCGTACATGGCAAAACACAGTATTTTCCTGGCACACTAGCATTTAATAGACTTTAGATTGTTTTAAAGCTCAATACAAATTTGAGCAACAGTCTTTATTATCTGTAGCTAGCCAATCACCAAGTGCTTTCTCTTTTTTCAGAATCTTTTATATTTTCTCCTTTTGATTCCTACTACTACCATTGGTCAAAAATTTCAAGACTGGGTTACTTAACATGTTTCCAACCAATATCCTTTTGGTTTTTCTTGGCCACCTTCTTCATCCATTTTATTCACTGCTGACAATATCGTCTAAATCTTAACTTTCAAAAAATAAGACTTCCGAAGTTCTCACCACCCCAAAGAACAGCTATAAAACCTTTCTTTTGCCATTCACAGTCCATCTCCACAACTGGCCCCTCACCTCCCCAGCTCATCTCTCTGGAAATACCCATTCCCTAGCGCAAAGCCTCCATCAGCCAGTTTAATATCATAGTTAGACCGGACAAACACCAGGTTCGTAACTAGTTCTGCATACTGATCATCATTGTCCAACTTCTTGAAGTCTCTCCTTTCTTATCTAAACCTTGTCTACTGTTTAAGGCCCATCACAGGTACTACTGCTTCCACCAAGTCTTCAATCGATATCATGGACATCCTCTTCTCTGGATGGCGCTGGTAACTTGTTTCGTACTAGTGCCACCTCAACTAATTCTAAGTTCTTTGGAGGCATCATATTATAACTGTCAAGCCCCAGCACAGCACCGAGCAGATCTGAAAATAGTTGCTGAATGGAATTAACACATCAATGAAGGTTAAAGGTTTTAGACGAAATAAAAATGTATTTTGTAACACACAGTAATTTATACCTAATTGTTGTTTGTTAACCTGTTTTCTTTTTTATCCAAATTTTCTTCTTTTTTCCTATTCTGAATATTTACAAAGTAGGTTATTATTGGGGTATTTTTAAGTTGGTTGAACAGGTATTTGAAGGCAAAAGTAGTCTAGCAGGACAGCAAAACATTGGGAATAAATAAATACTTGTTAAATTACTATAAGAACATGGTTAAATATGGAAATTTCAATTCCTTCCTGCCATTCATTTGCATAATTACTTAACATTGTCTTTAAAAAGATTTTATTTCTTTATTTTTAGAGGGAGGTGAAGGGAGAAAGAAAGGGAGGGAGAGAAACATCAATTTATGAGAGAAACATCAATCAGTTGCCTTTTACACATGCCCCAACCAGGCACCTGGCCTGCAACCTAGGCACGTACCCTGATGGGGAATCGAATCAGTGACCTTTCACATTGTGGGACAACCTTCAACCAAGCCACACTGGTCAGAGCTTAACATGATGTCTTTTTAAATTGGTAGTGCTATTCTTTTGTTACCAATCTGAAGATGGTTTTCCAAATCTGAAAAAATATATATAATATATGAAAGCAGTGACCCCTACTAACAAATTAGATTTATAGTCATTATATAAACTATTAAGTTCTAATTAATTAACACTTAGAAATAAGGCTCTTAAGGAGGAGGAGAGAATTCCACTTTGAGGAATTACTATATAGCTTTGAAAACTAAGAGACAAAATTAGCCACTCATTGTGGCTCCTACTTTGATTCTGGCAGGTTTTCAATCCCTAGCAAATAACACAGAGACCCAGACAAGATCATTCTATTACTTAATGGCATATAGTTAAATGCTTCATTTCCTTTTTGTTTACAGCTCAAGCACTACAGCATAATTATGATTAGTCAGGGTACTTATGTTATCAGCATCATTTGAGGAATAAATTATAGGATTTAACTGTGCCCTATTAGTATCTTTTAATGACCAAGGCAGGGAACCATTCTGGTTTGCTGAAATCAACATTTCACCTTGGTTTCTCTCTACTCAAGTTTCTTTAAGTACCTTTGAAAAGAATTGTTCTAAAATCAAAAACAAACAAAAAAACCCAGAGAGCTTTTTCAGTCTGTAATAAGGCACTACAGTTTTCTGTCACTTCAGTGTAGATAAATGATTTTAACATAGTCTCATAACTGTTATAATTGTCATAGGCTACAGAAAAGGAACCATGACTGTCCTTTCTCTGTATTCATGATCTGCCTTCTCCTGAGTCACCTGTAAACTGGACTGATGTTGAAAAACAAATACAGTCTTAAAAAGATCAGTTCTTATAAGCGATGATGTTTATCTGTGAACAAGCAAGTGGGAATTCCTGGGAGAGGCCACATAACAAACTGAAAGGGTCTTCTCTCTAGAAACAAAGTCTTCTCTGTGCACACTGAATGAGGCCAGAAAGCGATGGGCATGGACAGCAATAATAAATCACCTCACTGCCGCAGATACACAGCCCTGCAGTTCTATATCACACCTTCCAATCTGCGGGTAAGTGGAAAAGCACTTCAGTCTATTCTACTGGATTGTGGTAAAGTTATTTTCTATAATCTAATGTTACAATAGCTCTTATTTTTTATTTAAAAATTTAAAAAATATATTACAGCTCAAAATCTAGGAGCATAGCCCTGGCCAGTGGACTCAGTTGGTTGGAGCCCCATCCTGTGCACCAAGGGTCATGGGTTCAATGCCAAGTCATGGCACATACCTAGGTTGTGAGTTCAATCCCCACTTGGGGCACATATAGGAAGCAATCAATTGATGTTTCTCTCTCACATTGTTTCCTTCTCCTTCTCTCTCACCCTTCCTCTCTCTCCAAAATCAATAAGCATATCCTCAGGTGAGGACTTAAATTATGAGCATAATCATCAGGGAAACTGGGCTGGAACACTGCTAGAAACACGATTATTAACAGATTCACTGATTTAATGTGGGACATAGGAAAAGCAATGATGAATATGGCTGACTACCTTTTTCAGTTGGAGATTCTGCCTTGATATGAAAATGGATAAACTCATTTAACAGGTCTTTTTTCACTACTACTCATTTCATAAAATATTTTAGATTAATGTAAAGATAATAAAAAGTTGGTTATCTGTGAAAGTAATATATCACAAGGGCTACTTGGTCTTCTGAAGATTAAATGGGCATGTTATATAACTGTGTGGCATAAGAGAATGCCCAGGATTTAGAACCAGAAGACCTATGCTCGGATCTCAGGCACCTGTAAGCTATGTGACCTGGGATAAGGCAATTAAATCTCTGTAAGCCTGACTCCTTACTTAAAAATGAGGATTGACCTGGCTGGTGTAGCTCAGTGGATTGAGCGTGGGCTGCGAACCAAAGCATCGCAGGTTCGATTCCCAGCCATGGCACATGCCTGGGTTGCAGGCCACAGCCCCCAGCAACCGCACATTGATGTTTCTTTCTCTCTCTATTTCTCCCTCCCTTCCCTCTCTAAAAATAAATAAATAAAATCTTTTAAAAAAGGCTTATCTTTTAAAAAAATGAGGATAATATTTGCCCTACCTCAAATGAGAATAAATGAGAAAAACTTCTACAAAGTTTAAAATGTTAGTTCTATTTAGTTATGGGCTTACTAATCTATGAGAGCACAAAACTATATATTTATAGTTTGTGTCTAAATTAAGATATAGCAATATTCATTTAATATTTAATACTATGATGCTGAACCACTTATTAGGTCCTTATATCAAAAACACCTTGATAAGTTTACATAATTAACACCTCTGAAGAGATGGATAAGTCTTTATTTAAAATGCTTGGTTCATTCTAATTTTAAAATTCACTAACCTTAAACACCTATCTAGTTTCTGACTATTTATAGCTTAGTTATCTAATAGCCTGGTTTCTCCTCTCATAAACCTCCTGCTTTACTCATAGTCATTTAATTTTTCAGGTGTATCTCTGTTTCTGGTAAAAGAGATGGAGAAGGGTCAGAGGAGGAGAGAGATGAAAATGGGTCGTCCCTCAGAATCCTTTTGGTGCCAGTGGTGAAATAATTGGTTGGGGGAAAATTTGAAAATTAATGGTGGATTTCAATAGTCATTTTATCACATTTTTTTGTCTCTGCTCAGGAGCTGTATCATCAGAAAGGCCTTTACTGACTCCCTACCTTAAGCTGTACCTCCTCAATCCTACCCCTCTATACTACTTTATTTATTTTTATGGCCCTTGTCATTATTTTGGTATTATTTTATTTTCCCATTAAAATGTAAATTCAATAGGTACAAGAATATTGTTCACAGGTGCATTCCCACAGCTAACACAGTCACTGGTATATAAGGGGTCCCTATGAATGAGTGAATGAATGAATGAATGAATGACTGTATCCATAATGTTCAGGTCCTCACATTATGATACATGATCAAAGCACAGCATAAACATTAATCTAAAAATAAAAATACAAAGAAAGTAAGTTACTAAGTATACATTTTCTAAGTGGCACAGTGTGTGGGAAAAAAAAGGTGTTTCAAGATCTCTCAACATTCCAAACTGGTATTTTTATTGTTTCATCAGAAACATATACACTTAGAAACATAAAATTAGGCTGCTTAAAGAATTGGAAAAGTGAAGAAGGAAAAGTTGGAAAGGTGAAAAAAACCTCCCCATCTTTGTTCTTAAAGAACAAATTAACTTCAACAAAAGTACACTGACATTTTTGAAGAACAAGCTAAAAAATGAGCATTAATGTAAAATAATATATATTCCATATGGTAAGAAATATAAGACAGGGAAAAAGTCCTGTCCTCATAAAATTCCACTGCTAACATTTAATAATGGCAGTTTTTATAATATGCCTATGTTTTTATATAATTTAAATCAGAATCTGATCTCTTCTGGAAATTAAAGTTCTTTTATATGTGATTATTGAGAAGAAAAAAATACTATTAGAAAGAAAATTCACAAAGTTTATTTGGATATGACCATTTGTTTTAGGCAGAACTTTCAAGGAGCCTCAAACTCTGCTATTAAGGAAAAATATAATTCATCCTAGTTTAAGACATATTTAAGAAAAAAACCATGAAAGATCTCTTAGATATAAGAGTAAGTATCGATCACTAACAAATGCTTAGATAAATAAAAAGGCTTAAACTTTGGTACCTCTAAAACCCTTGAATTTTTTTAAAAACTTGGAAAATAAAATAATAACTTACCTATAGGATATCCCAATGCAAAGTCATTACTTTGTGTAGCAAAAATGGGGAATAGTCCGGCTTTGCTAAATCGACTATCAGGGCTGGCAACTAATAAGGTTAGTACACATACAACAAAAAATACAGAAGCTTTGGCAATTAAGATGCTATACAGGAAAGACCAGTCCACATTGGAAAAATTAAGCACAACCATGTTTTTGAATAACAAAGCTGGAAGTGCAAATCTGGAGACAAAATTTCCCAGTCCTTTGGCCTGTGTTGATGTTATGACATTGGCCCTTCCTGCTACGTAGCCACAAAAGACTATGCCAAAGCATTCTAGTAAGGCTGGAAAAAGCCTTGTTATTGACATTGAAGATGGGTCATTGGTAGAATTAAATCCATGCATTACTGTTGAGGACACAGTGTTGGTCACATTGACAGCTATGGTTAAGTTCTTGGCAGGTAAATCAGAAAAAGAATTCATTTTCTTTCACTCGCCAACACCAATCAGATCTCTGCAAAGAAAGAGGATTCAGTATAACAATCAGTAGGGAGAATTCTAGTTGAAAGAATACACTGGTAAACCCATACTTATTAAATGGCCAAATATACATACTTTTCTTCAACTACCATCAGATAAAAAAAAAACAAGTTTAAAAAAAAAAGGGTGGGAGTGTTTCCTTGCTAACAATAACTTCTTTACTCTCAGAGGTGGTCAGTACAAAATATTATAGGACAGTTGCTGTCCTATAATCAGTATCACACCCGAGTAACCCAGCTGCAGTGAGGCACCAGGGTCCTCTCCAGTGACCCACCCTGGAGCCCCACCTAATGATTAAGAGCCTGGAGCTCAGAGTCTCTGCAGAATGTTCACCTAATCCAGGTGCCCCCAAAATCTCAGAAGTTCTCAAGGCTATGTCAAGGAGACACACTAGACAGAAGGGGCCTTTCCAGCCTGTGGTCACACTTGACTATAGGATTGGAAAAAGTATACTAGAGTATCACTTGTCAACTTTGAACCAGTAACTTTTATTTTCTGTGTCTCACTTTCTTCATCTGTGTAATGGTAGTAATAGTACCCACCTCACAGGAACTTGAGATTATTCAAGTGAAGTTCACATAATTACATGTGACACAAAGTAATCGTTTAACAAAAGTTAAATATAATTTTCATAGTATGTTAAGAGAGGGAATGAAACCAAAAAATGATGGTATCCCACCAACCTAAGGAACTAAAAGGCACCAGCCTCACATACTGGCCTTTCTGAATGTCCAACAGTCCCCTTGTGCTACATGGAGTCTGCATATGCAGTTAGCTCTAAAAATGCTCCCTTCTCTACCCACCCACCACTCCCTACACATAACACCTACTTATCCTCCAAATCATAGAGTTCAAGAGTCACGTCTGTCAGGAAAGGGCTTCTCTCACCCCACAACCAGGCCAGGAGTCTTCTCTGTGTTCCTTACCTTTAGGCCACTTTTCTCATTTTATAATTACACTGTGCATTATGGTGACTGCTTGTTTTATGACTATCTCCTATGCTAGACTTTAAGTGCTACACTGGGTCTGCGCGTGTTTCTCCTTACTGTTGTGTCCCTAACACCTAGCATAGTACATGGCACACAGGAGACTCCATATGTGTATATTTATTTCACCTTTCAGTGAATCAACATCGTCTTTTAGGGACTAGTTCATGGACAGAAATCTCTTTCTCTCGCTTGTTCTCTCCCTCTCTTTTCTATGATAAAGTATTCTAAGTTTTTCACTATAGCAACAGACCCAAGGCCACACAATGTGTTCTAAAATGTTCTAAAGCTATTCATGAAATGTTAAGGAACACAAAATATGTTGTAAACTGTTCTAAAGATGTTCAGAAAAATGCTAAAGCAAGAAAAAGTTCTCAATGATAATATTACAATACTTCTCAGGCTCCCCTCTTGTTGCCACAGATACATGAACATGAGGTTTAGACAACTGCAAATAACCAGCTCTTCCTAGTAACTTGAAATTAACATGGCAACAACTGCCAAGTTATAATTACTCTGGGTTAATCGTCTAAAGTGACCTTATATAAGGCAGAAAGTAAAAAAGCTCATTTCTGAAATGTACAATGCCCGGTTAAGTTCTCAAACACACATCACGTTAATAAGACTCAGATGGCAAGCCAAAGACCAGCAACAACTGATACTCAGAGGTGTGAACAAGATAATTTTCTCTGTACTACCCTGGTATTAACTGAGCCATTTAAAAACTTACATTTAATCTGGATCAGGATAAGTATTTTTCTAGTAGGATTAGATACGGTAGTCAATATACACAAAACCTACAATATTCACATACCTGAAGTTTAGCAAGCAAGTGTCAAATTATATCCTGGGAAAGCTACCTGCTGGTGCAGGTACCCATAGTTGAAGTAGGAGCTGTTAAACAATTAAACAAAGGTGTCAAACATTTGGAGCCCTTAAAGATGTGGACTTGAAAAGTCAGTGCTAAAGAATAAGGTGATAAATTAGCCCAGTCTTGTTATTTTTTCCCCCAAAGTTCCCTATATTTCTTTGCCTGGAGATTTAATAACTAATACTGCTCACTACCCCTTGTTTGCACCACGACTTGCATTATCAGTGAATTCCAATGCTTTTAAACCAAACAGTTTAACTAAACTAGTAGTTGTTTAGTAAAAAGAGTCAAAAAGCCCTGAACCCAATTTTGGGCCTTATCCCTTATCAACTCTCTTTGGGCAAGTTACCTAGCCTCTCAGGACCTTAGTTTCCTCGACTATAAAATCAGAGAAAAACCTCCTTAGAGGAATATTGTGAGGACTGGAGACTTTATACTAAGCTTATCTCAGTAGTTTATCACAAAGTAGGCTTTTAAGAAATAGTAGCAATTGCTGTTAGGAACTGTAGCCCTCAAAATAGTAAGAATGGTAGCAAATTAAATATAATTCATTGTTCTATGTCAGTTCTTCAAACAACACTTAGTAGTAAAGATCCTCCAACTAAAATAGAGGAATAGGATGGGCCACAAGGTTATCATTTTTATTTTATAACAAACAATTAAGAGGAGTTCAATTTAATTTAGTTTGATCTTAAGTAGTTTTAGCAGGAAAGAGAGAGCTCTTCATTTTTCTCAAGGAGATGGTCAAATAGTTGTCATAATACCCAGGTTTAACTTTCAGTTACTTGAAAATTAAGAGAAAATTTAAAAAGTAATGTGCCCCTTTCCATGAGGTTTCTTTTAATGTTCCTCAATATTATAAAAACAATGCCTGCTAGTTGAGAGAAAGTCAAAATAACCAGAAAGGACTTGTCTCATCTTAATTCCCCCCACCCCCCATGGGAGGAAAAGATGCTTTCTAAAGCATTCTTTTAAAATGAACAAGAGCCGCAGCAACAGGAAGTTTTGGTGGTTTGTTCTTTTTTTAAAGTTACATCCAATCATTTCATCTCATTAAAACAAGGCTTGTTATGGAACAAACAAGCTGATCTGTCAAGAGTAAAAAAACTGACCACTCAATGGGGCAGGGAGTAGAGATATATAAACCACTTTAGGCTACTTCATTTTTGGTTTAAACAACACAGAACAACTGAAATTGTAAACAACTGGTATTATTAAGTAAAAATGGGGAAGAGGGCTGTGAATATCTTCCAAGAGAAAGCTTTAAGCTCTTAGGCTGTCTATTTCTCAAACACCCAATATCCTTTATGCTGTGGGAAAAGCACAGTACAGTGTGGTACCATACAGTGCACTCTGCAACATCAACAGTGTCACTGTCCACCCACTCCCACCTACCTGCAGGTCTCCAAATGTCCTCCCTGGAGACCTAGGGTGGGGAGCCCTGAGCTCGGCTCTTCCCTTGTCGTCAGGGATAGACTTTGGTCCTCCAAGATAAGGGTGTGGAAAGTCGCCAACCCCAGAGGCCGCCCAGACAGCAGCTACCACCCAGTGCCTGGACAGGCAGCAGAGAAGTGGAAAGGCAGCTTGGGATTTGTGGCAGGGATAATAAAAAGTTGGTCCTTTAGCTTCCCCAGGGCAGGACAGTCACAACGTCAGAGTAACTGACATACTCTAAAAACGGGTAAGGAAGAAAATTTGGGGCAACTCTCCAAGTATATGGGCAGAAGCTCCCCGGAGGGCAGAGACTGCGACCACCCCTTGGGATAAGGGTAAGAGTCGGAGAAGGACAGGGTGAAATGAAGTCTTTCTCAAACTAGGGAATGGCAATTCTGCCGCCGGAGGGGACAAGCGAGCCGCCTCCTCCCCTGCGTAAGCCCACCCGCCTGGCCCCACGCGTCCTAAAGGTGGGCACTGCGGGGAGGAGGCGGGCGGCGCAGGCAGTGGGCTGCGGGCCTAGGCGCTGCCCACCTACTCAGATCCGGGAGGCGGGGGCACCAGGGGCTCATCTCACCTGCTATGTCTGCAGCCCCGGGGCCGCGCGGTGAAGGGAGTCGGTGCTTACAGTGGGCCAAACAGGGAGGAAATCACCGTCATCTCCCACCAACAGCCCTCCTAGCAGAGAGCTGCCAGCTGTCAGCTGCAGCAGCCCAGTCACGTTCCGCGAAAGTGAGGTGCTGGGAAGTCGCGGCCGGGTCAGCTCCTCCTGGCGCCCGCCTTGCGGCTCCGCCCCACCTCCAGGCCCCGCCCCCAGGCCCCACCCTTCGCCGGGAGCCAGTCTCTGGGCCCTCCCTCCTGTTCGCCGGCCAGCCTCCGCACTGGGTCCCCGCCTCTGCCCCCCGCGAGCGGCCCAGCCACTAGACACTGGGCGGCGGGACTTCCGGCCACCCGGCTCTCCCAAGATGGCGGTTGCAGTCTGTGTTTGTAGTCTCGTTAACTTAGGTTTTTTTCCCAACCCAGCTTCGTGTGATCCGACAATTTCTCTTTTAGTTAAGCTAGTCAAGTTTATATCACATAGTTTAAACGCAAGGACTTAAGAGTCAGACCTAGGTCAGAATCCCACCTTCCACTTTCCCAAGGCAGTGTGACCTTGACTTTTCTAATAGAAATCAGAGATGAAAATGTCTTTGAAGCTTTAGCACTGTGTTTTATTTCGAATAAGCTCCCAGTACCTGACTGCTTGTGTTTCTACTATGGAGGAAACTATATAGTCTTGGTCTACCAGGAAGAAATTGGTTGTATTGTTGGAAAAACCTCCAGAGCTTCTTGAAATAAAGGGGTCCCAAATACAGTAGCAGGCCCTCCAATAACGCCTTTTCTTCCAATGTTGTTATAACGTTGATGAGATGCCAAGAATTAACTCTTGTTTATTAATTAGTCCATGGTGAATTTGGTTTCCTTGTATGTCGTTTCCCTTTAGTTCCAAGAACCTAACCATAATGTCAAGCGAGGACTACTGTGTAGACTTCCTCTTTGAAACCAGAAGGAGTCCTGTATTTGAATTAGTCTTTTAGACTTAAAATTATTTCAAACTTAAAAATATTTATAAGCTGACCTCACTTAGTATCTCATAAGCATCTCTCCTTCATAAGCCTCTAGTTTGCTTTGCATCTTTAACTGTTTTGTCTTGCAACTTCAGTGTCTCCCTGTCATCTTGGTAGTTTTAATGTGAAGATACAAGAATATAACTTGAAAAACCACAGAAAACTAAGGATCTGAAAACTAGGCTGGGGAAAAATGGCCAGGAACTGAAATTATGGAAAAGTCATGTATTCTGCTTCTATTCTCACTTCCCCTTTGTCCTCAACTGTTAAAAAAGAAAATCAGAGGCCCAAAATGGGGTCACTTATGCTAGGCCACATCACCAAATTTGGACTAATTTAACATAATTGCAGTTTCAGTTTCTAATTTTTTTCTGATTATGAATGTAATGAGTAACTATAAAGCATACTGTGAGGCAAAAGTAGGTTTACTGTTCTATGGAAAAATAATACAATAATAAATAATAATATAAGAATAAACTCTGTGTTCGGCATACTCATAACTGTAAACCTGCTTTTGCTCTACCTGTATTCAGATAATATGAAAAGCAATGAAGAAAGTGAAAACACCTACTGATAGCATTTTACTATATATATCGGTTTTTCTGTGTGTATATATATAGACTAAGAAAAATAGCATCATAAAATAGACATGATTTTTATACACATGACTTTTAGTAACATTTTTCATTAATAATATATAATGAACTTCTATCCATAAATGTAAATCTATATAATAATTTTAATACATATCAAGAATTCCCTATTGAGGTTTGAGGATAATTTTCCTTGAAAAAGTGGGAACTCTGAACCATTCATAAAATCTAATGAAAGATGAGTAAATAAGAGGAAGATAAAGTAGTACAAGTGATTAGAGTGATTTAAAATGTGTTATTTGACTATGACTAGTGCTTACTTTAGCAGTACATATACTTAAACAGGTCTAATATGATTTCAAACTTGTTTAAAATTATTTAGTTTCTTTAAACTCCTACCCCCTTCCCAATAGCACCATTTTCTCTCGAGGGATCCATATACCTTCAGAGAAGTTGGCTTCACTCTGCCTTCAAAGATGATATAACTAACCTAGGTATCCATCCCAACAGTACAATCCATCCCTTTGGACTCAATGATTGAGTCAGGGTGGGCATTGGTTCTAAGGTAGTTTGATATAATGACTCAGGACTTTAGTTGAAAATGCTAAGGTTCTCTTTCCTAGTAGACAAGAGGAGGATGCTGGGAGCCATCCTGAAACCATGAGAGGAACCAGTCTTAGAATGATAGAGACACCGAGGAAAGCACAGCAAAGAGAAGGAAATAAATGGATCCTTGATGACAGATTGTAGAATCAAGCCTCACCTGAAGCTAATCAACCTGTGGATTTCTCATTTATGTGAGCCAATCAATATTTTAAAAAATTGTTATGAGTTTATTTGAATCAAACAGACAACAGTTGCTGGAAAGCAAAATCTCAACAGATTGTGAAAATGCTCCAGAGCTTTTTGCAACTTATTTTGTACATTCGAATGAAAGGGAGAGACATAAGGAGAGTTACATGAAATCCACTGGTGGTAGAGTAAGAGGGTGGGAAAAAGCAAAGTGGGAGGGCAATCTCTGCGACTGGATAAAAAGCAAAATGGAAAGACACATCCTTCTTTTACATTGGTGGGTATAGGGTGGTTAATAATGAATATTTACATCACATAGAAATGGTAGATGAGAACCCAGAGTTTTGTGCTGTGCCTTGAAAATCTGAGTAAAATCTGGAAAAAGATTACTCTGACATCTCAAAGGTATGTCATCTTAGATGCAAAAAGACAATAGACAGATTCACTTAAGGTAAAGATCGACCTTTGTTAAGGAAACCACAGGCCCTACCACAACGACTTGCTTCTAATTAGGATTTTTTGTGTTTTGACTATCCTCTTTGCTTACATTTAGTCTCTGAGTTTGTAAGGCCCATCATGCAGACCCTTCCAGAGCTTGTTAGGTTTAGTATGTGGCCCATTTTTTGGTCCACAGTTCCCCATTTTGGTCATTTTTGGATGCACTGATGACCAGTGTGTCAGTTGGATAATGTGGTTCCATGTTGCTTGGAAGACTCATTCCTAGGAAGTCTTTGTGTCAGTGTCTTGCTGAAATGGTGGAGCAATGGGAATGGGCAAGACTGTAACCTTGGATGGAAGTCAAGGCTGAATTTTTTTCTCAAAAGGGAAAGGTAGGTAAATGGTGAGTGATCAGGATGTATGGGCTTCATTAAAAAACAACATTACTCTGGATCGTTTTAATGTGCAGGCTACCATGACCTAAATTTTGTTGTCCATCTCACTTTTATGTATTTGGATCTAGCTTAACATTTACATATAGTATGAGGGAACAACAATACACATCTTCAGTTTTCACAATTTGATCCTGAGATGGGTTCCCATTTACTGGTAGTGGTATTATTATTATTTTAATATGGCCTATCTACTTTCTGTTAAAAGCACTCAATATCATTCATTGTTAATCTGATTCCTGCTAGTTGTACAGTTGCAAAGTGTAACTTTAAGGCTTGATTGAGCCATTAAATTTTTATTGGCTCTGTCAACTCAACAAATTTGAGTTGAGTTTTCTGTTACTTGAAATCAAATTAATAGCAAAAAGTTTTAGAAGAAAATGTCAACAGTAATTATCTGACTAGTAAAAATACAATTTTTCCCGTGTAGAAAAGTTCTCAAGACTTCTACCAAAAAGTGTATTAATTTTATCAGGACAAAGTCTGAAACAAGTCTTAAAGTATATATGTTTGCTTATATAGAAATGGTGAACAATACCTAATAGTATTTTTATAAAATAAATTTAAAAGCCACAATTATATATTAAACCAGCTATGTATACAAAATTTACCCATAAAGTATAAAACAACTTAAGAGCACTGTAATAGTGCCATGTATCAACTTCTACTGCAAAGGCCTTGTTTTTGTTAATCTTGGTGTCCCTAGTACTTAAAATAGACCGTTCCTTGAAATATACATTAGGTGTCCTGTAAGTGGTTTGTGAATGATTGAATAAAACATACTGGTAGTTGTTTACCAGCTGTCCAGGATGTTAACATGTATTTGTATTCAAGGTGAACTATTTGATATAAGCAACTATGGTATATGGCTCTTTTATAGTACCTAATTTCTTATTTTTTCCAGCTTTTCACTTTGTCCTAGTTTATGGCCTTATTTAAATATCAATATTATCCCAAACTGTGACTTTTTGTTATTTTCAATGCTATAATTAAATAATTTAAATTTTGATCTCTCAGGATAAAACTCTGAAAATTATCTTTTTTTTAAATCCTCACCTGAGGACTTTTTTTCCATTGCTTTTAAAAGGGGAGAGAGAAACATTGATGTGAAAAAGAAAAATTGATTGATTGCCTTCTCTATGCTCCTGGACCAGGGATCCTATGCCCCAGGACCCACGGATTAAACCCACAGCATAGGTATGTGCCTTGACAGGGAATGGAACCTGCAACCTTTTGGTTACAGGACGAGGCTCCAACCAACTGAGCCACACCAGCCAGGGCATGAATATTATCTTTTCATTTAATATATACAATATATGTATGCCTGCTTGTGTTTTTGTAAATATATACTAACTTCTTCTCAATCTACTTTTAATTTGCTATTAAAGTATTTTTATGAAGCTTCCAGGTGGTAAACATTTGGAGGTGCTGGGAGAGTGGTGTTTCTGGAGAGGGCATAGAAGCTCTGCGGCCCTCCCTACATACCTTGACCTACGCATCTCTTCCATCTAAATGTTCATCTGTCTTTTGTCAATATTTTTATGCTAAACTGGTAAATGTAAAAATATATACTTATATTTTTTTTTTACAAAAGCAATGAAGGAAGTTAGAATCTAAACATATCACCTTGTTACTGATCTTTTAACCTCAGGTAAGACTCAGTCATGGTTAAATAGGTAGAGGCCTTTCTCTGAGCCAGCATTTAAGAAGTTCAGCAGAATTATAATTAAAATGCCAAAGGTTAAAGATAAAGAGAGAATCTTAACAGTAGTAAGAGAAAAGCAGTTAGGTATCTGCAAGGGAGTTCCAATAAGACTGTCAGCTGATTTCTCAACAGAAACTTTGCAGGCCAGAAGGGATTGGCAAGAAGTATTCAAAGTGATGAAAATCAAAGATCTATAACTAAGATTAGTCTACCCAGTAAAGCTATCATTTAGAATTGAACAGATAGAGAGATTCCCAGTCAAGAAAAAGCTAAAGGAGCTCATCACCACCAAAGCAGTATTACCAGAAATGTCAGTTAAAGGGTCTTCTTTAAGAAAAAGAAGAAGAAAAGATAAAATATATGAACAATAAAATGGCGATGAATATATATCTATCAATAATTACTTTAAAATGCAATTAGATTAAATGCTCTGATCAAGATGTGTGGATGCTGAATGGATAACAAAACAAGACCCTTACATATACTATCTACAAGAGACACTTTAAATCAGAAGACACACAGAGGCTGAAAGTGTAGGGATGGAAAAAGATATTTTATGAAAATGGAGGAAAACAAAAAAAAGCTAGGGTAACAAATACTTATACTGGGCAAAATAGACTTTAAAACAAAGGCTACATAACAAAAGACAAAGGACCCAGCTATTCCACTTCTGGGTGCTTATCTGAGGAAACCCAAAACACTAAACTAAAAGAAATATACATCCATTTGTTCATTGCAGCATTATTTACCATAGCCAAGATATGGAAGCAACCTAAATGTCCGCCACCAGATAAATGGGTAAACAAGAAGTTGTGTGTGTAATATGTCTGTCCAGAAATTACTCAGCCTTGCAGTATGAAAAATAGGGACATTTATTGCAGAAGATACAAGGTTCAAGAAACATTGTGCATAGGACAATGATGCCTCAGTCCCCTTCAAAGTTAGTACCTTGGGATCTCACACAGTTCTCCTAATTGTCAGCTGTTCTGTCATATTTTCTTGAATCTCATCTACAGTTGATACCTCCTCCCTTTCAAAGGTGATTTTGGTTTGGGGAAAAGCCAGAAGTCCCAGGCCACCAAATCTGGGCTGTAAGGGGGCTGTGTCACAAAAATAACTGCACAAGACATGATGCATGAAAGGGTGTGTTGTTGTAATGAAGCTGCCAATCACTGGTTGCCTATAGCTGCGGCCTACTGAATCATCAGAATATCTTCTGTGGAGGAATGTTCAAGCTTAACACAACATTTGATGCAGATTTGTTGCTCTATTCACTCAGTCATTTTGAATGTGACGGCCACACAGTACACATGCTAACTCAACAGTGTCTCCTGCCCCCACTGACCAGTACAGTGAAGTCATCATTGTTTACACATGTGCATTCCAGACCACTCTCCTTGGCAGCCAGGTTACAGAGATGCCATGCAAACCATTCTCATTGTATTAACAATGGTTGGACTTTTCCTGGACAGACCTTGTGTGTGTGTGTGTGTGTGTGTGTGTGTGTGATGGAATATTACTCAGCTGTAAAAAATGAAATCTTGTCATTTGCAACAAAACGGATGGTCTTCAAGTGTAACAAGTCAGATAAAGGATGACAAGTGCCGTATGATTTCAATTATACTGGAATCTAAAAACCAAAATAAATAGGCAGAACAGAAACAGACTCATAGATACAGAAAACATTTTGACAGTTGTCAGATAACAGGAAGTTTGGGGGACTGGATGGAAAAGGTGAAGGCATTCAGAAGTACAAATTGGTAGTCACAGAATAGTCATGGTGATATAAAGTACAGTGTAGGAAACATAGTCAATAATATTGTAATAATTATGTATGGTGTCATTTGGGTACCAGATTTATTGGGGTGATCACTTAGTAAGTTATATAATGTCTAAACACTGGGTTGTACATCTGAAACTAATATAATATTGTATGTCAACCATTGTTAAAAAATAAAAAGTTACTTAGAGTTAAAAAATGTTAAATAGAAAAGCAATGAAGTCAGAATTAGATTATGAATCTGAAAGTTAAATCAATGGCTTTGATAAGATAGGGTGAAGAAACCACACAACACAAGCATGAAAAACTTTGGTAGCTCATTCATTTTGTTTCAGGGTGGATATGATAGAGGAACTCAAGAGTTAAAGGTTGTAGCTTTAGCTATAGTTGATAGGCTTATGTGATTTATGCATGCAGAAAGCTGTTGCTCCTGGAATACATGACCCATGTGACTCCAGGAGGTTGACAAGCAATTCAACTTTTGTGACCGAGGGGGTCTGCAAGTGATGGAGATGGCATCTGAGCCATTGTGTTTCAGGGATGAAATGTCAGTGATGTGGATAAAGAATTGATCCACAGATAAAGAAATACTAGGAAAATTGCTGCAGGTGGACTGCAACTGTTACCTGATTAATGTTTTCCCAAACCCCTTATCTACCCTTTTTGCCTCCTTATTGCACACAACTCCTGGTTAGTTTGAGATGAGATGTTAACAGAGTTTTTAGGGTACATAACCCACTGTCTTCTCAGATCACTGGCATCTGAATAAAGCGCCCATAAATATTCAAGCCTTGTCTCTACTAATTGGTTCTGGTAGTTACAGGCAGCATGAATGCCAACTTTTTTCTGGTTTCAGGTATAGCTTCTTGGTACTTGTACTTTTATTTTTTTGAAAGGGGCTAGAACATGAACATGAAACACAAATAAAATAATCCCATTTTTTGCTACTAGTTTGTTCACTTAAAAATGTGCTCAGAGAAAAGTTTATGTAATAAACAATCTTTAAACAGAGACTCTTATAAATGTGAAGAGCATTTTGTAATTTGAGTAATCTCTAAAATGAAACACTGTAAAACTAGTCAACTTTCTAAAATATAAAGAGAAAGTGGAGAAAACTTCAGATTTAATTTTGACTTTGGAGTAAGATTTTTAGCTTATTTTATTGGGTTAGCCAAAAAGTTCATTTGTGGGTGTTTTTTTTTTTCCTGTGAGGTAGCTCTAGTAGTGCTTAGTTGTCTTTAACTTCATTCAAAACAATTTTATTAGATTGTATTGTGACAGCTGTCATATCAGTGTGCATTTAAAAAAACATAAAATTGGTGATTTTTTGCATGGCCATATTATCAAAGATGGCAGAAAATATGCAACATTTTTGGCATATTATTTTTATTTAAAAAAGGTAAAAACAACTGAAACACAACAAAAAGATATATGCAGTGAGTGTATGAAGAAGGCGCTGTCACTAATCAAACGTGTCAAAAGTGGTTTGTGAAATTTCATGCTGGAGATTTCTTTCTGGACAATGCTCCAGGGTCAGTTAGACCAGTTAAAGTTGATAGCTATCAAACTGAGACATTAATTGAGAACAAAGTTATACCATGCAGGAGATAGCCAACATACTCAAAATATCCAAATCAATAAAGTGATTGGTGAAAATTAAAAAAAAATGTTCCTTTTATTCTACTGAAAAAACTGAATGGACTTTTTGGCCAACCCAATAGTTAAAACATGGGTAGAACTTTTGAGTAAATAGATAGCTTTAAAAAAGCTATCACAGTACAAGAATTAGTACAAGAATTAACTTCAGTACAAGAATTAACCACAGACCTCAGAAGCATTCTTTCAGTAGGATTTTGTAAGTTCCAGTCTCCTTCCCTCCTTGAAGGGGCAGGTAACTTTATTGATTCCCATAATATTTTCAGTGCCTGGTGTGTTCTTGTCATGTAGTAGGAACTTAATAAATATTTATTGGTCTACTAACCCTTGGAATGCCAGCTAAACAAGTTTGTGAAGTTGCTGTATTTAGAGAGTCACTTAAAATGGAAACACCTACCCTCTTGTTTTGTATTTTTTATTGTATTTTTTCCCACTACCATTTAGTCCCCTTGTAACTACCTTCCGCAATCACCACACTGTTGTCCATGAGTCCTTTTTCCTTCTGCCCTCTCTTATTCTGCTTCTTCAACTATCAACACAAGTAACTGACCAAGAAGTACCACAATGCTAGTCTCTATGTGGCAGCAGAGGAATCAGATTGCTTTTTGTGACTGACAATGGCTAAAACAGAATAAATCGTGGGGGAGTCATCATTGGTTGTGACACAGACTAAATATGGTAATAAATAGTGTCCCAATAATTAATTCTACAAATATTAAAATGCTCCTAAAATCCCCAAAGTTATTTAGACTTTCCTGTTACCCTAACTTGCACATAGGCTTTCCCTGAACCATTCCAAAAAATTGAAACAGGAAAGAAGCGTAAGACTTCTGAAGTACAAGAGCATTTGTCAGGCCAACCTGGAAAGAAGCATGGATACTAGGTTTTTGACATAGTTGTTCTTAGAGAATATAATTTTTAAAGATATAGATTCCAGGGTCCTGTCAGACTTACTAAATCAATATCAGTGGGATTGGGTCTGAGTTCTGTGTGTTTTCCAGATTCTGCACATACTTTTAATGCAAATTCCCAGGTAAGAGCTGTTCTGGGGAATAAGCTAGAAAGTATACATCTGTTTCAAGGGCAGACAGGAGTATTTGTTTTAGAGGACAGCAGAACATTTTTCATTTTTCTAGAGTCTCATGGTCTATGGGAAGAAACATGTTCTCATAGGAAAAAGGGCACATTGAGTCTGGCAACTTTCTTCAGAAATCCATTTCAATAGCTGTTTTCCTATCAGGACATTCTTCCTCATGTGAAACCTTTTTTTTGTTTGTTTGTTTTGGTTTGCCCTTTATGGAGAAAAGCAAAACAAAACAAAATTGATCATTATATTCATTTATTGGGTATGTGTACACCATGTCTTCATTATAGTGTCATTTTCAGATCCCAGTCAGAAAGTTCACATTATGGGTGAAACTGGATGAAGTAATTTTCTGACACATTCAGCAACTGAGCCAATACATTTACAGTATGGTGGATTATGTAGCAAAACCCCAGTGCAGTCATTTCACCACCTCTTAAAGCCTCAGCTTTTGAGAGATATTATTTCCTAAGAAATGACTTTTTAAAAAATTGTTTTCTTTATAGTTTGTACATTTGGTGTCTTTAACAAAATTCTCTCCTGCATCAAGGTCATCATGATATTTCCCTGGCTGGTGTGGCTCAGTGGATTGAGTGCCAACCTGCAAACCAAAGGGTCACTGGTTCCACTCTCAGTCAGGGCACATGCCTGGGGTGTGGGCAAGGTCCCCAGTGGGGGGTGCATGAGAGGCAACCACACATTGATGCTTCTCTCCTAATCTTTCTCCCACCCAACCCCACTCTCTAAGAATAAATTAATAAAATATATTTTTAAAAGGTTATGATATTTACCTATATTTTTTCTAAAAGTAAATGTCTTTTAAAACTGTTATTCTTTGTACCATTTTTCAAATTCGTATGTGTAATTAGAGCCCCATTCTAGACTCAAAATGGAATGTTACTGTTAAACACAGAAAAGAATATTTCTGTATCCCCTCCTACCAAGTCTAGGTAAATTTTTTAAAAATCCTCAATGCAGAATACAATAAAATGAGACTGTACAAAGAGGTAAAAATGTATGAAATGTGTTCAAAGAAGATAGCAGAACAGTATCAGCTAATGGAAATATGAATTATCTTAAAGTCAGTGTATATTTCCCCTGGAGATACTGAAGCAGTAAGAGTGAGCAAATGCAGGATGTGTGGACGTGTGGCTGGTAGTCATGCTGTGGATGTGCTTATCGCATGTTTGTCAGATGTCTAGGAGGGATATACTTACCATGTTTGTCCAGTGTCTAGGAGGGATATGCTTATGTTTGTCAAATGTCTAGCAGGGCCTTTAAGATGCCCTTGTGTAAAAGTCACCTTATAGCTCCATGTCAGGTCTAATTTTAAAAAGAAAAAACACCACCTCAGGCAAAGTCATCTTTTGATAAAATTTCTAGGTGTGTCATTTCTGAACCCCTGCTCTGGCCTCCCAAACCCACCTACTTTCTTAGGTTCTTGTCTCAGCTATGGAGCCAGGCTCCAGCTGCATTGCTTTATGCGTGTCTCTTATTTACTGTCTTTGGCCTGCCGTGAGGATTGCATCAGACACCCCGTTTTGCCTACATGTGACTGACTTGGCTCACTTGTATACCCTATCTAATCAGGATTATAGGGCTTCCACATAGGATCCTTAGTACCATCTCAAGCTGATGAGAAATAAATTTCCAGCCATAGCTTTCCAACTGTTACCTGGTAGAGGCAGTTATTTGTGCTTGCAAAGCTAAACCTTAAGAAGATTTTTCATGTACTCAAATATTCTAATTGACAATCATCCCAGCAAAGGAGGCATTCCTATCTATATATAATAATCTATATTCAAAGGTGTGACTTCTGTTAAGCTACCCTAGGCTTCATGAATAGCACCACCCTTTGTGGAAAGACCTGTATTTCTCTTACCAAGTAAATCTGATAGTTTGGTGGGCGCAAGGGATGATTCTGGTCCTTACCACTAACAGCTTCAGCTTTCCCTACCATCTGCTATAAGAAGGTTACTGCTGTGACTGTAAATTAGTCTTGGATATAGGATGGGCCTCTGAGTGTGAGACAGAACCGATAGGGTTGGCATAGCTGCCTTGGCTTGCCCTTTCCTTCCTCACTACTTTCTGTTTTTTTCTGGAAGTCCACCTTCTTAGTCAAAAGGCACAACCTGACATCCTTTCATTTCTGCCACTTCCAAATTCCCTCTGCCCTGGATAGCCCCAAATCTGAGGCCTGGCCATCTTAGGTCCCCCCAAGTCCCCTCTTCTTTTACAGTAATTGCCTATAGATTCTCATCTGTGCCATGAAACACGCCCTTTGGTTAGCATTCTAAATGGAAGCAGAGTTTGTGCCTGAGCAGCTCACAGGCTACATGTAGATCTTATCTGTCACCAAAGCCTCTGCAAGCAGCCTAGCTATCTTAAAGAATTATAGACCTGGAGTTCTTTTCCATTTTCTTTACAGTACCAGGTGAGCTATTACCACTCTCAGTGTCACATTTCTGCTGGTAACCCTCAACTCTACTAACCCTTGAATTAGTTTCTTTGTAAGCTCCACAAGGTATTCCAGTCACTTAGAGCTTATAGCTTTGTCCTGGGCATACAAGCTAGATCACTTAGGAGTGGCACCATCACACTGTGGGGGATATTCTCAGTAGCTCTCCCTGTCCTATGCCAGGAATTAGCATGTCCCCATGACCAAGGTGAGGCTTAATGTGACTGGAGCTTCTGCTTCCCCAGCTATTCCCCAATTCTAGTAGACAGGCATTCACCGAGACTCCATAGGTGATGTTCCTCCTGAGAGGAACCTTGCCTTAGCGTAACCTTTTATGTACATTTCAGAACCACAGAACACTTGGTAAGCCTTCTGGGTCCTGCACCATAATATGCACATTGTATTAGTTTCCTATATTACTATAACACATTACCACACATTTAGTGGCTTGAAACAGCACAGACTTACTACTTTTTAAAATGCTCTTGATACTTTTATTTATTTTACTTTTTAATCTTCACCTGAGGATATGTTCATTGATTTTAGAAAGAGAGGAAGGGAGAGAGAAACATCAATGTGTAAGAGAAACATTGATTGGTTGCCTCCCATACGTGCCCCGACTGGGGATGGAACCTGCACGGTAGGTATAAGCCTTGACCGGAAACCAAATGTGCAACCCTTTTGATGTACAGGATGATGCCCAAACCAACTGAGCCACCTGACCAGAACAACAACACAGACTTATTATCTTACAGTTCTGGAAATCAAAAGATCAAAATCTTCACTGGGTGAAAGTCAAAGTGTCAGCAGGGCTGGTTTCTTCTGGAGGCTCTAGGGAAAAACCTGTGTCCTTGTCTTTTCCCCGTTCTAGAGGCTACCCATATTCCATGGCTTGTGACTCCCTTGTACCATATTCAGAAACAGAAATATTGCATTTTTCTGACCTTTTTCTATAGTCACATCTCCCTCTGACCGCAGTTTGGAAAGGTTCTCCACTTTTAAAGATTCGTACAGTTACATTGGGTCTACACTTAATCACATTTGTTTTGCATACTTTTTTTCTAGCCTCTTTTGTCATATAAGGTATGTGTTAACAGGTTCTGTGGTTTAGGGCATGAATTTTGGAGGGCCATGATTCAGCCTACTGTATATTTTTTCATAGGAACACCAAAAAACCAGATTATTCACAAACTAAATTAATGGCATCCTATAAAAGCATAATTGCCCTTAGTGTATGTCTTCCCAACTAGGTTATAAGACCCTTTTTTGATCCCTAGCATTTAGCTTATTTCCCGGCACACAGTCAGTGCTCAATAAGACTTGATAAGGATAAGGATGTTTGGTCTTGAGGGAAGGAGAACAAATTCTTTCTTTGTGTCCCCTTGGGGATGAGGAAGGTACATGGTAGCAGAGGAGTTAATACAGGATGTGGTCAGTTGTCAGAATTATCTTTGGACAAGCTAGTCTGACTGAGCATGATGTCTGGTAGAGGAGACAATGAATCAATATGCTCAAGTCAGCAAACTGATGGAGTAAGAGGGAAAGCTGAAGATTTGGTGGCAAAGTGCTAAGAGAGAGCAACTGTGCCACTAAAGCCGACCACTAATTTCTGTGTTCACTAGTCTTTCCTGAATCTGACTCCTCCCACTCTTGGCCCCGGCAGCGGCAGTTTTTGTGCACACACTCCAATGCCAAACCACCTGGATCTGACCCTGCTTGGTGTTTTCTGAGTTTCCTGGATCTGCAGTTTGGTGTCTGACATTAACTTGGGGAAATTCCTAGTCATTATTGTTTCAAATATTTTTTCTGTTCATTTTTTTTCTTTCTTTTCTTCTGGTATTCCCATTATGCATATATTACACATTTTGTAGTAGTTCCATCTTTTTTTTAATATTCTGTTAAGTTTTATCAGTCTTTTTTTTTCCTCTTGGCTTTTCAGTTTTGGAGGTTTCTATTGAAATACCCTCAAGCTCAGAGATTTTTTTTTCCAGCTGTGTCTAGTCCAAGTCCATCAAAGGCATTTTTTATGTCTGTTACAGTCTTACTGCTAGCATTTCTTTTCTGGTTCTTTCTTAGAATTTCCATCTCTCTGCTTACATTGCCCATCTGTTCTTAAATGCTGTGCACTTTATCCAGTAACGCCTGAGCATATTAATGATAGCTGTTTTTAATTGCTGGTCTGATGGTTCCAACATCCCTGCAATATCTGAGTCTGGCTCTGAAGCTTGCTCTGTGTCTTCCATCTGTGATTTTTGCTTTTTCTATATCTTGTAATTTTTTCTTGGTAGCCAAGCACAGTGTACTGAGTAAAAGGAATTGCTGTAAATAGACCTTTAGTAATGTGAGATAAGATAAAGAGGAAGGAAAGTGTTCTATAGTCCCGTGATTAGGGCTCAGCTTTTAGTGTGCCTGTGCCTCTGGACTGTGAACTTCACAAGTGTTTCTCAGTGCCCCATACCCTATACCCTTAGGTGGTCCTGAAGGTGGTTATTTCCCTTTCCCAGGCTGATTAGGCTCTGATAAACCCCCAGCAGGTTAGGCTCTGGTTAATTAGTTTCTCTTGAAGGCACCTTGTTAAGAACAGAATGCTTAATATAGTGTATTTCAGTATGGTTCCTTTTCCCTTCCCCCTGCCGGAAACATGGTGGGGAAGTGGGTGTGTGAGTCTTTCTAGTATTTACCACAAGACTCTGGTGGATAACAAGGAGGCAAAACTCACAAATATGTGGGGCGTGCGGTGACTTGGTTCCCCTGGAGTTTTTAACACTCAGAGTTGTCCACACTGTGCCCCCAGCAATTCATCAATTCCAGCTCAGGTTTTTTCCCTGGTGCTGGTTTCCACCAAGGTTGCTCATCCAGTAAGGTGGGATTCCTTGTATTTGTCTCTTGGTACCTCCAACTTCGGGAGCAGGATTTTGACCTGTGACCTCACTTCTCTTTTGGCTCTAAAAAGAGTTATTGATTTTTCAGTTTGTTCAGCTTTTTACTTGTTGTTAGGGGTAGAGTAGCAACTTCTGAGCTTCTTACGTGCCCTACCAGAATCCAGAAGCCTCCTACCTTTTCATCACTGAACTATGAAAAGACTCAGTAATTCTCTGTGAATTGTTGCTGGGTCTCTTTCCTCTAGCAGTTCTCATCTCTTTCCCTGGTTTACCCTGTTATCTCAAGCTTCTTACCCTGAGGCTCCCAGGAGCTATATGTCAATGGATGACCTATTCTGTTGAAAGAAGGTTCCCTAGCCAAAAATATAAGTAACGGGAATGGCTTGATCAGTCCTACCCTTTCTAATAAGAGTTTTCCATTCTGTCATTCAATCACCCTGTCCCTCTTCCTTTTGGTTTTTAATCTGACCCCTCTTCCATTCCAAAATATAATACAGAAGTTCTCACTAGCTTATCCTTTTTTCACAAATGTTTATTTTTTTTTGGTATGTTTATTTCTATGGTAAAAAATTTTTATGGTAAAAAATTTGTTTCCTTTTACCATCCTTATGGTTTGGCACAGTTTTATATTTTGGACTATGGTTGTTCTGTGACTTCAAATAAAAGTCTCCTTCATCTTTAACCTTTCAAAAATCTTATGTTTTACATGCATTTTCTTGTGAGTGGGCTTGAATTTTTTACTTCCTGTATTCTTTAAATGTTCTCCTTAGCCTTTTATTTAATGTAGGAATTCTTGACATATTAATATGCATTAGCCTCACACAGTAATTCTCTCTTTTCAATGACTCTTCTCACTGCTGCCTTGTGTCACTTTATGCCTAGTCTTTCATATGGTCTAACTCCTTTCAGTGTTTCCTATTCCATATTATTTTTCTATGATAGTGGAATACTTTTAATCTCTATCAGAAAAAACTCAGCTCAAACAGACTCAAGCAATGAAGGTGATTTGTTGGCTAACAGAACTAAAAAGTCCAGAGTAGGATCGGCCTCAAGGTTGGTTTTATTTAATAGACCAACCATGTCATCAAAGACCTGGTTTCTTCACCTTTCTCTTCTCTGCCTTCAGCTTGTCAGCACTGTTCCAAGTCTGGTTTCTCTCAGAGTGGCAAAATGAACTCAGAAATCCAAGTTTCATATCTATATGCCATCCTGCCCAGAAAGGGACAGAGTATCCCTTTTGGTGGCTCTTCCAATAATATGAGAAAGCTTCTTTGCTGGAAACCCAGTATTGTAAAGGGTACACTGTATGTTACTGAACAGAATTAGTCCAGATGCCCTTCCTGAACCCACATCCTGTGCCTTACATGTAGATTACATGAATCAATCATTGTGGAAAGAGGAATGGAATGACCTGATAATTTAGACCAAGCTGAGACTACTCCTAGAAGTAGGAGTTCAAATAACTTCTCCCTGAATGTGTAAAAGAAGCTGATACCTGACTGGAAGTCTAAAAACTATAAGGAAGGAGAATGGGGAAGATGGATGCCAAGTAACTAAGTAATGCCCCCTATCCTCGTGTGTAGTTACTTCAAAACTTAATAAAACCTCATTTTTATTTTATTTGTTCTGCTGCTCTAGTTCAAGGGCAAAATCTGGCCTGCCACCTGTTTTTATAAGTAAAGTTTTATTGAAATACAGCCATACTTATTTAAAAAGTGTCATCTTTGGCTGCTCTCATGACACAGCAAAAGAGTTGAATAGTTGTGACAGAGACCATATGGCCTGTGAAACCTAAAGTATTTATTATTTGACCCTTTCAGAAGACGTTTGCTGACCCTTCGCTTAGCAGATTAAATGTAAATTCATTCTGGATTTCAAAGCCCTCTATCATCTATCCTCACTTCACTGATGTAATTCAGTTGGTATTATTCACTGTACACAAGTTCTCTAATCCAGTGGGATTGGTTTGTTCACCTGCTCCAAATAATGTACATTCATTCTCCACTTTTCCCTTTTGTTAATGCCTTATTCAACCCGAATGTTCATCTTCAGTCTTATGTATCTTTGAAGGCCCATCTGTTTTGTTTTTTGTGGGGAGGAGGTGGCGAAGTTATACTCAGAGACTAATTCTGTCTTTACCAGCAATTTATTTGTCATAGGTTTTCTGTGAGGATTATAATAATTTCACAAGTGAACAATATAGGATAATATCTCTTAATAAGCCAAAAAAGGAAATAACATACTTCAAACAGTTGACAGATTGATTAATCTTACTATTGTTCCAGGCAAGAGGAGCTAAAAAGAGTAAAGTTCAGATTTTCACTGACGTGTACCTTTTCATATAAATTTGGTTTCTCAGGAACGCCAGCTTTGCCGACTGAAAGCCGGTGTCCAGCTGCTAGTGCAAAGGTGGAAGTCCCCTGTTGCTACACGGAGCGCATTGCTAGGGACCCGGGATGCTGCTGTTGGCAAGCATCCTTAGGGGGCCCCTGTGAGGTGAAAAGGGAGCAGTCCACACACAGCAGGACCTAATGCCTCAGGGGTCCTCAGGAGAGATTTCTCGGTTAGCAGAGAGTTGCTCCACCCAAACCGTAACTCTCAAATTAACCTCAGAAACTCTCAGTATTTATAGTCTAAATATCTCTTGGCCTTAACGGCTTTTCTGCATTTTTCTTACCCATAAGCCCCCAACACGGATCCGCAGCCACTGGGCTTTATCAATCACAGATGATAATCCCGGATGATAGATTATGACATCCTGACGAAATTTACTTTATTCTTCTATCAAAGTAACTTTACTTGCAAAAACAACTTTTTTTGGTCTTTGTCATAAACAAGTAGATTAAAACTATTTAAGTCACAAACAAGCGGATTTGAAGTCATATTAAATCAATACATAACAATCCATCTTGTGGTTTTAAATCACTCACACACCAATTAATCCCAAGGGCCTACTATCCTGTACAAATCTAATTTTACAAAAATATCAATCCACCCTGTGATTCTACATCACTTATGATCTAATCACAATAATAATTTTCTGCATATTTTTCTTCTATCACACATTCATTTATGCCATAGTTTAATGACCAATTTAAGTAACCACATTCCTAATATTATCAGTAGGAGCATAGTAAAGAACTCTTTAACATGATGCAATATCCAATCATGAAAAGACCAAATATTAAAGTCCTTAAACCACTCAGTTAAGCTTCCTTGACCATTGTGTTTCCATGTAAAAGCCGGTTTTACAGAAAGAAAGAAGGAGCTCCTGCCCTTTGCAACAGCTTGGATGGAGCTGGAAAGCATTATGCTAAGCAAAATAAGCCAGGCAGTGAAAGACAAATACCATATAATCTCACCTTTAACAGGAACCTAAACAACAAAACAACGAAACAAGCAAAATATAACCAAAGTCACTGAAATAGAGGACAGGCTGATAGTGACCAGAGGGGAGAAAAGAGGGAATTTCAGGGGAGAATGGGTAGGGTTTACAGGAACAAATTTAAAGGACACATGGACAAAAACTAGGGGGAGGGTGATAATGGGAGGGAAGTAGGGAGGGTTGGGTGGGTGGGCTGGAATGGGAGTAAAAGGGAGAAAACTGTACTTGAACAAAGATTTAAAAAAAAAGCCAGTTTTATAAAACTCCAGAGGACACAACCTTGCACAGCAGTGTCAAGCACGTGTTTGATTGCCATACATCAGAATTTGAGGCTGTGATTGTTTTTTTAAAATGCATGTTTCTGTTCTCTTTTCACTTCCTGAAGTTATTTTGACTTTCTTAGGCTCATCTTGCAGATGTTCTTCTACTTGTCTTAAGTGTTTTAATGTATGATTTATACTTAATAGATTAATTCTAGGAGGTTCAGTGTAGAATATTCTTCTGGTTATATTAATGGTTTCATTATCTTCCATTGACCTCAAATAATATCTTTTTCCTCCTTTTGTCACACTAATTACCTGTTCTATTTTTACACAACCCATCTTGTTGAGTTCCTTATTTTTCCCTTGACTCCAATAGGTTAGGGTAAGGTTTGGCTTAGAGTATACTATCATGGTCCAATTTCTCATATTATATATTCTGACTGAGGGGGCATCAAGGCCATAGTCATGGGTACTTGTACCATAGGTATATCCAAACCTCTAACAGTAATAAAGGTATTTTTGTTCCAATCCACTAACATCTCCTTAGGAGCATGTTTTCCTTTTATCATAAGGAGATATTTCTGTGGCTTGTAGGCTCCACTGTCCCTTTTGATATTGGGGAACCACAAAAGGTTAGTCACCCAATGTCATCTTTTCTCTTTTTTAAAATATATTTTATTGATTATGCTATTACAGTTGTCCCATTACCCTTCCCCCTTCATTCCCCTGTTTTCCCTTCTAAGTGCCAATATTCTAACTTCACAGCTACCTAAGGAATGACAGCCATTAGGGTTGTGTGATGTCTACTTGTGGTTGGGTCATCGCCTTCTATCTCAGATGACCAGTATTGCCCTGAGGTTATAGCTGTGCTAAGAGTATTCCACATATTAACCAATCTTACCTGAAGCAGTTGACCATCTACCCTTACATAAACATCTTTTATGTCATTTTTAGTACTTCATTATTTTTTAAGCATTTTCTGCAACTGCTTTATGTAGAACTTCCCTTGCTCTATTTCCTTCCATATGAAATTCACTCATGTTTGGTAATGTATTGCTAATTTAATCCATCTGTGTACCCAGCAGTGATAAAGCTGCCATTGCATGTGTTAAATTGAGATTTTTTTTATTTCAAAGTTTTAAAAATCTAATGTGATTTGATCAATTTGGAATTGGGAAGAAGCAGCTGCCATTGCTCCTCCAGTTAAACCTCCTACCAGTTCGCAAAGGAGCTACAAGGGTGCTCTTCCTTCCAGTGAATCAATCTTTGGCATAGGTTGTAAAGTGGGTGTAAAAAAAGATGGATAAAACTGAGCAGAATTTGAGGATCTATACCTGGCTTGAAAGTCTTGTGCATATTAAATGTCAAGGCATAACCTACTATTGCAGGTTCCAATATGACTGTGAGACATTTTGTTAGCATACGTGCTCTTGGGATAAAAATCTGTGGTGGGATAGAGAAGCCTAATATATATCACCATGGATAATAATATGCATTATATGCTCAATTTCCTATGTGTCCTGTATACACTTTACATAGTTTTCCTATTGTCTTGAAGTCTGGACATAGAGTCCATGGATCTATTGTTAATTTTCTCATAGGTAACTATGGATTAAGCAGCATAATAGTATAGTAAATGATCAATTTTTGGCCTATTTATATTCAAAAATATAATTGCCTAATTTCACTCATGTGGACGTGCTGTGCCAACATCTATTCCTAAAGTATCATTGTTACCATGGCCAGAACTTTGTATTTAGTGTTCCATGTGGTAAAGTCATCTCTACATTTTAATGGTCTTTCTAAGTTATCCCAAATTTTTACTTTAAATTTTCCTTCTCACTTTTGGTTTGCAGCATGTATTGATTCTTCATGAGTTCTGTTGGAGAAGTAAAGAAAGATTCTGCTCCAGTTGGCACTTTTGAGACATTATTAGTCTAACAAAGGTTTTACACTGATATGATCATGCTCCCAATTCAGTGAGTTATGGTAAGGGAAGAGCACGAAAGTCAGTACCTGGTTGTCTCAATATGTGCTGGGCTACAAAACCAAGAGTCAGTGGTTCAGGCCCACCTTTATCCTCTGAGTTGGTGTCTAACAGGGGCAGTTGTTCAGGATCCTTGTTGATTCTTATGGAGATTGGAGGGGAGGTTTCCATGGTTTCCTTAGCTTCCCTCAGCGCTTATTTCCCATCCATTGGAGATTTCCCAGCAAGTGATGGTGCTGATGAGAAGGGTGGGGTGGCAGTGTTGGGCTTGGTGAGTCCTCAGTTGCAATAATGGTGATCCCTGGAGGAAGCAGAGGATATCACAGTAGACAGTGGCATTCCAGCTTGGACTAATGGCACAACTGCTATGGCTGCAGCTGTCAGAAAGGAATCTGCAGCTGCAATGAGTGTAGCATGCAACAGTGAGCAATAAGTACAATAGTGTGGGCCGCAGCCAACATGTGGCACTGATCCAGTTAGAAATACAGTTGACCCTTGAACAACACAGGGCTCTGAAGCCCTGCTCATTCAAAAATCTGCCTGTAACTTTTGACTCCCCACAAACTTAACTACTAATAGCCTGCTGTTGACTGAAAACCTTACCAATAACAGGAACAGTTAACTCATATTTTGTATGTTATTAGTATTATATACTGTATTCTTAAGATAAAGTTAGGTAGAGAAAAGAAAATGTTCTTTAAAAAATCCTCAGGAAGAGAAAATACATTTACTGTATATCTTGAAAATATCTGTGTGTAAGTGGACATGCACAGTTCAAACCTGTGTTGTTCAAGGGTCAACTGTATTAATAAGCTTCCTGATGCTTAGCAGATTTATGCCTGCAAAATAAAAATACTGCCCTATTAATTTCTAATTACATCTACTTGCTGTTCTTGCCACTTAAGGAAATTTATAGTTGGAGCCATTATTGTGAATGTTGCTCCAAATCATCACATGAGGGTAATATTAGTTATCTGATAATGATGCCATACAAAAATGTGTCCATTATTAAAACTGTATGGAGGCATCATATTATTTTCTTCAATTTGATGTAATAAGCCTTTTCTTTCAGTTACCCAGTAGGTTTTATTAGTGGCAGGTGCTATAATTCCCCCAGTACTATATGTATTATTATATATTTTAATTAATACTTTTTCTTTTCATTTATTTTTAAAATTAATTTAAAATTATAGTTGACATATTAATACAATATTATAGTAGTCTCAGGTGTACAAAATAGTGATTAGACATTTACATACCTTATGAAATGATCACCATGATAAGTCTAGTGTAACCACCTGTCACCACACATAGTTATTACAATTGACTATATTCCCTGTGCCGCACATTACATCCCCATGACTAGTTTTATAACTGGCAGTTTGTACTTCTTAGACACTTCCCCATCTTTATCCCATCTCCCACTCCCTTTTAAACTTTTTCATTTAGCCCTGGCTGGTGTGGTTCAATAGACTGAGCACCAGCCTGTGAACGGAAAGGTCACAAGTTCGATTCCCAGTCAGGGCACAAGCCTGGGTTGCGGACCAGGTCCCCACTTGGGGGTGTGTGCAAGAGGCAACCTATCCATGTATCTCTTGCACATCAATGTTTCTTTCCTTCTCTTTCTCCTTCCCTTCCCCTCTCTCTAAAGATAAATAAATAAAATCTTAAAAACTTTTTTCATGTATTTATATTTTAATCCTTGCCTCATGTGAAAGATATATTTTTTGATTTGAGAGAGAGAGAGAGAGAAATTGATGTGAGAAAGAAACATCATTTGCCTCCTGTATGTCCTCCTCCCACCCACTGGACTTAGGATCGAACCCATAATATTTTGGTGCTTTGGGACGATGCTTCAAACAACTGAGCAACCCAGCCAGGGCCCACTCCCTTTTAACTTAGATTCTGGGTTGTTGTTAATGCTAATTCTTATCTCTGTGGGTGATTGCAATATTATTCCAACAGGAGTTTTTCCATCCCTTTCATATATATGATTTAGAGATCTTGCCACATCCCAGATTGCTTTAGTCCACACTTTCATATATAGATTGTTAGTAAGAAACCTGAGCTTTTGCATGAGCAAACCATTATACCTATCAATTGATCCAGAGACAGTTGGGCTGTAGGTTAAGTGGAAATTCCACATCATGCCCTGTTCTTTGGCCCAATCTTGTATTAGCTTTCTTACAAAATGGGTGCCCTGATCTAATTCTATAATAGTTGGGATAACTGTAGCAAGAAATCCATATTTTCAACGCCCTGATGGTGAATTTTTTTATCACTTTTCCTGCAGGTATAGGGTAATCCTATTGCAGACCATGTATCTACAATGGTGCATGCATATAATTTATTTTCTGATATAAACAAGGGTCCTGTATAATCAATTTGGGAGGGTCTGTCTGCCTTAATCTTATCTAAAGTATTCATTATTAATTTTCAAACTTTAAACTTTTAGCAATTCTAACATTTATTAATACATGTTTCTTTTTTCTAACCATGGTCTGGAGCCCTGTGTGCCAGAGTGACCAGCTTGGTGATGTACCCATGCCGTGATTCTGTCATTTGGCATGTCTGTGTTCGGGTTTTATGTTCCATTGTCCTTCCTGTTTATGTGTGGTTGTAGAGCCACTCCAGAACAGGCTGTTGGAGTTCAAGAATAATTGGTTTATTTTCATCTAGTGGCTCTGTATTTTGTATGGCCTAACAGAGTGCCCAGGTAAGCCTTTTGGTTGGTTGGTACGTTCTCAGACCTTGGGAACTTCTTAGTCTAAAACCCATTTGGGTAAATTTGGAGTCCTGTAGTTTTAGTTCACAGTGCCCGTGTTGCAAACTCTTGTGAAGATAGGCATTCTAGTTTATGTTTAGAGTGCACATTTCCCAGTGTTTTATAAGTTCAAGTAGTGTGTTTCAAACAAGTAAAGGCTGCCTCTTCATTCTCTGCACATCTAAATTTCCTACTCTTTCTAGTCATTTCATAGATGGGTTTTAATATTTTTCTCATATATGTACTGTTTCAATATCCAAGCAATCCTATCAGTTTCTGAGCTGCCATGTTAGCGTTAGGAGTTGCAATCTGTCTTGTTTATGAATGGGTCTGGTGTTTTCCTACCTTCAGAGGACCAAATTATGCTTAGAAATTTTACTGTAGTTTGAGGTCTTTCAGCTTTACCTGAGTTGTCCATCCTCTGACTGTAAGAAATTCAATCAAGTCTATTTTGACTCGTTTGTTCTTCTAAGTTATCACCATAAATAAGGATGTCATCAACCTAAGAAATAATGATTTGTGTATGTGTTGTGTATTCTTGAGAGGCCTGGATGTCTGTGTTAGGAGGTCATGGGCTATCACTTGGGCTGTTAAGATAGCCTTGTGGTGACCCAATAAGTTTATTGGATACTGTCTACCTGCCCATGTGAATGCGTGGGTTGGCTCTTTTTGTCCATAGGTATAGGAAAGGACATGGCAGATAAGTCTACCACTGTATTGTAAGCTGCAGATCCAGTGTAATATTATTTATGTTAGTGCCTGCATCTGGGAATGCTCCCTCAGTTTTGGGAGAGTGTTTGTTTAAATTCCTATAATCTACTCTAAAACTACATGATTCATCTGGCTTTTTAAAAGGCCAGATTGGATGGTTATATGGCAAAATAGTAGTAGGCACAATAATTTGTTCCTTTAGGAATTCTAGAATATTTTCCTTAATAGGAGTATGTCCTCCATTAAAATTGTATTGAGGTATATTTGTTATTTTAGGTGGGACAGGCAATTTAATTGCAGTCCATTTTGCTATAGCCAAATTAGTTTTAGGAACTGTTACATCTTTCTTTGTTACATGATGTCCTATTTTTTCATTCCAGAAATTTTTTCTATATTAGGACTTATAAAACATTTAGCATTAATGAATGGTCTATATCAATTGTTAGGAATCTATGTACCCACATGCTTGGAGTTAATTTTCCCTCTAATCTTTTGATTAGTCTGATTTTATTTTTAAAGTTTTCCAATTATTAGGGGGTGGAGGTAGGCAAAAGAGAGGAAAATGGGAACATCTATAATAGTGTAAACAACATAATAATGTAAACAATAAGTAGGCTATCCTTGTATCATTGTTACTTAGGATCCTGTATCTAATCATGTAGTAGTATGCATAGTGTTTTCATTTATAAACACTATGTTTTTGTGTTTCTATTGAAATGGCCACAGTAACAAAAGGATGGTTGTCTCTGGCTTGGGCCAGGAGACTGCCAAGTTCCTAAAGGGTACTCATTGGATTTCCTCTCCTTTCTCTATAAGTGCTTGTCTATCAATGGGATTAGGTTTTATAAAGGGGTTTTTATTTATAAATAATAGTTATTAAATCTATTTTCTGTAGGTGTACTTCCCTAAAAGATTGCCTGTTTTTATGTCTCTGCCACTGTTAATAGTTCCTGGGGTTTCTATCTGGATATTTTTATAATTTGGATTAAGGGGTGGTGGTCTAAGCTGCTCAGATGGCCAAAAGGGTCTTATAAATTTACTTCTAAATAGTTTATGTTGATTTAGTTTATTTACATTAGGTATAGCCTATTTTATATGTATGCATTAGCATTAAAGTTATAGCTTTTATCTTGACCTTGTTCTGAGGTCAGTGAGCTCTCCTGTGTTCCTGGTGCCTGAAAATAATGTAAATAATGCTGTCTTGTGCTGCAGAGGTGCATCTTTTAAAATGACTTTTAAAATTTGTTCTATTGCTTCTGCCTGTGGTGATGAGGGTGTCTGCCCCCTATCATAGGTCGTAGTCAATGTTCCTAATTTAATTATTATATTAGTAGTCTTCCCCTTCTGTTTCCCATGGAGGTGTATTAGGTATTATCTTAATTATCAGGCTGCTGCTACTCAGTCAAATCAAGACCTTTGTAAATTAATGTTATATTCTCCACATGCTCTAAGGCATTGATTAAATTTAGCATCAGTGCTAGTAGGTCAAAGTTGCACAATTATATATATTCTCTAATTTGTCCAATTAAATGCAAAACTCCTGAATACTAGAGTCTTGGTAATATAATATTTTGGCTGTCCTGTAGAATTTTAAGCATTGCTGGACCAAGAGGAGACACTTAACTAATACTTACTAGTCCTCTCAAACCCTGCCTCACACATATCCAGTGTACCCACTGCACCACCCTAGTGTAGCTTAAGGCTTCAGTTTCCCAAGTGCCTCCTGCTTCTCCTAACATCCTGCAATCCTTCTTCCCAGACACAATGTTTAAACATTGAAATCAGATTATGTTACTCTCCTACTTAAAATCCTCCACTTCCGTGACATATCTTAGACTAGAGGTTGTGATCTGTCTCTGCCTAAGTCTCCCCATTCATCCCCCTTCACTTGTCAGAGGTCACTCAGCTCTGCTTCCTCCTCGTTCCCTCTTTCTGGAATGTTCTTTCCCACGGCATGAGTGTCTGGCTCCTTCTCATCATTCAGGTCTCAGTTCTCTTTCTTGCTCGACCACCCAGTCTACACTTGTCCCCCACTTCCTGTGTGTGACTCCAGATCACATCATCTAGTTTCACTTCTCCACAGAATATGTCTTGTTCACCTCTTTTCTTCTACATGCAGGCCTCGTGAGCCTGCCTAATGTGGTCACCACACTACTTTCAGCCCCTGGAACAGTGTCCAGTGCATAAGAGTTAATCAATAGCTTTGTGCGGAATAAATAACCAAAACCAGTTACAGGCTTATTTTCTTTTGAAATTAAAAAATGAATTTTTACTCACTCCCATAAAAATGCTTTTACTAATCACCTACTTTCCTGGTATTACCACTTAGGGCTGCTATAACAAGTAATCACAAAATGAGTGGCTTAAAACAACAGACATTTATTCTCTCACCATTGAGGAGGCCAGAGGTCTGAAATCAAGGGTTGGCAGGATTAACTCCTTCTGGAGACTCTGAGGGAGAACCCAGCTCGTGCTGCATCCCTAGCTTTTCCCGCAGTCCTTGGCGCTCAAGACTTGTAGATGCGCCACTCCGAGCTCTGCCTCCATCTTCGCATCACCTCCTTTGGGTGTCTGTTTGTGTCCTCTTCTTTATCAGGACACTGCCACTGAATTCAGAGCCCACCCTAATCGAGTAAGATCCCATCTCGATCTCTAACTAATTACATCTGCAGTGACCCAACTTCCAAAAAAGTTCACATTCTGAGCTTCTGTGTGGACGTGAATTTGGGGGGACACTACTCAACCCACTACAGGGGTTCACAACACATCACAGAAACCAACAAACTATTCCTGCTGTGGTGTAGTGACGTGGATTGTTTTTTCGTGTCCAGCAACCATTCTCCCTTCCCGGGAACACCCCAGTTTCCTGTTGGGGAATTACCTCTCCAGTTGTGTGCAGTCTTGTAAGTTAACACTCCTTATCCCACTGTAACCAACAGGCCGTATGTGACCCAAGGGAAGACAACTGGATCCTGGGATATTTTATTTTTCAAAACTTACTGTTCTTTATATTTTGGCAAGCTTTCAAGATTCAAGCTTGTATTTGATACTGGATTTCTCATGATTTTAGCACAGAAATCTGTGAAAGCACAGAACACAGTAAACAGTCTGGGCTTGTAGAACTTTTAATGTTGAACAGAGACACACAGGACAGGAAGCACCTTGATGAGATCTGTGAAGTCCTTCATGCTGCCTGGACTCCAGGAGCTGCCCGCATTCCTGCCCTGCGCCCAGGCCTGGCCTCTAGCCCCCTGACCATCCCGTGAGCTCCCAGCCAGCATTCTGCCCCTTTTTGCGTAGGTTAGCCAGAATCCATTCCCATCATTCTCAACAGAAGAGACTCAACCATTACTCTGAGAGCCAAGATTTTTTTCAGTACTGGTACAGGTTTTCATATTTAGCTCTCAGTTCTCACATGAGTTGACTGCTACATGAGATACTACCTTCAAAATGTCAGATTTGTCCAAAACCTGCAAATTAGTGCAATTACATTTTATTATTAATTTATTTATAACCCATTTTGTTCCAAGAGGATTTCATTGTGTTAAAATATCCTACAAAGGTACAGCAAAAAATTTAAAAAAACACATTTAAAATAAGAAACAAAAGGAAGACAAAGAGAAAATAAGAATAAAAAGTGAAATGGAGCCACAGGTGACCCTAGTCCATGAGATGGGGGGTCATGAGGGCCTAGACCATGGGTAAAGGTGCAGTAACGTGAGAGGCACACAGGCTGTGGTATTTGGCAACAACATTGTCTACTGGAAATAGACCTTCTCAACCTGCATTTCTGTTAAAAGAGCTTGCAGTCTCTCTACGGTAGAGTGAGACCATGAGACAGTTAAGCTGCTTATTACACAGGAGGGACTGCCTAACCAATAACAGAATAAATAATACATTTGCTGGAAGTCATTGTGTTATCCCTTAGGTAAATAAATCCTAAGACATTTGCTTTAAATTTCTTTTAGTTTTTGGTTATTATTATTCCAAAAAACACTTTAAGCTGTAGTGTCTTATTTTAAATTAATGACAACTTATTTTGCTTTACACGATAGATGGGCTTGAAAAACTATTTTATAATCTATTTTTACAAATTGAAATATTTTCAGAATAGAGGAACTGACCATTTAAAAGAACACCTGTAGTCAGTCCTTTTGCAAATTAAACATTACTTTCTTATTTATTATTTTAGTGATGTGGAGTTTACACATATTGTAGAAATACTGGTTCCTCCCTTGCAGTTTTTTTAAAGGAAGTAAAGCCCAGATTTTAAATACAAGCACTGCATAAAGATATTGCTCATACATAGTAAGATGGTAAACACAATCATAAGTACTGATCTTCATTATTGTAATGAAGATTTCCCTGTTTCAATATTTATTACCTTTTTTCTACCAGACCTTTCCCAGAAAGGATCTGAGTTAACTATTGAATACATCACAAGTGCCACCTAGAGCTCTCTTTGAAAATAACATTTTTAAATCTTTGGAAACAAGAACAAAACAACATACACAAGGCCCATCGTCTTAGGGTAGGGCTTGTTTAAATAGCTCTGCTTCCTAAAAAAGTCTGTTTATTTTTCAGCCAAAAAAAGGATTGGAAATAAGAATTTGGAAGTAAGTTTACTTGTGTTGGGGAAGATCTCCCAATACTGCTTGGTTTTAATTCTCCATAGCTATAGACAGAGTTAAGTAAAGGATATTAAAGACAGGAAAAATCAAGCCACTTCACTAAAGAAGTAACCGAAATTTTCAAAAAATACTTTCTTCTAAATCCCAATGGGAGCTGACATCTCACTAAAGCTCTCATAACATTGTCAATTATTTATGCACCAAACACCACTCCTTCCAATATTTTTATCTTTAAAGCATGGGCACCTTGTTGTCATCATCATCATCATCACCACCACCTCCTCCACCCGAAGTCACATCACAGCAGAGCCCAGTAGTTCTGGTAGTAGGACCTGGTGCTGGTGTCAAGGAAGCAAACACAGGCTTAGTATCTACCATTAAGGAGGTTGGCACCAACTTGGAGAGAGAAAAAGGAGAAGAGAAAAGAGGAGGAGGAGAAAAAAGAGGGAGAGTGGGAGAAGGAGGAGGAGGAGAGGAGGAGGAGGGAGAGTACGTATGTCATAATAAAACAGCAATACTAGACAAAAGCCATCACCATTTTTCCGGTTCACAGACTAGAAAACATTAGAGTTACCCCTCCCCTTTGTGTAGTCCTGGTACCCAAGTCCTGTAGTCCTCCTCTGAAATGCCTTTCTGATGTGCTCTCTTTTCCTTCTCTATTGTCTGTTTATTCCTATACCTCATGCCTGAAAAATTGCAACAGACTTACCCTTCAGCTTCCTGCCTCTTCTTCTGCCAGGTTAACGTTACTGAAATGCTCCCTTTAACTTTCCATTCTTTTCCTCCAGAACTAGTTACCGCTCTCCTGTGGTTATCAGACCACAGGCACAGATCTCTGAGCCTAGCTTTGCAGGCCTTCTGTAATTTACACTGACTGTATCCCTTCAATCTGATGGCCCACTACACTTCAACACCAAATTTTCAACCCTGAGGGCAGGTCTCTCTATACTTTGAACTAAGGGGCACAGTATACTTTCATTTCTTTTTAAAAATTGTGTGGGGTTTTCTGGTATTTCTACTTGCTTCCCCCCTGCCGCCCCTTTTTCTTTCTTTTTCTTTTTGTCTGTTGTGCCATTTGCCTTTATAATGATAATAGTTTCAACTTTCCCCCAGACATTTGACTGTATTAGTTATTCTATCCCTTACTCCCTACCTCCACACACCCCCGACCCATGCCCTCCCTCTTGGATAGCACATTCTCCTCCAGTTGCTCTTTCATCTTGCTCCTCAGCAAGTCTTATTTGGCCTTCCCTTT
This sequence comes from Phyllostomus hastatus, assembly GCF_019186645.2. Lineage (NCBI taxonomy): Eukaryota > Metazoa > Chordata > Mammalia > Chiroptera > Phyllostomidae > Phyllostomus > Phyllostomus hastatus. The sequence goes on along the minus strand of NW_025333498.1, from coordinate 16,783,404 downwards.
GCTCTGGGGATTTGTCTCACTGTTCCTGAGATGCTGGTCTTCCCCTTTCATTTCTCCTTGTTTCCCCTTGCATATTTCCAGGCAACCTCACTGAAATGAGCATGTAGGAGGTAAGTGTTCCAAGCCCTTGCATGTCTCATAGGTCTTCATCCCACTGTCACACCTGATTGTGTTTGTCTGGCTACCACATTCTGGTTTATAATCAGAGGAACTTGGTGTTCATTTCCTCATGTTTTGGTGTCGGTGTTTGCTGATGAGAAGCCTGAGCCCCAGAGGTCTGCATTCTGCTTTTAATGTAACTAATCAAATTTTAGATCCTGGTTCTGAAAATACAGAACTTTAAATAAAAAGAAAATGTCTAATAAAGAAATGAAAAACATATCTCTTCTTTACTGAAGCTACAAAGGGAGGCGTCCTTTCTCATCTTAAAACCTCGAGGATCTGATGAGGTGAGATATGAAATTTGAACTCTCACAGGGACATTAGTCTTGTTTCCTATGCAATACGAATATTTGTGCAAATATTCACAACTGCTACCAGGTTGTTCTTTCTCTCTAAAATAAACCTAACATTGGAATGATTAGTTGAACAAAGGAGTCTTGTATATGCTAGAGATTTTAGAAATTGTTGCCGTGTTATAGGAACATAACCTTCAATGATACCTGTAATTCTGTCTTCTTGTTAAGACTTGTTCAAATGGTTTTATTTGTTACTCTGGTGCTCCAGCTATAATTGACACCTGGTGATATAAACATTGTCAGGGTTGCCCTGTCCAATTAGAAGACGATCCTTGGCTCTCTCCTATTTGCATAGTGAACAAACTAAGAGTCTGAGTCTTGTCCTGTTTATATTTCCACATGGATACCCAGTTGCTTTAGCACCAAGGACCAGAATGACAATTTCTCAAAGCAAAAGTTGGTTCTATAAGACACTTCATTTCTAATACCCGAGTGCGATTTACAACATGTTACCATCTCAGTGTAATTTGCAACAAGGATCATTTCAGTGTCCTTCAGAATCTTTGGGAGGGGACAGGAATATTTGATAACAAAATAAAAAGGCAAAGTGGCAGTTCCTTTAATTAAAAAAAATTTTATTTCCCCCTTCCAAACACACACCAATGTCCAGAAAGACAACGTCCCAGAATATTCTCCTAAATATGGTGAAAATTTTCTTACTCAAACCAAAAGTATTCTCTATATTACCATAGTATTAAATTTTTACTTAATCTACTTTTGTGTAATAGAACAGGACATAGAACTATATAAAAAAATACTATTGTGGAAAGGAAACTTTCCTCCGAGTCATATGAATCTCTGCATTATCCTTGAAAACAATCAAATAGACAATAGATAAACCAAAAAATATAATAGAGTCCAGAAACAGGCCTACACACAGAGGATCACTTGATTTATCCCAACGGGGCCAGTGGAATTAATGGGGTGAGGGAGGCCTTTTCAATATATGGCACTGGTTCAAAGGATACTTGCTTTTTAAAATTAGATAGATATTATCGAATTATTCACCAGAAAGCTTATACTCAATTATACTCCCACCAACATTGTTGAAGAGCACTTCATGGTCTGTTCACATAAATGTTCAAGGATGTTTCAGAAGAATGGATATTATATTTATTGAGCGCAAGATCCTGTTACTATGTGTGTGTGTATAATACAATCCATTTATAACCCAACAACAAGTATTCACTGAATGCCTCACACATTCTAGGCACCGCTCTAGGCCCTGGGGATTTGGCTGAAGGCAAGGCACCTACTTTCTTAGAGCTTACATTCTTATGGGGGAAAGATAGATGATAAACAGATAGAAAAATAATGTAATGCTATAGGGTTTTCAGGGGTTTTTTTTGGTATCAGTTTAAATTTGTTTTTGTATATGATGTAAGAATGTAGACAAGTTTTATTGCATGTATAAATTTTGTTTTTCCAAGACCAGTTTTTGAAAAGTCTGTCAACTCTTCAGTGTATATTTTTACCTTCTCCCTCATAGATTAATTGTTGGTGTAAGAGGGTCTAATTCTGGGCTCTCTATACTCTCCCACTGATTTAGGTGTCTGTTTTGTGCCAATACCTTTCTGTTTTGATTATTATATGGGTTTTAAGTTTTAAGAGGGAAAAACCCACCAGCGTAAAGGGTTAGAGAGAAACTAGGGGTGAGGACTAGTTCAGATTGGAGAGTCAGGGGAGGCCCCTCTGCGGGGTAGAAGCTGAGCAAAGTTTGGGGAAGGTGTGCGTCCCGGCAGAAGCCCAGCGAGTGTGAAGGCGCTGGAAGAGGTGTGGCGGAGACGCAGAGACAGGCCAGTGCGGCGGCGGGAGAGTGTAGGAGTGGTGCTCAGGGAGGTGGGCAGGGGCTAGATCATGCTGAGCTTGTTGGCCATAGCAACATTTAGATTTTATTCCATGAAGTGGGGAGCTGTTGAAGGATCTTCAGCAGCACTGATGCGACATGAGTGAATTTATATTTATAAAAGGTTAATTTTGATTGCTTTGGGGTAATGAATTGGAGGGGGAAGAAAGGAAGCAAAAAGACCTGTGTCCAGAGAAATAGTAGATTAGAGTAGGTGGTAGCTGGGTAAGGGATGAAATGTGACTGAAATTGGGACATAGCTGGTTGATGTAACAAGACTTACTGATGGTTTGGATGTCAGATGTGACTCCTAGGTTTGGGGCCAAAACAACTGCATCAATGTTAGTGCCGCCAACTAAGATAGAGATGACTGGGGTGGGGGAGACAGGGGTGCGGGCAATGGAAGAAAAATGTCAGTATATAACTGGAGCAACCCAATGTCCGTTAACAGATGAATGGATAAACAAAATGAAGTACACCCATACAATGAAATCTTACAGCCATGAAAAGCAATGAGATACTGATACATGTTACAATGTGGCCAAACCTTGAAAACATTGTGAAAGAAGCCAGTCCCAAAAGGCCACATATTGTATGATTCCATTTATACAGAATATCCAGAATAAGCAAATCTATAGAGCCAGAAAGTAGATTAGTGCTTGCCAGTGCTCAGGGTAGGAAGGAGTAATGGGGAGTGACTGCTTAATGGGGATTTCCATTGGGAGTGATGAGTAAGTTCTGGAGCTAGACAGAAGCGGTTGCATAACATTATGAATGTACTAAATGACATGGAATTATACACTTCAAAATGGTTACAGTGGTAAATGTTATGTTACATGCATTTACCACAATAAAAAAAAACTTGAGACAACAACAAAAATTTTAGAATGTTCATAGGGAAACTTAAGAGTTTAGTTTGGGACACATTAAAACTGAAGTACCTAGGAGACATTCAAGCAGAGCTGGATGGAGGGATATGGAGCTCAGGGGAAAATTCAGGACTGGGCCCATAAATCTGGGTGTCATAGTAATAGGTGTGGCATTTAAAGACTGAGGAGGACTGGATGAGACCACCCAGGGAGGCACTGTAAAGAGAGAAGAAAAAGACTTGAGTCCTGGACTGCCTCGATACTGTGAAGTCAGAATAGGAGGAGCCAGCAGAGCTGAGTGGGTACCCAAAGCAGGAGGAGAGTAAGGAAGACTCGGCATCTCTGGAGCCCAGGGAGAGAACGTTTTTGGGAGGGGTGGCAGACGTGTCAGTGGTTGCTGGGAGATGGAGTAAGATGAAGACCGTTCTGTCTCGTGCGATGGAAGTTCCTGTGATCTTTACAAAGCTGTTCCCAGGGGACAAAGGCATCACTGTACACAAATATACTTGCTTAAAAATTTTTTTTGATTTATTGATTTCTGAAACACATATTTTTAAAATTTCCACTCTCATAGATTGAACAATTTTAATTTTTTTGTATTTCTAATGTCCTTTGTTTTCTAAATAGTAAAGTTCTGTATTAAGTGAATAATGACTCTCATGTCTTGTTAGTGAATTGTGATTTTTTTAAAATTTGGATTTAGGCTTCTTCCCTTTAATGTTCTAGGAGTCTCGTTTGTAAATGGCGTATAGCTGGATTTTATTGTTTTACTAACAAATCAAAACTCCTTTTTAAAAAATGGGAACTTAAGTCCTTCACATTTTTACTGTTAATATCTTTAAAGATATTTGTTATCTGGGTTTACGTTTTCTATTGAGATTGCTTTTTTTGCTGTTTTTTCTTTCTCCTTTTCTTGCCTTTTGTTAGCTTGACCAAGTTTCCTTTGCTCCATTTGTTTTCCTTGAAGGTTGGCAAAGTTATGTATTTAGTTTCAATTATTTAAATGGTTGACTTAAAGTTGAACTCTCATGGTTATACATGTTTTCTTGTCAGCATCTAGAATTAATTCATCTTTATTCCCACCAGGCAAGAAAGTTATATTCTCTAACTTTCTCCTTCTGCCACACTTACCTCTACACATGTAAGCAATTTTACCAAATTAGTTTTACTCCAGTTAAAGTAGTACTGTTTGTTTTTTTCCTGACTCACCTTTTTTCTTTATCCAACATTATCTTTTTCCTTTGGATTACTTTTGTCATTATTTTGCTCAAGTGCATTTTTGAGCATTGCAATTATTTTAGAGGTAGTGTGTTTGTGGCAAAACTTCTGAGCCATGGTGCATTTAAAAAATGTTTCACACTTGATTGTTAGTTTGCATTGGTATTGATTTGCAGGTTCAAAATTATTTCCCTTCAGAATTTTGAAGATAGCGCTCTGGTGTCTTTGGCACCAGGGTCGCTGATGAGAAATCTGATGCTGCTCTGCTTCTTGTTCCTTTGCAGATTTTATCACGTGGAATTTTTCAGCATCATGTTCTTTATCTGCAGGTTTCTTAAATTTCACCAGGACTTGTCAACAGGCCCTTTCAATCTGTAAGTTGTGCTTTCTCCAGCTCAGGGAAATTTTATTTAAATTTTTTTCTTGGTGATTTCTTCTTTCATTGTTTCTGTGTTTCCTTTCTGGAGCTTCTATTATATGGATTTTTGAGCACCTTGGTTAGTTTTCCATATTGCTAAAGTTCTTTCTGATATTTTATATTTACTATGTCTTTTTTATTTCAAATTTTGGGAGATTTATCCTTATCTTTTGGATTACTAATTTGATTTTCAATTGTACAGTTTCCATTGATCATTCATTCATTCAACAAATGCTTAATGAGCTCCTACTATGTGCCAGGTATTATTTTAAATGATGACATTCAGTGGCAAATGAAGTCATCTTGCTGGCTTTTTATTTTCCAGTAATTCTCACTCTCTGAATGCTCTTGTATGTAGGCTGTGGAGGACAGGGAGTCAGTCAGGCTTCCTTACCCGGATGTCTGGGCAACTAAGAAGCAGTATTCCCATAACCTTGAGAATGGGCTCACATGCGCAGAATCACGCTTTGTTATATCACGTCTTGGCGCCCTGCCTGCCTTGTGTGCATTCAGTATACAAAGTCAGCACGACATGCGGCTCGCAGTGTGCATGGATCGCCCCACCCTAGAATAAAGGCATGTCAGGCACCCCCACGGCTCCTCAAATTTTCTTGCGTCTGCCTGAATCCCATGTTAACCTGCCTGGCTTTGAAAGGCTGTGAGACATAGGCAAAAAAATATTTTCAAACATCTCTGAATATACCAAATGCGCTCTTTTTTTTTCGGTCTAAGATGACCATTTTATTCTGAATTCTTTTTCTTCCACGTCAGGTCTCTTTGTTCCTTTTTGTCTACATGACTCTCATGCTGTTGTTGTTTTGAATGTCGGGTGATCCTTTTACAAGTGAAGAACCAGGTTGGATATTATAGGTAAGTGGCAGGGGTTTTATCTGCTTTTGTGTGGGTGTGCTGACAGACATCTCTCCTGAATGCAAGATCTGAGTTCTTTGTAGGTGGGTGGGGAATGTCCCCAGGAAGCATTTAGGTAAAGATGAATTGGGTATGCAGTAGGTAGGTGGGTAGAACATTTCATGCCAGTTAGAATTCTTGATTATAAACAACAGAAACTGGGTCTGGCTAATTTATGCAGAAAAATAACTTCTTAGCAGGCTCTTGGGTGGCTCACAGAATTGACCAGAAGGCTGAAAATCAGGCTTGGAAAACCAGCAGGAGCCAAAGAAGTCAGTGCCAAGGACACTCTGCAGAAGTAGATTGGTTAGGTCGTTACTTAGTCTTTGTGGGTGTCCCTCCAGATTCAGGTCCCGGGTGGAACAGCCAGCACTCCAATTGCCAAGCCAGGAAGCAGGGTTATCTGCCAGGCACCCACATGTGGCAGGCAGAAGAAATGGCCCCAAAGAAGCCCATAGCCTAATCCCTGGAACCTGTGAACATGTTCCCACACATGGTAAAAGGGACTTTGCAACTGTGATTAAGTTAACTAATTTGAGAAAGGGTGACTAGCCTGGATTATCCAGGTGGGCCCAACTACAGGATTCCTGAACAGTGGAGAAACTTTACCAGCTTTAATGAGAGGGAGATGAGAAAGGCCAGGGAGATGCAAGGTTGCTGTCATTGAGGATGGAGGAAGGGGGCCATGAGCTAAGGAGTATGGTGGCCCCGAGTAGCTGGGAAATGCAAAAAAACAAACTCTTCTGTGGTCTCCAGAAAGGAATGCTGACCTTGATTTTAGCCCCAGATTTCTGGCCTGCGGAACTGTAGAATAATGAATTTGTGTTCTTTCCAGCCACTAAGTTTGTGGAAATTTGTTATGGCAGCAGTGGAAAACCAATACACCGCACATTTACGGTATTTCCCTGCCATGATGCTAAAGTAAGGGAGGTTTCACTCTGGTGCAGGTTACACATTTTCTCCTTGCAGAACTGCCTTGTCATCTCCTAGCTATTTCTCCTGTGCAGCTCCTGCTCCCGACCTCCACTGCTGTCTCCCTTCCCCCCAGGCCAGCACTGCTGATGTTTTCTTTCTGCAGCTGAGGGGCAAGGGAAGCTCAATGGGCCCCATGTTCTGGATACAGTTCTTCAATACGTATCCTGAGGGTTGATTCAGAGCCTTCTTCTGAAATATCGTAAACGTCCATCTGAGTTTGGAATCTCCTTGAATTTGCTCTTATCTTCTCCTTATTTTAATCATTTATTTGGTTCATTTTCTGCAGTCAGTTTTGGGATGTGGTTTTTCTTCAGTCTTGTCAGTGTTGATTTCATTGAACTCTATCTTCCAGATATTTCAAAAGTTTCTGATGGTTGTGTTTTTTTCCTGTTTACCAGTGCTGCACGGATTTCTCCTTTAAGAACAACACTTTCCTCCTGTTGGTATAAGAAAATCTGGGTGGAAGAGGGACATGGTCCCATTATTTAGACTGCATGTTCCGTACCTGGGTCTTGGACAGACTCCAAAGGACTAAAAACTTCCCTGGAGAGTGGGCCATGCAGGCCATGGTCTGAGAGCAGGCTAGTGGTGGGTTAATGCAGGGGCTGCCCAGGAGACAGCAGATGGAACCCCTTCTTGGGAGGATCCAGTGGACCTCAGGGAAGTCCCTTAACAGAGGAAGAGAAACCAGAACTGTGTTCAAGCCTCAAGTTTGCCTTTTGCCAACTATGTAACTTTAGGCAGGGCTAGCCGCTGTGAGCTTCAACTTCTTCACTTGTAAAATGGGGGTAACATCTATCAGCAGGGTTACTGCAAGGATTAAATGAGTTAATAGTGGTAAAATGCTTACCACAGGCTTGGCACACCATAATATTGGGTATTTACTGAGTGGCATTTACATGGATTCATCTTGTTTAATCCTGATTATTAAGTCTATTACATAGATCAGGAAACTGAAGAAGAGAGAATTTAAGTAAGCTGCTTAAGGCTGTGATCATTAAGTGGCAGAGCAGGGACTCAAACCTGGGTCATCTGGCTCTGTCATTTTGTACACACACAATGCTACAGATTAAGCTATAGATGAAGGCTATGGGGTTGATGCTCTTCTCTGGCTTTTAAATGTTCCTGCACAGTTTTGGGGTAGGGAGACAGATTCATTTTAGGAATTGGGAAGAGATTGAGTCAGAAAAAGAGGAGTAACTGGCCCCAGTAACAGTTAAGCTGGAGCTAGCTGATCATTGTAGGTTATTGTTTCGTATCTGTGTTGGCTTGTTTCCTTTTGTTATATATTATTTTATGGCAATAAAGTTTATGTAACAGTAAGCTACACATATCTTAAGTGTACAGCTCAATGAATTTTCACACGTTTACATCTGTGTAATCACTATCCAGATCAACCTACAGAAAGTCTCTAGCACCTAGAATGCTCCCGTGTGTCCCCTCACCCAGGTTCATACCTGCTGCACTGACTTCTATCAGCATAGGTGAGTTTAGTCTGTTTTGAACTTCATGTAAATGAAATATACAGTTTGTGCTCTTCCATACCTGCTTTCTTTTACTTTGTTCTTTATTTTGATAAAGACCTAGATGCTTTATAGGCCATGAATCTGTGAGCAGATGACCACACTCTGAGCAGATAGCTATGATCTTCAAGTGTGGCCCCCAAGGGCTCTGTACACAAGTACAGGTTGCCGTGACCTGGGTCCAGCTGTGTGGGATGGGAATGAGGAGGAAAAACCTGCTTGGGCAGGGCTGCCATGTGCTTGGCACCCTGTGGAGGCTCTCAGGACTCAGGGGCGAACATTCCTGGTACACTATAGCTGTGTTCTGGGTGGCCTTCTCTTGTATAGCTGTTCTCATTCCAGTCATTTCCGTGGGCTGACTAAAAATGCTGGACATACTGGCTTGTGGATTCATCGGCTCCTATTTGGTGGTCTTGGCTGTTGACAGTTACATGCATATAGGCCTTTCTTACATCACTTTGCACATACTCAAGAGAATACCTTCTATCTCTGCGGTTCCCCAGGAATCAGGTTTTAAGACGGGACAACTGCCTAACATCGCTGAGGGTAGCACGTTCTTCGCCCTTTTGCACCTGTAGTGCAGCGGAATTGTAGTACGCTGAATTGTCCCACACATGTGGGTGCTGGAAATGTCCACACCTCACTCCAGCCTCTGGGAACTCGTCTTCCCAAAACAGAGGCATCTCTCTCCTCCCTGTGAAACTTTGCCTTCCAACTCCTCCCTTTTTAGGATAAGTCCGGCTTCTTTTCTGGATGAGCTAAGAACTTGCAAAAAGTCCTGCTTGGGGCTTTTTCCAGAATAGCTTTTGAAACACAAATAAGCTCTTAAACCTCTTATACCTGAGCATAAGAGGGTCCCGTGTCTTAGAACAAAAAGCCGTTTTCCTTTTAGAGAGAAGTAAAAAGGAGAAATATTATCCTTTCCTTCTGTCAGATAAGTCTCCAACAGAAACAGGGAACAGGAACATGGCATAAACGGCTTCGTCAATCATCTGTCCTGTCCCAGTAGGTTCTGTGTCTCCTCTGCGTCTTTGCTGGGGGAAACCTGGCAAAATCACACTGCAGTGGTGTCAGCCCCGGTTTTGACGACAAAATGGGGCTGATGCCAACTGTACAAGGACATTGTCATCAGTAAAGGAAATTAGCTGTTTGAAAAATTTGATACTTAGGGTTCTAGTAAGTGTCATTTCTTTTCTTTCTTTTTCAACAGGAGGAAGCACCTGCTTGTGTGAAGTCTGAGCGTCTGGGTTGGGTGGCCTGGATTACAGGGCTCTGAGAACAGAGAAGTGATGCATTTCACCAGAGAGGTGGGAAGCAGGCTGGTGCCCACACAGACTTTTCTTCCCTTCTCTTTATAGTTCCGAGCAGGCGAGTGGTGTGACCTAGAAGACACTGGGAGGTTCTTCCATGCTCTCAACAGTAGTGCCCAAACCTGACTGTCTGTTAGAATTACATGGAGAGTTTAAAAACCCTTCTACCCTAGCCCCTTACTTTCTACTACCCTGGCTAAGAATCTGAGTCAGTAGGGTCGGAGAGATGAAAATATTTATTTTTAAAAAATCTTCAGGTGAGTCTGATGAGCAGTATGTTTAGAGACTAAAGCACAGATGCTCACAGACACAGTTCAGAGCTACACTGAGATGCCCAATGTGGTTTCTGGGGAAGGAGCTGGTGGTGCCCCTCTTGCTGCTCAGGGTGAGTGCTGCCTCTGTAACAGCTGGCTGCAAAACAAATGCTGAATGCTATTTTGGCCTTTTTTTCCAAAAGTGAAAATTCCCTTCAGATTTCTCCCTGATAGCAAAAACTGGTACTAATTCAGGTCTTTTGTAAAAGCAGAGTGGTGTAATGTGAACTTTTGAAAAGCGGGGTCAACTATGATTTCCTGTAGGCCCTTATTGTTCACTGGGCAATTCCCACCCCAGTTGTTCCCCAGCTCTTGTCACTATTTCATCCTGATAAAAGCGAGAACCAGACTAGTTTCTTGAGCTAGTTTCAAAGTGACTCAAGTAGAAATCTAGGAGATTCTGATGTATATTCAGGAAAATACCTAGATGTATCATATGTATTGTTTAGATACCTCATTGGGGGCCATCCTCATAGATCTTATTTTGCAAACAGTCTGGAGCTTGGAGAGTGTCTTTCCCATGCATACTTTTGAGGAAAGTTGAATATTGCTCATCTGTGCTGTTTTGTATATGTGTTGCATTTGTTTTTATTTTTATTTATTTATTTTTTGAGGGTTTGAATAATGAAGTCATAGTGGAGAAACACTGGCTTACTGCTGTTAAGATGTTTGATTTTGGGGTTTTTTTTGCTATCATTTATAGTAAGCAAACAAAATTTAACAATTAATTTTTTTTGGTTTTAAGTGCACCAGGTTTATATCTTTTCTTTTTTTTTTTTTTTTAAAAAAAATTGTATTTATTTATTTTTAGAGAGGGAAGGGAGGGAGATAGAGAGAGAGAGAGAGAAACATCAATGTGCGGTTGCTGGGGGTTATGGCCTGCAACCCAGGCATGTATCCTGGCTGGGAATCGAACCTGGGACACTTTGGTTCCCAGCCCGCGCTCAATCCACTGAGCTAAGCCAGCCAGGGCCAGGTTTATATCTTTTCAAAATGAACGAGCCTTTACATGAAAGTGACTAAATGGCTGTAAGTCTTTATATCCTGTCATTCCCTCCATCTTTCCCCCCTACAAACACTTCCACTAGATTATTTTGAGGCATTTGAAGTAAATTTCAGAAGTTATACCATTTCTGCTATAAATATTTCAGTATAGACTCTTGCCTCGGCTGGGTGGCTCAGTTGGTTGGAGTATCATCTGTACACCAAAAGTTTGCAGGTTTGATTCCCGGTCAGGGCGCATATGGGAGGCAACCAATAGATGTCTGTCTGTCTCTCTCTCTCTCTCTCTCTCTCTCTCTCTCTCTCTCCCTCTTTCCCCCACCCCTCCCTCACTCTCCCTTCCTCGCTTTCTGTAAAATCAATAAAACATATCCTTGGGTGAGTGGGTGAGGGTAAAAAAAAAGATTCTTAAAAAGAATCTTAAAAAACATAAGCATGTATTTGGATTCAGCAACTCTAGCAAAATAAAGAAGTATAGTCTCAAAAAAAGAAAAGAAAAGGAAGAACCATAACCACAATACTAAAAATTTTGACAAAGATTCCTTAATATCATTAAATATCCAGTCAGGTTAAATTTCCCCCCTCATTTCTGAATTTTTTTGGATTAGTTCCCTGTGTTGTTAACAAGTGTTTTCTGCTCCCTGTACTTCCTATAAGCTGAGTGTTAGATCGGAAGGTTTAATCTGATTTGGTTTGGTATTTTGCCAAGAACACTTCATAGGTGGCATTGTACAGTCCCATGGCAAGGCAGACGATTTAGCAGGCACTAATTATCATTGCTGAAAGGTTTTCTTATTCACTTCTGACTACCCCCAACCCACCCATCTGCTTCTCCCAGACACACCTCACTCAGACAGGCTCCTTTGCACTGTTCTAACTGATCAGAAAATGGTTACTTGGTTGTACACTTGTTTCAAAGACACAATTTCCTTGGAAAATAATCAGAAGGGTCCGTTAATCTTCAGCATAGGTAAATGGAATTTTTCTCAGTCCGCATCTATGGCAACATTGTTGGTAATCTATTCAAATGCCATCCCTCCCACCCTTATAATGTGCTGGCATAGTCCACCTCTCCCTTAAGAGGCTGACTAGCTCTTTACTTTTCAAAGCCTGACTGGTTTCTGGGAAATGCTTTCCCTCTTAGTGAAGATATTCCTGGCCTTTGGCCTTTAGATGATATATGAGGTTATTATTTGGTGCCGCTGTGGCCATCCTCTGACCATGTGGGCAAGCTTGAAGATTAACATCAATATGCCAGATGATGGGGTGATGGGATGGGAAGGGGGAGAGAGGTCTTCCCCCAGGTCTTCAGTAAGTCACTGAGCCATTGAAATAGCCAACCCTGAAAATGCCAAACCCCCAGGTTTATTATGTGAGACTATAAACTTAACCTACTGTTAATCGATCATTTGAAGCTATAAACAACCTAAGCAACATACAACGTACATTTAAATACATTTCTTTTACAGTTCTGCTTACTATTTAAAGTTCTGATGTAGAGAAAAAAAATCTATAGACCTTGACCTTGAGTTTCTTATAAAATCAGTCTTTCTTATCCACTCTAATAAAGCTAAAGTGATATAGATAGCATACAATATTGAATTGTCAAAATTAACTTATTATGATGGCTTACTTTAAAAAATATCAGCTTTTGATAAGATATAAGCTGAAAAGGCGTACAGCAACTTTAAACTGGAAATGGAGGCCTATGGACTTCTGTGCTGTGATAAGACTTGGAGTGAAAATATTTTCCAAGGCCCATTCTCAAAGGACATAACTAAGAGTTGACTTTGAGTGTTGGCAACAAAGGGAAACTTTTCTCCTATTACATTATGCTGGACTTAACATTCTTATTAAGTAGTGGAATTGGAATTTATGAATCTCCTCCTTTGCAGCAAAATGATTCCCAAGTTTTAAACTGAATGCATAAGATTAACATGGAGAGTGATGAGAATTTAATTTAAAAATAGTATGATTTTAAGAAGCAGCAATAGAATTGAAAAAGTCAAGGATAGCTGATGGTCTGTCTGTACTTGCTCCTGCTTTTTTTTTAAAAAAAATTGAGATATAATTGACATTATAACATTATGCTCCTGCTTCTTGCTATTTTACATTCCCAGACTATGTTGTTTGGAAGCAAAGCTTCATTGTTTTTTGTTTTGTTTTGTTTGGTTTGGTCAGTAGATTGGACCTTTGTCCTTGTAGGCAAGGTGACGGCAGCAGTTCCAGGAAGCCCTCAGTAACAAACCCTCTTTGTGTTGTGTGAGGAAACCCTGGCTCACAGATGAGTGACATCAGCAGGCTTCCCACCCTGTCCTCTGGATCTCTCAATGTACAGAGACTCATTGTTAATGGCTTCCACTGAAGAGTAGCTGGCTCTTGCTGGCTTCATTCTCTGTGAACATGGTGATCATACATCCCAGAGTTAAAAAAATAAGCTGTCCTGTTTCAGACTGTGTGTCAGGCCATCTGCCCTGGTGTCTGATTAGGAAAATATGATCACCTTAATTATGGCACCACCCCTTGCAACTTCTCTGCTGCTGGGAGGTTTCCCCTGCATGTCTCATTGTTTTGGGTACCTCTTTAGGTGATATTCCTTCTTCTTGGCCTAATAAGCAAAATTCCCTGTGTGTCTCCAGTGGAAATACCCTCTTTTCAGAGATCCTGCCTAGAAGGGATTTCAACATAATCAATACTAAAATCAGACAAGGTAAGGCAGGAGCCCATCTCCCTATGAAAAGCAACCTGATCAAATTCTGAGTGAGTTAAGTGTCTATTATCACAATAAAGTTCAAAGCCTTTAAAAATATGTAAGGTGATGCATTTGAGCTGGTGAACATAAGACTTACCTTGGAAAAGTCACTGAAGGGAAAGGCGGGGTTAGAATTTGGCTTTGGAGATCAGATTAGAGCAAAGAACAACCTTCAAGCCCACGTGGGGCAGAACTGCTGTTGACAGGATGGAAGTCAGGCAGTGGGCTCACCATTGACTCTGACACCGTGGCTTGGAGAACATACTGAAATCTCTGTTATCTTCTAGGTCCTTAATGCAGTGAGCCAGGTACACCAAAAGTGCTTAAGAGATACTTGCTGACCTACGACGACAAGTAACTTTGACTGCATTTATTGTGTTTGCCACACCAGAAACACTCATTGTTACAATCTTTCTGGTTTAGAGGGTCAGAGAATACCTGAAAGGCCATGAAGAATGTTTGTATTTGATTTTCCAGATTTTTTTTTACCTGACCATGAAGCAAGAATATTACAAATAAAATTTAGCAGAGGACAGGCAATCTTTAGGTGTGAGGAGATTGGTCATGGTCATGGCTCGGAACAGCTGAATAAATAACATATATATATTTATTTGGTTCCTTGGGCCTTTACCCAAGCCTTTTACAACTACCAGGTGTTTTATAGACACATTTTTCTATGAAGTAGTCAAACCATAAACAGTGAATCTTGCCTGATTGTCACGTCTTACAAAACAAGAGAGAAGAGAAGCAGCACCATTTTCCTAATGGAAATGTCTCTTGTCTCTGTCCTTGGAAGCACAGGGCCAAGGGTGTGAGGGTGGATCTTGGGCTGTGAACTGTCCCATGGCCTTTGCTCTACTCTCAGCATGTGCTGACTGGGGGCTCTGAGTCGGTCTGTCCGCATGTGTAACCCTGGTACTCTGAGGAAAGTGTCCCCGCCCACTGCAGCCCAGCACAGTCCCACAACATGTTGTACGGTAGTTCCTCCTGACCTGCAGCTTTGCTTTCCAAGGTTTCAGTTACCTGCAGTCAGCTGCAGTCCAAAAATCTGAATGGGAAAATTCCAGAAATAAGCAACTGGTAACTTTTAAACTGTGTGACATTCTGAGCAGTGTGATGAAATCTCATGCTGTGCTGTTCCATCCTGCCCAGAATGTGAGCCATCTCTTTGCCTAGCGACTCCATGCTGTATGTACAAAACACTAAGGTATTTTGAGAGAGAGAGAGAGAGAGAGACCATACTCACATAACTTTTATTAAAGAACATTGTTATAACTGTCCTATTTTATTATTGGTTACTGTTGTTAGTCTGTTACTGTGCCTGATTTATAAATTAAACTTCATCATAGGTCTATAGGTATAGGGAAAAACAGTATATATAGGATTTGAAACTCTCCATGGTGTCAGACATCCGCTGGGGGTCTTGGAACATCTCCCCTGCAGACAAAGGCAGCGGGGCGGGGGGGGGGCTGTACACAGAATTGTTGGTGCTCGATAAATGTTTGCTGGGCAAGGAATCATGTATTGTTAAGCATTCTTTGTGAACAGTGTAGCTTGTTCATAAGTTCCTTGGATAAAGGATTAATCTTATGCACCCAAATATCTGTTAATAATCAAATGTGTGCGCTTTGTAAGTGTTTCTGTGTAATCGAGTGGGGGAAGGACCACATTTGTGAATACCATGGGGAGCCTGCATTATTGGTCTTCATGCCTGTATTGCTGGCATTGCCTGTTAAGCAAGAGAAATTTCTCCCACGTCCTTCCAGGGTCTCAAAAAATCATTGTAAGCATTTGAAAAGGACCTGAGAAATATTTACATCCAACTCTTTATTTTGTAAATGAAAAAATTAGGATCTGGAGAGATGGAGTGATTTATTTTCCCAAGGTCATATAGCTAGTCTTTGGCAAAGCCAAGAAAAAATTTGAGTACCCTTGAATGTCATTTTTTTCTTCCTGAAATATTTTAAAATTTTATCTAAAATATCTTTGTTTCACCATCATTTGTGTGTATATATATATGTATGTATATGCACATATATATATATACACACATATATACAGTCTGTACAGGAGGTATCTGGCTATACAATATGGAAAATAGACATTTATTGGAGAATATAGAAAATACAAGAAGCATTGTACATAGGACAATGACACCTCAGTCTCCTTCAAAGTAGGCACCTCAGGACCTCACACAGTTCTCCCAATCGCCATTAGCTGCCCTGTCATATTTTCCTGAATCTCATCGACAATCTAAAATCTCTTCCCTTTCAAAGGTGATTTTAGTTTTGGGAAAGGTCAGGAGTTGCAGGGCACCAAGTCTGGGCTGTAAGAAGGCTGAGTCAGCTGGGTGATTTGATGTTTTGCAAAAATACTGCTCGAGACTGATGCATGAGCAGGCACATTGTCATAATAAAGCCGCCAATCACCAGCTGCCCATAGCTGTGGCCTTCTGAATCATCCATATAGTTTCCGTGGAGGTATGTTCAAGCTCAATGCAAAATTTGATGCAGATTCATTGCTCTACTTGCTCAGTTACTTTGAATGTGACAGCCACACAGTACATAATACACATGCTTGCTCAGTGGTGCTTACCGCCCCCACTGACTAGTACAGTGAAGTCATTGTTCACTCATGTGCATTCCAGTCCACTCTCCTTGGCTGCCAGGTTATAGCGATGTCAAGCAAATCATTCTTTTTATATTAACAATGGTTGTACTTTTTCTGGACAGACCTCAAATAGTTGCTATAATCAATTACTTCTTAAGAAAATTCTAAAAGCTTTTAGCTGCTTATTTTCCACATGACACATTTCAGGAGTTAAATAAGAAGATCTGACCAAGACATCAAAGAGAAGAGACATAAAAAGATAGAAAACTTCAAGGGGGTTATCCAAAAAGTGGTAACATGACTCAAATCCTTACCCACATTCAAGGTAAAAAAGATGTTGAGGCTTTGAGGGAGCTCAAAAAATAGCACCTATCTTTCCTACCCAGGTTCTCAACAAACTGAGAAATGAAATGAAATGTAGAAGATGAAGTCTGAAATGTCACCTGCATCACTACAAAAAGCTGAGCCGGATGGCAGGGCTTAGTGTGGCAGCCAAGCGGGGCTGTTCACAGCGCCCCAGGTTTAGGCCAACCTTCTTAGCAGACCACTACCAAGAGGAAGAAAGGGGGTCAGGCTAAGCTTCCCCAGTGTGTGGAGAGTGATGGTAAGTAGTGCCGGGCAGAGCCCCGAGAGATACAGCCGGCGTGAGACTCCCCACAGGAGTGGGGACAGCCATTCCCGGTAAGAAAGAGAGGGTTTGAAGATTGTGAGGGAAAATTTGTGAAGAGGATTTCTCTGGAGGAGACTAGTCTGAAAGCCCCTCCCATCCCAAAGTCCCTTTCTGGGAAAAGATTTCATTCAGAGAGTTTTACATGCAACTCCTGAGGCTGGGAGAATGCTGAGGACTGGTGTTAGGTTCTCACCGGGCAATTTTGAAAGGAAAGAGAATTCTAACAGTGGGAGTGACGAGAGGTGGCTGGACTGGGTGGGCCAGGGTTGAGAGTTGGGAGGGAGGGAGGGAGGGGGAGAGAGAGAGAGAGAGAGAGAGAGAGAGAGAGAGAGAGAGAGAGAGAGAGAGAGAAGAGGTAAGAGGGGAGGAGAGGGGAGGGGAGGAAGGGGAAGGGAAGGGAGCAGAGGAGAGAGACTTACTCTTGTCCAACAGGGCCACCTAGAGGAGCTGTTAGGTTTCAGCAGGGAGAAGCTGGAGTTTTGACAAAGCTGTGGAGGTTTAGGTGATGAAGGGAAATCCCGGTGAGAGGCCCCCAGCAGCGGGGGAATAGGGTTCACTGAAGAACCCATGAAAGCACCCTACATTAAGAACAGGTGGTTTTCAATATTGTAGCTTAGCCCAGAAAGACAGAAGCCACCTAGTGGGACAACTGGACAACAAGAATTTTTCTTTCTCTTTCCCCTTTACTTCTCTTCCCTCTTCCTGCGTTGATTCTGGAACAAACCATGTTAGTAAAATGGGCCTGACAGTCGGGAACATTAGGTAGAGGAAAGGAGGATGGACTCTGTCCCCTTCCCTGGTTTCCTGGCTGCAGAAGCCTGCAGATGGGTGAAGGGAAAAGTTTCACCTTTAAATCTGATTGCAAACGTTGATTATTACGTAAGACTGGCTATTCTGACTTTGAAATTGAGACTGTATTGGAGACTTAAGATGTCTGTAGGACTTTTTTTTATTACATAAGAGTACTTAAAAACCAGTCATAGGCTTATGGAGGTTTTCATCCAATGGCGGGGAAAAGAACTTTCTCCCACTGAATAATTTTAAAACATCAAAAACAAGATTGCTCTCTGAATAGATTATTTTCTTCTTCACATTGAATAGCCTGTTGACTTTATTTTGTTGGTTTTTACTCCTGTAGTCCACCAACATGGGATTTTTTGTGGTATCTACACATTTATTAAGCATGCCGCCTAGACCAGCATTTGAGATATTAACAAGACTGGAGACTTGAACTGACCAAGGCTGAATCCCACTGATGGGCTTGCTACTGCGTTTTCCCAGGGAGCGCGGTGCACAGCAACTCTGGGGCTGTTCCTCTGGCAAGTTATAAATTCAAGACGGAAAATGATAAATTCATTCTAGTTAGTGACAGAGATCTTCCTGGATTTCTTTCTTAAAGCACTCCCCTAACAAATGGCACTGCTGTTGAACTTGGTGGTGAGGAAACTGAACGACATATGTTAAAAGGCCCCATCCAATCCTGCCCAAAGCCTGGCAGCAGAGGTCCACTGGAGTTCTCATCAGCATCTCCTAACACCCTTTGTTGTTTGATCTGCATAGTTTCCCCTGTAAGGCATTAATGATCCCAAAGACTGCTTTAAGAAGTTTATTATACATGAAGTGATTGAAAACTGCCAATCACAAATCTGGCAATCCCCTCTCATGAGCTTAAAGACTGTTCTGATTACGATAATTACATTTTTATGAATATCCTACCTAGAGAGTAACAATTTTACTATGTCAGACTACACTACACAAAGATGCATCAATTTCATCTGCAATGAAAAATAGAGCCTAATAGCACCGTTATATTTATATGATAGTCAAACAGCAAGATGCAACATAAGTACTTCGGCTGAAAGGATTCTGATCATTATTTAACCTTGAGATGATGATTAAGGGTGAAGGCTTGTCAGCTTCTATGAATTATTTTCTTCTTATGATTTGGCTGTTTTGATTTGATTTTTAAAACTCCATAATTAACACTTATTAACATGTGGATCCCCCCCCATGATCTGTGGGCAAGGTAAAAATAACAAAAAATATTAGTAGATATGATCAGTGGTCAAAGAGAGAGTATTAGGTAATTATAAGGCATAATTATGTTTCAGATACAACAGTGCCATGCCCACTGGTTTTCTACTTTAATCAGCCAAGTTTCTTCAACCATGATGCAAAGAATGGACACAGTACTTAGGTTTGATGCTATGAATAGATATTGGTTTAATGCAAGGGAAATTGTTCAATGACTACAGATAGTGTTTGGTGCCAAAGTGTGGTCTGAGAACCAGCAGCATCAAGCATCTCCTAGAAGACGCAAATTCTCAGGTCCTCCCCCAGACTTGCTAAATCAGAATCTCTAGCAGTGGGACACAGGACTCTCTTAACAAGGCCACCAGATGGTTCTCTGAGGTTTGAGAACCACCACTCTAATATCTTATAACTATTTCCATTGGCTACAGTGAAACGTTGGCAAGTACGGAGCGTGTAGTGACAGCAGCACTCTAAGCAGCCCTGTTAACTGCAGGGGTGTGCATTCCAGAGAACAGGCTCTTTGGGTCAAGTCTTTGAGTCCAAGGGTTCCTCTTAAGTAGATTTTGTTTTTAAGTCTCCAGAGCGCACAAGCCATAGTGTCTTCCCATTACCAGTCATCATTGTTGGTTCATTCTTCCTGGTAAAAGGGATGTTTATGACACCCTTCATAATGTCCCAAGATTTACACCAGCCTGAATGTCTACTGCTCACTCCCCTGTTACAGCCATTTCCTTGAAGTCGTCTTGAGTTGGTTTAAAAAATCTAACATCCAACATGATATTCTTCTATGTTTCTTTATGGCAGAACTATGTTCTTTTGCCTATAGGTCACAATTATTTATCAGAACTCACCAGAAAATGGTATTGGAGAGAGTCCACATTGCAAGCACACTTAATTCAAGATAACACAGTAGAACAAACACTTAACACAGAGAGCTGAAGCTTGCTGGCTAGGACTGTGTGATGCTGTCATTACATAATCTTTCTTTGGCTAAGGAGGTAAGGTAGCTCTCAGTATGAGAGAACTGTATCACTGAGTTTGGTAATAGACTCCTAGACAGCTAAATAGATATAGAGATAATTTTTTAGGGAAAGTATTTTAAGACAAATAATATTCTAATGAATCAGCATGCATAGGGTAGTATTAAATCAAGTCGATGGATATGATAAACAGAAAATGCTATCTTGTGATTTAATCTTCATGGTATTTCATATATTCTGTGTTTAAATATATTCTTTTTAAAGCCCCAAATGCAAGGGCAGACATTTAGAACAGTGGATCTGAATCCTGAATGTGCATCAGAATGAACTTTAAGCTTGTTAAAAATACAAATTTCTTGGATTCCAAGAGATTTTTACATTGGTAGGTCTGAGGTGGAGCCCAGGAACCTGTTTTTAACAGGCATTCCAGGTAATCCTTGTGCAGCTCGTCCTTACCATTCATTCTGAGGAACGCTGAAAGGCCAACTCAGGAAGAGGAGGGGACTTCCAGCCAACACGGAGGTGTAGGTAGATACACTTTGCCTTCTCGCACAACCACAAGAAGGACAACAACAAATTTAAAAACAAAAAATAACCAGAACTGCCAGAAAATTGAACTGTATAGAAGTTAGACAACCAAGGAATTGAAGAAACATTCATCCAGTCCAGTAGGAGGGGTGAAGACGGACAGCCGGAGCAAAGAGGACTTTCCACAAGGCGTTGGCTGTAGGACTGGGTGTGTGAGGTGGTGGCTGGTGGAGTGGGTGGTCCCACACTTGTGTGTGGATAAAATGAAAGGAACAACTAGGAGCAAGACAGGCATAACAACCCAGGGCACCAGCATGGGGAAATAAAGCCTCAAAACCTCTGGCTATAAGAACCTGTGGGAGTTGAGGCGGCAGCAGGAGAAACTCCCAGCCTCACGTGAGAGTTGGATGGAGAGACCCATGGGGTCCCAGAACATACACAAACCCACCCACCCGCCCAGGAATCAGCACCAGAAGGGCCCAATTAGCTTGTGGGTGATGGGAGAAGTAACTGAAAGTGAAACGAGAGCCGAGCAAGTGGCATTGTTCTCTCTTAGACTCCCCCCGCCCCATACAGTGTCACAATGCAGTGACGTGGGTTGCCCTGCTCTGGTGAATACCTAAGGCTCCCCCTTACTACAACAGGTGCACTGAGACAAAGAAATATGGCCCAAATGAAAAAACAGATCAAAGCTCCAAAAATACAACTAAGCAATGAAGAGATAGTCAACCTATTAGATGCAGTTTAAAATGCTGGTAATCAGGATGCTCACAGAAATGGATGAGTATGGTTGTAAAATAGAGGAAGTGAAAGCTATGCAAAGAGAAATAAAGGAAAATGTACAGGGAACCAACAGTAAAGGGAAGAAAAACAGGACTCAAATTAACGATTTCGAGCAGAAGGAAGAAGTAAACATTCAACCAAAACAGAATGAAGAATCAAGAATTCAAAAAAATGAGGAGAGGCTTAGGAACCTCCTGGACAACTTTAAATGTTCCAACATCTGAATCATAGGGGTGTCAAAAGGAGAAGAGGAAGAGCAAGAAATTGAAAACATTTGAAAAAATAATGGAGGCAAAGTTCCCCAATTTGGCAAAGGAAATAGACTTCCAGGAAGTCCAGGAAGCTCAGAGAGTCCCAAAGAAGTCAGACCTAAGGAAGCAGGTACCGAGGCACATCATAATTACATTACCCAAGATTAAAGAGAAGGAGAGACTCTTAAAAGCAGCAACAGAAAAGGAGGCAGTTACCTACAAAGGAGTTCCCATCAGACTATCAGCTGATTTCTCAAAAGAAATCTTACAGGCAAGAAGGGGCTGGAAAGAAGTATTCCAAGTCATGAAAGGGAAGGACCTACATGCAAGATTACTCTATCCAGCAAAGCTTTCATTTAGAATGGAAGGGCAGATACAGTGCTTCCCAGATAACGTCAAGTGAAAGGAATTCATCATTGCCAAGCCCTTATTATATGAAATGTTAAAGGGACTTATCTAAGAAAAAGAAGATGATCAAAAATATGAATAGTAAAATGACAACAAACTCACAACTATCAACAACTGAACCTAAAAAAAAAAAAACCCAAAACAAACAAAGCCAACAGCTAGAACAGGAACAGAATCACAGAAATGGAGATCACGTGGAGGGTTATCAGTGGGGAGAGGGAGGATGGGCAGGGGGAAAAGGTACGGGGAATAAGAAGCATAAGTGGTAGGTACCAAATAGACAGGGAAAGGTTAAGAGTAGTATAGGAAATGGAGAAGCTAAAGAACTTTTATGTATGACTCACGGACCCATGAACTAAGAGGGGGATGCTGGTGGGAAGGAGAATGCAGGGTGGAGGGGAATAAAGGGGAGAAAAAATCAGACAAACTGTAATAGCATAATCAATAAAATATATTTCAAAAAAGACTAGAAACAAAAAAAGATTTTGTAGTAACTTGTGTAAACCTACACAAAATTCCTGGCACAGGCCCTGCCACACAGTAAGCATTTCATAAATGATGGAAAAATTTTGTTTTATATGATCATTAAAATGAAATTATGTGATTATGCACAAAAAAGGAAAAGGAGGAAAATGAATGGGTGTGAGACGGTTTCAATCAGAAACTTTCAATCAGAAAGCTCAATCAGTTTCATAGGAATTGTACCTGTTTTGGATCCTTGTAATATACTATTGCAAGCTTTTAAATAGCACATATATTCTGCCTAGTTCTAGAGTTATTTGTGTATCTGCCTTACTTTCCCCAAAGACTGTAAGCTCCCTGAAATACAGGAATTATGTGGCATATTAACCTTTGTATATTCAGCTGGGCTTACCCTGGGCCTTCTCATTATTGAGAAGGTGCTCAGTAATACCTGTCAAATGAAGGAAGGCAATAAGGGTAAAAACGCAATTTAAAGAGTGTGATTGAAACAGTCAGAGAGTATTTAGTTTTGGCTCCTTTTACCCACCAGCTGTGAGACCTTTGCATCTTGTCATCATCTCTCAGTGCCTGAGTCCAGCTTTTGTAACATGGGCGATAAGTTTCTTCCTCTTTCATAGGGGTTAAAATGATGTAATACATAAGAAAATGCTTTCAAATTGTAAAACCACTTATTTCAATTTTTTAAAATATGGTGTGCCATTTTGCTCTAACTCCATTTCTCCTGTGAATGAGTGCTAGGTTGTATGACTGAGGCAAAGAACACAAACTTTACTTCTGGTCATTATGGAAAAGCGAATGCTAGTATTTGGAATTTAAAAGAACCACATGACTTTTCCAACTTCCAGGACAGTCAACAGTAAATTAAATACTAAAAACTTATAATATGAATGGAAGAGATACTCCACAGATAACGAAGGGAGATACACAGGAGAGCGAGTTAACTATTCACACTGCAGCCTGACTCTGAGATGGGGCACTTTCAGAAGTCTGCAGGTGTTTTGTGAAATGGCCTCTGAATTTAGTGTCCTTGCAATCACTTAAAAGGCAGCAGGTGTCTGATGAGATGAGATGAGAAGTGCAAGTACATAGCATTTCTTTAAGAAACTCAAGGTGGGTATCATGACTACCCCACTGGAAGAACTGAAAGAAATTAGATCACTTACAAGTGGCAATGCACCCAGGTGGGGTAGTAACGGCTGGTCCAGGCCTGGAGCCAGCCCATAGCTCAGTGAGGAAAAGAGGGACAATGTACATCCAGTGAGTTTTCCATGAAGCTGTATTTACTCAGTTGAGCCTACTGTGTTTTATTCTAAGATTAGGTCTTTCCTTGTTTTGACCTTTTAAAAATGTCCTTGCTTTTACAAAATGTTAATATATTTTTAAACTGGCAAATGATAAATTAACATTATGACTCTCCATTCAAATTTATTTATTCAGCCTTAAGTTTGAATTCTGGATCGATTCAAGGCAAGTGGCTTGAGTCAAATTTCTAATCCATTCAGGTTTTGATTTCTGCATGTGTGAAGTCACAAAGACTTACAGTAACATATGCAATAATACTTGCAAGAACCTTAGTGCAATCTGTTGTACATAGTAGGTGACTAATAATCGGTGGTGGTTAGATGAAGAATCAAGACAATACATGGGAGTTGCCATCCTGATAAGTACATTGGATAGAATGTTGATGGTATACATTTGTGTTTTCGCTACTGTGATATTTTTCATTTATTTCATGGCCTCATTTGGGACCTATCCATGCCTTTGTTCCAAGAGTAAGTCTCAGCAGAAAGCACTAAGGCACTTTCCCTTTCATTCGCACAGCCAACCCTAGAGCCCCGTCAGTCAGTAGGAGCACTCCAGAATTAGTGATTGAGTGGGGTTGTGCCTACTGGCTGAAGTTCCTCTTGGATCTACAATTTAAGCATATTCTTGGTTTTAGGACTAGTAGTTCCCTATTGTGTAATGTGGATCTTTGTATTTCCAATGCTTAAATTGTAATTGTTGATTGTGTTTCGTAAGTGTGTATTGATGATTTGAATGAATAGATGTAAAACAAGGAATACATCAGCTCCTTAAAGCTTTGAGGTTTTCCCAATTATCTGTTTCCCGATTACCTATCTGAAATAGCTAGCATTCCCACAGGTGATCTTTAACTCACTTGCTAGTAAGAAAGACAGCAAATAGGAAAAAAATGGGAGCTCCTCATTACTGAAACACATTTGAGTCTGTGGTGGACATAGTCCAGTTGTTCTGGCTGGCACCGTCCTAGGCAAGACTTAAGCTAAATTTCAGCTCATTGTCTAATAACATCCAGACTTGTTTCCCTAAGAATCTTTAGAATTCTGTAATTAAATTTTATCAGACTCCTTTGAATGCATTGAAACATTTTTCCTGACTACAGCCTAGTCTGATGACAAGGGAATTAGGAAATAGAATGGAACTTCCATTGAATGCCTGACATATGCCAAATACTTAATATATTTACTTAAGCTTTGTAACCATTTTGGAGTTGAGAGAACTAGAGCTCAGAGGCCTTAAATAACTTCTCTGCAGTCTCCCAGGGAGCATGTGGCAGGGCCAGGATTCAGTCCAGGGTTGTGTGTCCAGGGCTCATTCTGACTCTGAAATTTGTCATTTCTCCTTTTCTTTCCAGCAAATGTGAAAGGCACATGAAACAGATTT
Source organism: Phyllostomus hastatus (assembly GCF_019186645.2). NCBI lineage: Eukaryota > Metazoa > Chordata > Mammalia > Chiroptera > Phyllostomidae > Phyllostomus > Phyllostomus hastatus. Next base: position 16,758,321 of record NW_025333498.1, on the reverse strand, counting down.
TAGCTAGAGGTGGGAGGGATGAAAAGAACTGAGTTTGGTGTGGAGAAAAGTCATACTGCTTGTCTACCCGTAGTATGTGATTTGGCCTTAAGTCATCCAGCTGTAAGGCAACAGAGTTGGACTAGATGACCTCTGAGTGGAGTGACCACATGGCCCAATTTGCCAGGACAGCCCTGATTTATACCAGTTGCACCAAGGCAGTTATTATTAGCACCCCCTTCCACTTTTAAAAGTGTCCCACTGTGGATAAATTCTAAGGCTGCCCTATATATATGGCTCTTTCCAGGTCTCAATATCTATGATTTCAAACTGAATCTAATAATTTATTTGATGACTGAAGCAACGTGGATTTTCATTTTCCAGGCCTGGGAGGTGTAAGGGGCAGAAAGACAGCATGGGAGGTGACTGCTGTCTGGAGTTGCTTTGTAGTTCCGACAGGGACATTTTCCTGCTCTTACTGCTTCCCGCTGAAAGTGCACCAGCGAGTCTCCCTCTAGTCGGTTTGGTTCTGGGAAGCACTAACAGTGGCTGCCACTCCCCGAGCACTTAGAGCAGTCAGACTGAGTGTATCATCTTATTTGCTGCACTTAGTAATGCTGCGAGATTGCCCGCTTTCTACATGGGGAAACAGGCTCCGGGAAGTTAAGTGACTTGCAAGTGAGGACAGAGCCAGGTCTTCCTAACCTGTCAGCCATTAACTGTACTGAGATATGTACACAGGCCCCCCCCCCCCCCACAGGTGATAATTTTAAAAATGATCAGGCCTCCTCATTCCTATTGGCCTTTCCTAAATTTATCCATGTCAGTACTACTCTTTGTAATTTTATCTTTCCCTGCTTACACCATCCATCTTTACCTTAGGGTAGAAGCATCTGCCTCAAATAAACCATCAACAGATTTGGATGAAGAGACAGGTTCTTAGGAAAAAGAAAGAAGGTATTAGAAAGTAGATGCAATGACTATTTATTCACTCGTACAGACCTCCTTCTTCCTTCTTTTCTTTGAGAATGTCTTTCTTTACCAGAGTAAAAGACAGAAAATAGACACTTGCTTTTCTGGTCATATTTACATAGACAATACTGAAATAAAAACCACCAGTTGACACTCATATTGTTCTGCTTTTATTTATTGTCTGGCTAACTTACTACACAGAGGCAGATGTCTCAAGTAGACTCTTGCCCACCATTTAAACTATCCTGATAAAACAGATAGGAAAATGTGCATGTTTACATAGTGCAGTGGTATGAAAAACATTTTTTTCCTCCTTTACAGTCCCTGACTATAAACAGGGAAAATTAATTTCATGCCAAAAATGTTGGGGCGCTTTAATAATCATCCCATTTTTGCTACTCAGATAACAAAATCTGTATTACAAGTTAAAATATAAAGGCCTAACAGGTTTTACAAATATGCAAATAATCTGCTACTTAGACATAAAAAGTGGATTTCTTTCAAATCACAAAGTAAGGCACCATTGGATTAAACATTCTTCCCAGCTTTTACTAAATAAAATGCAGTGAAATAAATACTGAACACTGAATTTTAATACTGTAATACATTTCCATATAAAATGATATGTGAATGTTAAAATACTGTATTGCATCTTGAATACATTTACCTGGAAGTTTTATGGAAAAAAACACACATAAGCTCTGATTTCAGGGAAGAAGATTATTCATTTTTGTGATTTACCATCGTTAAAAATATTAGCATAGAACTTATTTAAAGTTTTGGATGCAATTAGGTTTCTAACTTTCAAAGCAAGAGTATAAGTGTATTAATGAAACATTCACTTAAAAAACACATTCTAAAACATCTCTATCCTGGGTGAATAGCAACTATAAGTTGTGGCCCCATTTCAGACTTTAGGATGGCACCTGCAGAGTTGGGGTGTGTGAGGAAATTGGCCATTCTTGCTCTCCCTTATAAAACTCCAACCCACTTTCTTTGGCTGACACTTTTCTTTGCCATATTCGCCAGCAAGGCCCCTTTTCTGAGGTGGGTCATTAGGCTTTCTCACAGGAGTTTTAATCAACCATCAATTAAAGAATGATATCTGATCAAAGAGTCCAATAATAAAGTGATGCTGCTGCTATGTTACCAAAATATGAACTTTTTGTAAAAATACTTTGCCAAGGTTGTTATACCTTTATATTTCTTGATTCTTTGGGTAAAGGACCCCAAGTTTCTGAAAGACAAATGAATGGCAGAGGAGGGGGGGAACCCAAGATCTGTAATGTGCTAAGCCCAGGACTTTGGCAAGACAAGGTATAAAAATACAATATATTCAATGGGTAATATCATAATTTATTAGACATCCCATTTACTAGAACTCTAAGTTCTTTTGCTTTTATATAAATGAAACAATTATTTCTTCTATAAATAGGAATGCTTTTTTCAAAATCTTCTTTGGATTGGTTTCTCGTTAGTATCTCCCAGTAATACATGAACAACGCACTGAAACCATGATACAAAGTTTATGTAGGCATACACATACATATGTGGCCATGTGGCTTTAAAAAAATAAGTAATGGTCATTTCAAACATAATCAACTGTATAAAATATATAAATGGAAATGTTTTGTTCCAATTCCATAGTTAGATTTAAAAGTCCCAGTGAAGTCTGTAAACAAAATCATACATCAAAAGGCAAGGCTGGCTCTTCCCTATGGCCCATTTGGGAGCTTCATTTGCATAGATCCAAGGCAAACGACTCCTTGTCCCGGACAGTTTCAAATTTCCTCCAATTCCAGCAACAATCTCTCTCAACCCCATACGCATCAGATTTATTTTACAGTTTCGCCCATCAACCCAAATCTGGCCCCTTTTTCTGTGTTTCTGATTTGCTACCTTTCCCTGACTGTCCCCTCTGCTACTGAGCCGCCCCACCCCGAGGAGCAAGCTGGGAGGCCAGGCAGAAGTGCAGCTGACGGGTGAGCTCCAGGCTGCTGGTGCTGAGCCTGGAAGCCCCAACAGGCTTTCGTTCCTTTCCAATGGCTTTACTCCACATAACTGTAAACGCTGTTAGAGCAATTTCTGATCTTGGTACTCTGAAGCAACACTCGTATACTCGTTAAGGGAAGAAGAGAGAGAATAAGGAACAAAATCTAAGGTCAAGCTACCTGCCAGACAAGGTGTTGGGTCCTAACTTTACTCTTAGTTACTTCTTGAATTGCTAAAGCTCATCTTTCATTTTCTGTTTTTTAAACAAGGGGTTTTGCGCTATCCTGTCTTCTAGACCTGCGCTGTCCAACATGGCAGCCACTGGCTGCACGTGGCCACTGAGCCCTTGAAATGTGACGAGTCCAAAGAGAGATGTGCTTTATGTGTAAGACACAAAACCAGATTTTGAAACTTAGTACCAAATAAAAATAATGTAAAATACCTCATTAATAATTACTATTTTAATTGCAGGCCAGATGGTATTTTGGATAAAATATGTTAAAATTAATTTCACCTATTTCTTTTTCTTTTTTAATGTGGCTACTAGAGATATTTAAATTGTATATGTGGCTCACACTATATTTCTTTTGGACAGCTCTGTCCTGGAGCCTGCTTCAGGCTGCCAAAAATTATACTCTCTAACCACAAACACTTCATGTGAGCCCTTGCTCAGCAACTTGCTTAGGTGGCCCATGGTTCATGGAAACAGACAGGAGGCCAAGCATGCAAAAAAGGCATGGAAGCAAGCAGCTCTCAGGGACTTTAATATTGTCTGTAGCAAATTTATGGTGAATGTTTGAATTTGTACTTGGTTGGTTGAAACCTGGAACACAATTCATCTCTGCCTACTTGCCATAAAAGCCAGTTGGCCCCTAAGCTGTACACACTGTTGGGCTGTAGCTGAAGCAAGCAATAGCTTTGAGAATATACACAGAATAAAGATCTAGGTGCATTTCTTTATCAGATTTCCACCCCTCACACACATACTCCCGTGTCACCCTCCCTTCTTCCCTACTCCTTCTATGACAGGGACGAGGGAGGAGGGTGTGCGACTCTTGATAGCAACAGCAGAAGTTGCTGTGGGGCTCGGGTGGAGAAGAGCAGGCAAGGATCACCTCAGGGGGGGCGGCAGAGGTGGGGCACCCCTTTCTCTTCGGTTGGATCCACCTTGGTAAAAAAAATAGACAAAAGATAAATTCTGGTTAGAAAGCTTGTGTTCTCACTGTAGAAACTCAGAGATGTTCACAAAGGTATACACAACCCTACACCCTGTGACCAGCACGTGTGGATGGGAAGGGAGGAGCACGTAAGGATCTGAACGAAATTACTAGTGGATGACCCACCTCTGGCTACCGACTACCTGCATCAAGTTAAGAAAGTTAAAAAAAGTTGTTTTCCTTCTTATCACAAACATGGTATGTGTTTGTTATAGGTTTAGAAAAAAATAGAAGAGTGAAAACAAAACAAAAAATTCACCAAGCTTGCACTACCCAGAGATAATAAAAACATCATTTGTATATTTTCTCTATATAAACAGTTCCTTTCTGTCTTCCAAAAATTGGATCATATATAGTCATTTTGAACATCTTTCAAAGTAATTATGCTTTACATATATAATTGTTAATGACACACTGCATTCTATTATATAGGCATATTAAGGTTATTCATCTAATCCCCTTTTTTGGGCATTTAGTCATCTTCTAATTTCTAACCAATGTGTTTTTTTATAGTAGCCATCCTAATGGGTGTGAAGTGGCATTTTGTTGTAGTTTTATTTGTATTTCCCTAATGATTAGTAATATTGAACATTTTTTCATGTGCTTATTGATCATTGCAGATCTTCAGAGAAATGTCTATTCAAGTATTCAACCCATTTTAAAAATTGGGTTGTTTTTTGTTGTTGAACTATAGCAATTTTTTGTATATTCTGCATATTAGTTCTTTATCAGCTATATGATTTACAAATATTTTATCACACTTCAGGGGTTGCCTTTTCATTTTCTTGATAGTGTTCTTTTAAAAACTATACTTATTTGTGAGCTATACAGGTTTAAAATCCACTCACAATTTTTGAAATTCATCTATCCCACACACACTTTTCTGAGGATCTTATGACTGTTAGGCACAGGGACAGGTGCTCAGGTGCTTAAGCATGTCCACCAGGGGCACATGTCAACTGAGTGTGTCTGCTATGGCCACTGCTCTGTGACCCAGGTGGGCTGGCACCAACACATTCCTCAGTGAGCACCTTGACAGCAGCCCTAGTAGCCCACTTAGGGGTTTCCGAGATAGAACTAAATCTCTGGGCAAGGAGAGGGGGCAGAGGAACACACTGGCATTGTTCCTCTTACCATCTCAACCAAATATTTTTTTGGGCGGGCATCTGAGGGAAGACTCATCTGGATATAAACCAGCCACCTGTCATGGGGCCTGGACCAGCAGCTGCCACACCACAAATGGCTAGCAAAACAAGGGCTGGCCTGTGCACAGATTTCATGAGGCCAGCACTGCTCCGGGCTGCCTGCGAGCCCTACCGGGCTGTGGGCCTGGAGGCCAGGGTAGCAACAGGAGCGAATAAAACCATTTGTTTATACTTTATGTATTTTTTAGAGGGATCATCCATTATCAGTATAAAATATTAAAATATACATTGCTAGAACTTTAAAATTCTACAAAAAGTAGAACTTTAAAGTCTACAAAAAGTTCTTTGGGGCAGTGGAAATTAATTCACTAGTTCACTAATGCAGATAGTTTTAAGTGTCTACCATGTTTCAGGCTCCGTGACACTCCAGGAAGATGCAACAGTGAGCAGGACACAGCTCCAGCCTGCGGATTTCACAAAGTCTTACAGACAGGCGGATGGGGGAGGGGATGTGGTCAGCTATTAAATTAAAACTCTAGAGGGGCAGAGGAATACGGTTCTATTACTGACACACACACACAAACACACATATATACATATATATACACACACACGGGGTGGGCAAAAGAAAGTGCATTGTACCACTGTGACTCTCTTCTGAGTTAGTTAGTAAAGCTCTTATAATCATCATAACCTGCATGTCATTTTCCATACAAAGAATGGTAAACCCACTTTTACCCACCCCTGCATATATATAATATTTACAGTAGAAATCAGGAAAACATTTAGAGTCCTTAAAGGAAAGAAAAACAGGCTGTACCCCTATCAGCTAGGAGACCCTCTTATGGCATAAGCACACAAACAGACGCAAAGGTATTCGTCCCATGTGAAGCCCACCACCGCCGCCTCTGCGATAACTTTCACTGTAGTTACACCTTTTTTATTAGGCATCATCTAGGAATACATTATTCCACATAAATGAGTTTTCCCAGAAATTAATCTTTGTTTTAAAAAAATTCGAATAACTTATTTTAGACAAAGGGGAAGTGCAGGAGAAAGAGAAGGAGAGAAACATTGATGTGTGAGAAATACATCCATTGGTTGCCTCTCACGTACCCCCCACTGGGGACCCGGCCTGCAACCCAGGCAGGTGCCCTGACTGGGCATCGAACCAGTGACCTTTCAGTTTGTAGGCCGGCGCTCAACCCACTGAGCCACACCAGCCAGGGCTAAACTTCTTTTAAGCAACAATATTCCCTTTACTTCTGTCATTTGTTCATGGAAATTTTCCTAAAATATTTTCGAATTCTTTGAAATTTCAGCAGGGGCATAAAGCACAACTTGACCTGTCCTTAGTGACCTGCCCCATGCTGTGACACAGAGCACAGCTCCGTGTCCCCATCTCCTCTTTCTGCCACCTGTCAAGTCTCCCTGAAGTCCATAATTTTGCTTCTAACCAGCCTCGAGTTCAGTGGGTACTAATCTGCTCTGAGGCTGGGAGCAAACTGAGAATTAAGAACTGCGGACTGAGAAAGTTCAGCAGGCTCCGAGGATGCATACGGAGCTCTGCCTGGGGCTTAAGGACAAGGCTGGGACACAGGGACAGTTGTTTGACACGCTCGAACGTTTTTTCTCCACATGTTTCTGCTTTGGGAGTTTGTTTCTGAAGCTAAGGCTCTTACAAGTTATCAGTGATATATGTATATTTCATGATAATTCTTTCTCAGTTCTATACATTTATTGTTGTAAAATATTAGTTTTTCCATTTCCTCTTCTTGTTCACATTCTTTTCCAATAGTGGAAAAGTGATTCATTTCTTATGGTAGCATTATATTTATTAGGAAAAAAAACCCCAGAAACAACTTAAGTGTCCAATAATGGTAAACTAAGTTATTAAATGCTGACTTGATGGAAACTGGTATAATAAAACCACATGATAAAATAGGGAACTGTTTACTAAGCAAAGTTATATAAACTTCACCACCAAAAAACTGCACTCTATAATTATAACCATATAAATTAATCAGAATTCACTGGATAAAAACTAGACAAGAACGTATAAAATGAAAATATCTGTTATGTGGAGAGATTATGGGTTCACTGAAAATGTTGTGTGATGCTCTATAAAGCTATGATTATGATATATTTAAAAGATCAAGGGCAGTTACAGTCAGTTTTTGTTATGATTAAATAAGACATTTGCCAGTCTCAAAGCTAATAGGAATAGAAAGAAGATGGTTCTATTTGGGCCATCTCAGGAAGATGAGAATGGGGGACGGTTCTCTAAACAAGCAAAATGATACAATTTCATTCACTAGCAACCCGACAGTATTTTGGGCTAGTAATGACACATGAAAATGATCTTTTCTCATTCTGGTTACCTCTGCTTTCTTCACTGGCTGCAGAAGGGGAGTTTACCAGAATTTAGATGGCTTCCAATCCAGAAGTGACTTCTCTGGTCTCCCTGCTCCAGGCAAGAGCCTGGATTCCCATGCACCCCTCAGCTGTATATAACCCAGGCTATTCAAGTGGGAATCCACCAAAAGTCCTTGCAGAAATACTCACTCCGGCTTTCATTTCTTGCCAGTTTACTGGGATATGTTTTGGTTGTTGGCACATATGGATCTGGAGGTGGCAAATCAGAAATTGGATGGAAGTAGAATCTGCTTTCCCACTCATCTGAGGGAGAGACAAACAGTATCTTCAGTAATCGACAATCTACTAGGAACAGATGGAATGAAAGGCATATCATGAAATAGAACAGAAGAGATCACTTCTAGTTTTATGTCTAGAAGTTTAGAAGACAGTGGGAAGTGCAGAGGTGTCACTGAGATTGCACATCAATCACATCTACTGGTCTTCCAATCAAACCAAAGCCAGATCCGAGTGATTTTGATTCGAGTGACTAGGACCCAGCCAGTCCCTCTCAGGAGCTGGGGGCTAAGGCATGGGACACCTTCCTTAATCATTTCTCCCACTAGTGGGAGGAATCCCTGGGGCCCTCTGATACGGAGGCAGAGATAAGCTGCTTAATATCTGCAGGCTGTTGTGCCTCTTCCCTACAGCAAACTGTTTAGAAAGGTAGATAATAAGGTAAGCTATAAAAATGTTTCTTTTTAGAATTCTGGCATCTCTAGAAAGTTAACCAAAATGAGACTCAAACAAGGAACAGAGAAACAAAATCTGCCTTTTTGAAAAGTGGAGACGGGGGCATTACTATTTTTAATTTGAAATCACGGTGAGCCCTAAAATGGTTATACCAGTGATTTTCAACTGGTATGCTGCAAGAATTTTTAAAATGTGCAATACCTGACTATTTAATCAGGGGCACTGACCTTTTTTCCCTTAGGCTGTCAAATAAAAAATAACACAACAATAGCCATCTAGTGTGAATGAATCAAAATTAAACCTAATTTTTTTATCAGATCGGCCCAAAGTATATGTGTTTTGGTGTGCTGCAGAATTTTAGCAATTAGTTGATTTGTGCCACGATATGAAAAATGTTGAAAGTCACTGGGTTAGATAGTCGGAGCAGAGCAGCGTGATAACGATGAGGGTCTTGCAAAGAAGAAATGCAAACACACTAACAAACGCATACAAATTTCTCACTCAGCTGCTGCTCAATAGCTTGTGTGTTCCAAGAAGCTGGGACCACACCTCACCTTCACATGAAGAGTCTTGGAAGCCGTTTCTAATTGATGCTGATGGTGGAGGTGGAGGAGGGGCCCCAGCACCAGGCCTGTCTGGAGGAAGGGGAGGCCGAGGCCCACCCCTGGGACTGTCCACACCTCCTCTGGACGGCAACTGCGGGGTGGCAGGCAGGGCCCGAGATGTGCTGCCATTTCTGTTTATCGGAGGAGGTGGTGGGAGAGGGCCTAGAGCAACAGAAAAGACAACAATTAAGGGCAATACCTTACCATGGCCATCCCCAACATGCAATTATTGAGTGCCTGGTGGATACATGCCCTTCTACTAGAGAAGGTGGAGAAATCATGGAGACTTCCTAGGAGATTCAGACAAGGAGTAGACACATGCAAACTCAGAAATGCTCATATGTATACACAGATGTGAAATGGGTGCATGTTGGAGCTGAATGGCTGTGTTGGCTTTGAGTTAGTATTGAGATTGGAGATGTTACAGTTAAGTTGAGAGCAGGTGATAATCTGTTCATACTGACAACCTATTACATACTTAAAACACATTTTCATATCCTTTTAAACAGCTGTTGGACTAATTACTATGGCATACTTATTAAATGTTGTTTCATAAAAGAATTTTTAAAAGTAGATAGTTATTAAGTTATTTTAGATCTTCAGAGGAATTAAGTTCTTTAAATTCACAGCATTATTGCGAGTTCTGCAGGCATGTTTCTGTGAAGCGCACAATCTGTTTCCAGGCAGAAGCAGGGTCAGGAAACTGTTAATCATCCCGAGAACAGCAGAAGTTCCTTCTTGGCTCTTCCTCTTTTGGGAGGCAGACTAACACAGGGAGCGACAATAGCTCATCAAGGTGCACGGTTATAAATGCCGATGCAGGATCCTGACCCTGAGCGGGCCGCTTACCCTGTGGAGCTTGGCTTCCTATCTACAGAGAGCACCGAATAGTCACCTTTCCCACTGCACTACTGCCAGGAATATTTAGTCAAAGGCAAATAAAAAGGGTTACATAAGTATTTGAAACCACTTCTTAAAAAAATGCAGTAGTGTGGTATAATCAGAAATGTTTAGGTTCCTAGAAAATAATTCAAAGTAAATTCTTTTTGATAATACACAGGGACCTATCTTGCTTTCTTCATTCTCCAAATGCAGAGGCTATTTGGGTCACGAGTAAATTTAAAAAAAAGAAAGGAAGAAAGAGGAACTTAAGCATTTTTTCATGGAAACCAAAATGGACTTAGTAATTATTCCTGATCTTCGTTCGGCAGTGTACTCCACTTGCCAGAGGCTGCCATTTTATGTAACACAATGTCTTGAACTGCTATAACTATAACCTCTTGTTAACTGCAGATTCAGAATCCAATCAGAGGACCTTAAAGGAATGACTTGCACATCACAGATAGCCGGGCCTGGAAGTCTTGGCTCGGACACTTGGTGGGGTTTCCTTATTGTCCTATCTGCCTGTCACGGCTGGAGTCCCAGTCAGGAGTAGATTTATTATGGAGAGGAGTGTCTCTCACTGGTACTCCCACCATATAACTGTCACCCAATGTCAATGAGACCTCCACTGTTATTGGGTCTGGTACTACACAACTTGATCGACTTGATCTTTCTCTCTTTAAATGACTGTTCATGTTCCTTCTTCTCCAACCTTCCAGCCCCGTGCTCCAAACCTGGGCAAGCATAATAGAACACATTTCTATTTCCCAATGGCAGCCTAATAATAAAAGTGGTCATTGATGTTGGGAAATAAGACAATCACTACACATCCTCACCTCATTTGATTTTTACAACAGCTCTGAGAGGTGTGGAGACAGCAGAAGCCCCGGGGGTGTTGGAAAGTTAAAAAGATCAGTCAGGAAGCTAATGAGAGGAAGAACCAGGATTTGACTACAAATCTGTCAAATTTGAAAGCCCATTCTCCCAACAATGAAGCTGAGCCATCTCTCAAAATCCAGGTGGCCCTAGGTGACCTGTCATGTGTTCCTTGTGGGGATGTAAACTGCTAGGAATTTTCTAGAGGCCAATTTGGCAGTACCTATAAATCCATGGTTTACTGTGCATAATCATTACCTAGAAATTCCATTTCTAGGCATTCACCTGGAGGAAATACATAGAGATGTGCATAAATATTTGACTATAAGAACGTATTCCTGCATTATCAGCAATAGCAAAAATCTGGAGATATCTTATATGACCAAGTGAGGAATTAAGGAACCAAGGTATTTTGGAGGAGTTAATATTATGCAGTCATTAAAAGTCAGGTTGTGTCATATCAGAAAATGTTAAGAAGATATTGTTAAATAGGAATCAAATTGCCAACCAATATTTGTAGCGTGATACTAATTTTGTAAACATATATATATATACATATATATACACACACACACATATATATATGTGTACATTTTTAAAAGCCTGAAAGAATATACAAGGATGTTATCAATGATCATTTCTGGATGGTTCTAGTGGCAGGATTATAGATGATATTTTTTCTTCCTACTTTTCTGTACTTCCTTATTCTATAATAAACAGTTATGACATATAATGAAAAGGAACAATAAATGTTATAATTATGTCACTGTCTACCCTATTTTAAGGCAGATTTATTAATCTGTTGACTCACCTATTTGGTAGAGCCACGCAAGCAGCTCCACAGCCACTCTAGGGAAAATCCATAGCTTTTGTACAGAAAGAAAACACTGCGTCTCATTCGTCTGACTGCTTGTTCTTGCTAACTCACTGAAGAACATTCGATGAGACGGTGCACATCTAGGGACGGGACTGAAGGGCTTAGTGACTTTCTGCATTTGTGGCCCGCTCTCCATGGCAGGACAGCTTGAGGGAGTGCTTTTCAAACGTTTCTGCACATTACAGTCACTGGGACATTACAATCCCGCTGTCCCGATGTCCCATCTAAAATCCAGAGCAACGAAACCAGAAACCCTGGGGAAGGGCCCATTGTAGTTTTTAAAGCACCCCAGTGATTCCAGTATGAGGTCAAATTTGAGGACTACTGGTTTAAAGAATGGTATCTGTTAGGTTCCTGAGGTCACAGGGTCAAAGGTCAGTTAACTTCACCAGGAGAAAAAAAAATACCCCATTTCCAAACATCTTGTATGCATAAGGTTAAAATTTCAAAGTAGTTTAGTTTCTCTGACTCCATCAATAACCATCAATAATTTATTATAATAAAGTACAAACCCTGGGGAACCTGCACAGTTCATTTCATATTTTGAAAGTAATTATTCCCTCATCCAGGTTTCTCAGCCCTGGGCAGGGGCCACAGAGGTGCCTCAGCAGGTCCTCCGATGTAGGAGACAGCGCGCAGAGTTCCAGTTTACACTCGCGAGCGTTTCTGTGAGGCGAAGGCCGACACCTTTATCTGGTTCTCTGAGGGGTCTCTGTGTCAGAGATGTCAACAAACAGCAAAGGGGGGCTAACATTGTCTTTAATAAGCAGGGAAGTGGCCTGAAAGCTGGGCCGGTGGAGAGAGAGAAGTGCAGGAGGGGCTCATTAACTCTGAAATAACTGCCCTTCTTGTTGAAATAATGGGGCCCTTGTATAGGAGATGGGAATTAGTTCCCTAATCGAGACATCTAAAATCACTTTAGGGGGCAGAATTGTAAACTGGTGAGATGGATGATGAAAATTCTAGCCTCTTCTCTTAACTAGTTAAGTTAACTAGTAGTAGTAGGCGGCAGGGGAGGCCTGTTGTGACCACTGAACTTTATCGGTCACTCGGTCTCCTCATCTCTGAATCACAGACCTTTTACATGAGGTCAGGATGAAATCACGCAGTGGTAGGTGTCCCGTAACAGATGAAAGCAGTTTGAGGGGTCCCTTAAGCTTCCTGTTGGACTTTGTGTAGGACCATTAGTGACACGTGTGCAGGCGGGGTTTCAGGGAGACAACCCGGCCCATGTCTTGCCATACCTGATCTGCCCGGTGGGTCCCTCACTGGAGGAGGGGGCCTCTCACTGGGCGGGGGAGGAAGAGGGCCCGAACGTCCAGGTGAAGGTAAGGGAGGTGCAGACGAGGAGAGGGACAAATGCCGCTGCGGGAGCCTTGGGATCTCGTCACTGCCACTGGAACCTGGAGGCAGGGGGGGAGCGCCAGGCCTGCTGGGGGGCGGCGGCGGAGGTGGGGCCTGTGACAAGGAGGAAGGCCGCGGAGTGGAAGGCACCGGGGGCTTGCTGTTCTGGGGGGGCGGAGGTGGGCCGGCTTCCCTGTGGATGGAGGGCCTGTTGCCCATCGGGGGAGGGGGTGGCGGGGGCTTGTCATCCAAGGCCCTGCCCGGGGTAGGCGGCAGGGGAGGCCTGTTGGCGGATGAGGCTGAGGGGCTCTGACGGATGGAGCCTCCTCCAAAAGCAGCACCTCGGTTTCCGGGGAAAGGGGGGGGAGTCGGCCCGGGGCCAGGCTGCCTGGGGGCACCAGGCACCGGTGGGGACCCCCGGTTGTGCAGACTTGATTGAATGGGTCTTGGCGTGTTAGGTACTGGAGGGGGCATGCTATCAGGCTTCGAGCCCACGTCAGGCCTCGGGGGAGGCATTCGGTTCCTCTGGGGCTCGGGCGGTCCGCTTCGCTGGCCTGGAGAAGGCACAGGGAACCTCCCCGGGCCACTTGGGGGCGAGAAGGGTTTGGTAGATGTGGCTCTTCCTCCCGGTGGCAAAACCGGGGGTCGGCTTCCTCCAGAATCTGAAGAACAGGGGGGAAAATTCAGTTAAAAAATTAGGAATCTTAAAAGAAACCAGTTTAGAATACCTTTCCAGCTACTGCAAATCCTTTCCTAGATGCTATAAATACAGGCAACTATTATTTATTTAAATCAGGTTTTGTGCGGTCTTTCCTGGAGGAAGAGGAATAGATCACCATCCCTTGCCCCGGTACCTCTTAGGCCTACAAAACTAACAGCCATTTAAGGTGAAGAGATTAGTTGTCCCAGTATAAATCTTCATATAGGAGGGGTTACCTAGTCTTATCAAAGAGAAATTCTCAAAAGAAGGTGCAAAAGTATAATGGGAGAGTAATGACTGCAATAAGAGGGAACTAAGAAACAGAAAAAAAAAACTGTCAAAATTTAATTAATAGTCAGTGCCAGTGGATGGGATTGACCCGCAAAGTAAACAACACTCTAGGCAACGGACCAGCAGGTGCAAAGGCCCTGACATGGAATGAGCTTCAGAGGAAAAGCCAGACTCCGGGGCCTGTGTGCCAGGGGCAGACAAGCACAGGAATCCTGGCAGTAGAGCCCGGGTGGCCATCCCTCAGCGGCCACCTGCGGGGCCTGCCCACAAAGAGCCTTGCAGGCCAGAGGAGTTCAGGTTTATCCAAGGCACACTGACAGACACAGATAATTTTATACATTGGAGTAATGTGAACTGAACTCCAGAAAATTTTTTTTTTTGACTTGAGTACTAGAAAAAAGATATATTGTCCTCGGCTGTGTGGTATATTTCTATGACCCCAACTTGTAATAAGTTATATTTTCCAAGTTCAGATTAAAACTGCAGTTACTACATTACATGGATAGGCTCTATTACGTGGGTAGTACACAATGAACACATGTACTTCTGGTATACCATTTTATGCACCAATTTGAATTCCATCTTCATTTTATTATTTTATTTCCAGTTGTCTTTTGCCTTGATTTCTTCACTTTTTGTTAAAGTACTAAATGCATGCATTTGTCAATTACCTCAAATCCTTTGGGTGGGTTTTAAATAAATGACTTAAAATTTAAATGCAGGTCTAGCAAGATAGAATCTCTCATATTATTGAGTCTCTTTCTAGATTTTGACCATCCAATGCTAAAACAGTCAGCTAACCCTGAGGATTCAGTGCCTTTATCTTGGTATCGATGTGAGAATTTCATACTTTTCCCAGTGAACATCTAAAAAGATCACAGAATTAGAAATTAAATCCTTATAACAATAACCATGAAAAAAAGAAAGTTCCATGGTACAATTTCACGAGCTTCTGCGATAGTCTGGAGAGCACCTCACGCCCTCTGTAAGGTTTTTATTTAGGCAGGACCAGGTCCAACTTTCCCCTCTGCTGTCAGGCTCCCAGGCAGTCCGGTGGGACTCATTTCCTGGGCTCCCTGCAGAGAAGACTTAGGATCATGGGCCCTGATATGCTGGATGTCTGTCATAGAAAACGCCTTTTTAGATTTAGCGAGATAGGTGATTCTATTCCACGTGACATGCTCCACAGTGTGTGAAAAGTGGCTCACAAGTGTGTACTACACTCGACAGTGTGGTCAGGCTACCTCACAAGGGAAGCTGGATTTGCTAGGTCACCAGGCAGAGTTTCCAGGGGTGGCAAGTTCCATTTGTTCCCTTCTTTCCTTCCCACTCCAGCTCACCCGTTAGAAAAGTACAAAAAAGTACAAGTTACCCCAAGGACAATGGACAAATATATAACAGCCCAATGGAGCTGTCAGGTACTGATTTAACTTTTAAAAGATGCTACATAGAGTCTCTCTTACAAAAATGTTAACAATTTTGAGCATTCTAAAATGTTTTAAAGGGCACAGTGTCTAAGACAGATGCCAAGCCTCTGAATCACCGCACCCTAGTCTCCAGTAACTGAGAGAGAAGGGGACCCTCCTTACCATTGTCCCTGTTGGCTGTGGATCTCAGCTTTGGCATTCCAGCCTGGAACAGTCCTCCCAAACCGGGTGGCCCACCTCCTCCAAAGCCACCACCACCACCGCCACCACCACTTCCACTGCCACCTCCTCCGCCATATCCGCCGCCTCCACCGAAGCCACCACCGCCACCACCACCACCAGATCCTTTAGGTTCTGCAGAGGAAGAAAACAGTCTTTACACAGGTTTGAACACTCTGAAAGAGCACTTCACCAGTTCTGGCCCAAGTAAAGAACCATGATGCAACCTGGACCCATGGGAGACAACTAGAATTTCATTAACAGGCAGGATAGTAAGGATTCACCCACCCTAACTGGAAAGGAGGGGACTCTTTCCTCTCCAGGGCAGCCGTTGGCCCAGTGGTGGGAACAGCGAGGACAGGTGGTGACCTGCTGCTACACCCCCACTCGGCTGCCTGCCGTGTGAGTTAGTACCAGTTCGCTGAATGTAAGGATCTTCAAAGAAAGTCTCAAGGGAGAAGATGTGGTAAAAGGTGAGAAGAAAGAAAATAGTAACAATTAAAAAAATAAAATATCTCATAATTTTACTCCTTGGAAATAACCACTCTTTTAGTGTATTTTTTCCTTGCCAGTGTCTTTTCATTTTCATATATTTTTTCTTAAAATTAAGACTAAAATTCACTGGATAGTTTCTAGCCTGCTTTTTTTCATTTAACACTTTATTGTTAGTATTTCCCATGCCATTAAATATTCTTTAAAATACAAGTTTAAAGGACTGCATAGTGTTTTAGAACATGAATGTATTGTAATTTATTTAACCATCTACTTATTTGATGGTCTTTTAGGTTGCTTTTAACTTTTTAATATCATTAAGCCCAATGGTAGGCTTTCACATTTAAAATTTTTTTTGCAATTTGAGACAGTGCAAAGATTTTGTTTTATTTTGCATTTATTTCAAAAATATTGTGAAAGCTTTTGAAATGGGCAAAGAAAGGAAGAACAAAGATAAAGGTGATTAATTCTAGCTTTCTGTATTATTTCCCATTGCCTTTGAGCTATTTTACTGCTCTGTAAATTTTAGAAAAATGATAATAATACAAATAGTATTTGTCACAGAAATGCAAATTGGTTGTGTTCAGTGGAATGCAACTGATACGGACCCATTTGTGCCTATTTGTAAATTCGCTCCAGCACTTAGCTGCCTGCCTATGCATGTGTGGTACTTTGAATTCTCTTTGCAACTGAAAACATCATGCTGATAACATCATTTTTCATTAATTAATAAGCAAAATAAAATCTTTGATATATGTTCATTTTATATCTGTATGAGAGCCATGATAATGTCCTCTTTAAAAAATTGTCTCATGTATGTGCGTTTTCTGAGGTGAAGCACTGTTTATAAAGCTCTGCCCCTGGGTCTTTGATGGGTGTTACCTGAGATCTACAGATTAATCCGGGAGACCTGACACTTTATAATAATCACACTTTCTGGAAACATGGCTTACTTTCCATGCCTTCTGATCTACTAAGGAAAGCTCTGTAATTTGTTTGATACGGGTCACACAGGCCTTTTGTTAGGGTTACTTTGAACACATTTTTGTTTTTTAAAATTGTGAAAGGAATGTTTTTTCTATTAAATTTTGTTATTGGTTATTATTATTGGCACCAGGAAATTTCATTTGCTATCTAATAAAACACTTTGCTATCTTTTTAACTTGAAATTTACAAAAAAATTATCTTGAATTTTCTAGTAAACATATGATTTTCAAATAATAAAGGTTCTTCCTCCTCTTTTTAAATAGTTGTGTCTTATTTCTGTTTTATATAAGTTATAACTTCTATAATAATGTAAATTATTAATGTTGCTAAAGGAAAACATTTTGATTTTAATGAGACTGCCTCTACTGTTTCTAAGTTATATGGTTTTCCTTATTTGCTATGAATTTATAGACTTTCTAACATTAAAAATGATATAAACTTTGGTTTTGGTGAATTATTTTTTAATATGCATATTGAATTAGATTTCTTGATTTTATTTTTTAGTTAGTACCCTCTCATCTATGATCCTAAGTGGTTCATCTATAGTAGGGTTTCTTACCCTTGGAGCAACTGATATTTGGGTCAGGTAAATCCTTCTTGTGGGTGGCGGTCTTGTTCTCTGTAGAACGTTGACAGCATCCCTGACCTCCACCCAATAATGTCAGTGGGAACGCACAGCTCACCACTTATGACAACTAAAAGAGCCTCCCGATGTCGCCGCAGGCCCCCTGACACACTGATATATAAGCTTTCTTCCTGCTCCTGTGCTGCCATCGTCGCACTGTGACAATAGGATTATACAGGTAGTTTCTGGTCTCTTCCTGTGTTTGGGAATTCATACGGCTTTTGAATTAGCTGTTTCTTTTTTTTTTTAAGATTTTATTTATTTATTTTTAGAGAGGGAAGGGAGGGAGATAGAGAGAGAAACATCAGTGTGCGGTTGCTGGGGGTCATGGCTTGCAACCCAGGCATGTGCCCTGACTGGGAATCGAACCTGCAACACTTTGGTTCGCAGCCCACGCTCAATCCACTGAGCTACACCAGCCAGGGCTTGAATTAGCTGTTTCTTATAATCTGAAAGAATTCACTGATAAAATCATCCAGCTCTAAGGTTTTAGGAGGGAAAGTAATACAATAAAGGTTACAGCTTTTTCCTTGCTCATTGAGGCTTCATAAGGGAATATTGGTAAATTTATGCTTTTCTTAGAAAATTAATTTAAGATTTCAAAATCATTTTGCATATAACTTCATTGTAGCATCCTTAATTTTAAAAAATCTGCTTTAAATCTCTTAGTTTATCTACTTCTTGAGTTCTAATTTTATTCATTTGTGTTTTCTTTTTTCTGGATTAGATTTATCATGCCTTTGTTAGCTCTGTATCTTTTCTAGGTACAGAGCTTTGGGGATACTTATGGGAGCTCTGCTGATAGAAGAAATTTGGAATTTTTACCGATTTTAACTATTGTCAGTAATTATTCGTTAATGAATGATACATCTTGCAATGTTGCATTTCCATAGGACACCTTTAAATGGTACTAAACATTCAGAGCAATCCATGCACGATCAGACAGCATCCATGAGTGGATCTCTCAGTAGAGAAGCTAAAGCAGTTAAAGACCGCTAACTGACACTGGTCACGAGTCATCAAACTGCAGGACAAGGCTGACTTTAAGTGTTATGTCATGCATAACTGTGGTTGACATTTTCATAATGAGCCCAGGGAGGTTTCACCTGTGAACAAATACAAAACCATAGATGGACTTTGTCACTGGCAAAGAGCTTGTGACAGCAGTCTTGCTGTCCCATTAATTGCATTGATAACAAGGGCATGCACTGGGTTGCATTTTGTGTTCACTATGCAAAGTGAGTAGTTGGAAGAGAGAAGAAATAACATTTATTCCCATTTAATGGGAGAAGTGGATCTTGAAGAAGTCATATTCTTGAAGAATATGAGTTTCCACTAGTGGATTCAGGACTGGGCCCCAGACTGTCCAGTCTCCTTTACCATCTGGGGAACTCACACCCCCCTCCCCGGAGCCTAGCTCCGGCTCATGTGGAGAGAACCGCTGGGCTCTGCCCCAGAGGCTGGCTACTAGCGGGGCTCCCCTGGCCCCATACCAGACATCATGACTTGGGAGTTGTTGGACCAAGGCTCCCCTTATATAAGTGACTGTGCTGGGATTCCCCTTGGGAGAGTCTTGTGACATGAATCAGGAGGACCAAGACAGTGATTATACATTAACCACATCAGTTTTGATCTAAAGGTAAAACTGTGTCAAGAGTCAAAGACCCCATAGTTCCTTTTTGAGGTGTGGTGTGTTCTCATTTGCACCACATTGCCCGCTGACAGAACAACATTCAAAGGCCTTTGTCTTGGTCTTCCTCTTTTCCAGCTACCCCCACACCAGTGTTCTCACCTAACTCTGATCTTTCCCCTCTTATTGGGCCCTTTTCCTAGAAATTCCTCCTAAGCCCCTCTTATCCTCCACTTGGCTATAATTTTACATCATTATTCACTTGTCTATTTCCCATTGAGTCCAAATGGGACCTGTGGTCCAGGACAAATTCTGGGGACATCTGGCTACAGTGGGAACATCTAGGGATGTGAGGAGAGTCTCGAGGCCTCATTACTGTCAGTAGACTCTAGTCACATATAACTTTTCATTCTGTTTTAAATGTTAATGAGTAACCCTGTGTGGTGGGTAATTGTTTGTTAATACACGCCCTGCCTTGCTCCAGAGAGTGTCTCAGACTTATCATGGGTAGATAAGTGAAGTTGTGATCTCAATTCCTCTTTCTATAAGCTTCTAATAATCATGTCTTACACTTGAATTTCACTTTGCAGACAACAAAACACTTTATAAGCATTGTCTCATTTGATGTTAACAATGAACTTGTGGGGATAGAAGAATAGTATTATCTCCATTTAATAAATGAGGACAATAGGTTTGGAGATGATAAATGATGGATGTGCCAGGACTTGAACCCACATCCTTTGATTCCAAGTCTAGGGCTCTTTCCCTATTTCATGCTGTTTTATGATCTGTGGTGCAAGGAGCAAAGGGTTAATTTCCAGAAAGTGTTTCAATCATTTAGAGAATCGCTGCTGTGTGTGACTTAGACAAAGAATTATTATACTGGCTTGCTGCAGCATTAGAGGGAACCCAAGCCGAAGCCTTGGCCTACAATGAGTGAGACAGTCCCTTATTCTGCTAGCTTTGCAGCTGTTGTTGACTTAAAAAAAAAAGGGTAGGGTGGATTGTTAGGCCATACACCATTTATCTCCATGGAAAATAACTTTTTTCACTTACTGTCCAATATCGGTGCACTTCTGTCATTGGTGACTGTCTTTTTTAGTTTCTTCCCTTTGTTGATGTCGGAGAGAAGAGCGTTTCTCCCAGCCTGCTCTGACTTATTCAAGGAAGGCTTTTCTGTATTGGCCTGAAAGGAAACCATGCAAACTCATATTCATCTCCTGAATGAAAATCACGCACTGCAAGACTCAGCGGGGACAGCTAGAGTACTGAAGCTAGTTATTCAGGTTGTTGGTGACAGGTTGTAAACTCTCCACAAGTTTTAGACCTGCTGTCATTCTTTTAAAGACCCGGACATTTGGGAATAGATGCGGAAGCAAACTGCATTTATTTTTAATGCAGGAAGAGTCAGTTCCCATTCAAAGTCTCTGAAGATTCAGACCATTGTCTGGCTGTAACCAGCAACGCCAGGGCTGGATGGCTAGAAACGAAAAGGGAATTTTAAGTCTGAGAAGATTCTGCAGGATACTACGAGGCCTCATTCTCCAAATGTGTCCTGAAGAGCAGCTTCTCTTTCTTACCTTTTAGAACTAACCTGCTGCGAGGAGAAAATTCTCTCTAGCACACTGTATTATTTTTTTTAATCTACTGTTTGAGAAAAATAATTCCCTCTGTTTACAATGCTAAAGATTTTTTGTTTCTTTTTAATTTAAGGGAGACTTGAGGTATAATTTGCAATAGTAAAATCACCCTCTCAGTGTATACAGTCCTAGGAGTTTTGACAAACACAGACAACCATGCAGGCACCACTGAGCAAGACCTCTAACATGTCCACCGCCCCAAACCCTGGCTCACGTCCCTTTGGCCTAAGGTGTTTCTTTGAAAGCTTAGCTCACAGAGATTGCAGAGCCAACAAAATGCTGCTTTAAAATATTTGAGTGTTTTCTATGTTTTTGGAATTCCTGGGAAAGATCCCTACTATGGAATTGGGTTCTTGTTTCTTCAGGATTATTGTAGGGTGTGGGGACATACACTCAAAAAGCCCAGCATATGAATTTGGAAGCTGGCGTGGTCAGTCACACTTGGAAACTGGTTTGGCCTGGCCTGGTCCCAGGAGGAGTCCTCTGGCAGACCTGGGAACCCTTGCAGTCTGGCCCCAGCCCTTTAGAAAGGGTCTGATTTTGGAGGTGCCAGTGAGGGTCACCGGAGGTAAACCAGGGAAGTTTAACTCGATACCTCACCCTGCTATTCACTGTAGTTAGAGGCAGTTAGAGGCAGAGGGAGAGCTAGGAAAAACCCTTCTGTGGGCTACATAGAATCTCTATGTGTTAAGCTACAAGGGTCTTAAGTTATAAAGTATTACTTGTCCATGGTAATAACTCTTAACATGTATATAACTTTTTACAATGTCAGGCACTGTTTTAGCACTTCACATGTATTAACTCATTTAGTCCCCATCAACCCTGTGAATCATTATTTTCATTTTAGAACCAAGGAAACTAAGGCACAGGTTAGATCATTTGCCCCAGTCACCCAGCTAGTAAGAGCAGGGTCTAGGATTTAAGCCCTGGCAGTCTGACTCCAGAGCTGTCCCTATAATCTGTTGGAAGGGTAAATGTGGGACCTAAAATGCCCCTTCCTCGAATGGGGAGATATCGTTAAAGGGTACTGACTTGCACCTGGAAGATGAAGTTCTGGAGATCTAATGCACAGAACAGTAATTACAGTCAACAATGTTGCGTTATCATCTGGCTAAGAGAACAAATCTTAAATGTTCTAGCCAAAAGAAATAATTATGTACTTCTGGCCAAGATGGAGGCCTAGGTAGATATACTTTGCCTCCTCACACAACTAAAAGAAGGACAACAACAAATTGAAAAACAATAAACAATTGCCAGAAAATTGAAGTGTACGGAAGTCCAACAACCAAGGAGTTAAAGAAGAAATATTCATCAAGACTGGTAGGAGGGGCAGAGACAGGCCGCTGGGGTGGAGAGGACTCACGGTGAGGCAGAAGCTGGAGGACTGGGAGAAACAACTGGGGAGTGAGACAGAGAGTGCAACCCAGGGTTCCAGCATGGGGAAATAAACCCCTAACTGTAAAAATCTGTGGGGATTGCAGCAGTAGGAGAAACTCTCAGCCTCACATGAGAGTTGGTTGGAGAGACCCTAGAACATACACAAACCCACCTACCCAGAAATCAGCACCAGAAGGGCCCAATTAGCTTGTGGGTAGCAGGGGAAGTGACTGAAAGCCAGCCTAGAGAGCTGAGCAAGTAACATTGTTCCCTCTCGGACCCCTCCCCAACACACAGCACCACAATGTGGTGATGCGCATTGCCCTGCCCTGGTGAATACCTAAGGCTCTGCCCCTTACTATGTAACAGGTACAACCAGACAAAGAAATATGGCCTGAATGAAAGAGTAGATCAAAGCTCCAAAAATACAACTAAGTGATGAAGAGATAGCCAACCTATTAGATGCAGAGTTCAAAACTCTGGTAGTCAGGATGCTCACAGAAATGGTTGAGTATGGTCATAAAGTAGAGGAAGAAGTGAAGGCTATGCAGAGTGAAATAAAGGAAAATGTACAGGGAACCAACAGTGACAGGAATTCCTTCCTGGGACTCAAATCAACGATTTGGACCAAAAGGAAGAAATAAACATTTAGCCAGAACAGATTGAAGAAACAAGAATTCAAAAAAAAATGAGGAGAGGCTGAGGAACCTCTAGGACAACTTTAAATGTTTCAACAGCCAAATCATAGGGGTGTTAGAAGGAGAAGAGGAAGAGCAAGAAATTGAAAACTTATTTGAAAAAATAATGGAGAACTTCCCTAACATGGCAAAGGAAATAGATTTTCAGGAAGTCCAGGAAGCTCTGAGAGTCCCAAAGAAGTCGGACCCAAGGAAGCAGGTACCTAGGCACATCATAATTACATTACCCAAGATTAAAGAGAAGGAGAGAATCTTAAAAGTAGCAACAGAAAAGGAGGCAGTTACCTACAAAGGAGTTCCCATCAGACTATCAGCTGATTTCTCAAAAGAAACCTTGCAGGCAAGAAGGGGCTGGAAAGAAGTATTCCAAGTCATGAAAGGCAAGGACCTATATGCAAGATTGCTCTATCCAGCAAAGCTGTCACTTAGAATGGAAGGGCAGATAAAGTGCTTCCCAGATAAGGTCAAGTGAAAGGAGTTCATCATTGCCAAGCCCTTATTATATTAAATGTTAAAGGGACTTATCTAAGAAATAAAAGAAGATCAAAAACTATGAACAGTAAAATGACAACAAACTCACAATGATCAATAACTGAACCTAAAAACGAAAACTAAAACCAAGCCAACAGCTAGAACAGGAACAGAATCACAGAAATGTAGATCACATGGAGGGTTATCAGCCAGGAATGGGAGGGAGGAGAAAGGGGGGAAAGGTACAGGGAACAAGAAGCATAAATGGTAGGTACAAAATAGACAGGGGGAGGTTAAGAATAGTATAGGAAATGGAGAAGCCAAAGAACTTATATGTATGACCCATGGACATGAACTAAGGTAGTGGAGGGTGGAGGCCAGTGCCAGGTGGAGGAGAATAAAGGGAAGAAAAGAAATGGGTCAACTGTCATAGCATAATCAATAAAATATATTAAAAAATAAAAATAAAATTAAAAAATAAAAATTTAAAAGGAAATAATTATGCAATGTGATAGAGGTATTAGCTAAAGCTATGGTACTAATTATAATATATAAATGTTTCAAATCAACACATTGTACTGCTTAAACTTATACAACATTATATGTCAATTGTATCTCAATGGGAAAAGTTAATAAGTAAAATGTCCCTTCTCCAGTGGTCCCAACACTCCACAATAGCAAGCCTATTAAGAGATTCTCAGCAGTCAGTTCCAGAAAAGCTCTTTGCATGTATAGTTCGTGTTTACTAATGGGATCATCCTCTACTGCTCTGAAACTTGTTTCTATAACTTAACAATATACCTTGGACATTTTAGAAAGAGCTTTTAAAATTACCTACTGTCTTCATTTTGAGGATGAACAAATCCCTGAGGACCAGAGAGGTTAAGTGATGTGCTCACACTGGATCTCCTACTGGTTTTGGGTCAGCAACCCTCAATGGCCGCCCTTCTGTCTCAAAATTTATGTTGACACCTGACGCCTTTGGGTGTGTCAATCCAGGTTCCTTAATTGTAGTGTCCCACTAAACTGTGTCCTGTGAGGGCCACCAACCCTGCGTTCCCTGCTACTTCTCTCAGATGCTGCTTTGAGTCAGGGGATAGTGGCTAGAAATGGGTTGGCAGGACAAAACAGCATTTCCCGAACTTCAATCATTCTGGTACAACTTTCCTGATTGTAATCATTTTCTCATGCTACCTGTTATTTATTTTATATTTTTCATTAAGTCTATTCACTATACAATTTACTATGCTACTTTTCAGCAAACATTTTCTTTTAAATTAACTGCTTTTATAACTGCATATGCTAGTTATAATTTTCAGAACATGAATAAAAACAAACATATAAACATTAAAATAAAACAAAAATTAAGGCACAGACTATCCAGCAGTGGTATACAGCCTACATTTTGGGGGAAATATAAACTAAATGCAGTTTATATTTGCAACATAGCAGGAATATGTTGGCCAGATCAGAGCTTTTCACACAAAATGCAATTTTAAAAACAATAGGCAAACACTACCATCAAGTTGCTGTGTTTCTAAATGCTTACTGTCATTTTCTGTACTTATTCCTCGGGGACTCTAACCAGCAGCTGGTGACCGTGCCTTAAAGAGCAGTGAGCTGCTTAATTGTCCATTCTTCTAATGGACAATTAGAAGATTGTCCAGCCTTAGATGGCCTGCATATAAATGTATCCCATGGAAACCTGGGCAAGAGACTTTTCCTCTTTGTGCCTCAGTTTCCTCAAATGAAAAATGAAGGGCCCATCACTGGCAGGCTTGTTAGCAACAAAGGCTTCACGTGCTGGGGAGGCCTTTGTCACGTGGCATGTCTGGGAGCCTCCGTGTGACCACGTGGAGGGCCGCCGACGTCCTGGAAGAGGGTGTGCTGACCTGTGAGGACGGGTCTGCCCAGGACCAGGATGAGCCCCGAGCGGAAATTCCTTTGGGAAGTACACATCTAAACACAAGGACAGATTTAAAGGGGGAGATAAGTGTGTGAGGGGAACCTGGGTAATGGTGGGAGTCGGGGTTATTTGTCAGAAACAGAGAGTGGGAAGAAAGAGGGTGAAAGGCAGAGAAAGAAAGGAGTGAGTCTGGAGGACACTTGAATGGACGCATTTGCAGACAGAGGCCTGGGTTTCTGGACTGTCATACCCAGAAGTTAAAGGTAAGAAGTTGAACCCATTTGAATGGAAAGAGTTCAGAACTGCCCTTGCGAACCTGTCTTGGGCCAGCACACGGGATGAACAGGACGCTTCCCCTGCCAGACACAGCTGAGGAAACCTAACACGCCACACTCCACACGCGTGCAGTGCACTGCACGAGGCCTCAGGCGGCAAGCCCTCCATGCTACATGTGCCTCGGCGCAGGCTCTGGCTTGCTCCGGCACCTGGAAAGCTCACTGTATCATATTTAAGCCAGAATGCAAAGGTGTGTGAAACAAACACATGGATGCCAGGGTCGACTTCATTTGTCTGCTTTATGCTAGGATGACAGAGGATGAGGAAGGACTCACCAGGGCAAACGTGGGCGGTGGCGGAGGTGCTGGAGGGGGAGGGACGGGCATCTTGGACAGTTAAGCTTTCAACAGTCTTGCTGACAAACCTGTACAAACAAAAGAAATAGAAACAAAATATGGTCATGAATAGATTTCTTAGCAATACTCTGTCCTTTTCCTCCCCCTTTCTCGCCAAAGTGACAGCCATTCACACAGGCCAGCCCTTGTAAGAGGTGGAATTACCTTCATGACATTGCTAAGATACGACTGTTCCAGAAGGACCCTGGCAGGGAGGTCTCTCAGACTGAGTGCCTGACGAAACTGGAAGCAAAATCCGGCACCCTGCTGCTCAATCCTACCTCCCACCTAAGCAGGTCGGGGGGCTGACCTGTGCAAGGGCCCTGGGCCTACGGCTGGAGCAGCTGGAGGTCATCATGATACTGCTGGACACGTATTCTGGCAAAGGCTCATGTTCAAGTGGCTCCTCGTCCTCACTCGTTTCCATGACAAGACCCCTTCTTGCTCTCCCACTCCTCCTCCATCCCATGCCTCGCCACTTTCTTTTCTGTGCAGATTCCTGACATTTGCCTGCGGCTGGGCACACACTGTATGCACGTCAAGATGAATCTGCTTCTGCTCTGGCCTTCACAGGACTAGTCCTCCAGGGAAAGGGAACAGAGACAAGGTAAGGTAAGCAGGTAAGGTGAGGGGTGAGGGGGCTCGATTCCTAGTGTGCTCCTTGAAATTTCCTTGTAGGGTCTAAGTGGGGAAAAAAGAGGGTGAAAAGAGACAGGGACTTAAACCTGTGACCCCTGGGCTGTTTACTAGAAGTGGGCTTCATGAGGAAAGCTTTGTGCATAGTGTGATCGCCCTGGGAACACAGGAAAGGCCAGACTCCGCGGCTGAGCGGGAGAGTTTAGGGCGACCCTGGTGGGTAGCAGCCGAAACTGCGCTGAGGAAGCTCCAGGAGTTACACCAGCCACAAATCCCGTCTCCCTTTCCCTCAGGCCTTGGAGTCCCTTCCCTGGGTCTCCTCCCGCAGGGTCCCAGTCCCAGTAGTACCTCACCCCCTTTCTCACCCAAAGCAATCCCAACTTCTCCCACCCAGCCCCTGCCACTGCTCCCAGAGGGGTCCCCGCTCAGCAGCATGGGCATCACCGGGGCCGTTAGAAACATCAAATCTCAGCCCCTCTCCCCACAACTGCATCTGCTTCAGCACTTGAACAAGACCCCTTGGTGATTCATCTAATTCAGAAGCCTGTCTGCAGAGCGTGAGCCTTAAGCCAGCGGGCAGCCTGGGGCGCCGACCACTTGAGTTAATGCCACTTCTACGGAACATGTGCCCCCGGTTTCCAACAGCAGAATTATCTTTCTTCCATTCATAAGAGTCTCCTATTGCAGAAAACAATTTCTTAGAACTTAAATTGAACTTAACCACTATAAATTAATGTGGAAAACTTATACCTTGAAACAAATGCTATAATAAAGCAGTGCTTTTCAACTGGAGTGCCGCGAGAATGTTTAAAACATGCAGTACCTGGCTCATGAGTCAGGGGCACTGACCTCCTTTCCCTTAGATTGTCAAATTAAAAACTGACAACAGCCAACAGAACAATAGCCGTCTAATGAATAAATCAAAATTATACACATTTTTTTGTCAGATGGACAAAAAAAATTTTTTTTGGTGTGCCTTGGAACTTTAGTACTTAGTTCACGTGCGCCATGGGGTGATAAAATGTTGAAAATCCTTTAGTAACACTGAGGTAGTGCTGGATGGCTTGCTTTCCGCTAACAGAAATGGATGGAAAAGCTAGAAGGCGGTGGCTGGACGTGCAAAGCTGCTGGAAGAAGGCGTGAGGGCAGTTTGGAACAGTCCTGTCCAAGACGGCTGCCTAGAAAAGAAAAACCTAAAAGCTCCAGGGCAGCAACGGCAGGTCTCACTTATTGACGGGTGACTGGATCCAGGATGTGTTACTTACATTGTCTCTAACTTTTACAGACCCTGCAAACCAGTGTGATTCTGCCAGTTCTGAAGAGGTCACTGAGACTCAGAGAAGTTAAGGAACTCACGGAAAGACCTGCACAATTTGTTCCAATCAAGTCCTTTCAACCCGGCTCTTTTTAGATAAGCAGTTTTAGGTAGGGAAAGGACTAGCTAACACTCAGTGCTACTGCTCACCTGCAAACTGGGTGAGACTCTGTTTTTCATAAGAGATCATCTCAGACAAGGATTCTTTTAAAATGTGTTCCTTACATTGGTTTTTCGCACGATGCCAAGTATACAGTCGTCCCTCGCTATACCGAGGTTCACTTATTGCGGCTTCACTGTACTGCGGGTTTTTTAAAAAAGGCCAAGCGGGTGGTGTAAGCAGGGTCAGCGCCTGTGCTCGGAGGTCTGTTAGGGGCTCTCCAGTTGCAGAAGGCGCCTTAGGAGGCCACGGAGTCAGACACCTCCTAGGATCAGGAGGAAGGACAGGGACCTGGAACTGGATTCGGGTCCAGCTGACTGTGAAACATACTGCGGCCAAAGCAATGGTATTATCAGAGCTGCAGAAGGCAGATCAATAAGGGGTAGTTTGGCTGGGTCCACCCAGAGGGCCCAAAAGGTGGGCTCCATGGCACAGACTACCCACGTGCTTGGTGGATGGAATGCCCCTCAGAGCTCGAGCTCATTGTGTCGGATCCCATGTTCCCCAGCTGACCCGTTGTCCTAGTCCTGAGAAGGGTGGATTCAGGTCACCAGGAACCCCGTGTGGGTTTGGCTCTCCTGAGTCGGTCTCTGGTTGCAAAGACCAAATTGGACTTCTGTCCTGTCATCTTAGAGGCCAAACTGCGGCAAATGGACCCTTTCAGGGGACTGCTACCCTGCAAGTCCAGTTTAATTATTTTACAATTTCCTGTTGTTGCCATTCCGGTTCTGACTATGCACCAACCGACATAAATAAACCCCTGCACCACAGGAGCCTGGCCTTCCCCTCCTGGGCCCCTCAGAGGCACGACAGGGAGAAGTTCTGTGGGGTAGGCTCTTGACTCTCCAAGGCTGATGCAGACCTGAGTACACTGAATGGCACCGGGGGTCAGGGATGCTGACCCCACACGTCCGCATGTAACCTCTGACCTCCCCAAAACCGAACTAGTAGCTTACTGTTGACTGAAAGCTTTACTGATAACAGTCAATTAACACATATACATATTACGTACTGTATTCTCACAATAAAGTACCAAAAAAAATATTACTAAGAAAATCGTAAGGAAGAGAAAGTATATTCATAATATTTTCTGAAAAAGAAAATCCGCATGTAAGTGGACCCACACAGCCCAAACCAGCGTGGCTCAAGGGTAATTGTAGTCTTTTCCCTCAGCAGCCGCAGCTTTCCCTGCCTCAGATTTCTCACTCCCTTCCTGACACACCCCTCCTCAGTGCTGACAGGTAATTGATTGACGGCAGAGGCTTCCAGGGTCTCTTGGCTTCTGCCTAGCTGAACAGCTGCGTGGGTGGACTTGTCTATAGGTTTGTGAGAACCTTCAGACTCAATCCAGTCACCTCACCACATGGGTCAAATCCCACCTCCCCCATGCTGGGCCCACACCAGGCCCACTTCTTGGCTGTCCTCCCACCAGACTTTGAACTCTTCTCGGTCTCCCTAATACCTGGCACAAAGTACGTGTCTCGTTAAATATGTGTTGAGTGGAAGAGCCAGGTGTCACACAAATAAGCCATGCGCCAGCCATTGGAATGGCTCCCAGCATCAGCCCTTGCACTCTGAGGTTTGGGCAAAGAATCAGCCCCGTATCAGAGGGGCTTACTAGCAGTGAGTACGGGACTTGCTCCCCTGGCAGTTCCTGACTTTGCCTGTGGAGCAGAACCCAAGGCCTTGGGAGCGCCCTGGCTTCACTCCTCTCATGGCATTAACGGCTCACATCAGAACCAGAACTGGGCCTTACTGAAGGGCCTCAAAAGCAGCCTGGATCCGAATGGACCAGGCATTCCCAACCTTGATCCTTACACCTTCAGGGTCTGCAGACCCAATTCAGGGGTTTGTGAACTTGGATGGAAAAAAAGGACATGTTTATATCTCCTAAGTTCTAGCATTTCCTTCAATTATGAAGGTAAGCCACAGATCACAGCACCTGAAACTTTTTCATCAACAGATTTTCACATGATGTTTTCACATGATGTTGCAACAGTTTCAGATCTGTCTTGAAATTATGGCACCATTTAGATCTGCTGTCAGATCTTGTACATATTTCTGTCTAACCAGTTCCTTAGCAATCCTCTGTATTTTGTTTTATGCATTTAACAACAGTCCAAGGAGGAGTCCTTTGGGCTTTGCCAGACACTGGTGTGGCCTATGGAACAAAAAGGGTTGGAATCCCTTTGAGAACATGAGAGCTGGGCCAGGAGACATGGTTTGGAATCTTTGCTCTGCTACCTAATAACCTGAGGTAAGAATGTAACTTCTCGCAGCCTCCCATTCCCACCGTTAAATGGGGGTTACTGGGAGGACGGCATGAAATGGTGCTCAGCAAGCTCTCAGCATGGCTGGTAGAGTGAGCAGTCAATAGGCAGCCCTAGACCTCTCTTCCTTAAGGGTGAGCACCAGTCCTGCTAGTGTGAGTGCCGCTTGAGAACCTGGCAGAGCAGGGACCAAGTTGGCGGCTTGGCTGAGGCCCTTGCTTAGCCCAGACTCCTGCGAGGGTAGAGCTGCACAGGTGGAAATGAGAGCCTGAAGACCTGGCCTTGCTGCGTGTGGTTCTGCCCTTGGGAGACAGGAACGCAGCAGGAAAGGCAGCCCTCATACAAGGCGAAGGACCAGGGCAGCGGCTCCCCAAGTGCAGGCTACCTTGTGCATCAGGATCAGCCGTGCATTGTGAGACCGCTGTGTCCCGCCTTCCACCGCAGCCAGGCTCCCTGACATCGGAGGATCTCTGACCTGCCCTTCTGCTGATCCTTGCCCTCCACCCCACCCTCACCCCAGGCATTACATTTGTAAGAACATTCACTTTTGACACTTTGAAGAATCATTTCACTGTTTAAATAACTGTCATCACAGAGAGAAAAGCCAGAGTTTTCTAAAATGTTCACCTTGTGTGTTGAATTTCATGTGCACAAAGAAAACCACAAGGATGGAAGACTTTTCTGTTTTCAGACACAGTGCTATGTGTTGAATTGTGCCCCTCCCAAATTCACCTGTTAAAGCCTGAACCCCCTAGTACCTCAGAATTGGAGATAAGACATCTAGAGAGGTGATTAGGTTAGGTGAGACCCTCAAATCCAATACGACTGGGGTCCTTATCGGAAGAGGAAGAGGCACCAGTGATGCAGGAGCACAAAGAAAGGCCAAGTGAGGACACAGGGAGAAGGTGCCCAGAAGACAGTCCTCGGGAAAAGCTGAACCTTTGACACCTTGATCTTGGACTTCTTTCTAGCCCGCAGGACTGCAAGACAATAAATTCTGCTGTTTGAGCCACTCAGTCTGAGGTTCTATTATGGCAGCCCTAGCAAGTTAACAAACACAGTTTTAACAATTCTTGTCTACTACCCCACTATGGAAATTATAGAATAATGGATTTTGAATAAAACATCCATCAATTGATTTCTTACCCAAAATATCTCTGGATTGTCATGTATTAAAGATATAAAAAAAATCATCCCAAACCCTAGGTAGGGTGTGTGAGTGATTACAAAAGTCTTCCTTAGTAATTGAATACACCATTCAAAACCCATCAAACTCTGGGAGAAAAAGTGTTACAGCGATGGGAGGGATCTACTAACACGCCTTTTAGAAAGGGACTGGCCCTGCGGGTTGAGAGAACAGAGCAGGGTATTTCGCATGAATGACTAAAAAATTCATTGACCGGTTTTTCTTCGCTGCCTACACACATGTAAGTACACACACAATACACATCGACACTTAGAAATGCTGGGATCCCCTCGTTCTGTGAAAGAAACGGTTGGCTTTGTCAGTTCCACTACGACGCCATTAGGTCAACATCACAGGCTAGCACTTATGCCAGACAGCACCGCACCTTGGGGCCCACAGCCCTCTCCTCCACATGTGATGCTGGCTATGAGGGACACCTGTGAGGAAGACCGAACTGCTGGGCACACTCCTCGCCCTACAACACGTATTCTCCCTGAAGGCACAGCCGATTAGAGGCTCACCTACAGCCCGCAGTTCAGTCAGGAAACTTACGGTTTCTTCTTCAAGGCGCTCATCTCAGAAAGAAGAATTATTTCTGAACGTAAAATGATCTGCCTTCTTAGAGTCAAGAGAACTGTCTAGTTATTTAAATAAACCGTTCCTCAGTTTCTCTAAGCCAACTTTAAATGCATTTTAGATCATGCCGTGTGCAGCCCACAGTACGGAACCATATGAAGAGGGGAGAGATTTCCGACACTGTCCAAGGAAAACATCTGATAGCCCTCAGAAGGCTGCCTCTGATCCTGGGGGGAGGGGGGGGGGCGGGCTGAATCAGCCACATTCTCCTAGAGATGATAAGAAGCAGGTTTATCCCATCATGTTCTATCACCATTTTGAACTATTCAAAAATATAAAGCATCTTGCTAAATAAATTCTTGCCAAAAGTCACCCCTAAATGCTACCCTACAAATGGGAGAAAATTAAACTTTTTTTCAAAAAGGTTGAATCAACAGAGGAGTATTTAATTTGCTGTGTGTGAGGGGCGTTAAGGTGAGGACCCATCATAATAGAGGTAACACAACTGGACAGATCCGAAGTTCCACATGCTCTCTTGCCCCCATTACTTTTTATTTTGTACCTTATTTCCATTTCCATTCATTTATGTTTTGCATTATATATAATGTTCTTAAATTATTTTTATGCATGTATTTTTCACATGCTCTTGCCTTCTTCAAGTTGAATTATTCTGAGGTTGTATTTGTTTTATGCTTCCAAAAGTAACATTTATTCATTTAGAAAACTACAGACAACACAAAAAATACACAAAGATGAAAATTAAACACAACAGTGGTATTTAACCACTGAAAGAATTTGATAATAATTAAGTTTTAGGTGAAAAGATTTGGGGTTAAAAATACCCAGGCAATTCTTGTTAATGTTTTTGGTATATAGGGTCCAGCACAAACAACACCCCCTTTTTTATGAGCTGATAACTTATACCAAATCTTTTATTACAAAATCATAAGCATGTGATTGTTATGTAACTCTGTAACATAACAATATCACACTCAAGCATACCATATGAGATTTTAGGTGAAATGTTTTCAAATCCCTGTCCATCTCATGGGAGACATTCACGTGCCCTACCAACCATACTCAACGGCGTTACTTCTGCTGGATTCTGTATATCCTTCTAGCTTATAAATACAGACACACACACCCTATCTATCTATACATACACACACACAATTGTTTGACTAATAAATACTAATAGAAGGAAATTTATAATAAATACAACTCAACCATGTTTTAGTAAGAAAAGTCTCTTAAATTTATATTGAGTTGTTATAACCATAAAAAAAAGATTGCAGAGGTATTCATTATAAAGCCAATGAACCCACTTCAAGTTATACTGTAAAAAGAAAGTTATTTAGCCAACTCAAATTGCTGCTAAAATCCTGAATTTTACAAAGCTTGTAGTTTTGGGATTCTTGCTGAATTATTCTTGATTCTATTCTTTGAGGGTCCTCCATGATGCAAGCTCAGTGGGATGTGTTTAAGATCTGCAAACCATTAGTACTAATTAAGATGAAGGTGGCTTTGTTCTTCAACTTCCTGTAAAAACGCTCAACAGGAAAATTGATGCTCACAGCAAACCACAGCCATCCTGTTTCTTTAGCACAATCTTTTCACAGCTGCAGTCGCCCGGAGTTTCTGTTTTACGGTATCAGTCACAGTGCAGCGTCTCTGCCCTAACCCTTACCCCCACTAGCCCAGCCTGTCCTTTGGCCATTTCAGAAAATCTGACATCTTTGCATAAAGTTTGTTTCTATTATTGTTACTCTTCCTCTTCTCAGGTCCAAGCTCAGAGGGCTGCAGGCAATGAGGCAATCGCCACAAGAGGAAAGACAGAGAAGGCTGCTCAACCGGAGAGGAAACAAGAGGTAGAGGACAGAAGGCAAGGGTTCCTTCATGACAAGCAAAGCAACAGCCTCACCTAGTTAGTTATCATTGTTGCTCTCAATCCGAGCTGAATGTGGAACACGAGGTTTCTGTCCACGCAACCCCTCATCTCTCAGAACCTACTTGCTCCTCTCTCCATTGAACATCATTTAAGACGATAGCGTAAGTTTATTCTGCTTATAGGCCATCTTGTCAGTGGTAAGGGTCTGTGTCCCAACTGTAGTTAGAGGGTTGTTGGCTATTTTAGAAATACTTCTTTTTGGACTTTAATTAGATAAGAGTTTAGAATTTTAGATAAGCTACTTTAGAAACACTTCTTTTAGAACTTATTTAGAGAAGAGTTGATTAATTTGAGGAGGTGAGCAAGGCACTTTTCAGAGAACACATTCTGAAACATCTACTATGTCATAACAATTAGTACGACACCAACTCACAATTTTACTGTAAGAGTAACTGCTAGGGAAATAAAGGCTGCTATGAAATAAAATTATTGTTTTAACCTGCTGTCACATGTTTAATTTAAAAATGAATGCAAATTTGGCCCTGGCTAGGTAGCTCAGCTGGTTACAGCATCATCCCCACGATGCCAAGTTTGTGGGTTCGATCTCCAGGCAAGGCACATACAAGAAGCAACCAATGAATGCATAAATAAGTGGAACAACAAATCTCTCTCTTTCTCTCTCTCAAAATTAAAAAAAAAACTAATGCAAATTCATAGACATCGAACCTTTTCAAAAGTGAGAAAATGAAGGTAAGTAGAATGATCCACCAACCCCGCTGTTGGTTAACTGTGGGAAAGGGAAGGGAAACCTTTCCTACTTTACCCACTTAACTGAAAAGTGTTGCTCTCCTCACACTACTTTCCATCTCTGCCAAGCATTAAGGAACTCAAATCTCAAAGCTAAAATTTTCCTAAATCCCCAGCACCACATTTAGTTTTATCCTGGAATTAAGATCTACTCCTGTCCCTGCTAAATACACACACACGCACACACTCACACACATGCATGCACCCTCACACATAATCACACACACTGCATTATGTTAACACACTTGATGTATTTTATTTATTTTATTGTTGAAAGTGGAGCCTTCTTACATAAGTTAGAAGTGCTACCAAACTTACTTCTGAAAAGGTCAAAAGACTCAGAAAGGAAAATGTCTCATTTGCTTTAAAGATATTTACCATTGCTGGGACATTTAAAATGAAGCATCTGTATAATCCCAAACTCGCAGGGCTGGAAAAAGTCATCTCGGTGTCTCTCAACTGCACTTAGGAAAAAGGCTCTTGAAATTATAGAACACTTCCTACGCACTTGGTTCTTAGGTGGCCTTGGGTACATTACTTACCCCTCTGAGTCCAGTTCCCACAATAAAATGGGGAAATAGTACTTATTAAATAGAATTATTAAATGAGGCAAGTGCTTAATAACTGTGGCCAGTTTTTCCTTTTTATTGGATTTATCGGGGTAGCACCGGTTAACGAAACCTGACAGGTTTCAGGTGCACAGGTCCACCACCCATCATCTTGCTCTGTGTTGTGTGTTCACCCTGCCAAGTCAAGTCTCCGCCCACCACCATTGATCCCCCCACCCCCACCCCCTGTCCCCACCCCTCTTCCCCACCGGGGATCACCACACTGTTGTCGGAGCCCATAAACTTTGTCCTCAATCCCTCCCACTCTCCCCCACCAGCCTCCCCTAACTCAACAGTTGTCAGTCTGCTCACTGTCTATAAGTCTGTCTCTATTTTGCTTGTTAGTTCATTTTGTTAGCCATTAAAAAAAACAAAATAAGCAAAAGTAAAGAGCCTAACACATAGTAAGTGTTCAATAAATGTCACTGTCTCCCTTCCTATTTTACTGTGAGAGGGAGAAACCAGAGTTGATCCAAGCCTTAGTTCATGCGTCCACACCCCTGTAAACCTCTGCATTACAAATGAATGGTGAAGGGAAGCATACATAAGGGGCATTTTAAATTTCTCAGAACAGCATACTAATTAAGGCATTCCTTATTCTAGTATTTTTTTTGGTTTTAATTTTCACAAGTGAGGGCTGCAAAATACAGACAGGTATTTATGACAGGGAGGGGAAATACGCTTTCCAACAAGAAGTAAATGTATGAAAACTTGGTAAAACAAAAATGAGTCAAACCTTAAGCAGCCAGAAACTTCCAAAGTAAATGACGTATTCAGGAAATGTTAAGCAAGCCTTCAAAAGGGCATACAACTTAAAAGGTCCAGGAATTAGGTAGCTTACTTCTGCTTACATTTATCGTAGACTGGGGAACTTCCCGCCTATAGGCCAGATCTAGAATTTGGTATCATTGGTGATCAGGGTGAAATTGCTGTTGGACCCAAGGACGGTTTTCAGCACAGGGATTTCTTTTAACTACTGCAGTCCACTCCAGCATGTGCAGTCCTCAAAGAGTTTAGATAGTAAAGTAATTGAAGAACTGTGAACAACTGACCTATGAATGAACTTTTCAAAGAGCATTAGAAAACCTGACTGTGACTTTAAGTAAATCATTTAAACCTCTTCAGACTATAAAAGGAAGAGTTTTAACTGGATGATGTTCCAGTTCAGAAGCAATATAAGTCTCTGACATGGACATAGAGTACTTAAAACTCACAATCCAAGTGAAGAGTCTGAATACTTTCCACGTGAATTGACCTCAAAACCTTTCCCAGGCTTCCGTTGTCCTCCGTTACTATGCCATCTTATTCTTTCTGCGGCCTTCCCACCCACCTTTATCTCTATCAACTGTTCTACTTCCCTGAATTAGCTCTTCCTGCAGCCTTTTCATCATTTGACCACTTCTCCATTTCCTACTCTGTACCCTAGTTATGCCACTGAATTATTTAAAAGAACTTGTACTTACTGACTAAACTGACATGTGCCCCAGAGGGAAAAACACTTTTTTGATACCCCCCCACCCCCCAAAAAATTCCTTAATCTGCTCCGTAGGTCTCTGGGTACATGGCTTGAAATTTTAACACTACAATATTTTATGCCAAAGCATTAATCATATTAAGTGAAAATAGTACTTTTGAATGCTCCAGAATTTGACTAGCAGCAGTGGCTGTGCACTGCACTGTCAGGATGCGGAACAGAATGCCTCTAAAGAGAAGCTGTTTTCTTAAAGGACTCTGCTTACAAATGGTTTAGTTTAGGACTGGAACTTCAGTAACAGGTCTGTAGCAATAGACGGCAACAGTTTAGTTCTGCGGTGATTTCCTTTGAAGCTTCCAGCGACTCTGCTTACTTTAAAAGCATTTACTGTTGCTGGTGAAAGCGACAATTCAAAGGCAACCGTGTGGACAACCCCACTGTACACGGAAAGGGTATGCTTCCTGACTGACATAAGCCCTAATTTTAAATGGGGAAGAAAATTCCTGTGGGTCCAAACTACCCAGCGGTCAGGAAAAATTCTACTGATAATCTTGCTTACATATTGACTCAAAACACAATTTAGGAATCACCCGCAATCAACATACTGGTGAAAATGGCATTCCGTGCCACAGGAACAGACGTGGTCTTCTACAGAGAAATTAAACGGTATCTCAGCATGCTAAATGGCCCATGAAAAGCCATTCAGTTCTCTCTCTAGCCGACACAGAAAATACATTTAGTTTAAATACAATGCTCCTTACCGTTAAAGGATACCGTAGGAAGGCATGATCAGGGACACAAGCAGACAGAGAGCAAGTGAGATACGAGCCCAGAGAGAAAACCGTCCCTGAAAAAGGCATCATCTTCTAACGCAAGTGTGGGGTCGGTTTTGGACAGCCATTTTGGACCAGCTCTGGCCTCCTGTTAAATGTGACATACTGAGTCAGAGGCAGACGTTCTTCTGTGGTTATTCGCTTCCTGTGTGATTAATTTGTTGTTTGTTCCTTCTTTGCTGCAGAAAAAGAAACTAGATTGGTTTTACTTAAGAAGTAAGCAAAAAAAAAAAAAAAGCCACAACCTAAACTAAACTAAAACAAAAGAAAGAAAGAAAAGAAATGTTTCTCTGTCCCCAGAGGAGAAACATACCTGTTTGGTAGACTAGCAGGAGGAGATCAGAACCTCCATCCAGTTAACAACCCAACTTTAATTTATTCTAAATACCTCCACAAAAATAATTGTTCATGGAACCTGCGATTCCTTCAGGAAAATTCCATTTGAAAGTACTACTCTCAGTATTAACTGTACCATTTAGTATTAAGGAAAAAAGTCACTCAAGAACTAAAAGCTCTCTGCCCTGGCTGGTGTGGCTCAGTGGATTGAATGCCGGCCTGCAAACCAAAGGGTCCCTGGTACGATTCCCAGTCAGAGCACATGCCTGGGTTGCAGGCCAGGTCCCCAGTAGGGAGCATACAAGAGCCAACCACACATTGACCACAATGATGTTTCTCTCCCTCTCTTTCTCCCACCCTTCCCCTCTGTCTAAAAAATAAATAAACAACATCTTTTAAAAAAAGAACTAAAAGCTCTCAAATACACTAGTAATTAAGATAAATGATTCTTCCTCATCTACAGAGCATTCAAGTGCATAGGGAGACAGTCACATATGCAGGTGAGGAAAGCTGGTCAGGTGCATGAATACAAATGAGTTTTGAAATGTGATTTGGTGCCCAAGTCAGGATGAATGATATAGAGCTCAGGGCATATGAAGATCAGCAGCTTTCTGTGCCAGAATGTTGTTTCTGTCCTTCATATTTAATGGAGTACCAATAACTCTCCCAGGGGATGCATGACAAAAGCACAGAGATAATGAACATGGAAGGAAAGTCAGATTTCTCATTAAAGGACTCGAAGATGTAGATAGGCAATGGAATATATTAGAAAATATTATACTAAAATTTTGAATATATATGAACAACCTGAAAATGCTTATAATTTTTTTCTAGGTCCATCTAAAAGGATCAGACTTAATGTTCACAACACATACCATGTAACTCTGATAAAATAATATCAGTTGAAAGAATGAAAAACAGGCATATTTAAGTAAGTAACTTTGTTGTAAAATCTGGACTTTGGGTCTTGATTTTGCTGGGTTCTGAGGAAAACGGCATGAAAAGACAAGTTGCCTATCATTTCCCTTACCTGTAAAATGATAGGACTGGGGAGACCAGTGGTTCTCCATTCAAGAGGCTGTTGGAAATGCATGGAGGAATTTTTAGTTGAAAGTGGGGGGCAGTGGGTTGTAGTGGTGGAGGGAGGGACCTGTAGGATTCATGGGTGGAGCCAGGAATATAAAAATGTCCCATGTTACTTAAGACAGTCTCACACAAAGTACCAGAAGGGATACTAAGATAGTTGATGTCTAAGGTTCTCTCAAACTCTAAATTCTTTGAGATATGAGCCCAGCTACATGAGCAGAGTTATCATGATGCCAGGCCATGGCAGGATTCCTGGACACCCAGCATGGGAGGATTAGTGACTGAGAGTCCTCTCCCTTGCCTGGAGCCTCTTCAGGCATGACTGTATCCCTCTTGCCTGGCATGGGGTCTGGAGTCCAAGGGACACTCAATGTATGGATAATACATGGAGGCGTGGGGCTGGATGGAGGTGGAGGCCTGCAGCTTTCATCTCCTTCCCCCTCTACTAACCTCAGGAAAACAGAAAACCTGACAAACTACCAAGTAAATGCCTGAGTGAATTTATGCGGAAGTCTAACTATAGTTGGGTCTAAAAAGAGAACATGGGCAATATGATGATTTCTCCATGTAGTTTCAAAATTATTTTTAAGTTCTCTAAGTAAGGCACCCCAAACACACACAAACACACACAGAGAAACATATGCACGCTCGGTATGCCATGTGGTTCATGGCTATTCCTATCCACTACAGACCGCTCAGTTAGAAGACAGTATGTCACGGAGAAGGCTGGAGCCTCTGAGACATGCAAGGGGGGAGTTGTCTGGAGTTTGTGTCTATTTCATCTTTAATGAAAACCTGTAAACACAGTCAACCCTGAGCATATTTATGGTGTCTACCATGCATCATAGGACCTAAATCTGATAATGCTCCTCCCCTGCTGGAAACCCTCCAGTGGTTTCTCATTTCACTTAGGAAGTCCAAAGTCTCTGCCCAGACTCACACAGACCCACAATATCTGGCCCCTCCCTAGTCCTCTGACCTCATCTCAAGTAACATTCCCTCTTGCTGATTTATCTTCTAGCCCTTTCTCTTCCTTAAATGCATCAAGCTCATTTGTACTTCGGGACCTCACTCTTATCAGCCATCTCATTGCCACTTGGTTCCTTCTTATTCTTCAGCTGTCAGCAAAAATGTCCTCATTCACACCCCATCTCTGCTCCTGCTTTCTTTTACGCATAGCATATGTCACTACTTGACATTTTTTCATTTATTTACTTGTATGTCTCTACCCACTAGAATTCAAGCTCCATGACTACAGGGACCTTTCTTCCTGCTATCACCTCAGCATCTGGACCAGCATCTGACACCTGCAAGGTGCTCAATTAATATTGTTTGTTGAATAAAAAAGAAAATCAACAACTCCTAAAAATTCTACCGAAATATAACATTCCCTTAAAAGTTTAAGATTGTTCCCCCTGTAACAGTGAATAAGGAACGTCAAGACTAGATTTGAACCTTCTTGAGAAGGCTTAACAGGAATTTCTCCAAAAGGAAGATTCCACAGATAAGCAGGTAAGCCCACCAGGGGTCTTGGTAGAGTCTTATGCACTGCAGATAGCTTATGCCATTGGGCAGTGGGGAGGAAAAAATAGATTAAGAAAGCTGAAAAGACTTACAGCCAAGATGGAGGCATAGGTGGATATGCTTTGCTTCCTCACACAACCAAAAGAAGGATAACAAATTTAAAAACAAAAAACAACCAGAACTGTCAGAAAACTGTATGGAAGTCTGATAACCAAGGAGTTAAAGAAGAAACATTCATCCAGACTGGTCAACTGAGACAAAGAAATATGGCCCTAATGAAAGAACAGATCAAAACTCCAGAAGAAGAACTAAGTGATGAAGAGATAGATAGTCAACCTATCAGATGCACAGTTCAAAATAGTGATAATCAGGATGCTCACAGAAATGACTGAGCATGGATGCAAAATAGCAGAAGAAGTGCAGGCTATGCAAAGTGATGTAAAAAATATATATACAGGGAACCAACAGTTACAGGAAGGAAACCAGGACTCAAATCAACAATTTGGACCAGAAGGAAGCAATAAACATTCAACCAGAACAGAATGAAGAAACAAGAATTCAAAAAAAATGAGAGGCTTAGGAACCTCTGGGACAACTTTAAACATTCCAACATCCGAATCATAGGGGTGCCAGACGAGAAGAGGAAGAGCAAGAAATTGAAAAGTTACTTGAAAAAAGAATGAAGGAAAAGTTCCCCAATCTGGCAAAGGAAACAGACTTCCAGGAAGTCCAGGAAGCTCAGAGAGTCCCAAAGAAGTGGAACCCAAGGAAGCACACACCAAGGCACATCATAATTACATTACCCAAGATGAAAGATAAGGAGAGAATCTTAAAAGCAGCAAGAGAAAAGGAGACAGTTACCTACAAAGGAGCTCCCATCAGACTCTCAGCAGATTTCTCAAAAGAGACCTTACAGGCAGGAAGAGGCTGGAAAGAAGTGTTCAAAGTCATGAAAGACAAAAATCTACATCCAAATTACTTTATCCAGCAAAACCATCATTTAGAATGGAAGGGCAGATAAAGTGTTTCCCAGATAAGGTAAAGTGAAAGGAGTTCATCATTGCCAAGCCCTTATTATATGAAATGTTAAAGGGACTTATCTAAGAAAAAGAAGATAAAAAATGTGAACAGTAAAATGACAACAAACACAACTATCAACAACTGAACCTAAAAAACAAAAACAAACTAAGCAAACAACCAGAACAGGAACAGAATCACAGAAATGGAGATCACATGGAGGGTTATCAGCAGGGGAGTAGGAGGGAGGAGAATGGGGGGAAAAGGTACAAGGAATAAGAAGCATAAATGGTAGGTACAAAATAGACAGGGGGAGGTTAAGAATAATGTAGGAAATGGAGAAGCCAAAGAACTTACATGTATGACCCATGGACATGAACTAAGGGAGGGCAGATCCTTGTGGGAGGGGGGTGGAGGTGGATAAATCAGAGAAAAAAAATGGGACAAACTGTAATAGCATAATCAATAAAATATACATAAAAAATAAAGCTGAAAAGAATCCCATTGGAAAGAAATGGGGGCAATTACAACATAAAGGAAGTGGGGCAGGAAAAGAGGGAGTCACAGGAGAGACAATGTGGTGGGTAGGGAGAGTTCCAACCACATGGCTGCAGGGGCCTTGGAGGCCAAGCTCTGCTGTGGATGACACACAGGTGCTGGACCTGAAAGAGCCTTCTGACCTTCCTCTGTGATGAGGTGTTCCCGATCAGCATCAGCCTTTTACTATTAGGAATTTTAAAGCTACAGAGATCAAAGTCCACACCATCATTTACAGATGAGGAAATGGGGGGTCCAGAGGACCACGTGACCTGTTCAGGTCACACAGCAGGCAGTAGCCATGCTGGGTCAGAAGGCCAGTCGCCCGCCCCAATGTCTAGTGTCATTATTACCTTAAGCCTCATTTTAGGTTCAGAAGAGGATTTCACTTCCTTCTTTTCCATCAGCATAAGGAGAAACAGAAGAAAGAGATAAGAAGCAGCAGCAGAAACAGGGGTAGGGAGAGGGCTGTGATGTGGAGGGGAGAAGTTGAGTGTAGAATGTGTATTGATTGCTGATTGGGCTGTTATTACTGGGTTGGCCAAAAATTTCGTTTGTTTTTTTCCCATAAGATGGCTCTTATAGTGCTTAGTTGTCTTTAACTTCATTTGAAACAATTTTGTTAGATTGTATTGTGACAGCTGTCATATTAGTGTGTATTTAAAAAAAGGTTATCAAAATTGGTGAATTTTTGTGTAGCCATTTTAATATTGAAGATGGAAGAAAATATACAACATTTCCAGCATATTATGCTTTATTATTTCAAGAAAGGTAAAAACACAACTGAAATGCAAGAAAAAGATTTGTGCAGTGTATGGAGAAGGTGCTGTGACTGATCGAATGTGTCAACAGTGGTTTGCAAAGTTTCGTGCTGGAGAGTTCTTGTTGGACAAGCTCCATGGTCGATCAGACCAGCTGACATTGATAGCGATTA
The DNA here is from genome assembly GCF_019186645.2 of Phyllostomus hastatus. Taxonomy (NCBI): domain Eukaryota; kingdom Metazoa; phylum Chordata; class Mammalia; order Chiroptera; family Phyllostomidae; genus Phyllostomus; species Phyllostomus hastatus. Next base: position 16,715,003 of record NW_025333498.1, on the reverse strand, counting down.
AATCAAGGCATTAATTGAGAACAATCAATGTTATACCACATAGGACATAGCTGACATACTCAAAATATCCAAATCAAGAGGTTTTGGTGAAAATGAAAAACATGTCTTTTATTTTAAAGGAAAAAACTAAATGGACTTTTTTTGCCAACCAAGTATAATCAAAGGCCAAAAATAAGTGGATTGAGAACTTGAGGCAAATAAAGACAATCAGAATTCTGGCATTCAAAGAGAATTTAACTCAATACATAGACCAGCCTGAGCTTAACAATAGAGTAAAGCAATAATCAATAGGCCCTCAGACCAATCAGTCAAAGAATCCTCCATATTAATCTGCAGAAATAAAAAACCAAGAGCAAACAGATTATAAAACAGCAGCATGTCTTGAAAACACCAGTCTTGGAAAGCAGTAAAGAATCAGTCACAGCCAGTGACCCTCCTGTGGTGACCCCAAACCAACAGAGACTGAATCCGGGCAATAGCGACATGTATATAATGTGAGTGGTTTTCAAAGAAAAATAACTCTGGTTTTTCAAGTTGTGTTTCCACTGTTAAGTGTGAGTATCTTCCCTGGTTAAAAGATGTTTTTATTGTATTCCCTCAATTCTAACACCTTCATTTAGCAGAATGCCCCCCTTTATGACTTGTCAGGTGAATAAGAAACAGTACCAGATTAAATGAATGCATTTATTGAAAGAAGAATTCCACATTCAAAATATTAAAACAGGGAAATTATGTGCTTGAAAAGAAACAAAGGAATTTCCCTCTTCCCGATAAAATTATCAACACACTTACATAGAGGGTTGATCACTTAAAAATAATCTCAAAAGTAGAGAAATTAAAAACAAGTTCTATACTACTCTGTGCTCTATTAATATAGATTAGTATAATCTTGCTTGGGGGAAAATTTGGAATGCATTTCTTTGTTCTGGCAGCTCAGCATCCATTTACCCCGCCCCCCGCCCCCAATGACGGCCTTTCGTCTTTGTTTGGAGGCTCATCTCTCCCTCACTGTCAGACCCTGTGGGCCCAGAGGCATTCACTCCAGCTCCAGAGATGAGAAGAGTGGGGCCTGGTGTTCATTTGCTCCCAGAGGCTTTGTTGGTGATGCCTGTGACCTCATCAGCACCACGGGAACTTGTGGCCAGGGGTAAAGATTCTCCCCACAGGATGAGCAATATGTGAGGGTGTGGGGGCTGGAATGGCCACACTCAACCTCTGACCACATGAGGTCTGAAACTGAGGCCAGTGAAGCGGGGACTTGGGGGTAGAGAAAAAGCAGCTACTGACTTTGTTGGTTGAATCTATCTATACCTGAGGCTAGCCTCATTTCTGGACTTTGAATGTATGCTAGTAAATGAATTTTCCATTTTGTCTGAACTAGGTGTGGTCAGGTTTTCTATCTTAAGTGATGTAGGAATGGGTACTAGAAGTGAGCGCTCAATGTGACTAACTCTGAAATGTGCAATGACTGTACGTACCATTAAAGGATTTGGAGGGAGGGAGGGAGGGAGGAAGGAAGGAAGGAAGGAAGGAAGGGAGGGAGGGAGGGAGGGAGGGAAGGAAAGAAAGAAAAAGGAAAGAAAGGAAAGAAAGAAAGAAAGAAAGAAAGAAGGAAAGTTAGTTGGAGTGTGTTGGCTATTTTTTACAGCCTTCAGTCAGATCCATAGGAAAGAGATAAACTTAGGCTGAAACTGCCTGGAAGCAACCAAGAAAGTTAAGAGTCAAATAATCTGGAGACTTGTGAGACTGTCTGGAGACTTGAGAGACCAATTTCTCTACGTTACGCTCATGTTAGATGGCGTAGCATCAGAAAGTAAGGACCGTATCAGGACATATTTTGGAACGCAACGGAAGCCCAATTCTCCACTGTCCCTCCAAAGACATTCCGTTGTGTTCTCTCATCTGACCAACAGGCCAGTTACTTTCATTGGGATGTGCTGGGGTCCATCTCAGGAGCAAGAAGTAAGTTATCAGTGGTCCCACCACCTCAGGACATTGTTCTTTAAAAAAATATATATTTTATTTATTTATTTTTAGACAGGAGAAGGGAAGGAAAAATAAAGGGAGAGAAACATTAATATATGGTTGCCTCTCACACACCCCCTACTGGGGACCTGGCCTGCATCCCAGGTGTGTGCCCTGATCGGGAATTGAACCAGCAACCCTTTTGTTGGTGGCCTGGTGCCCAATCCCCTGAGCCACACCAGCCAGGGCCATTATTTCAAATTGTACCTAATCAGAGATGAAGATAGAGGCCACGAAGTTAGGGTGTGGAGGCTGGTTCATCTGCTAGGAGACAGAAGTTTCCTGGTTTGGCATTCAAAGACTAGACTCAACACATTCTTGAGTTTTGGCCACTAGTCCACAGAGTTCACAGACTGGACACTACAGGATGAAGCCTGAGACTTGTTAAAAACAGTGTATGATGGCTCAGACACTAAGGCAATCCCAAGGTCCCTGAAACCAGGAGAACAAGAAGTAGGCTGTGGAATAGGGGTAGCCCTGCTCTTATATATGGTTCTGGAAGGTAACAGATAAGAATGATCCCCCCAGTGAGCAGAAGCAGTGTAAGCCTCTGGATGAGCAAAGTTCTCATCAACAGCACAAGTGGAGTTTGTTCAGTGGGCTATAAATATGCTAAAGACTGGTGACCAGTGTCCAGTGACTGATGTCTCATTCTCTCCTTTCCCAAATGGAAATTTAATCACAAAATTCCTCTGCCGTTTTCCCACTGTATACTGGGTATTAAACTTAGAATTTAACCATTTGGATACAAGAGATACTACTATGTCTAGTGCTGACAACAAGACTGTGGAGAGTTTGGACTTGATGCTGGACTTGGACCTGAATTCGCTGTCTCTTTGGGAGGACGGTGAGTGAAATGTATTACGTGGGGGCACTTTTGAAATTGCATTATGGGAAGACACGTGTCTGTGTGGATGCTGGACAGGTAAAAAGAGTACACATTTGTTGGTTTCAGGCTGTCCAGCATCCATTCCCTTGAATTAGAGTAATAACCTCAGATGTTGGGGAGAGAGAGAACCACTGATCTCCTAACTCTTTTGCTGTTCCGACTTCAGCTGGGCTAGCTCTACCTTGACTCCAAGAATAGAAAGTGACCACCAGTTAGGCTCTGTGGTTCTCTGGCTACAGTGACTGGTTCAGAGAAGAGCACTGACTGCTTCTGTACCAAGGAGATGCAATGAGACTTTCTGTAAGACGTCTGTGGCTGGGACTGGCGGCATTATAGCCACACTGCACACATACAGAGGCTGAGAATGAAGCCAGTGCAGGAAAGAGCTTTACGGGGAGCCTGAGACTCAAGAGATATGGCAGTCAGATGCAATGCAGTACTTGGATCCTAATACAAATGAACTAAAAAATATGAGGCAACCAGAAATTTGAATACTAATCGATATTTAACCATCCTAAGATTACTGCTAAATTTTACTTGTAATAATGTCATTGAGGTTAAGTTGTTTTTTACAAGGAAGCCTTAATTTGTAGAGACACACACTGAAACATTGTGGAGGACATGGTCTGATGTCTGGGTTTGCTCCAAAGGACAGTGGAAATGAGGGGGAGTGGGCAGGGGAACAAACGAAACGAAGAGGCCTGAGATGATTATCCTTGAAGCTGGGCGGGGTGTGCACGGCAGTTTGTTATAATATTCTGACTACTTTTCATGTACATTTGAAATGTTTCCATAACAAAAAGTTTCAAAAATAAAATAAAAATGCCTTGTGGCTCGTTCCCTTCTTCATCCACTAGAGGCTGTTCAAGAGGTTTGCTCACTCTAACATACATGTGCTCAGACCTGGGAGCTATAGAAGTTAACGTTTTATTTCTCAAAACGATCTCTTTAGCTCATGGATGAAATGGGACAGAGGCTGAGTGGTCCTCCATAACTCACCTATAAGTGGAACCTAATCAACAAAACAAAGGAGCAAAATATAACTAGAGACATGGAAATAAAGAACAAACTGAGAGTAACCAGAGGGGAAGGGTTGTCAAGGAACATGTATAAAGGACACGTGGACAAAGACCATGGGGGGCAGGGGAGGACTGAATGTGGGAGGTGGGGGTGGGTAGGGTGGGGAAGAGTAACAGGGTGGGGGGTGGGAATGAAGACAGCTGTAATTGAACAATTAAAAAGGAACTCAAATAGTTCTTCCCCACAAAAGTATTAAACTTTTAAAATCTGAGACTCTCTTAATGGCAACAAAAAAGCAAAACTGAAAATTCCAATCAACCAAAGAACAAAAAAAACCCCTTTAACTAGATCAACAACCTTTCCATTAGATTAGTAGAAATATGCTTTGAGTCATACATGCAGGTCTATATTTTCTAGTAGCTGCATTAAAAAAAAGTAAAAAATAAAATTGTAATAATATACTTTAATACACTAGGTATTTGAAAAGTATTATCATTACATGTGCTCACAGTAAAAAACATTAACTAGGTACTCTGCCGCTTTTATGCACACTAACTTTTCAAAACCAGGTGTGTGTTTTACTGCCAGCAACACAGAGCCACCACTACCCTGGACCACACAACCCTAGATGCTGAGGGTCTGGTGGGCAGGAGCCCTGTCTTACTCAACCTCTTCCCTGGCAGGGTGCCTGGGTGACACTTAACAGACAATCAGCAAGAGTCCTGGGGAAGTCTAGGGCCACTCTCGGCTGCCAAGAGCCCCTCAGGGCTATCGCTTCAGGGCTAAAAACAGTTCGTTGTGCTTGGAGCCATCTCTCAGAACAGGGCGTTGACTACGTGCTCTTGGGTGTGTGTTCAGTGGGATTTTTGACCAAAATTGGCATCTCCCTCCCAGAGTCCTTGTGCTGACAACGCTAGTACAGGACTTGACTCCCCCGAGACACTGGCTGCAGTACTCTCACACTGGGGCCTCAGAAGAGATTCACAGACTCAGAAGCCTCTGTGGCTTTCCTCTGTACACCAAGGAAGAGCTGAAGTCCTTGCTGTGACTGGCAACAACTGCAGGATGGACACTCCCCACTTATCCTCTGTAGATCTTTTCTACCTCTTCCCCCGCCCCGCCTCCCATCTCTGTTTCAGGGCTTTTGTGCTGACACTTTTCTCCGGGTGACAAGTCTGTTCCCTCATTCCAGTCATGTCTGCATTCTCTGGGCACGGTCCGCTCTTCCCACTCGAGGGGGAGCTCCATGAGGGCAGAGAGCTTGTGTTGTTCTTCACTGCCTGCCCAGTGGCTTAAATCAGTAACTGACATATCACAGGGACTTGGCAAAAATTTGTGAATGGATTTTAAAAGCTTCCAACTCCAAGTTTAGTTTAATCCTTCATTTGATGGAAGGCTGCGATGAGGCTGCCACATGCTGGGCTCCAGCAAAGGAGGTCCCTGGGTGGGGCAGAACTGTGCTCTATCTGCTCCTGCAGAGAGACCCTGGGGGCTCTGGCCTCTCCTGATGGGCTGCGGCACAGGACAGCCCCGGAAAAAGGCAACACAGGGACCTGCCCACAGAGTTAACAACCCTCTTTTCAAGCAGGGCTATTTGCCAGTGTCAGAGATGTGTCGGGGTCTCTTAATTTAATTAAAAGGCAAAAATTTCCCAGTTGGTCACCAACATCCAATGCCAGTGGCCCACAGGGGAAAACCCATGTGAAATACAGAGAGAAGTTTCTTACGACTCAAGGGGCAAACTGGCGGAAAGCCCCATCTTCACATCCTGCCCTGTGCACACTGTGCACACGCAGGGAGGAACTACTGGCACATGGGGAGCTGTATGTTCCTTTTGGCGGCCAATCATTAGCTATGCAGCTAGATGCAGTTTTTACAATCATTTCTGGGGTAGGGACAATAGACATCTCGTTCTTTATTCCAACTTCTCTCTAGCTCTAGGGCTACACGGTGTCTTGCCCTGGAGGAGAGAACCACGTGCATGTGAAAGCAGTTCCCTGGGGTATAGAGGAAACAAGGGCCTATCAGCTTTGCACCTCTGGGCCCAACATCACCCACCTGAAACCTGCAGCAAGGGCTCAGTGGCCCGACACTTCCCCTGGGACCTCCGACTGCACAGAAGCCAGGCCTGGCGGTGCAGCTGCTACTTAAGAGAGACAAACCCCAGCACTCTGCCTGGGGACAGTAAATGGGGACATTTGTAGATATCACAACCATGGAGGGCCCTCCTGGGATTCAGACCCAGGGGCCAGAGGTGCTAGACAACATGCAACATACCAGACTGCCCTGCTCAGCAAACTACCTTCTCACATGACCTTCAAAGTCCTGCTAGCCCTTGATATGGGTGGAAAACTGTTCCTAGTTATCTGAGTGTAGACCTTATCTCCATTTTACATATAAGCTTAAAGTAATTATTGCACTGTTGTGTCAGTTCCTGAATTTTCTAGTAATGCAACTGTTATATAAATGAAATACTATGTTTTGCTTGGATTTTTACCAAGAATTGTTCACCCCTTCTGGAAAATCATGTGCCCAAAGACACTGCCACTTGAGGTAAAAGTCTCTAACTCTTACCCAGGTTAGTCTGAAGTTAAAGCTGTTCCATTTGTGGTGATTCAGGGGTGTCCAGCCTTTTGACGTCTCTGGGCCATACTGGAAGAATTATCTTGAGCCACATATTAAACACAAACACTAACAAAAACTGATGAGCAAAAAAAAAGGTTTTAAGTACACTTATGATTTTGTGTTGGGCCGCATTCACAGTCACCCTGGGTTGCAAGCGGCCCAAGGGCCGTGGGGTGGACACCCCTGGTGCAAACACCTGACCACTTACCTCATTTTGCTTATAATGAGTTGTACCTGATATCTTGCAAATTGAAGTCATTTTTAGGATAAATTATGTTCCTCTTATTTCTCCCTTTTTAAAATGTATCAATTATTATTTTTTTTATCCTCAACTGAGAACAGTTTTTATTGCTTGTAGAGAGAGAGAAAGGGAGAACAGAAGGGGAGAGAAACACCAACTGGCTGCCTCCCACATGCACCCAGACTGGGGATTGTACATGCTGGGACTGGGGATCAAACCCTCAACCTAGCTATGTGTCCTGACTGGGAATCAAACCCCACAACCATTTCATTACAGGAGAATGAGCCAACCAACTGAGTCACACTGGCCAGGGTCATTTCTCTTTTTAATTGCAGATAAAAATTACGTGGATTTTGGAGGAAATTATATGTGAGGTCAGATGATTTCATCTATGAAAGTTCACTGAAGCCTTTGAAGGGAACATAAGAAAATATTGTCATTAGAGGCGGCCACGGGGTCAGACAAGGCTGACAGCCATTGCTTCTGGTGCTGTGCAGATGTCTGCACATCCCTGGGCTCTGTTCAAGTCACGGGCAGAGTTTGACGGCTCTGCTCATCCAGCCTGGGAAGAGGCGAGAGGAGCCTGTGGGGACCACCACTGCCACTCCCCTACAGTCCTGGGAGGGAACCTTGCTCACACTTTATTCTAAATGATCACAGATGTGTGAGGTACTTCTTCCTCTTGTGTCTTAGCAAGCCCTGCTTTTCTCTGTGGCTTTCCCAAAACACAATTTGTTCTACCCCAGGTTTCCTTCTGACTTCATTACTGTAAGAACTTTTCTGCCTCCCATTTAGCTTCTCTAATTCCCCAAATGACTGGAAAACAGACGGTCGGAAAGCACTATGAGGTCTTCCCTCAGGGGTGGCAACCCTTTCAGCCAGAGGAAAGACAATGGAAAGTGCATCCTACTGGACCAAATGGACACACCTTGTTCCCCCAACTCCAGGTAGGGCTGCAGGGGCAATGGGATCAGCTTCCGCACTCTGTGTGTGTATGCCTCCTTAACGCTGACTTTCCCTGCTTCGTGGAAACCGCTTCATGCAGTCTTGGACCATTTCCTTCTGTTTCCAAACCATTCCAACAGGATGATCAGTTGGTGGCTTGTGTAAAAACAATCCCATGACTATATTTAAATATTGACTAGTTTGAGAGTAACCAACCACAAACATCTGAGGTATGAAAACCACATGTGGTTTATGTTTTGTAGGGTACCTTCAGGAAGCTAAATGGGCAGTTAAAAAACCTAAATGGCCTCTCCCTGCCTCATTTACCATCATTAAACAAACAAACAAAAAGCAAGGAAACAAAAAAACAACACTAAGCAACAATTAATCAGAATCAAAACTCTTAGCTTTTTGGGCTTTGGGTTCTTAGCTTTTGGGTGAAAGTTGCCTCCTAGCACAGCAAATAAGTAGCTGTCTGGTTGGTGTGGCTCTAAGGTCAAGAATAACCTGTTAGCACCCTGACTGGTATGGCTCAGTGGGTTGGGTGCTGTCCCACAAAGTGTACCGTCTCGGGTTCAGTTCCTGATTGGAGCACATGCCTAGGGGTTGTGGGTTTGGTCCCCAGTTGGAGTGTATATGAGAGGCAACCAACTGATGTCTCTCTGGTGCATCGATGTTTCTCTCCCTCTCTTTCTCCTTTCCTTGCTCTCTCTAAAACATAAATAAATAAATAAATAAATAGAATAACCTGTTAGCATAATCTCCACTTTGGCCAACATCCCCTCCCACCCCTGACCACCACCCCTTTCTATCACCACAGCTGCTTCCTTCCACATTAGCTTCTCCAGGTCCAGGCTCTGCCACTGATGCCCTTCCTAGCCCCACACTCAACCTCTCAGCCCTCTTCCTCAGCTAAAAATAAAAACACACAAAAAAAGTAACTTTCTAGTAACAAAAATATTTTCTGTGATCTTTTTAACTGCCTTCCCCTATGCTCGGGTCTGACTGCAGGGCTAACCAGTGGGCGGGGCGCTGTTAGGGCCCCTACGTGGGGAGCAGTCGTCCACATGCACTGTTTGAGGTGTCCGGGACGCTGCAGCCATCAAACACACAAAATTCTCCACCCTCGAGGAGCTTACATTTATATCCGAGTTGATGCTGTTAAGGTAAAAAACAAAGACCAACCTTGAAAATTCCCTGAGCGGACAAAACCAGTTTAGTCATACAAGCAGAGCTTAGTTTAGCTTATCTTGCAAGACTAACTTGATCTGAGTCATTTCTTGCATTTATGCCTCTGGAAATAATAAGCAAAACTTGACCTGTTTCCCAAGGTTGATATAAGGTTACTGCTGACCAATTCCCTATCATTTAAAAAAAATTCTAGTATCAGAACCAATCACTGTGAAGCATAAACAGTCACTGCTTTCTCAGTCTATTAGCTGCTTTGTAACAATATGCCCTGAGCCTCATTCCATATTTTGATTTTCATGCTTCCTGTGTGCAAACCATCTTTTTGGTGTGTGCACAATAAACTTTTACTAATTACTAACTTTGGCGATTCATTGGTTTTACTTTTGCTATTTCTGCATATCTGACAATGTGATGGAAGGAACAGGAATCTATCCCAGACCTGTGAAGTGCAGGTGTTCAGCTCCACTCAGCTAATCCGATGGACACTCTTACCAATTACCCCCAGAAGAAAGGCTAACTCAGGCCAGTTCTAATGTGAATGTAAAGTACTCCACAGTCCTTGCAGGGTAGTCATTTCAATTTGAAAACCAGTCTATACAAATATACTTGAAGGTATGCTGACAGGCCAGCCCACAAGGGTGACCAAACTGAACCTTCATTTCCAAGGCTTCAAAGGAAAGGACTGAGAGGTGGCAGAGGGAAGGGAGGTTCATTTCTCTCTGGAGCACTCCAGCCTCAGCCTCTGCCCCCTTCTCTAAGCCAGCCCTACATTCTCCCTTGAACCCACTCAGGAGCCTAAGGGGCTCCTGTCTCAAAGTTATGCTTACATGTAGGTCATAATTCCCTTTCCTAGGAGAACATGATCTCATTGAGACATAGCAGGGGGAGATCAAGTTGTTGCTTCTTATTTTTAAAGAGAGAAATTATTAACCCCAATAATGTTGAATTAGTAGTCTTTTTGTTGAGATAAAAGAAGACATTTGGTTGGAGGGAGACACCATATAGTAGAGTCACATTGTCTAGGGTTAACTTCCTTCAGTTTCTTCCACTTTTTACAACTAACTTCCTTCACATACAAACATTTTTTCTTAAAAAGTCATACATGGAAAAGTTTGAAAATTTTAAGTAATATAATTTTTTATGACCCATTAGTACTCAGAGAAGAAATTTCCTTCTAGTCTTTTTCTCTCTGTGTATGTATCTAAAATGAGGTTCTGTATACATATATGTACATATATACATACATATATGTATACATATATAAATGGTTTAATATCTTTCTTTTTCACATTTTCCCATATTATTAATATCTTTCTTTTTCACATTTTCCCATATTATTATATATTCTCCTAACATAATTTTAATGGGTGCATAATTCATTTTATGGATGTTCCATTACCTATGTAAATATTTTTCATTGTTAGACATTTAAACTGCATCTAATTTTATTAGTATGAATCCTACTATAATTAATATACTTGTATCTAAATGTTTGTAGTCATTTCAGATTATTTCCTTAGGATGAATTTATTAGAGTACAAATACTGGAATAGAAGATGTGAAGTTTTTCTCATCCTGATATATATTGTTAAATTGTTTTCTCAAAGTTTTAGCATGCATACTTTCATTTCTTTTCAACATGTACTATTATCACTTCTGAAAATTTATGCCAGTTTGAAAGACAAAACATTATATGTATGGGCATTTTTAATTTTTTTCTTTGATTATTAGTGAGATTGACCATGTTTCAGATATGCATTGTCTTCTCCACTATTGGTACATCTTTCTCCACTAATTGTTATCTTGATTTTTTAAAATCACTGAGTTTTAGTGTTTTCCATATTTCTTTCACTTTTGAATCTGAAGATTACCTAAAAGCTCCACGACTTTTCATTTTCATAGACAAAATAAAATCTTGTAACCATTAAGGGTCTTGGGTGGTTAGCATTGATCATTTTGGTAAGTTTATAAAGCAAATTTCATTAATCAAGGACGGCCTCCATCCTCAACACATACACACTTACAAAAGAATTCTCTTAGACTGTCAATGTGGCTGTTTTGTGCAGCCTATGAGAATTTTCACCATCCTAGGAAATACTTCCACCCAATGTGGAATATTTCCATTCCATGCAGAATGTCCAGGCACATCTTGCCACAGTTCCTCCTACCTCAAACGCAGAAGTAGGAATGCCTTGATTTATGTTATACACATGCAGACCTGTGCAAAGCCCTAAAGTTTCAGTACAGAAAGCAACCATTATGACCCTGAGTCGGTTTGTTCCATCTCCTACAAGGCCAGAATTCCCACCAACTAAGCAGTAATTTAGAATGACCTAATGAGTATCCAAGCTTCCTTTATTTTCGCCATCTTTATTAGCCACTATGCAAATATTTTGGAAAAAGTAAAATTTAATTAAGAGTTTTTTTTTTTAATGTTTGAAAGCCTGGCAATAAAAACCTCTTTCTGGGCACAGATCATTCAAAATAACTGCAGTTACCTACTTAATGATCCATCCAAGAACCTGGGCTGGAGTGACATCCTCTGATCTCCTTTCCACCTGTGTCTTCCCAACTCAGGGGCTGTTCCTCACTTTCTACAGTTCTCTCCTGGACTTAGGAGATATTCACTATGTCTAAATGCGACAGGCAAGTGTTTTGGGGTGAAGTGCCTGGAGCATACTAAACACTTAATAGTGCCGGCTGTCATTACTATTACTAAGTGAGCTAAACTTCTCCCCAGTTAATGCTGCTTGGTAAAGGAAGGAACAGAGCAGGCAAAGCGGCTCCTTCTGTTTATAGAGGGATAGTGCAAGCAACGCAAGAATGAAGAATTTACTCTATTCGATAGTGAGGAATACCTGGGTACTAGTAATTTCAGAGTCTCCATTTTATATCAGTTCTACAACTAGTTTTTGAATCTTCTGAAGCCTCTTTCAAAAAGCTGGCATTGGTCCACTCAATCTCTGCTGGTCCCTGTCTCATTCACGAATGCCCCTGCATTTTTGTGCAAGTTCACACATCACTAGACTCAATGAACACAAATTCAGGGAAAATGCCCCTAGGAACTTCCTAAAGATACAGTTTCTCCTAAAAGGTAAGGAGAATAGGGATTAGTAAATTGATTTTATGCTCACTGCCTTATTTCCATTTCATTCGGAGGGGGTCCAATCAGGAGGTTAAAGCTCCAGGAGGAAGGTGAGAGCCACTCACCCTCGAGCCCTCCACGGCAGAGCGCAGGCTCCTGTTCGGTGCACTAGGACAATGTCCACAAGCTCTTTGCAGTGGTCTCAACCACCTGGGAACTGGAAGACAGAGCTTATTTACAAGGCTGTTTTTTCTTTTAAGGGAATGAGGAGTAAAGAGAGAGAACAGTAATGGTCTGTGGATGTTTTCAGAGGTGGCATATATTGAACTGAGAGAAAACAGGTCTTGAGGCAAGATCCGATTTCTCGGAGCAAGTGAGAAAACAAAACCACATTCCTATAATTATGCCCAAGTTCAGCCACCACCAGATGATGGCACTCTGACGTGAAAGACAGCAGTGCCAAGAATCAAATAAAGCTTCAGCAAAATTCAATGCCACACAGAAAACACATTAAGTATCCAACTCCTGTTGGCAGGGAATTCATGGAAAACCAATGTGAAGATCACTGATGTAAAATTTTATTTTCCAAAGGACAAAGGCGTCTGTCTATGCACAGGACTTTCTGTCTAGATTACTCCTAGTGCAGACTACTCTGTGGAGGCATATTTCTAACAATTCTTCACTAGAGGTGTCTTCTGAATTCTCTTCTACCTCTAACTGCACAAATGTGGAGCTAAGGCTGTCTTCTCTTGCTTCTTCACCCCCGCCTTTGTATCTTGAAAATATAGGTGCAAGTTTCTCAAAAATGCTGAGAGATACACAAAAAAGATGTATCGCACAACATCTTTATAGGCAAAAGCAACATGAGAAGTGTAAGTAATGGAGAAGAGCAGGAACACACTGCATTCGACTCTGAAATCTTTCAAGATTACTATCTGTGATGAATATATCATCACTCTTAAAATAAGTTCTAAAATTAGAATACATTCTAAAGTGTCCAAAAACAATGGAAAACACAGCATGCACTGTATTGCTCCGTGAAGTACGCTAACTGATACCTTTTACCACTTTGTCTACAGCTGGGCTTTTACAAAAATAAAGTCCAGAAAAAGACTGGGTTAACTCAGTGATGAATTTTCTTAAGTGAACTCCCACCTCTCACCTTTTCTCCACAATAAAAAGCAATCACACTTTTAAAAATGTGAAATCATGGACACACACAACAGTGTGGTGATTGAGAGAGGGAGGGGGTGGGTGGAGGTGAAAGGGGAATAAACAGCGATGGGAAAAATACAATAAAGTAAATGTAAAATATAATGTAAAAAATAATACAAAATCAGAGTGTGGTGAGAGTCAAATCATTCTTTTAAATGCATAAATCTGGGAGTATAAAAATTACTATGAACTTATTAAGGTTATATATTTTAATTGCCGGTTTTCTTTTCTTTTTTTAAGATTTTATTTATTTATTTTTAGAGAGGGGAAGAGAGGTAGAAGAAGAGGGAGAGAAACATCAGTGTGTGGTTGCCTCTCACACACCCCCCACTGAGGACCTGGCCCCCAAGCCAGGCATGTGCCAGGACTGGGAATCGAACCAGTGACCTTTCAGTTCACAGGCTGGCACTCAATCCACTGAGCCACGCCAAGCAGGGCCAGTTTTATTATCTTTAGCATATGCATAAGGGTACTTACAGATTTAGAATTTACTCTTGAGATACTATAAAACATCACTAGCTTCATGACCAAAGAAATATATGAATATGGAAAAAGGTAATAAAATTTACAAAATGTGTTAGTAAAAGCACTGTATATGTTTGTATAAAAACATTTAAAACTATTTAAAGGTCATTGCCAAAAAATATTTAAAATATAATAAAAAGAAAGTTAAAAATGGCTTTACTTAAATTTCAGTTGCTAAAATTTAACAGGGCCAGAGAATGTGGAAGCATCAAAGTTTAAGTAGAAATCCACATTAAAAAATTTCCATGGATTTCTCAGAGAGGCAGAGACAGAGAGAGAGAGAGCGAGGGAGCAGGCAAAGGGTCATCTGAGGACATTATTTTAGCCTCAACTTGAGTATCATTCAAATGGGGGAGCCAACGCCTGTTATTACAAAATGCAGTTTTCTACTGCTAAGCTCAGATGACATCCCCCCCATCTGCCAAAATTAGTGGATGAGAAATCATTTCATGAAGTCATACACAGACATGAAATACACTAGTAAAAGTTTGCTGCCATCCCTCAATCATCGCTTTGCTTGCCTAGGCTGGTGGCCAGCAGAAATATCTCCCTCTGCAAAACTGTTCAAAGTAATGACTCGGAGGAAGTGGTGTGCTGATACTATGAAAAAATCCCTCAAACACAAAGATAGTTCAAAAAGCATCTGTGTATGGCTCAGAGGAAACAAACAGCTCAGCTAATTTAACTCCAGATAAACCCCAGAGACCGGTTTACCTTGGCGATAGCTATACACACATGCAGGAAACTGAAGTACGGCACTTGTGCAGTGATTTCATTTGGTGCCAAGGGGATAAGAGGGCAGGGTTACCCATCCTGGGGTCAGGAGGAAGAGAATTTGTCCTACCTCTCATGGCTTCAGACAGAGAATCACAAATATGTAAGAGGACTTCATACCTTTTTATGAGACAGGTGGGCCCTGGACCACTGCCGAAATGGTCAATCGATGACCCTTCCTGAAGCCACTAGTAGACCAGAAGCTAATAATGAGCTGCTAACACATGGTATCTCCACTGCTGAAGCCTTCACGTGGGTCGTTCCACAGTGTCCTTACAGAGCCAGGAAGAGAGCAGGACACCTACAACAGTTGTTTCACTGGTCAACTTTGGGCTGAAATGCACTCACAATCTTTAAAATGACCACTATTGAATTTTCAGGTTTTGAGCATTTCAAAATATTCTTCATATTAAACAAACACATCAGCAATAAAGATCACATTATATTTGGCTTTGAAAACCATTTGGACTTTTCTGAAAATGCAGCTGCTTTTCTGAGAGAACAGGTGGAGATTGCTACCCACATCTTAAGAAGGTCCTTATTTTTATTTTCAAATAACTTTTATTTGAGATCATTAGATGTGTTAGCAAAAGTCTTTAAATTGTTTTTTCAATCCAGGGTCGGTATTGCTATTTTGATGTCTTTATTGCTAACGGGGTTAAGGAGGCTAAAAAAGCCCTCTGGTTTTGATCATTTGAGCAAATTAATTTCACAGTTAAAAGCCTATTTCTTTTTTCTTTCTTCTTTATTTCTCTCTCTCTCTCTTTCTTTTGTGAGAGGGAGACAGGAAAAAGGGATTAATCTTTAATATCAGAAATGTGTGACACTGACTTTCCACTGGGTACTGAGATTTTTTTAGTTCAAACATTTAGTACCCAGATCACATGTGGGGACAATTAAAATGCTTTAAATGCTGCTCTCCCTTCTTCAAGTGTTGGCCATAATATTCAAGCTGGGCACAGAAAGCAGCGATTTTTGTCTCACTAAGTAACCAACTCGAAGGGCAGCTCCAAGCTCTGTAGTTTTTGCAGTTTGTCTTTCTAGGTGGTACACCCATCAGCAATCCTCTGCAGCCCATAAAACCCAGCATAACCCTCTGGGCTTCTCTGGAAAAAAACCACATTGAGTAATAAGGGATAGAATGCTCCCTGTTCAGTGTTTCCAGTGGTATTGTCTGGCCAGAAGAAATACCAAATCACAGGCATCTGGGCAGAAGAGATGGCCCAGAAAGAACAATGATCTTAGACAGTACTGACCCCCCAGATTCAACATTTCCTGCTGTCTGCTTCATGCTGAGCTATAGGCATTGCAGCCAACAGCCATTTCTATCAGACGTGACTCCAGCTCTCAGATGGTCTTAAAGTGGCAATGGCCAACTTCCAGGGGGTGAGATGTTGTTCTGATTACAGTGAAAATATAGGGATCGGTGAAAAGATGTGGGTCCATGGCAATGACATTGAAAGGGGTGTGGTCTTATGAGAATGTGCACCATGTGATGCTAACATTCTCCAAAAGAGCTTTCCCAAAGGTAGCATTCATTCAGCTATAGAAAATAATTAGAAAGCCCATTGGCATCTCTGTGTAGTTTATACATTATAGTATGTGTTCTTGGCTGGTCTACGTGATGGAAAAAATCGAGTAAGATACCAGAAAGTAGACTGGGTGCAGTGTGAACCGATGCAAAGGTGGAAAGGGCATGGCCTAGAAAAAGGCAGAGGTTCAAAAAAAGCCCTCTGAGGTTTTGTTTCATTGCCACAGTTCTTAGTCATATAATTTCCTTTGTGGATCTCACCAGTAACAAATGGGCCTTAGAAAATGAATCAGTATGCTAGTTGGAAAATGCCAAAAGTCCTTTTGTCTCTTCAACTGTTAAGTTTTCTTGTTTTGTACCCTCTCTTTATTCTATGAGTCCTCTTTTCAGAATAATTAGAAATCCCATAATTACAAGAGCTTCCTTGGTACCTACATTCCCCTTCTGAGATCAATTGCAGCTGGACCCACCATGGTCACAGCCAACTGGGCGAGAGCAGGCCCCTGGCCGACAGGTGGCCAGTCTTCAGGCTACTGACCACACTGTGAGAGCGCTGGGCATGAGAAACTCTGCTCAGGCAAGGCAGTCAGGTTCCTCCTTGTCTTGGAATTATGAACTGGGAATTGTGGACATGAGCAGCCTATTAGTCACAACAGAGGCTGAGAAGAGACAGAAAAGAACAGCTGAGCCAGTTAACTGGTGGACCTGACAGAGATGATCCGTCTCCTGGGGCTGCAGGAAAACCAGAGTTTTTCAGGTACTTAAACTGAATCCTAGTTTTGAATAATTCTGATAGGATTAATATTAACAATAATGACCATTATAACAGCTAACATGTACTGCACCCCTTACTTAGTGCTAAAAAGCATTCTAGGCAGTTTTACAAGTATTAATTAATTCAGTTTCCACTATAACTCTGTGAGGAAGATGATGATGATGATGGTGGTGGTGGTATTGAAGCACAGAGAAGTTAAGTGGCTTGACTAAGGCTGCACAGCTCCTAAGTGGCAAAGACACAACTGCTCCACAGTCTGTTCTTCCAACCAGTATGTGCCTCCCTGTGAGGATCATCCTGGGTTTCCCATCTTCTTTATTCTCCATCCTTATAATAAAGCCCCTTTATTAAGGGGGCCTGACAGTCTATTTCTTGCCCCCCCCATTGCCTCACAATTAGCATTTTTCTTGGATCTACTCATGATGAATCATAGTAACTTAAGTATATATTTATTAGTTCAAGAACTATTTAATGCTTACTGTGTACCAGGAACTGCTCTAAGCTTTGGAAGCTAATGAAGAAGCAGCACTTTTCTATCTCTCAGGAACCTTCTACACTGCCATGGCCTTATGCATGATATAGCCTATTCTTGTACGTATTGTACCCTATTTTTGCATAAGAATATATTGTATCCTGAGCTCACTGATAAAATAATGTCTAAAAAGCACATTTAAAAAAATCACTATATTCCAGCCAAGATGGAGGCATAGGGTAGATATACTTTGCTTCCTCACACCACCAAAAGAAGGATAACAACCAATTTAAAAACAAAAAAACAACCAGAACTGACAGAAAATCAAACTGTATGGAAGTCCAACAACCAAGGAGTTTAAGAAGAAACATTCATCTAGACTAGTAAGAGGGGTATAGAGGACTCGTGTGGCAAGGGGGTGGCTGGCGGACCGGGTTGGTGAGCGGCGACTGGCAGACCTGGAGGTCCCACATTCACAAGTGGATAAACCAGGAAGGATAACTGGAGAGCAAGGCAAACTGTGCAACCCAGGGTTCCAGCACAGGAAAATAAAGCCTCAAAACCTCTGGCTGTAAAAACCTATGGGGATTGTGGCAGCAGAAGAAATTGCTGGTCTCACAGGCAAGTCTGTTGGAGGGGCCCACAGTGTCCTAGAATGTACACAAGCCCATCCACCTGGGAATCAGCACCAGGCCAGCACCCGAAAGGGCATAATTCACTTGTGGGTAGCAGAGGAGGTGACTGAAAGCAGGGCAAAAGCCGAGCAAGTGGCATTGTTCCCTCTCTGACCCCTCCCCCACATATAGCACTACAATTCAGTAATGTGAGTTTCCCTGCCCTGGTGAATACCTAAGGTTCTAAGCCTTACAACATAATAGATGCACCGAGACAAAGAAATATGGCCCAAATGAAAGAACAGATCAAAACTCCAGAAAAAGATAGCCAACCTATCAGACTCAGATTCAAAATACTGGTAATCAAGATGCTCACAAAAATGACTGAGTATGGCCACAAATAAAGAAAAAAGGCTATAAAAAGTGAAAAAAGGAAAATATACAGGGAACCAACAGTGAAGGGAAGGAAACAAGGACTCAAGTCAACAATTTGGAACAGAAGGAAGAAATAAACATTCAACCAGAACAGAATGAAGAAACAAGAGTTCAAAAAAATGAGGAGAGGCTTAGGAACCTCTGGGACAACTTTAAACATTCCAACATCCGAATCATAGGGGTGCCAGAAGGAGAAGAGGAAGAGCAAGAAATTGAAAACTTGTTTGAAAAAATAATGAAGGAGAACTTCCCTAATTTGGCAAAGAAAACAGACATGCAAATTCAGGAAGCTCAGAGAGTCCCAAAGAAATTGGACCCAAGGAGGAGCACACCAAGACATCATAATTACATTACCCAAGATGAAAGATAAGGAGAGAATCTTAAAAGCAGCAAAAGAAAAGGAGACAGTTATCTACAAAGGAGTTCTCATAAGACTCAGCTTATTTCTCAAATGAAACCCTACAGGCAAGAAGGGGCTGGAAAGAAGTATTCAAAGTCATGAGAGGCAGGGACCTACATCAAGATTATACTACCCAGCAAAGAAAGCTATTATTTAGAATGGGAGGGCAGATAAAGTGCTTCCCAGATAAGGTCAAGTTAAAGGAGTGCCTTATCACCAAGCCCTTATCATATGAAATGCTAAAGAGACTTATCTAAGAAAAGAGGAAGATCAAAACTATGAACAGTAAAATAACAACAAACACAACTATGAACAACTGAACCTAAAAAAAAAAAAACTAAGCAAACAACTAGAACTGGAACAGAATCACAGAAATGGAGATCATATGGAGGGTTATCAGCAGGGGAGTGGGAGGGGGAGAATGGGGGAAAAGGTACAGGGAATAAGTAGCATAAATGGTAGGTACAAAATAGGGGAGTTAAAGAATAGTGTAGGAAATGGAAAAGACGAAGAGCTTATATGTATGACCTATGGATTAGAACTAAGCCAGGGGGAATGCTGGAGGGAGGGGGATGCAGGGCTGAGGGGGATAAAGGGGAGAAAAAATGGGACAACTGTAATAGCATAATCAATAAAATGTATTTTTTTTAAAAAAGCACTACAATGAAAACAGACTAAGTAAAGATGGCTCCCTCAGAGGTCTTCCTTCCTGGGATGCAGGGTCAGAGCCAAGGGGATGGCAACAAGTCACGCTCAAGCCGGCTGAGAACAGCTCTACAGGAGTAGGCGCTGCAGTGTCCCGCACAGACACTGAAGAGCAGCGGTGAGTGTTCAGAAGCATGAACCATGGCCTCGTCCTCTGCTCTGTGGTAGCTCATTGTTGGCAACTTGTTCACAGAACAGATCTCCCTCATCACCCAGTAGGTATTTATGTGTCTGTAGCACCTGTGAGATGGATGCTCCCAGACACCAGGGGTCACTCCTTATCTGCCACTCCTACAGCGCCTGGCACACATCTTTACATCTGACAGGCACTGAATACATTGATTGATTTATCTACTTTTATCGTTAAAGTATATTTGCCATATAATAATAATTTCAAATATGTAACATAGTGATTTAACATTTATATACCTTATGAAGTGATCACCACTATAAGTTTAGTAGCTGTCACCTTACAAAGTTATTATATGATTGATTATATTTCCTATGGTTTAAAATACATGTCCCTGGGACTTATTTTAAAAGTAGAAATTTTTATCTCTTAGTCCCCTTCACATTTCTCACTCTTACCCCTACCCCTTCCCTGCTGGCAACCATTAGTTAATTCTCTGTATCTATGAGTCTGTTTTGTTTTATTTTTCAGATTCCACATACAAATGAAATTTTACAGTATTTGTCTCTGTCTGACTTATTCACTTAGCATAATACTCTCTAGGTTCACCTGTGTTGTCACAGGTGGCAAGATTTAATCCTTTTTATGTCTGAGTAATATTCCATTGTATCTATAACCACACATTCTTTATCAATTCATCTATGGATGAACACCTAGGTTGCTTTCATATTTTGCCCATTGTAAGTAATTCTATAAACATGGAGGTGCATACATCTTTAATTAGTGTTTTTGTTTTCTTCAGGTAAATGCCCAGGAATGAAACTCCTGGGTCATATGGTTGTTCCATTTCAAATTTTTTCAGGAACCACCATAGTGGCTACAATAATTTACACTCCCGCCAACAGTGCACAAGGGCTCCCTTTTTCCCACACACATGCCAATACTTGTTATTTGTTGTCTTTTGATAATAGCCATTCTGACAGGAATGAGGGCATTTTAAATGATTTTTCTCCCTGAATTGTGACAGCAGCATAGGCCTTTGGGACCAGTAGAGCAATGGATATGGAAGGCTTCACAGAGGAGGCGACTCAGGAGCTGCGTCTGTGCTTGAAAGCAGTCTGCGGGGCAGAGAGCGAGAAGAACATCCCGGGTGGTAAGAGAGGAAGACTGCTTATGAGTTGTGGATGAAACATGGTGGCCAGAGGGGATGAGCGCTGGTGGGAGATGAGGCTGAAAAGGTACTCTGGGGTCAGCAGTATTTAGGAACTTGGACTTTTGCCTGGAGCTGTTGAGGCCCCATGAGATGTTTAAGCCATGTTACCATGGTACAACCTGTGCTTTATCAAGCTCCCTCTGATGACAGCAAGGGGAAGAACCAAAGACTTTGAAGGCAAGAGATTTATCTGTATCAGATCAGCCCAAAAGCTTTGAAGGTCTAAATTAGGGAAGAGCCAGGGGAAATATAAAAAAGATGGATTTGAGCAATATTTAATAAGAAGAAATAGGGCACAGAAATTTATTAGACATGGATGGCATTCGTGAGATGGGGAACGAAGGCAGAGGTCGGGGCTTTGGTGGGAAGGGATTTGCATACACTGAGCTTGAGATCTGGCAAGATATCAGGCATATTCAGAAAGCAAATGGAAATACAAATTTGGATGATCAGACAGAGTCTATGACTTCTGTTGGTGATGATGTCGCAAGTGCTGCTAATCCTACTACAGTTTACTGGCTACATTCATTACTGAAGTCCTTATGCAAGTTTTCAGTTAGATGTTAGTGAAAATAAACATGCAGTATTTCCCCCATACAGTTCACAAGGTTCAAGTTAAAAACCCCTGTGTTAAAGGAATCAGCACATCTAGACTTGCACCATCTAAAAATCAGTTCAATGCTTTGAGGATGGGCACAAGGGTTCCTTACATACCCCTGACATCCACCACTGCATTTGTGAAAGATTCCTTTTTGTTTTAAAACCATGTAGTACTGCTAGTCCAGCTCAGAAATAAATTGACTTTGAAAACTGTTCCCACAGCTGCAAAAGGCAAGTGTTTGGCACTAATAAATCAGGGTTAGTGGAGTCTGGCTTATAATGAACCTCTCACCTCCTCTGGGCAGGTGGTCACCAACTGATCTATGGAAGCAAACAAGTCCTGTTTTGAAGTGGTAGCCATTTCTCTAGTGACAGGTAGGACTTGAGTAGAAAGCAAGTAGAGAGATGTTGTATTCCTGTAAAATTCAACCTTCTCAAACTTGGGGCCTCTGAAAACATGAATCAAAATTATGTTTCCTAGGCTCTGCTTGAACTCTGCTTATTACCTTTCCAGTTAAAACTACTGCAGATATTTTCTTTCTAGATAGTGAAGAATAGCATGGGATGCTATCAAGTCCTTATCAGAGAACCAGGAAACTTGCAATGAAATTATAGGTTTAAATTTTGCCCTCCTGGACCCCAATCAAGGTTTGTTCAACCTGCTCACAGAAATGCCTTCAGTGTTTCATTTTATTAGGGGTGGAACAGAGTTATATTCAAAATATTTAGCAGCCAATAAGGCACAGGCACTAACCAATCAGAACAATACCTGGTGCTGGAGCAGGGTCCTAGGGCGCCCCACACTGTGCCAGGCACTAAACCTTAGTTGCTCAAATTACAAGAGGTCTTAGGGGTCCTGAGAGTGCACTGGGGTGACTGAGATTCAACAACTAGTTTTGAAGCACCCCAATATTTTAGTAACTAGCAAGGCTATACCCATGCAAACTGCTGAGGTAAGGGCTGGTCCTCCCAAGGGTCCCCATGAGGGTTATTGGTGTGGGAGCTGACCCTGTTGCTCCTCAGCACTCTGTCTGGCTTGTACTATAAGGACAGAGCCTAGCCCTCCTTTCTGAGCCTCGAACTGAGGTCAGTGCCTCCAGGTCCTGAACCACCTTCAAAGCTCTCAGAACCCCCCAGTCGGGTCTCCCGGGGTTAGCTGGCTGCAGTCTTCCGGCTCCCAGGTGTCTTCTCGGAGCAGCCTGGGACAGCTGCTGCCAGCTGGTTCCAGCAGACTTCTATGCAAGAGAAGTTTCCTTGAGGGTTTGATTGAGGGGCAAGTTTTCAGTCCATAGGTTCATACCACCCAAGTAGCCCCACTGCTCTAAGGGGTAAAGGAAAAAAAAAAAAGACTGTTTTCACAAACCCTCTTCATATCAATGACTGGTTTAACAACTACCTGAAATTTTTGACTGGAGACCCAGTTGCAGGTTTATCATAAAAGAGGTCATTCTGCGTTGCCCCTTGGTCTACATTACTTAACTGAAAAGCTCTAGTTGGTTTTACTTTGCTCCATGCTTCTGGGAATTAGAGTAGGTCAGGCTTTGCATACAGACAGTCCTGGGTCTGAATTCTGGCTCTGTGAACTGTGATCCAGTCACTCCATCCCTCTGAGGCAATGTGCACGTCTGCACATGGGGCTCACATAGTGCCTGCCTTGTAGGCTGGTAGAGGGTCTAATGAGATAAAGACAAGTTTGATAGGTGCTCTTCTTATAAACTGAGTATAAGATTGAGAATAAAAACTTTTAGTTTCTGTGTGGGGTAGGAATTGCCAGTGTTATTCCAGTGTACCAATTTAGGTATTTTAAAAATATATCCCGTTTGTTTACTTATGCTAACTAAAAAGTAAACAAAAAGTGAATTCAGAGGTCAAAGGTTAACTTTTGCCCAGTCTCAGATCCAACCCATAAGAACTCAGAGTTCTACTTATTGAATACAGATAGCATACTTCCTTTCCCCAAGAAAATAGCTAGCATAGATTAATTCATTAATATTTTTATAACTAATTCTGTTTCAATGACAATAAATGAAAATTTCATTATTAAGGTAATATTTACACAAATGTTAAAAGATGAAAACAAGGCTTCCAGTCAAGATGGAAGCATAGGTTTCATCTCACTGCATAACCATAGAAGGAACCCAGCTAGCTAAAAACAAAAATCACCCAGACTGCTGGAAAATCACTCAGAAAACACCCAGAACTGTACGGAAGTCCAAAAGCCAAGGATTTAAAGAAGCTATATTCACCCAAACAGGGAGGAGGGGTGGAGAGGAGTCCAGGCAGAGAGGATGCAGAGTGGCAGCGGTGAGCTGGAGGCAGCGGTGAGCTGGGAATGGCAAGGCAGCAGCTGGCAGAATGGCAGCCCCACATTCACTTGTGGTGGGTAAAAATCAGGGGGACACCTTGTGAGTGAGCAATCCCAGCCCCAGGCCAGACCACGCTGCCCAGGGTTCCAGTGCTGGGAAAATAAAACCTTGTAACTTCTGGCTATAAACCCACTAGGGGTTGGGGTGGTGGAAAAAACTGCTGGTTTCACCACCCCAGCGTCCATAAGGCAAACCCACCCACTCTGGGAACCACAAACAAGACAGCAACTGGAGAGGGGTGCCAGTCCCATACAGGAATGAGTGAAGTGACTGGAAAAGGGGCAAGTGCCAGGCAAGCCTCCAGAAGTCACCCAGCAGTGGCACTGGCCTCTCTTTGACCCCTCCCCTAGACACAGAGACATAAAGCAGCAAAGCAGGTTGCCCTGCCCTGGTGAATACCCAAGGCTCTGCCCCATACAACTTAACAAGTATGCTAGATAGGAAATCCAAGTGGTTCTACCTAGTACATAGACACAAAGAGGCTGCCAAATGAGGAGACAAAGAAATATGGTCCTAAAGAAGGAACAGAACCCCAGAAAAAGAAATAAGCGATAAGGAGATAGCCAATTTCTCAGACGCAGAGTTCAAAACACTGGTGGTCAGAATGCTCAAAGATCTCATTGAATATGGCAAAAGCATAAGGGAAAAACTGAAGGCTATATTAAAGGAAATAAAGAAAAATCCACAGGAAACTAACAGTGAAGGGAAGGAAGCTGGGCTTCATTCAAACCAATGATTTAGAACATAAGGAAGAAATAAACAATCAACCAGAACAAAATGAAGAAACAAGAAGTTTTAAAAAATGAGGAGAGTTTGAGAAGACTCTGGGACATCTCCAAAAGGACCAACATCTGAATCATAGGGATGCCAGAAGGAGAAGAGGAACAGCAAGAAATCAAAAACTTATTTGAAAAAATAATGAAAGAGAACTTCCCTAATTTGGTGAAAGAAATAGACATACAAGTCCAGAGAGCACAAAGTCCTAAACAAGTTGAACCCAAAAAGGTTCACACCAAGATACATCACAATTAAAAGGCTAAAGGTTAATGATAAAGAGAGAATCTTAAAAGCAGCAAGAGAAGGCAGAGTTACCTACAAAGAAGCTCACACAAGGCCATCAGATGATTTCTCAAAAGAAACTTTGCAGGCAAGAAGGGACTGGCAAGAAATATTTCAAGTCATGAAAAGCAAGGACCTGCATCCAGGATTGCTCTATCCAGCAAAGCTTTCATTTAGAATGGAAGGGCAGGTAAAGTGCTTCTCAGATAAGGTCAAGTTAAAGGAGTTCATCATCAACATCACCAAGCCCTTATTTTATGAAATGTTAAAGGGACTTATCTAAGAAAGAAGATAAGAAAAAGAAGATAAAAAAACATGTACAGTAAAATGACAGCAAACTCACAATTATTAACAACCACACCTAAAACAAAAACACAAACTAAGCAAACAACTAGAACAGGAACAGAACCACAGAAATGGAGATCACATGGAGTGTTATCAACAGGGGAGTGGAAGGAGGAGAGGGTGGGGAAAGGTACAGAGAATAAGTAGCATAGATGGTAGGTAGAAAATAGACAGGGGGAGGGCAAGAATAGTACGGGAAATGCAGAAGCTAAAGAACTTATGACACATGGACATGAACTAAAGGGGGAGAATGTGGGTGGGAGAGGGTGCGCAGGGTGGAGGGGAATGAAGGGGGGTAATGGGACAACTGCAATGGCATAATCAATAAAATATATTTTAAAAATCCTGTAAACAGAAAAAAAAAGATGAAAACTTCGTAATATTTCCTTCAATTGTCTTGACATTTTTTTTCTTAAAATAAGAAATGATGGAATCACTGGGGCTTAAACAGTGAAAGGCAAGGCCTAAAGCAAAAATTTTCACCCTTCTTGTTTACCCAAGTGAACCTAACAGTGAGTAAGTCCTTATACAGAGTCCCATTCCACGTTCTTCTACAGGAGTTTTACAAGCTACAGATGTATTCAGGAATAATATTAAACCATTAAAACCATTAAGAAAAATTACCTTCTCCTAGGATTCTAACTCCTATGTTTAGACATGTATATGCAACTGCCTACTCAATATTTCCAAGTGATGTCTAACAGACATCTCAGACTCAGCATATCCCAAACTAAACCCCATATCTCTCCCCCCCACCCACTTGCTCTACTTACATCCTTCCTGATCTCAGTTTGATGGCATTTTCATTTTTTTCTTTTCTTAGGCCACTATTCTTGGGGTCTTCCTTGACTCCCTCTTCTATGTATTATTGTTGAAGCCAACAGTTAATTTTGTTGTTTCTACCTTCAAAATAACCAGACTCTTTACTCCTCACCACATCTGGTGCTGCCACCGGGTCCAAGGCACCATCATCTCTCACCTGAGTACTGCGACAGCTTCCTGACTGGTCTCTCTTTTCCTCTCCTACAGGCAGATCCTTTAAAGTGTGAGGCCAGGTTATTGTCGCTCCTTTGCTCAATGTTCTCCCAAAGCTTCCTCTCACTCTGAGGTAGTCAGAGTCCTATAATAGCCTACAAGGCCCTCCAAGATCTTGCCTCCTACTTGCCTCCTCACTTACTCTGCCCTACTCACACTGGCTCCTTGTTATTCTTGACTATGCCAGGCATGCTCCTGCCTCAGGCCTTTGTATTTCCCCCCAGGTACCTGCAAGGGGAATGCTCTCACCTTTTCCAAGTCTTCACTCAAATGCCATCCTGTCCACAACAGTCACCCTAACCACCCCACCTAAATCCATACACCCACCACTGCACTCCTGGTCTTTCTTACTCTGCTGTACTTCTTTCTCCATAGTACTTACTACTCTCTAACCTTGCAATACACTACCTAACATACTTTTATTAGGTTTACTATCATTGTCCAAATCCTCCAGCTAAAATGTAAGATCCACATAGAAGGCACTCAATAAATATTTCTGAATTAAAAGGAAATGCAAAAAAAAAAAATCCACATAAAACATCCATTGTCCAAAAAGGGCCTTGTGGTGTCCAACAGTAGGACTCACACATTATATCATTTTCTTCTTTGTATAACGCTTGTGGTATTTTGAAGATGAGTGACAAAGAAGTAGGACTCCCTTTGAGGAGAGGCCGCTGTTTGCCCAGGAAAGACCCCCTACCAGTGGTATTACCAGGGAGCAGTAGATCACCATACTTCCAGCACAGGGACTTTGTCCTAGAAGTCCCCCAAACCTCCCTCTTATCTGGTCAGTCTGAGGAATCAGACTCAGAATGACTGACCCACATTACAAATTCACAAGGGGGCTGCTGGGCTCACAAAAATTCATAAATGATGTCATTTCCTTCTGGTGACCATGTCCACTGTCCAGAATATGCTCTTCTGAGATCATGGTACCCAGAAAGCAGATTTAGTGTTCAGAAGGTAGTTCAAAAATCTTGGAGTCATAGCTCAGGACGAATAAGCTGCTTGAGGGCTACTTACTCTGGACCACGACGAGCCCTGATCTTCCCCACACTTCACATCGGACAGCCCCTTGTAATCCGTATTCATGGCCACAAGACTCAGGGTGTCTCCTTCTGGCCAGCCAATCCTGGAGCCACTGGAAGTTTTCTTTTCTGAGCTGTCTTCTTTTTTTCCCCTGGGCAACCATCACTATTCCCTGCACACAAACTTTCTCCAGATGGGATGGAGTAGGTGTCTTTGTAATCCAGGGGTGGGGCACAAGTAAGTTCACAGGTGTGAGTACGTAAAACAGAGTTTATTCTTATGTTACCATTTATTACTTATTGTATTATTTTCCATATGAACAACTGTAAACCTACTTTTGCCAACCCCTGTGTTTACTCATTGCTGTGCTATCCTCCAGGCATTGAGTAGAGGTCACTTAGCTGGAGTGTTGGGAGTTCATAAACTCCTCAGTCTTGGTTTACTCCCAGTAGGCCTGGATCTAGTCTGTGTAGATGCACGAAGGGCACCTGTATCCAGACTCCAAGGCCTCAAGAACCCTCCACATTGTAGCTGGTGACCCATGTTGGAGTCAGAAGCCTTGGTCTACACTCACTACTCTGACTAATTAATTATTTTGACCAAAATAAATCACCTTACCTTTCTAAGCCTCAGTTTCCAAATCTAAAAATGAGGGGATTTAACTCTTGAAAGTCCCTTCTATTTCCAAAAAGCCAGGATTCTATTTTTTACCTACCTCTTTAAGTTTTAAATAATGACAACAGCATCTGAGAGCTTCTGTCCTAGACTTTCCTCAAGGCCAGATGTTCCTGGCACTGAAGTAGGAGAAATGAATATTTTTTGAATAACCTAACATTTTTGTCTTTTAAAGCAAATTATCCTTTGGCTTTTTCAATTCCCTTTTCCCTACCGCTACACCTCCTTATAAATCTTTTAAAAATGTTTTAAAAAGTAAACTATCCACCCTTCCTGATTTGTCAAGATCTGTCTCACAATATCATTTTGTTCAAATTCTTCTTCCTACATAAAACCTCTAAAATATTTTTATATTGGCAATTATGCTCATTGGCCTTGATTTGTCCCTGTTTCACAAGGAAGTTTACTTAATGCTCGGGAGAAGGGGAATCACAAGCTTAGAGACAAGGTTGCTACAGAAAGCATGCTGTCCAAGCAGGTGGATTCTGGTCCAAAATTTTGACGAGGTGATGGGCAGGAAATGGCAGGAGAGCAGAAAGAGAAAACATAAAGGGAAGGAGAAAAAAATGAAGGTACATGTTGTTTGCTTTGAAAGAGATTTTAGACAAAGCCCTGGTGGTAGTTCATCAAGAACGTTCATTTAGTTAAATGACTGCTGGAATTGGGACTTTCCTAAGAAGTCCCACGGCAGGGAGGAGGCAGAGTTGGAACACTTATTCCCTTTAACAGCTCTCTCCCTATAGGCTTCTGTATAGCGAGCTACTGAGGGTACTGGACAGCCCCTCTGTTGGTCCCACACCCAGTTTCCAGGGGTCAGGATTATTCTACAGGTCTCTAAAGCCTGTGAGGAAGACCGTATCTTTCCATAGCTGTCCTGGAAATTGAAAGACGCTCTAAATCACCATTTGATAAATCAGTGATTTACTAAAAAAAAAAACAGCAATTCACAGGCAAACCCTCCAGATGAATCTATAGGTATAGTATACACATAACCTCTTACTCTGAAGTTAGCAGCTTATTCCAAATGATGGTAGGTTCCAAGGTACCATCTAATGACCCTAAAGAATTTTCCCTACTGAAAGATATATATCTTTGTGTGTGTACATATGTGTATGTGTGCAAACATGTATTCTACTATTTAAAAAACTTTGTTTTTAAGTCACACAGGCTTATAAATCAACACAATGAGTGAACTTAAAATATGACATACTATTAAAATCCAGACACAGACAAAAGTAGAACGGAAGCCTAACTCATACCAGAAAGTATCAAAACAGATACCCGGGTAAGTAGCTAGCTAGTTAGACAGTCTCAAAGCAGTAACTTTAATTAGTATTGAGAAATTACAATGCTAGTGGTATATGAATACCTCTAAGTGAGACTCAGTAGGTGTCTCTTGTTTTTTTGTATCGTAACATGGTTTCACTTTAAGGACTCATCTTTTCCCAGTTTATTATTTTCATGGAAAAGATTTTCTCTGTCCTATCATAAACAAACAAACCAACAAACAAAAAATGCAACCATTCTTGCAATTTCTGATGCCCACTTTTTTTTGTTAGGGGAGACAATAAAATGGAGGGTTTTTTTGTTTTTGTATTTTGAAACAACAGACACATTTCTGAAGAAATGGAGGGAAATTGAAAAGGCAGAGTGAAACATCAATCAGTCATAAGTCAGTCTCTTCCCTGGAAGTGTAACGGAGTATTAACAAGTGCAAATGGGCAGTAAAGATATTTTATTCAGAAGACAGCACCTCCAGCACAAGAAGAGCCACATTGCACTGTGTCAAACTTCCATCACCTCCTTCCCACCACTACCTTCCAGGAAACCTGTAATCTAAACAAGTACCATGCCCACACCTCCAGAGGAGTCACACTGTTCTTCCTGGGACAACAGCCCAAGTTCTCTTCCTTTTACAACCCAGAAGCAAAATTATCTTTGAGGCATTCACAAAGGAAAATGATAATGATCATATGACCTGAGTTATCTTGAAGTCTGTGGTTTTGGACGGAGGGTGTTATAAGAAGACATAATTACTGAATGATTCTCAGAAAGTATGTTTAACCCTAATGGAGTCTGGGTTTAGTCAACAGAATCCAGTGTAAGGCTTTTTCCTCAGGTTTATGTAACCCAAAAAGTATAAATCATACAAAGAATAAAAAGCATTACTCCAAGCTACCTCTTCTCTTTCTTTTCTTTCCATTCACCTTTGTAAGCACTTGAAAATTGAACTGCTTCTAAGCTGAAAGTGACAGATTTTGTGTAGCATTTCAGAATCAAGATAAAAATATATTGTTGAAAAAAATCATATTATTGAAACTCGTACTCTGTGCCAAGGCTGTAAACCACAGGGGGCAACTGGCTCTTGATGTGGACATTAGAACTGGAGCATACCACACTTACAAAAACAACCTGTGGTTCCCTAATATTTAGAATAAAGAACTCCTGAAACACAACAAGAACAACAACAAGAACAACAACAACAACAAACAAACAATCTCCTTAAAAAACGGACAAGAGAATTGAACAGACACTTCTCCAAAGATATGCAAAAGTCCAACAGGCACATAAAAAGGTGCTCAACATCACTAATTGTCAGGGAGGGACAAACAAAAACGAGACATCCTCTTACACCCACCAGGACGGCTGCTATGAAACAACAACAAAACAATAACAAGTATTGGCGAGGATGTGGTGGAGTTGGAACTTTGAGGCAGTGTTGGTGAGAATGTAAAATGGTGCGGCTGCGATGGAAAAGACTTTGGCAGTTCCTCAAAAAATTAAAAGTAGAATTCCCATACGATCCAGAAATTCCACTTCTGGGTATACACTCAAAAGAATAAAGCAGGATCTCAAAGAGATATTCATACACCCATGTTCACAGCAGCACTATTCACAATATCCAAAGGTAGAAGTAACTCAAATGCTATCCATAGATAAATGGACAAAGAAAATGTGATATCTACATATAATGGAATATTATTCAGCCTTAAAAAGGAAGGAAATTCTGACACATGCTCCAGTATGGGTGTACCCTGAGGACATTATACTAAGTGAAATAAAGCAGTCAGTTACAAGAAGACAAATACTCTGCAGGGGTGGGCAAAAGTAGGTTTACAGTTGTTCATATGGAAAATAATAATAAATAATAACACAAGAAAGGCCTCTGTTTTGCACACGCACAACTGTAAACTTACTTTCGCCCACCCCCTAGGATTCCACTAATATGAGGTACTTGGAGTAGTCAAACTCATAACTAGAAAGTAGAACGTGGTTGCCAGGGGCTGGAGGAGGGGAAAGGGAGAGTTGTTGAATGCCTATAGAGTTTCCAATGAAAAAGTTCTGGAAATTGGTTGTACAACAATGTGAACATATTTAACACTACTGAGCTACACACTTAATGGTTAAGATAGTGAATTTTGTTATGTGTACTGAAAAAACAAACTGTGACTCCCAGCACTTCCCAATATGATGGTGCTGACAACAATAACTCCTCACACAGGCCCAGGAATGTCTCTCTGAGAAGCCCAGAGTGCTGGGCCTCCAGACTTGCTGATGTCAATGCAAAAAGATGACCCAGGATGAATCTGATTGAAAGGTTGCTCTCATCAGAGGTGTGTTTTCTTTTTCCCTACTAGCATGGACGTTTTGTGTATCTCACCATATCATCTCTCTGAAATCAGGCCACCTAAACACTGGTGGATGCCGACTCTGGGGTTCTGGGGAAGAGAGGCCTGCCTCTTTGCAAAGTCAGCCCCCTTCTTTCTTCTTATTTAGAGAATTCAGTAACATAAAATTCACCATTTTTCCTCCAGCGAAAAGGTGACCATCATATTTCTAAACAGTAATTCCTATCTAAAAATTACACACAAAATTAATACTCCAGTTGCTCTCCACCATCCAACGTGCTCCACCACTGTCTGCCATTCCCCGTCTTCCTTCCTCCCCACTAGAACCACTTCCAGGTTTGGAAATCAGATGCTTTGTATAACAGTGACACTCTGTGAACCCCTTTTCTTGTATCTCAGACATAAACAGAGGGGAGAGAAGGGGGTGAGAAATGGACCGGAGAGAATGGATGCTCCCAGAAGAAATGCAAACAGCTTTTGGAAAGATGCATTTCCAAAAAAAGTCAGGTCCATCTGGAACGTATTTTAACAAAATAAATGCCCTTTTCTACTATGAGCAGCAGATTAGCAAAACACAAAAGTCCCTGAACAACAAAGCTCTATGACCAATGAAGAAAGCAAAACAAAACTGAAAGAGCAGCTCCTTCTAGGGATGACCAGCCTTTCTGGTGCTCAGGGGAGTTCCTGGTGCCATGTGCTACAGACCTGCCCACCACAGCTCCCCTGTGCGTTTCCTCCAGGCATTTATTTGTACAAAAGGCTCCACGTACCAAAAAATTCCAATCTTCCCTCTGCTTCTCTATCCCTGATGGGGAGGAACGTGGGCTGCTCCTGTCCAAGCCAGTGTGGTGTCTCTGAAACCACTTGGGCTGAGATCCCCAACTTAGAATCCTCCCTTATTCTGTCAGTTTCCTCTCCCTTTTCTTACACAACATGGTATAACAAATGAAAAATGTGGCAATCTGAGGACAAAGTAAACAATGATTTTTCTCTTTCATCACTGTCCTGGTTATCTTGCATGACTGGGGTATAAACAACACGTGAGTCCACTCACCCCTCACCCCTCTGTCATTTGTTTTTCAGTACAGACACTGAAACGTTCTGGAATGAAGAGATCAAACAAGAAGATACCAACGTTGGTCTCTTCTCTTCATTCCTCTCCTTGCTTCTATTAACACATTCACAAAACCAGAGAAGAAACCTACTATGTTTTCAAAAATGCCCGGGACATCTGGCTAATGTGTTCTAGCCCTTCATAACAGTCCAAGAGTGTAGTAACTTCCTTTTTCTAACTCAAATATAAAACATTTTCCTTCTTCATACAGGTCTGAAAGCAGTAGGTCTTTGTGTAGGGACCTTTTATCGACTTGAAGTTTATTAAACTATCCCCTGTGGTCACAGGGTGAATTCTTTTGGGACCCTCAGCTGTCTCTGGGCTCTAATTTCCAACCCTTTAACGGTGTCTCTGGCTCTTCTCTAGATTCTTCAACTCCTCCTCTGCATCAGAAGCACAGGCTGAAGACACAGAGCTCTAGTGGCAGATAGACCTCATGGCTTCTTCAGCCCCGCACAGCGACAGCCCCTGGCTGTGCTCCTTCTCAAACTCCAGGGCACTTCCTCATCTCACATCCAAGCTGCCCCCTACCACTTCTTCTCTACTCCTGTTTTTATGTTAGTAAAAGAAGGAAAGAAAAAAAAGGAAGAAAGAGGGCAGAAAAAAATAGAAAAGGGAACTTAAGAATTTATAGAGATAGGAGAAAATTATTTTAACAGGAAGTACAAGCCAAAAGATTTGTTTTACCAATTGAAAAGTACATAAAAACAACAAACCTTTGCAGACAGCCTTGCAACATGTTTTTACACACAATATTCCTGTGTTTCCTACTGCCCTTTGAGCATCTGCCTGCAAACACAGGCTAACTTGTCCCATTTCAGATTTACGCTAATAGGCAAAACATGAGGAGAGGCTTAGCTGAATTCCAAGAAATAAGTTATTTAATGCACATCTGAAGGTTTGTGCTTTAAAGGCAAAGACGTTCCACACAGGGAAGCAAGAGATTCTAATTTCATTTTCACAATGGCTGGATGGGTGTCCCTCTAACAATGCGTGGTTACGAGATCTGCCCCAGCTCTTCCATTCAGAGCCAGAGCAACGACCTCACATCACAACAATAGTTAAAGACCGTTGAAGGAAAGAGAACCAGCTGGGTATTTTAGAGTAGCTATGAAAGATTTTTCAGGGGGCGGAAAAAGCACTAACCTGAGTTGTTTTAATCCGCTGAAAACGACCAAGTTCTCAAGTTCCCCTGCTATCTTCTGCCCAGTTTCCTGTAAGTGTTGCATGTGACATTACACTTCCTCACTGCACCTTCTTTGACTCGCCTCTCTCCGCGGTCAGAGCCATGTGATAAAAACCCCTCACTGCCTGTTTCACACTGGGGTAAGCCGAGTCTTAAGAAATAGTTGTGCATGGGGGGAAAGGTGATTTAGGCATCCCTCAGGCACAGGTAAAGGAGCTAAGCCTAGGAGGGAGGCAAGGGAGAGGAATGTCAGGACTCCTGGCACTTCTGACTCCACACGGAGGGAGGGAGGGAGAGGGAGAGGGGAGAGGGGGGAGGGGAGGGGAGGGGAGGGAGGGGGAGGGAGGGGAGGGAGGGAGAGGGGGGAGAGAGAGAGAGATGGGGGGGGAGAGAGAGAGAGAGAGAGAGAGAGAGAGGAGGAGACGGACACTCTTAAGCCCCGGGGGTCCCCCTTCTTGGGGTTGGGGAGGCAGCTGAGAAGGGTCGGACCCTCTCAGCGCAGCTGGGTGGTCTGCCATCTTGAGGCCAGCCCGGGTGCTGCGGCACTGCCCTCAGACCGCTGCGAAGGGCAGCCTTGGCACTGCGCCCAGGATGTCCCCAGGCTGCACTCTGGAGGGCGCCACCACCAAGGAGCACACCCAAGGGACAGCTCACATTTCTGGATCCTGCAGCGACACCCCGAATTCCCTGGGACGGTCTCAAGTTCACATCCAGTCTATTCAGTCCTGCTGTCAGACGCTGTGCCCTAATTCTTGGTTGGCAAAGTCACAACACTCGCTGCCTCCCAGGGCTAAATCACTAGCAGGCATTTCCCTTCTGCTGGTCTCCCAAACATGCCAGGCTTCTGGTTCCCCCTCAAGGGGCAGACATCATCTTCCTGTGGGATGGTGGTGGGTTCCCGGTGGCACGTGAGCCCTGGCGGTGGGGGACCCTGATGGGGGCGGGGGCTGATACTGGCCTGGCAAGAGCACCAGGGGCAGTGCCTGGATGTGCCCCTCGGAGTCCCCAACCAAGGGGAGACTGCAGAAGGGCTGAGGCAGGACCAAGCAAGAAGCACAGGGTGCCCTTTCTAGCTTTCTTGTTTCTGTGGTCAGTGCCTTCCTCTTCCTTGTAAAATTCCTCTAACTCTCTGGAAGTGGTGGATGTAGGAAGCGGTATGTGGGAGTAAAATGATGCCCTGAACCCAGGGTAATATTCTACAATTTGTACAACTTGACCCAGTGCAGAAACCCCAAAGTTGTTTCTATTTGGCTGCCCCGGCATAATTTTTTTTCCAATGCTTTTAAAGAGATTTTTAATTTATTTTTTAGAAAGGTAACTGTAGACAAGTCCACTCTTCCAAGTCTTAAAAATATCACGCTATAATTCCCCAGTGAAGTTTTCCATGTGAGAACACCAAGTAAGAAAATGAGTCCTGAGAGTCAGAACTTTGGACAACAGTAAAACTCTACAGTCTCACCACATGATTGTATGTCTGGCTTTGAAAACTTGTATAACTATTTTACCGTTCTGACAACTGATGGCTGGTTTTCTGATTGAACTGTACAGTTAGATTAGCCAGTAGAGTCAAGATGGATATACGCATGGCCTTAGCTTTAAATTCGGAGTAATGGGGAAAACTTGCCGTCTTACAAAAACAAAATACTACATAGATGATAAATAATAATGACTCCATTTGAAGGTACTTAGAAGTGTCACATTCTGGGTTAAGCTGCCAGTTCCATTTTTCAGCTAAGCAGTTACATATGTTCTACTTTAAGCTATGCTCTGTGTGGAATTTTTAAAGGGTTTAACAAAATGCTTTATAATTTTCCTTTGAAATTCCTAACCTGGCATCCTGTTCATGAGGTTTTTCTTTTTTTCCTGTTTAGGCATTTAAAAAATTTTAACAGACTTTTTTTATCCTCACCAGAGGACTTTTTTTTTCCATTGTTTTTAGAGAGAGAGGAAGGGAAAGAGGAAGAGAGAGAGGGAAACCTCACTGCTAGAGAGAAACATCAACTGGTTACCTCCTGTATGCACCCAGGCTGGGGATTGAACCCATAACTTTTTTTTTTAAGATTTTATTTATTTATTTATTTTTAGAGAGGGAAGGTAGGGAGAGAGAGAGAAACATCAACGTGCAGTTGCTGGGGGTCATAGCCTGCAACCCAGGCATATACCCTGACTGGGAATCAAACCTGCAACACTTTGGTTCGCAGCCCGCGCTCAATCCACTGAGCTATGCCAGCCAGGGTCAAACCCATAACTTTTTGGTTACAGGACAATGCTCCAACCAACTGAGCCACACGGGCCAGGGCTAGACTTTTTAAAGAACGGTTGTAGATTTACAGAAAAATTGAGAAGATAATACAGAGTTCCCACCTTTTATGCACAGTCTCCTCAGTATTAAAATCTTACCTTTAGAATGATATATGAGTAACACTTCATAAACCGATATTGATACACTATTATGAACTAAAGCCCATAGTTTATTTCAATTTTTCTTAGTCTTTCCCTAATGTCTTTTTTCTGTTCTAGGCCTCCATACAGGACAACCCATTACATTTAGTCATCATGTCTCCTTAGGTTCCTTTTGATTGTGATGGTTTCTTAGACGTTTCTGGTTTTGATCACCTTGACAGTCGAGAACTGGTCAGGCATTTTGTAGGATGTCCCATGATTGGGATTTGTCTTCTGATGTTTTTCTTGTAAGACTGGAGTTATCAGTTACTTAGAGTAAAATCACAGAGGAAAAGTGCCATTTTAATCACATCATATATAATATATACACATCCAACTAATTTACTCCTGCTGATGTTGGCCTTGCTTACCTGAGGTGGCCTGTGTCGGGTTTCTCCTTTATAAAGCTGTCGCCCACCACTTCCCATACTGTATGGTTGGAAAGGAAAACCTGAGGGTGGAGTACCTATGTGAAGTATTTGGAATTCTTCTGCATGGAGGATTTGTCTCTTTTACCTCCTTATTAATTTGCTCTATCTTTTATTTATATCAGTGTGGCTTCATAGATATTTATTTTATATTTTGGGTTATATTTCAATGCTATTTTTTGCTCAAATTTTTCCACCTTTGGCCATTGGGAGCTCTCTCAGTTGGTTCCTGTGCTCCTTTGACATACCTCTTTTTTGCTTTGCTTTTGAGTACTTTCTTATTTTCTAGCGCTACAAGATGCTGTAGGCTCATTATGTATAGTACCTTCCCAACTGTCCACATTTTTTCTGTCTCCGCAAGAGAATAAAATAAAATAAATCTATGGGTCTGAGAATTTTTTTCTTTGCCTTTAATTTTCATTAGTTCTGCCAAGTGTATTACTAAAAAAATTTTTTTATTGCTTTCATAAAATTAGTGCTAGCCTCTACCAGTAAGAGAACACCAAAATACCAACTGAGTGAAATCCTGCATTTCCTTAATTCCAAGATACAGGTTTTTGTTGGTGGTTGGGTATTTTCTTCATAGTTTAACATTCCTGGAATCAAAGCGTACATTTAAAGTCATGCCCCTGCCCCCGACTTATCTGTCATTAGGTAATGGTACACCTTACAGCTGATGGTGTAATAGAGCAGTCAATTGGTGCTTTTTTAGAGCAGGGACATCAACTAACTACTTCCACTGATTTTTCCCCCACTGAACACATATTTTGACTAAAGTGGTTTGATATGTAGCATCCACAGACATTAAAACTCGTGGTTTTTACCTACTTCCAGACATATTCTACCTTTACCACAAACCACAAATTCTCATGTCCTAAATATAGATAAAAAAGGGGGCGTTAAATTCTTTTCAATTTTTTTTGTGTTTACTATCTGACTCCTCTTATGTTACCTTTTCAAGAGCTCATGAATCCATCAACATGTCTGAGGAGCCTAATGCTGACATTGAAGGGTTGCAAGAATGATGTTTCACTCATGTTAATGAGGAACAAAAGCGTTTACAGATCAGGAAGGACACCTTGATTCTGTCTCTCCTATTTCTAGAGGTCAGCTGACTGCGGAATGGCAGAACTGGCCATTCCTTTCTCTGTGGCCAGGATCTTCTCTCTACCTCATGAACCACCACTGCTTTGGAAGCATCATGTTTTATAGAAGCCTTCTTTTAAGAGAGTCTTGTTCAGCCATTCACCATGGGTGTATTTCACAGTCACTGGCGTGATGCCCAACAATTTCATCCAGTTAAGCAGAACTTGGTCACTCTAAACACTGGTTTCTGTCTCACTCCTGTGTAAAATAAACTAAGCTTCTGATAGCACCCTAATCATCTCAACAACCTCCAGAAGAGACTGGAAGGAGATGCTGCGTTGATTTTCCTAGGGAACCATTGACCAAGCCCTTACTGCGTGTTAAGTACGGAGCTACATGCTTACATACATACTTTCATTTAATTCTCACTGTAATCCTGTGAGGTAGGTACTGTGATCCCCACTGTACAGAAAAGGTAACCAAGTTAGAGACGCTAAATAATTTATCCAGGACTCCTTGAAAAGTTTAAAGCCCACATGAGAGCTCTGCTCTGCCCGACACCAGAGTCTCAGGGCCTAATGCTGCTCTCCGTGGTCGATAGGTTTAGCATCCATATCTCCTGATCAGGCCCTTTATTGAATGTAGTCCTGTTCTCTAATTACTTTCCGCACATGCTTTTCACCTAAACCAAAAATAAGTGGCAATTATAGGCACGGATAGTTTCTCTCATCCCATTAACTCAGCTTCCCAACCTCATTCCAGCAGCTTTCTCATAAAAAAATCTGTAATTTTTTCAAATAAAGGTAAATAATTTACCTTTACTATTTCCCTCCCCCATGTTGTTTAATTTTTTCATTTATTAGTTGCTTAAGTTACAAATTTATTTTACTGTCAGTCTTTTAAAATAAAAGCCTTAAGTTTTTATCTAAGTATACTTTAGGTCTGTCCCACACATCTCAATGCATTGTATGCTCATTGTCAATTATTAAATAGTCTTTCAGTAATGATTTCCTGTTTGATCCAAGAATTATTTTAAAGGGTCATATCTTAGTTTCCAAGTGCTGGGATGGAGGCGGGTAGGAGCTATCCCCTGTTAATTTGCAATGCTATGATATTGTCATGTGTGGCCAATATGTCTACTTTTTAGTTAATTGTGAGGTTTCTCTGTGATCTAGTATTTCATCAATTTTTGTAAATGCTTTATGTATGATCTTTTAAAAAATTGTATGTATTTCCTATTTGTGAGGTTAGGTCAATAACAAAAATTACACTACTCAAAGCTCTGTTCATGCTTAGTTTTGTCTACTCAATTAAGTTCTGAAAGCATTTTGTTAAAATCTCCCACAATAACTATGGAGAACTTTGCGTTTTTAATTATTTATTTATATTTTTATTTGTATTATTTTACTTGTGCTTTTAACAAATTTTGTTTTATCTAGTCCGGTGTTAAGATGCTCAGAGCATAAAGCTTCATTACTATTGAATCTTCTTGTCTGACTTAACTCTCTTACTCTTTTATGTCTTATTTAGTTATTTCTTTTTACATTTAATCCTATACTTTTTAATAGTAATATTATCATCCCTATTTTTGTTTTGTTAGTTAGCATTTACCAACCTATCCTTTCTCTTCTTCCTTTCTGTGTAATTTTGGGATGCATACGACTCCTGAAGACAGCATATGGCTAGACTATCTATTTAATCAATCTGAGAGTCATAGATTTTATTAGAGGAATTTACCCTAGACACATTTATTGTTATGCGTTTATCTTATTCCTGCCATTTATCATATGTATTCTGTTACATTATTTCTCCTTGTATTTTTTCCTTTTCTTGACTTTTACTGATTGGCCATGCTTTTATTATTATAGCACCCTCTACCCTGGCTGTGCGTCTGTTTTCAGAGCTAACGGTTTAGAAATCCCACCTAGACTTTTTTCTAAAGATCAAACACACATGACCTTTCAGAGAACTACATATCAGAGAACTGCACAGTAGGACCCTGCTAACTGGTAAGATCAGCACATTGTTTTGGAAAATTTAATGGTAGGTTTTTGTTAATAACAATAATAAATTGTGTATTAGGGGGAATGACATAACACAGCATCAGAAACCCTTCTAAAAAAAGTATCCTGCCCAGTCTCTATTCACTTCCCTCCCGCTTTATGATGAAGAGGACTGGCTCTCACAAATCATGTGGGTAAGTGTGGGGTAGAGGACCCAGTGACTGGGGTGCAGCCAGGAACATCCTGGGGAATGTTTTGCAAATTTTGGACTCTGAGACATGCCAGCACTCTGGAGATCTGAAGATGTATCTGCAGAAAAGAGCCTTGGAGGGTGAGCCTCCTGCTATCTTACTTTACTTCCAGTCAGTAGAAGTCATCATCAGCTGCGGAATCTATTTGAGAATTAGGTAAGAGCCTAACTGTGAAATCATAATAATGTAAACATATCCTCTGAAGAGTCAAGGAACTGAAATGAGAAAATAACATTGCTAGACTTGCTCAGAGGCTCTAATGCTGAGTTTCCTAACATATAGTAACAAAAGCACAGGTCTCAACAAGAATCTACACTTTTTTTTGCACCCAAAATGAGGTAGTTTCCACCCTTCTAAAGCTTTGGTATCAGTGCATGGTGATGGGGAAAATTCTGGCCAAAAAACACCTAAGCAGGTATTGTTTGTACATGTTTGTGTGTATATGTATGTGTGTGTGTGTTTTGTGTTTGAATGAAGGTTTACATTAAAATTTCATATTTAATTTTTCATGGAGAATCCCAGGGTAGTGGGAAAAAGGATTTAGGGATAAAGGTGTAGCAACTATTTGAAGACCTGCTGGTTACTTTCAATTTACTGGACTAAGATCCTAGTTTGGACCACAAAGAAGTGACCCACTACCTTAAAAGAGTGTTTCTGTTCTAACAGAATAATTAACAAAATTAACTTAGCTGCATAAACATTCTATGAGTTAAATATTATTTTTTAATCATTCTCATAATATAAAAGGGAAGACTAAAGTTCCAAGAGCTAAAGAGATTTGTTCAAAGTAAATAAGATAATGAATTGGGATTTTAAACCTCAAGCTTCTGACTACAAGTCTGGTGTCATTTCCAGTATACAGCAAACTATCTCCCTGTTGTTCTGTCTCCTGGAGAAACTGAAACCCATGCACACCATATGCATGCTGTGCAGGGAGGAACTGCAGTGAGGCCCGCCCTTGGCAGTCAGTGTTCACAATGTAGGTCAAACAGTCCAGTTAGACCCCAGAGCAATTGTTTCTACACTGATCCTGGGGGATTTTTGCAGCATTATGTCATGTTAAAGGCTTTCCTCATCAGCAATTAAGCAAAAAGACACCATGCACCACTTTTTGAGCCCTTGGAACAACTAAAGGGAAGATGAAAGGTCAATAAAATTCTCTCGCTAATGCATTGCATTCTGGTATATTTGTTTATGCCATTGCAATGTAATCTAAACCAGAATTATCAAGCCTTCTGGCTAGCTGTCTTCAAAGCCAGAGCCCTAGCAGAAGCATTCTTCTTTGGCATACTACAGGCCTGGTGCCAACAACCAAATTCACCCTTTCCAATATCATACAGTTGAATTCCAAATAACTAGGCACCTCATTCATCTTTGTTGTTAATCAAAACACTAAAAGGATATGGCAATTTTCCTTGTTCATAAAAAGACTGGCTAGGGACACATAGAAAGCTTTGCCATTCACCCAGTATGAGTTTTAAGATGCCTCATAAATACAGAACTCCAGAGGTAGTAGACAGTACTAAGAACCAAGACACTCTCACATATTTGTTGCTCCTTTCTGTTAAATGGAATAGAGAACAGAATACAAGTCAAAATAAATAATTCAAGTGTACCAAGGGTGCTTGGAGAGATCATGAATGTTAGCATACATATTTGTGGCTGTGATTCAGGATTTGTGTTTTCAGCATATAAATAGCTAACATGAAACCAAGAAAACACCTAATTAATTAACTGTCTATGTATGAACAGTCTTTCTTTTCAGATGCATCCCTCCCCTCCATATTTAAGAGCACACAGAATAGGGTGGAATAGGCAAAGAAGCTATACCACTCCTAAAAGAAAAGCTTCTGGACTCAAACTACCTGGGTTCAAATCCCAAATCCATTACTTACTGGTTGCAGTGGATTACTTTATTCCTTTACAGCCCTGTCACCCACCATTCTGCACAATGAGTGTGCCCCCAGAGTATCCCGAGATGACAGACATGAACCTGAGGCTATCACCAGCATGCCACACCTGATGTGCTTCCGGTCTTTAAAAACACATATTTTTCAAACGCCAGGCAGCCAGCCACTTCATCTGGTGGTCAAGCAAAGAAATAGTGATCAAGAGTAATTATGAATAGGTACAGTTTCTACCTTAGCCACAACTGTAAGCCCTAACTTCACAACAGCACTGCACCAGGTCAGTCTTTAATCTCAACTTCGCTCCTCCTACACTGGCAACAGGAGCTCAGGCACTCTGCTGGTGCAGCGACTTTAAGGCTCAGTTATAAATCACGATTCCTTCTGGGCAGTCCCTCTCCTATATTCTCTTTCTACCAAGTTGATGAAGTGAAGGTCTGAGACAGATTTTTTTTAACAGAACACTCTTATTGTTGTCCAGCACCTGTGACAGTTTCATATCTCTCTAAAGGAGACAGGAAGTTGGGAACATTATTGGCCCTTTTAAAGGAAAACAGGAGTGGGTAGGCACCTCCAAAGATGAATATCTTCAAATATGAGAATGTGCTACTAGGACAACCAAGCTCACACCACAATCTGATTTATCACTTCTTTAGAGATATCTGGAGGCCCTGGCTGGTAGCTCAGTTAGTTAGAGCGACGTCCCGATATGCCAAGGTTGAAGGTCCTATCCCCAATCAGGGCACATACTAGAAGTAACCAATCAATGCATAAATATGTGGAACAATAAATCTCTCTCTCTCTCTCTCTGTAAATAAAATTTTTAAAATGTCTGTGACAATATGTAGCAAAACAAATAAATTTCTTTTCATCTCTCAGTTCATCTCTAAAGTAAAGATCGACACTTAGGGCAATAAGCACCTCAGAGAGAAGTGGTTGGTCTCTACGGTGAAATCTGGCCTTGGTTCAGGGGTCAACCTCTTCCTTCCAGACCCTCTCAGGTAGAGTCATGCCCCCTTACTTCATTGCACCAGTGGTCTACTGCACCACTCTTGTTCATGTCTCTCTCCTCCTGGAAGGGTGAAAGGACTGGCACCTTGCAGGTGTCTGCTGAACAAATGAGAGATTACTGCCTGCTGACAACAAAGAACGGAATTCCTCCTTTACAAATACACAGTCCAGTTCACCGGTTTTATAAATGGTCCACTCTGTGTATGCACAAAGTAAAAGAGCTTCAAAATAAAAAATGCAGATTTGGATTCTAAATTAACCTGTCTAGTAACTTACAGATTTTAAGATTGGAACTGGATATAAAACTCTCTTTGTCCCTCCCTCTACAATATTCTGTATGCTAAGGTGTTTCCTGGACTTTCAACTTTCACGGAATCATAATGCCATCTCAACTGCTCTTCTCAAAAAGTATGAACTCTCTTTAGCTTTTCAGTTTTCCTTTTAGGATTAAACATAAATAGCACACCTCCTGACAATGTTTTTTAACAATAGAAAGTCTTGGACAAACAGAAAACACCCAACCTCTCTTCAGTCGTACCTGTGCTAAGGATCTTTGTTCTGGTTCAACACACCCTTGGCCCGGCTGCCTTCTGAAGGATGGACAGTGGGAAATGCCCAAATGCCACAAGAACTTGTGTGTAATCACCACATCTTGGATGAACCAATACCACGGCGAACTTCCATCTCCCAAGACAGCCTAATTGACTGATCACATGTGCTGTGGATGTGCTGCCCCTGACCTCGGAATGTGACTTTTGACCACCAGGATGCTGGTATCCTATGTTGCTGGATGGATGAAAAGGCAGCATTGGAAAGAATAAAGATTTCTCCACACAGCCTCTCTGAAGGGATCTGCCCTGTGATCTGCCACACCCTGATTTTCAAAATTCAGATAGAATTATCTGTTCATAAAGAGACCAAATGATCTCTTTAAACTGATTCCAAATGGAAGAACTAAGACCCTTATTATAGTTCAGCTGCTTCTAAAGCATGAGCTACCTCAGGCTCTAACAGCCTAATCTTCATGTGTATGCTCATATTGCTTTGCAAATGTTCTTAATAGCATACACTATTAGCATTATCCATTAACTCAAAGTAATTATTACATTAAGTGTTTATGTATCTCAACAGTATTATATATTTTTTTAAAACCCTAAGTTGTCAAGATGGCGGTGTAGGCAGACATAGCTCACCTCTTCCCACAACCACATCAAAATTACAAATAAAATATAAAACAACCATCATTCAGAACCATCAAAAATCAAGTTGAATGAAAGTCTGACAACTATGGAATTAAAGAAACCACATCCATCCAGACTGGTAGGAGGGGCACAGACGTGGAATGGGCTGGTCCTTCACCCACATGTGGTAGATAAAAATTCAGGAGGGATATCTCAGGAACAAGGAGTCCAAGCCCTACACCAGGCCCCCCAACCCAGGGTTCCAGTGCCAGGAGGATAAGTCCCCACAATTTATGGCTGCAAAAACCAGTGGGGATTGAGTCAGTGGAAGAAACTTCTGGGGCCGCAAGCAGTTCCTCTCAAAAAATCCACACATGGACTTACCTACTCAGACGCACTCCTTCTGAGCTCTAGCACTGTGGTAGCAGCTTGAAAGGTTCCAGTGGTGTACAGGGAGAGGCTGAAGTGTCTGACATCCCTCCCTGCAAACAGCTGGCAGGCTGGTGCCATACCTGAGACTCATCAAGCCAGCTAACACTGTTTGACCCA
This sequence comes from Phyllostomus hastatus, assembly GCF_019186645.2. Classification (NCBI taxonomy): domain Eukaryota; kingdom Metazoa; phylum Chordata; class Mammalia; order Chiroptera; family Phyllostomidae; genus Phyllostomus; species Phyllostomus hastatus. The sequence goes on along the minus strand of NW_025333498.1, from coordinate 16,670,297 downwards.
CCTTGGAAATCTGCTGAGACTCCACCCCACACAACTTGCAACTTACGGGCCAACCCAAGCTGCTTTTCCATATATGAATGGCTGATCTTAGCTCCTGCTTCACAATTTCCTAAATCCTATCAAACCAGCAACAGCTGGCCTCAGTGAGCCCCAGGCCCACCACTAGCAGCAGCCAGCCTAGATTCATAGCTTGGCTTCACCTGGGAATCTCCAAGCCCAGCACAAACAGCTGCCATCTCAGACTGATTTATAGCTCATGCAGGGTGGCCCTGGGCAAAAAACAGGTGTGAGCTAACCTTGGCCTACACCGCTCAGGAAACCCCAGGGTCAGTGCACCCAGTGGACAGCTACAAACCATGCTGGAGCACTACCACCCTGCCCATGCACAGCTCATCCTCCATGGAGTGTGTAGGTTAGTAGTCAATCGTCACAGCCCACCCCTGCCACTGACTGGCCTGGGTAAGTCCCTCCCATTGATCTGCCAAAAGCAACCAAGACCCAACTACAAGAGGAGGGTGTACTCAGCCCACTGGAAGGGCATACCTCAAATACCCAGCTTGGGTGAGAGGGGAGGCTGTGCCACTGGACCCTATAGGACACCTACTACATTAGGCCACACTACCAAGACAGACTCAAAGAAGCTCTACCTAATACATAGGAACAAACACAGGGGGGCTGCCAAAATGAGGAAACAAAGAAACATGGCCCAAATGAAAGAACAGATCAAAACTCCAGAAAAAAGAGCTAAATAAAATGGAGATACAAAATCTCCATTTCAAAACACTGAGTTCAAAATACTGGTTATAAGAATGCTCAAGGAACTTAGTGGGGACCTCAGCAGCATAAAATAGGCAGAGTCAGAAATGAAGGATACACTGAAATAAAGAACAATTTCACAGGGAAACAACAGTAGAGTGGATGAAGCCAAGAATCAAATTGATGATTTGGAACATAAGGAAGAAAAAACAACCAATCAGGACAACAAGAAGAAAAAAATAATCTAAAAAAATAAGGCTAGTATAAGCAGCCTCTGGGACAACTTCAAGAGGTCCAACATTAACATCATAGGGGTGCCAGAGGAGAGGAGAAAGAACAAGAAACTGGAAATCTATTTAAAAAAATAGTGAAAGAAAACTTCCCTAGTTTGGTAAAGGAAGTAAACATACAAGTCCAGGAAGCACAGAAGGTTCCAAACAAGGTGGATGCAGAGGCCCACTCCAAGATACATCATATTTAAAATGCCAGAGGTTAAAGATAAAGAGAGAATCTTACAAGCAGCAAGGGAAAAGAAGCTAGTTTCCTACAAAGGAGTTCCCATAAGACTGTCAGCTGATTTCTCAAAAGAAACTTTCCAGACTAGAAGGGACTGGTAAGAAATATTCAAAGCATGAAAAGTAGGGGCCTACAGCCAACATTGCTCTATCTAGCAAAGCCATCATTTAGAATTGAAGGGCAGATAAAGAGCTGCTCAGACAAGAAAAAAGTAAAGGAGTTCGTCATCAGCAAACCATTATTCTATGAAATGCTAAAGGGTCTTATTTAAGAAAAAGAAGATCAAAACCAAGGAACAATAAAATGGCAAAAAAAAACACAAATCAATCAACAATTGAATCTAAAAAACAAATCAAGCTAACAAGAACGGAGACAGACTCATGGATACAGAGAATGTTTTCATGGTTACCAGGTGGGATGGGAGTGTGGGGGAATAAGTGAAGAGGTGAGGGGATTAAGAAATACAAATAGGTAGTTACAGAATAGCCATGGAGATGTAAAGTACAGTATAGGAAATGGGGCAGCCAAAGAACTTATACACATGACCCATGGACATGAACAATGCCTGGGGGATTGCCTGAGGGAGCAGGGGATGCTTGTGGGGGGAGGGAGTAATGGAGGAAAACTTAGGATAACTAATAGCATAAAAATTAAATATAATTTTAAAAAACCTAAGTGCTTTTTAACACATTGTTTAATTCATAATCATTGAAGAAAACTGTTATTTCTACTTTAGAGGGAGTGACAGTTACTACAGTATAAAAGGTAACAGCAACACACCCTTCAAATCGAACTATAAAACTGCAGAAGAGCTTGGATTGTTGCCTTTCACCATGGGTCTCAGTTCAATAAATATCCATTAACTGATTAGCTAATCTCCTATATTTATCTTGTATGGAAAAAAAAGCTAGCAGTAATATGGCATGTTTTGATGGAACCAGATGGTTCTTACTGTCAAGATCGTATAAACACCTGTCATGCAGTAACTACCTGGACACAAAGCCAGGCAAACCTGCTCGGTGAGTGCTCCAGTTATCTATTGCTGCATAACCAGCAACCCCAAAACTTAGCTGCATAAAACCACCATTTCATTTTTTCATGGATCATGTGGGTCAGGAATTCAGAAATGTCACGGTGGAGACAACTCTTCTCTGGTCCGTAATGTCTGTGTGGTCTTAGCTGAGACCATTGATAAACTGGGGGCTAGAATACTAGGGCTGGAGAATCCACTTCCAAGATGATTTCTTCTTTTATGTCTGATGCAAGGCTGGGCTCAACCAAGACTGTCGTCCACCAGGGCACTTACATGTGGCCTTTCCAGTGCCTGGTTGGACTTCTTTTTTTAAATTATTTCTAGAAAGAGAGAGGAAGTGAGGGAGGGAAGGAGAGGAGGGAACAGAGGGGGTATAGAGGGGGAAGGGGGGAGAGAGACAGAGAGAGAGAGAGAGCGAGTGTGAGAGCGCTTGCGAATTTGTTGTTCCATTCATTTAGGCACTCATTGGTTGATTCCTGCGTGACCTGACCAGGGATCAAACCCACAGCCCTGGAACATTAGGATGAAACTCTAACCAACTGAGCTACCTGGCCAGGGCCTAGTTGGATTTCTTACTTGGTGGCTCAAATCTTATAAAGCAAGTGATCCTACTGAACAAGGCAGAAGTGTGGCCTTTTGTGACCTAGCCTTGGAGTCACATGGGGCCATTTCTGTAGCACTCTCTTGGTCAAAGCAGTACTCTCTTGGTTAAAGGGACACAAGCACACCTCTTATTAGCAGAATGTCCATATATTTTCAGCCATGTTTCCAAATACTCATAGTGAGTCTTCAGTTTCCCATGGTCTGGTGCACCAACAATTTGAATTTGAACTTTTTTAAAAGGTTCTATTTTATTTTTTCATTTTTAGAGAGAGGAAGGGAGGGAGAAAGACAGGGAGAGAAACATCAATGGGTGGTTGCCTCTCATGGGCCCCCTACTGGGGGCCAAGACCGCAACCCAGGCATGTGCCCTGACTGGGAGTTGAATCAGCGACCCTTTGGTTGGTAGTCCAGTGCTCAATCCACTGAGTCACACCAGCCAGGGCCGAATTTGAACTTTTATTGATATGTATTTGTGTTTACAGAATATCAACCATAAATGGCTACAGTTATATTTCTAGATAATCAGATTCTGAACTGTGAGTTTATAGTTCTGATATAACACATACATGGATGTGAAATAAATATTAACTTGAAATAATGACAAAGTAAATAACTGGCAAAAGATCTACTGGCATATCTGGCATTTAATTTTATCAAAATTATTCAGTTGGGAAAAAAATAATTTTTTCCCCTATCTCCACTAAGGTTATCAGATGCCCCAACTTAAAGTAAAATATTTCAGGAGCTAGAAAACTTAAGGGCAGACATTCTAACTTTATAGAACTAACTATTCAGCCTGAGGTAGTAAACTCAAACTCCTATCAGAGTTAGGCAGGCAGAGAAGTAAAAGCAAGCTGGGTAAGCCAATGGAAATAATGGAGATTGGGGCTCAATGGAGCACCTTTAAGCCCTTGCCTTAAGGTATTTGAAATCAATTATTTTGAAAATACTGCACTTTCCAGAACTGGCTCTTAGACTACAGCTAATGATCTTTGATTTAGATTAGGTGACAGGTATTTCCTAGATTTAAGTTCTTTTTGCCTAATGCTCTTGGTCCATTTTGTACTGGTGTGAGATAGGAAAATAAACACCCAATATATAATTCTGTAGTTAATAATAAACATTTATTGAGCATTTACTATGTTCCAGACACTGAGCTAAGCTATTAACATTTGTATCTTATTTAATGCTTAATGGTTCTTTGGGGGTATCGCTGAACTCATTTTACAAATAAGGAAATTGAGTTTCAGGGAGGTCAATTAATAACAAAGGTGACAAAACTAGTGAGTGGTAGAGTGGGTTCTCACCTAGACAGGTTTGACCTCTATACCTATGGTCTTAGCCGCTGCATGACATAATATTGTGCTTTAGATGAATGTGGCTTCCCTAAACCACTGGTGAGCAGCCCATGGGGAGGATGCCTTTGCCGACATTTCTTTGGTTGTAATCTGTCCACTCCAATTTTGGGATAGAAATGGGAGATTACCCAAGGCAGTGAATATGCACGGACAGTACCTTTTACCCAGGAGACCTGGAAGTTTGAGACTGTATAAGAAACAGCGGCCACTGTACTCCTGTGACCTGACAAAGTTTCTCTGGACACTTGAAAAGAGATCTTGAGTCTCAGCCTTCTAGAGAATAGGCAGTGCTCCCACCACTGACCTCCTGATAGGACACAATATTGTCTACCAGCAAGGCAATGCTCACAGGTTTATCAGAGAGGCACAAGATATAGTATTGCAGGAGTCAGAATTTTTGTGGTCAACAACCTGTCTTAGCAGACCACATTATGATTTTCCCTTTAAAAGCCTGTCTTTAAAAAAATCCCCTTTAAAAATTCCTCCTCTATTTCCTTAAAGAGCAAATTCAAATAGAGTCCTCATGCATCACACATATGACAGAGGCAGTTTTTAATCATTTAAATTATTTATCCTTCATTGTTTAATGCTTTATATCATCCCTCCATGCATAATTTATCATACATTTGTTTATTAAAAATTGATCACGAGGTCCTGCTCTTTCTCCATTCTCTCAGGCTACAGATATTTCTCCATTAGATCACTTGGAAATAGACAGTTTAAATAAATATTTACTTTAACAGTTTGTATATTCCTTTCTTAGGATTACTTTTCTTTGACAAAAGAACTAGAGGTTACCTTAATGTATTAACTGCTCATTTTCTTTACTATATAACTAGAAAGCTCATGTAAAGGTCCACTGAGGCTTTAATGGGGATAAAAAAAAAGGCTTATTTTACAAATGCAAATGTAAAAAGGAGGCATGGAAGGACAAGATTCTAGAACATTCCATAAGGTCATAGCCTGTGGAGTCATCTCTTTCTGTCTTTTCTGTTCGGTTCCTTTTTTTCTCCTCAGATGGGTGATTCATTTTCCTTTCCTTCATTATGTCTTCAGTTACTTCTTAATTTTCTTCTAACTGGTTTAGTTTCTTTGTCTTCTTTTTTCCATTTTTTCCTCCCTCAATCCTCTTGCCTTTGCATTTCTTAACCCTGTGACCTGAGTTGTTCTCTGCAAGCCACCAAGCCAGATCCTATAACTCTCCATCAGCAGTGTCTCCAATCCACTGCCCTCAAAGTAAAAGAAAGGTCCAAGAAGGTGACATCCCTGGACACTCCTGCCTCAGATCTGGTCATTCTATTCTTTTCTATGGGAGGACGGAGGAGAAGCAAAAAGCGTGTGAGAGATGTGTGAAGTTAAGCAGAAGCTAAGAAGCATCTAAGGATCTCACAACATGATAGTGGGAAAAGTGTTTGCAGTGGACAAAAGGCAAAGAAATCAAACTTGGTACATTCCAGGTAGCTCTTCTTGGTGCTGCCAGCCCATTCCAATGGGATCTAACCCTGTCCCTCTTCCAGGGTTTCCTACTGGAGTGGATGAGACCATCACTAGCTGCCCAGGCCAAGAACCTGAGGGCCACCCTTGCCTCTTCGGTCTCTCTCGGACCCATAACTAACCAATCGATCACCAAGACTTGTAGATTCTACCTCCTAGTATCTTTGGAATCCATCCCCTGTGCTCCAAACCCATGACCATCCACCACTCTCCCTTGCCTGGCCCCTGAACACTTTCCTGGGGATCTCCAGGCCCAGGTTCCTCCATTCACAGTCTGCTGTAGCTGTGATCTATCTGAAAGGCAGTCCTGCTTAAGATCTCTTCCCCTTATGACTAAGATCAAATCTAATTTTCTTAACATGCCTTAGCAGGCCCTCAATATGTGAAGAGGCTCCTATTTAACTCTCCAGCCTTCTATTTTGGAAACCTTAGGTGTGACTCCTCCTCTCCCCACAACCAAACACACAGCTCTACTCTCTAGCCATGCAGCACTTCTTTCAGTTCCATGGAAGGGCCACATTTCTGCTTGGCTCTTGGCCTAGGGTCATGCTGTTCTTTTGCGAGCAACCCTCTTTTGCTCATCTCCACAGGATGACTCTTCCATCCTTCCATGAAGTCCAGGCATGCTTCCAGGGCATCAGCACTTCTCCCAGCCCTGGACATCTCACTCTGCACAGCAATTTTCTGATTCCTGGCTTCCTGGGCTCCCCCAGACTATAAATTCCATAATGGCAGGGACCATGCATTGCGTGTTCACCACTGGATGTTTAATGCCTGGTCCATGACAAGCACTCAATAAGTATTTTATTGGAGAATGACTGTGGGGTGATCTGTTCCACTGGTGGCCTCCAATGAAGCATGCCTGCTGGAATTTCATACCTTGTTTAGTCTTCTCCCTTTGAATTGGGCTGTACCTAATGACTTGCTTTAACCAAAAGAAAGCTGCAGAAGTGACACCATGCTAGTTCTGTGCGTGAACCTTAAGAAGACCTGGCAGTTTCTGCTTTTGTGATCTTAAACACCAAAAAGTCCAGTGACCCTGATGAAGAGACCATATGGAAAGAACACAGGGAGACCACTTGGAGAGTGAGAGGTCCTGACACTACATGGAGAAAAAAAGGAGCCTAACCGTCCCTGATTGCCAGCTATGTCCTGTCCTAGCTAATCTGCCATCTGAATGCAACCCAAGTCTGGTTAAAGCAAGAGCAGCAGAAGAGCTGCCCAGCTGAGCCCAGCCCAGGTTGCAGACCCATTAGCAGTTAAGTGGTTGTTGTCTTAAGTCACTAAGTTTTGAGCTCATTTGTTATATAGTAACATTTAACTAATAAACTAAATTTATGAGTAAAAAGGAATAAGAAATTATTTCAAAGCATAAGTTTCATGCAAAGATGAGTCCAAGTTTCTAACAGGCAGATCCAAGAAAATAGTAACAGAATTAAAAGAATATAGAGGAACTCATACCACCAGCTTTGATTTGTAATACAGCACAATATTCCTCTGCCATTTTCTTTGGTTCTAAGACATTTTCCAATGAAAAGATTTTCCTACTCTTTTTTTTTTTCAAGGATTCCTGGTCTGACATTAAAGTAAGAAGTCCAACAAGGCTGCTGTGTGAACATTACCACATAAATGGAAACTAGTCCCTGGACAACCAACCCGTTCTGATGTTCCATTTCCTCTTTCTCCCAGCAGTGCATACGCACAGCTGTGGGTGAGGGCGTGGGTGCTGCTGTGTTCGGGGAGACGAACACTGTGGGGGCTTCTGGCTTAGGTGGATCGTCCATATTCAGTTCTGTCTGAAAAATTACCTTAAGAATTGAATGGCCGAGTTTGACTAGTAGACTAAAATGACTACTAGAAACGGCTTCCCATGCTTTAACCCAGACATTCAATCTCACACACACACACACACATAGTATCGATATTCCATGGAGACAGCTGACGCATACTGTTATATGATCCAGGATATGGCTAAACTATTTTAAAAACCCATGCACATTTACAGAATGAGGAGAAAGGCTGCTAAATTTATAGTGGCTTGGTGAAACTTTGAATTGCTACTTCCAATAATTGCTGCTCTTTCAGAAAGGAAAAGAATCATTATAAGAACTATGGTCTAAGCAAAATATCTGTCTTTTGTAAAAATCAAAAAACAGAATGCCAAGAATATTTCCTAACAGTTTATACTGGACTAATGCTTTGAATTTTCTGAGTGATCTCATATAGGTAAAATTATCAATGTATTTTTTGGAATATATCCTGTCTTCTAAAACTATCTCCAGTTAGTAAATTATATGTGATGAAGATTAAAGAATGGGTTTAGGAAAAATCTGGCAGCATAAATGTTGCATGTGTAGGAGAAGAATCAGTTCCCAGTGTTTGAAAGTTCCACGCACTAAGTGGGAGAAACAGAACCTTAAGCATAAATATCAATGTCCTGTCAGCTGGTGAAACTGAGCATGAACTCCTGTTAAACTGCTGAGAGAGAGCAAACTCTAGACTTAAAAAATGGGAAATATTTCCCATTCATTTTTTCTTCCCTAGATAAGGGTGCTCTTTGAATAGATGCCAGTTGGCTACTCTCTAAGATGCAGCAGGCCCAGAAAGAATGGAGAACTTGTTCTCTAACTTTTCTTCCTCTGTAGAGCAGCTTCTGGTGGAGGCATAGGCTATGCTTTGACTATGGGGAGAGGTCAGGACACACAGGCCGTGAGTGTGAGCCAAGCACCTCGTGTTTACCTTCTAGGGAAGAGAACAGGCTGCCATAACAGCAAGAGGCTTTTGCCATAGAAGAACCTGGGAGATTATCGTGATGAAGTCAGTCACCTCAGACACAATGAAATAAAGGGGTGCTGTGCTTTGTAGGGGGTGGGGACTCATGCACTTTATATGCTAGTGGCTAGGCTGGGTCTTTTCACACCATTTTATTTGGTAGGTATTTAATAAGTGTTTATTGTGTGGATGAATGAATGATGAAGCCAGCAAAGAAATGTCCAGAAAGGAGACATGGTTCTGGTAATGGTAAGGGTGGAACTGGGCAAGATGGGAAAACAGGGTGGACAGGGTAATAGCTGAGCCTCAGGGGTTAGGGGAGAGAAAGGAGAAGGCAGGAGACAAGCAAAGGCCATGTGCATGCAACTCACACAAGCCCTGTGACAGTTTGACCAAGGGACTTAGAATCACAGTGAAGTTCATTAAATGCAACAAGTTCACATAGAATGGAATTGCGCAGAATCCCATAAGCATCCTATATCCTTAAAATGGGCAAAACAGTGTGAGTCACCTTAGAAAAGTGTGGAGTTGTTCACACCATGTTCTGCTGGAGGCAGAGGGGTGGTGGGTTTTACAGAGCCTTTCATAGAGCACTGCAGAAGGCAGGTATACACTACTTCACCAGGAAAAGCTTTACTTCTGTTTGAAAACAGTGTGCGTCAGCTGTCTCCATGGAACATTGATATTGTGTGTGTATGTGTGTGTGTGTGTGTGCGCGCGTGTGTGTGTATGTGAGTGTGTGTGTAACTGATTGAATGCCTGAGCTAAGGCATGGGAAGCTGTTTCTAGTAGTCAGTTACCTGCTTAAAGAACACAAACGACCTGAAAAGTACCTGTGCAGCACAAAGACTATCGGAAAAGGATCCTGCAGACATGAATGTGAGTTGCAGTCCCACCATTAACTAGCTGCGAGCCCTCTACGCTTCATGTCCTCCGTTTGGGCCTCTGTTTCAATATCTGGAAAACAAAGATAATGACCCCTTTCCATGGCCACACTGAGGATCTACTGAGATAGAGTGTGTGAAAACACTTTGAAATTATTTCAAAGATACAGGTTTTAGGAACTATAAAAGGTAATTTTTATAAAAGAAATTTCTCAATTAAGTCGGGCTATTTCTGGTTTCCTGTGTTTATATCAACAAAATCCGTGGCTGTGTCAGAGGAAACACACTTTTAAAGAAGATACTTAGTGTTCAGCACAATTCCACAGACAGCCCAAAAGCAGGCTAAATCAGTGGATCTCGCTGGCACTCTGAAAATTGACCTCTAGGGCTTGGCACATAATGCTAAACACGAAAAATGGATTAAAAAGTCCAACTTCCAGCCCTGGCCAGTTGGTTGGAGCACTGTCCCATACACCAAAAATCGGGGGTCTGATTCAGGCCACATACCTGGGCTGCGATTTGATTCCTGGTCAGTGTGCATATAGGAGGCAACTGGTTGATGTTTCTCTCACATTGATGTTTCTCTCTCTCTCTGTCTCTCTCTCCCTTCCTCTCTCTCTAAAATCAAAACCATATCCTCAGGTGAGGACTTAAAAAATAATAATAATTAAAAAAAGAAAAATTCCAACTTCCATGTCTGTGGCTTGAGAGTGAAGGTGTAGACCACAGCTCATGGCAGGGAGGCTGACACGGGACCAGGGTTTGAGGACCGGAAGGGACTTCCAGATGATCAACTCCTATTTCACAGACGAGAAAACTGAGAACTCAGATGGGAGGTGACTTCATCAAAGATCACATTAGCAATTGTGGGTCTCCACTATACGTCCAGCATTTTTCCACTGCAAGAATTTCACTAATGGCAGACTCCTAAAACCGAATTCCCATCAATTAAGAATCTGTGTAGAGCCCTGACTGGTATGGATCAGTGGGTTGGGTGTCCTCCCACAAAGTGAAAGTTCGATTCCCAGTCAGGGCACATACGTGGGTTGCAGGCTAGGTCCTCAGTTAGGGGCGTGTGAGAGGCAACTGATTGATGTGTCTCTCACACATTGATGTTTCTCTCTGTCTCTTTCTCCCTCCCTTCCCCTCTCTCCAAAAGTAAATAAATAAAATATTTAAAAATATGAAAAATAATAAACAATGAAAATAAATAAATTCTTTAAAAAAGAGAGAGAAACTATGCAGAGTTAGCTTGACTTCCCCATAATCCACTTGGCCACAGCCTTCAGAAGGCATTTTGAGCAGATGGCATTTCTACCACGGCCTGGGGGTAGGGCGAACCACATTCTGGTGTGCCCAGGACAGTCTCTGTTTATGCCTGTTGTCCCAGCATAATTATTAATAGTGCTCCCTTGCCTCTCACAAGTGTCTGGATTTGGATGGAAAATTATAAAGCACTCTTTGTGCTTTTCTGGGAGGAACTGGGAGACCGAGGACAGAACTGCTCCCTGAGAGCTTGGTGTGATCATTTGGAACCAAGACAGATGTGATAATTGTCTTCAAATGTTTACAGGTTTATCCTGTGTTAATAAAATGAGAACATCCTGTGGCTACAAGGATTAGAACATGAACTACCACATGGGAACCACAAGAGTGGAATTCTTCAGTATAAAGAAGTGCACTCTAAATCGTGTCTGGAGCCAGCCTGCCTGGATTCAAATCCTGGTTCTGCCATTTACTAGCTTCGTAACCTTAAGCTGGCCGCCTACCTAAACTTTTTGTGCTTCAGCTTCTTCACTGGTAAAACAAAATAAAAAGAGATCCAGGTACTTAGGAAGTGTTCCATAAACATTTGCTCCTACTGTTATTACTGCTGTTCAGCAGGGAGTGGATGTTCCAGAGTAGAGGTTCCCCAACGAGGATTAGAAGAGGATTGTGGGACTTGGTCTGGGAGGGGACAGTCAGCTCTTGCTTAGCTGATGTTGGAGATGCCCTCCTAACACGGAGCACTTAATTGGCCTGCTCACTCCTTCAGACAGAGTTTGATAGTGGGGACATCCGGGCCCCTGATGAGGGCTGCTCTCTGGGCTGAGCAATCTGGAAAAGAACCTCGTTTAGGACTATGAAGGCTGGGGCAAACAAAACAAAAAAACAACCAGCCGTTTCACAGTAGAATATAGTGATTTGGAGTATGAGGCTGTCAGACTGCCTGCTTTGAATCCTGGCTCAACCACGTTCTAGTTGGAGGCTCTGCACAAATTGCTTAACCTCTCTGTCCCTCAGTCTCCTACACTGTGAAAGAGAGAGAACGGTGGTGCCAATCTCATGGAGGAGTAAGTGTGCAGAGCAAGTGCCCGATGAACAGTTACCGTGATGATGGCTCGGATCACTGAAGCTTACAGCCGGAGAGCACCGGAACAGAGGTGGGAATTGAAGTCAGGAGGGCGAGGAGCCTGCCCAAAGCTCACAGCCCAGTAAGCCCCTTGCTCTCTTCTCTGTCGAGTGCTGCAGTCTGGTTCAGGGCAGATGGATTCACCCCTCCTTTGAACCCCTGGGCCTGGCTGCCAAAGTGATGGACCTGAACTTGGGCAACCAGAATGGGAGGGTCAGAGTGTGGCACACAGAGCTGGGGGTAACCTGATGGTACAAGCAGGTGTGAGTTAGGGTTGAGGCCATGACCTCAGAGCCAGGCAGAGGTGGGATGGAAGCGAGAGTGATCTGATTAACACACACATCAGACGATGTCCACTGGCTGAAACCCTGAAAGTCCTCACAGGGCCCCAGGCCCTGGCCCAGATCTCTGACTTCGCCTTTCACCCTTTTCCTCACAGCTATACTCTCCCTCTTTCTGTTCCTGGATTTGTCCAGATTATTCTCACCTCAGGGCCTTTGCATTTGATAATCCCTTTGACTGACACAAGCTTCTCCCCAGACATTCCTGTCTGGCTCCTTGTCATTTATATCTCGACTCTCATAAGCTTTCCTGCACAGCTGTATCTCATGTAGTATCCCCATCATCTCATCCCATCCCATCATCCTGGCAGCCTTTTCCTTAGCCCTTATCACTATTAATCATCTAAGTAATTAATCTAAGTATTGAGTAAGTATGAATTAATTTGTCTAAGTAGTTACTCATTTGCTTGTTTACTATCTCTTTCTCCCTTTTAGAACATAAGCAACTCTCGACAGTGAGCACTTAAGTGTTTGCTGAGTGAAGAGATGAAGCAAGAGGAGGCTGCAGAGGGGTGAGGAAGCTTGGTGGTGACCGCCTTAGAGAGGGGGGTTCACCCTGATTGGTCAGTTGGAGCCGGGTGTCTGGTGTCTGGGTGGGTGTGGCTGCAGCTGCATTAGAGACCAGAGGCAGGATATGCTGTCTGCCCAGGAGAGGGTGGAGAGGCCCTGGAGGGAGAACAGATGGAGTGAAAGATCTTCATCTCCACAGAGCAGGGAGCTGCATCGCCCTGGCTAGCACAGAGCACCTTGTGGGACCCCAAGTCAATGCCGTAGATACCCACGGCAGGAACAGGCCAGCATTCAGTGACTCTTCTCTGGGATTGCTACTTCAGACTGTTCATACCTAGCGGATAGGAAGTGAGTTGGTAGAATCTTCTTTGATGAGCGTTGAAGAGAACCTAACATGGAGTTCCACAGAGATAGGACTTAAAATAAACACTCCTGATTATGGTTCTACAGGGTGGCAAAGTTGAGCTGCTTTAAAATAGGCCAGAAACCATAGGAGGAAAATCTATGCACGGAATTACAACCACACTCATAGCCAAGCAGAGCTCATCGGAGTGTTCTGAAGTAGGGTGACCACACGTGTGAGGTTCCGCTGAGTGTTTCTATCTTTACATCTTTTGATTTCTAGCCCTCAGCAGCAGCAACCCCAGATGAAGCAAACCAGAGCTGTAAACATTTTCTCTCTGAAGGGAGTAAGAGGGCCTTTTCAACCAAAGCGTCTATACTGGAGACCCAGCAACAAAACAAAAAAAGAATGTGTTTCCAGCTAAAAAGTCTTTGGGCATGTATCAGCTTCCTGTCTTGATTTTCACAGATATTTTTCCAGAAATTATTTGAAAGGAATACTCCAAATCCATGAGAACACTGATGAAACAGTTTTAATAAGCACTGGTAAATGTGTATAGATCCCTAATTGCTCAGATTCCATTTCAAGGAAGATTATCTGTGCTTTACAAATTAATTTTTAAGTTTTAATGTCAGTGGGGGATCAGGCAGTGGAGAAGTCAGAGGCTGGCTGAAAGGGGAACAAAGAACAGTTCCCTATGAACACACCCTTCTCAGTAACCTCCTCTTCCCAGAACTAAGGTCAGGAGAGCAGAGAGGGATGGAGGAAATCGGGTCCTAGGACCGCTGATGGGAACCAAGGCCGCAGGTAAGGCTTTGTAAATGAGGTTGTGCTCTAGAAAAAGTCATTCCCCTGACATGAATTTCGGAGTAAATGTCTCCAGTTCATAAGACTTATGGCTCAACCACTACCAAAACTCCCCAGGAGTTCAGAAGAGGAACATGAGTAAAGGGTTACCTTGGCAGAGAGGGAGCTAATAAAACACTTTCCCCTTCAAAGCACTTGGCTAATGTTTCCCAATTCAACTTTCAACTAAAGGCAGCCATTAATAGTCCTCATTTTAACAGACCAGAGAGAAAGATTACAATAAATGTGGGACTAAAACTCAGGAATTCAGGTTCCTCCCCAGCCCTGCCCTTAACGCTTCCAAGGGAGAAAGGCAGAGTGGGCTTTGGCCTCAGCAGAGAGGCAGTGAGCTCAACACTCAACACACATAAGTTTGGCTCTGATCAGGATTCTACCTGTGAAACCCCCTGACCCACTGGCTCGCCCCTGAGACAGTGTGGCAAGACAGACTGCACAGGGGATTCCAGATCTGAAAGTGCACAGTGGTAAGAAAATACATGCAGTTTTTTGTCTTTTTCCACTTTCCACCACTGAGCTCCTCTGTTTGGTTGAGCTCAGCAGCACAAGTGCCTTGGATAATCCAGAAATTGCTTCCATATGTGGGCACAGGAAAGAATGTGCTCACTGGCTGCCCGAGAGAGCAGCTCTGGGCAGCCTCGAGTTCTTGTGAGAAAAATGTTTCTGAGGCTGAGAAGAGAGCCACAGGGTGTCCAAGCTGAGGGAGATCAGAGGGAACATCTCCCATCCCCCCAATTTATAGATGAGGAAACTGAGGCCCAAGGTCACACAGTGACAGAGCTGCAGCTGGAACCTGGGGCTCCCTGCCTGCCTTTCTTATTTTAAATGCCTTTTGGAACTTACATTTGGTCTTATCCAACAGTGCCCTTTATCTTAAGTAGGTGTAAACAACTAAGCATATGACTAAGCACAGACAGGATCAGCTGGGTGGGCCCACCATCCACATAGGCGAGGTCCCCATGCCCAGGACCAGGCCTCAGAGCCAAAGGGCTACCTGTTCTTTGTGGCTGGAACCCAACGGACCTTTTGAAGAGTGTAAATTATCTTCTGTCCCCAGTTGTCCCTAGCTATTTGCTTTGTGGTTGAACAAATGTCTAAAATGCACAGCAATCATTTTGAGGTTAAATGTGTCCACTTTTAGGTGTGTCTTCTTAGTACAAGTCTTGAAGTGACGTGATCTTCTTCTTTGGAAAACCATCCTATTTTTCTCAAGTTACACATTGTCTTTCCCTCTTCTCTTTGCAAACGCCTGCTTCCCCTACTCTCCCTCCCAACCCACCCCCTTCCCCCCAGCCCCAAAACTGCTTGAAAGGACCTGTAGCTGAGTTAGTTTAGCAGCAGGATGGCAAGTTGGGGTTTGGACTGACAGGCCTTGGTGCTGAAGTCCAGCACTCAGGGCCAGACGTGCACAGGAAACCTGGCTCGGGGCTGCAGTGGGGCTACTCTGGGACCCATGTCAGGTCTCCATGGCCCCAGACCACTTCTCAGCCTCAGCGCCCTGCTAGTGCACAGTTGGCCCAGAACTTGAAACAAAGGCTCCATTTAGGATCCAATGGAGAGTGGTCTGCAAGCATCCTCCTCTCTAGAGCAATCTCCCAACCCAAAACCTGAATCACATCATCTCAAACTGCCTGACCTAGGAGGGCAGACTGAGTGCAGTGTCAGAAGTGGAGCGGAGGAAAGGGAGATGGAACACATGCTCATGGTCCCTGCTGGCCAGGGCCAGCTCACCCCACACCACTTGGACTTCTCATCTCCAAGCAAAGGCCAGAGCAATTTGTCCATAGGCTGACTTACAGGTCAAACCTGACAAACCTCAACTTTCTAAAGGCTTGCTTTGCAGAGGACCTGAAACCCAGATAGGTTTCGCAATTCTGTTATATAACTCAAACTTTGGGGGTCTTTTTTTTATCTATTTTGTCCCTACTTATGCTACATGATAAATCAGGTGTGTTAAAGTACCCTTCAAAAAGTGTTTTAATTAGGATTCTTACTAGTCTAGTTGTAAGTATTAATCAGATAACATGGTCTTTCAATAAGTGTTTATTGACTATCTATTACATACGAGACAGAGAAATAGGTATGTAACACTGAATATAACCCTGTAACATAGTGCCTCCTTCCAGGCATCTCAGAGGACCTCAGGTTCTCTGTGTCATCTGTTTATGCTTCCACTTCACTATAAACTGTGTTGGATGGAGTCACTGCACACTCATTTGACTGTGCACACCCTTGCACTATGAGCAGGGCCTGTGTCTTATTCGTGCCTGGACAGTGCATCATGGACACTCAAATGTTTTCTGTGAGCAGAATTAAAACTCAGCCTCTGACTCCCTCCATCAGCCATGACCTCTTCTCCCTTCCTTGGTCCTCCATTACCATCACCACTCCACCAGCTTTTAGCGATTAGATGAGTGAAGAAAACCTCTTCTACGACCACGAACCCTGTGCTACTGGATCTCCTTCTGCAGACTGCTTTCTACATGTTTGACATATTTCTTAGCTAAAAAATTTTGTTTAGTTTTTTCTGTATGATGGCTCTAGTAGTGCTTAGTTGTCTTTAACTTCACTCAAAACAACTTCCCTAGATTGTACTGTGACAGCTGTCACATCAACATGCATTTAAAAACACTTATCAAAATTGGTGAATTTTTGTGCAGCCATTTTAATATTGAAGATGGACGAATATATGTAACTTTTTGTATATTATGCTTTATTTTTTCAAGAAAGGTAAAAACACAACTGAAATGCAAAAAATGATTTGTGCAGTATATGGAGAAGGTGCTGTAACTACTGGAACATGTCAAAAGTAGTTTGCAAAGTTTCTTGGTACTATTGACATTTTGGCTAAATAATTCTTTACTGTGGGGCTGTCCTATGCATTGGAAGATGTTTAGCAGCACCCCTGGCCTCTATCTACTAGAAGCCAATAGTAGGAGATATCCAACATACTCAAAATAGCCAAATCAATAAAGTTATTGGTGAAAATAAAAAATGCGTCTTTTATTTTATGGAAAAAACTAAATGAACTTTTTAGCCAGAACAATATTTTAATCAGTAGTTTTCAAACTGCAAGTTGCTGCCTATTCTCTAACAACCAGATCAATTTAGTGGGTTGCAACTAGCTCTCTTTAAAAAATATATGTATAATAAAAATGTATTATATTAGAAAAAATGGGAATTGCTTTATAAAACTTTTGTTTCTATTCTCTATCTATCTGTATTGGATCTCAATGAAAAATATATTTCTGTGGGTCATGGTCAAAGACAAGAAAGTTTTTAAAACATTGGTTTAGATAATGTTTCTTTATATGGTGTACTCACTGTTCACAGAGATTCCTTTACAAATATTACCCAGATGCCATCTCCCCTTTACATATGTCATTCAAGTGTAGAAAAAGGACTACTCCAAGCATGCTTATTTTTGTTGTTGTTTTAACTCTAAACAACTTGCAGCCTCTTAAATTTAAATTTTCTCTCTTAAAAATATTTTGGCTCTGGAAAGAACTGAAGGGACCCACCCACAACCCTCTGCTTCCCCAGACCCCAAAATCTACACTGCCAGGTTTTTTTATGTAGGTCTGAGTTTATTCGTGCAGTTCTTTGGCGTTGGGTCCTTCTGATGTACCTCAGCAGGAGAAAAGGAGGAACTCACTGTGTTGACTTATGTAATAGGGTTAGTTACTGCACACCCTGCCCTCTAGTTCCTCCAAGGAAGCAGGCCATTACTGGTTTCATGAGAGTTTGTAACTTTACACCACAGTTGAGACTGTAAGTTCAGGAGAAGGTGACGCCCACTTGCACCAGCCTGGAGCCTGCCCACAGCAGGAGCCTCCCTGCTCCTTGACCACTCAGGGGGAACACCAAAGTCACTTTCTGTACCATCCAGGCTTAAGGGGGGAGGGGGAGGGGCAACAATGGGACAGAAGCCTGCACGTGCCAAGGAGGCATTGCAGGAAGCTGGCTGACACTAGAACCGCACTCTCAAAGACAGAAGGTGTCACCAAAACTGTCATTCTAATCATGCACAGGCCAGGAGACCAGAGGCTTGGGAATCAGAAACTTTGAAATTTGAATCCTAGCTCTGCCTGTGGTTCTTTGCTTAATTCTAAGAGGGTTCTGTGTGACACGAGGACAAGAGTTCCTCTTGCCCTCTGACCAAGAGCAGTGACTGTGGATTTGAGGTTGGAAAGGCCCTGTGGGCTTGGTGAACAGCGCACCTCCCTGAAAATCTTCCCAGATTAAATCAGCCTTAAGAACCAAGTGGGTTTTATTCTACCTTCTGCTCTCCTGTGAGCTTGTTTGTTTTGTCTGTCCCTGGGCTTGAAAAGACAGCCAGATAAAGTGCCAGGGAAGAAATCATATGGGGGCTGACAGTACTGCGGGGCCTGAAGGATGGGAAGGAATAAAGTGCCCTCCCACCTTGGTGGCCCACAAGGCAGGGTGCTGTTGGGGTCCCTGCAGGGGTTGTGGATGATGGCTCTCAAGTTTCTCCTCTGCCCTTGCAGTTTCAAGTCCCCTCAAATGCTGTTGCTGTGGGTGGAATCACACAGGACCAAGGTGAAATCAGCCCCAGCCAGTGGGACGTTACAGCCCCCTTTGGGCCCACCTGGCGGCAGCATAGCCCAGAGGTGGGGAAAACAGCTCTGGATGCTCTTCTGGCCTGTGGTTCCTGTCTTTATCTGATAAAAAGTTGACTTCTTTTCCATTCATGTTTGTGGGGATCCCGGTTCATTGTTCTGCAGGTATAAGGTACCTGTAGTTGCCTTGTCAGCAGGAATGTCTGCACTGACCCAGATGAGTCCTGTGTTGACCCCCGGCATTGGCAGTCCTGTCCACATGGCTGTGGTGAGGACGAGCTCCCCGGGGAGGTCTCCATAGGCTGCCTGGGACTCTTCCAGGAGGGACTTAGCTTCCTCCATCCCAGCAGTCCAGCCGGAGTCCTGCAGCTTGCAGGCATCTCAAACGTCACACAGCCAAAGCCTGGCTGAGGCCTGGTTGCCTGACAATTACTCTAAGCAGCAGAGTTTTGAGAAACATTTTTCTTTACAGAAAGGAAGCGACCATTTCCCTCTTTTCCCTCATCCCCTTCACTGAACTCTGCTATAAACTGAGTTAGTTTGATTCCTTCACCTCCAAAACAAATGGCTTCAGCAGAGAGTACTGGGGACAGGTGTCTGCTGTCCGACTCAGGTCTGTCGAGGAAGCAGAGGCTTGGCGCTGTGAACTCCATGGGGACAGGTGCCGTGAACACTGCCTGGTCTTGTCCTGTCCTGGGCTTCCTGTGTGCTGTCCAGGAAGGAGGTGTGCAGCTGTATCTCTCACATCTTTAAGGCAAAGTTAACCTGGTCCTGTCCAGTAAGGAAACAGACCATTCTGTGCTTCGCCTGTAATTTTTTGTATCCTCGCCCAAGGATATGCTTATTGATTTTTAGAGATAGAGGGAGGGGGAGAGAGAGAGTTAGAGAAAACAGCGATGTGAGAGAGACACATCGATCCATTGCTCCCTTATGTACCCCAGCCAGGAATTGAACCTGCAGCCTTTTGGTATATTGGATGACACTTCACCCAGCTGCGCCACTTGGCTAGGGCTTCACCCGTAATTTAATAATAAAAGCATTCATAGAATAATTTTTGCCATCTCAAGCAAGGGAAAAAGAGCTGAACTGGAACTCAGCAGGCCTGGGCTCTTGTCTCAACTCTGACACCAAATAGCAATTGGCCTTGGGAAAGTCATCTAACTTCTCTTCAATTCTGTGTCTTCACCTGTGAAATGGAGATTGGGCAAAATTATCTCCATTTTCACTTTGCTTCCCAAATCTAATGTTCTGGGATCTTATGAAAAGTTCTATATTTTATCACTGAGTTTATAGTCTTTCCCCACTGGCTAAACATAACTGATTCATTTATTCTTGAGAACATAATGTGATACTAGTCACTGACACCTGTCTTAATCAGGCAGCATTTGTGACGCTTTAGGAAATTTCTTTTCCTCATTAGAGACCGCTGAAGTCTCAGACGGTCATTAACAATGTATGTGTGTGATGGGTGTCAGGTGCTAAAGTGGGTGATTCAGATACAGAGAGCAGGCCCTTTTGCTAATAGGTCACATTAGCTGGTTGATTATTTCCGGCTGTCCTTTTTGCAGTGGGTTGGTGACCTTAACCCAGAGCCATGCAGGAAAAACAGACGTACAGAAAGCCTAGGTTATTTTCCAGAACACTGCACCAGTGGTCAGCTATCTGCTTGAAAACAGTTGGGGCCACCTAGGTTCTTTACAATTGGATGTCCCTTCCTGGAAAAAAAGCAGGGGTGCACCAGGGTTCAGAGTGTGCTCTGAAGCCACCTGACCTGGACTGAATCTTGACTCTGTTCTGTCAAGTTAGTTGTGTGAACTCGGGCAAGGTGACTAACCCGAACTCCTCATCTCTAAAATGAAGATAACAGAGCCTGCCTCATAGAGTTGCTATACAGATTTGGTGATTTAATTTAGAGCATTTATAAGACTGCTTGGTACATAGTAAGCAATATCTACATTAGATGATATTATTATTACTTGTCCCAAAATGGTCTGGGGCAATCTGAAGAGAAATATGTCATTCCTGACGTCTCTGTGTAAGCATGAGAAGAGCAGGCACCCTCTTACTTGTTTCCTGTGAGTTCTTTCTAAGGGCAGACCACAGCTTAATCCAGCTCATCGAGTTTCCCTGCACTTTCTGGGCCCCTGCCCAGCAACTCCATTAGGCCGGGGAGCTTCTTACCCCTACAGAGGAACCTTAGGAACCTGGTCCCTTCACCTCTTGCCTCCCCATCCCACTGTGGGGCTTCCCCCTGTAGCTCAGAACCACCAGATTCTTTCCCCTGCTGTCATTGCTGACCTCTGCACTCTCTCCATCACCAGGAACCTCCTCCCTTTCCCCCTCCTCCTCCGTGTTGCTGGGGCCAGAGCTGCAGGGAAGCATAAGCAAAGCTTTTATTGGACCTCCATCTTCTTTGGGGCATCTGGGTTGGAACTCAGAAAGTATTTTCTCCTTTTCTATAAATGCTGGTTGGACCCTCTTGGGCACAGGTCCTAAGGTTCAGCTTCCCAGGCAGACAAGTTTGTCTAACTTCTCTGTAAAGCAGAAAGTCCACAGGGGCACCACTGACCAGTGTGTTGGCCCAGGGTCTTTCTGTGCACAACTGGATGCTCTGTAACATTAGCACCAGTCTCGAGAAGCAAGAGCAATGCAGTTTCTTGGATGCCATCCAAAACAGTCTGCCTCTGAGCCAAAACAGCAACGTATTGTTCCGCAGACCAGGGGTGAGAAATACAAACAAGAGCCTCAACCAGTAACAGCCACAAGCACCAATCAATAGTCATGGTAGAACTCGAAATGGAAAGTCCCCTTGGTATTTGCATCCACTCCCAGGAATCATCACCATTATAGTGAGCATCCTACAGAGCATGCACCTACAGTCCCCGGCACATGGTGTTTTGTCTGAGGCTGTACGCAGAGCACTGTAGAGAGCAACAACCTCTGCCTTCTAAGAAACTGCAAAGGCTAATGAATATAAAACTACAGCAATGCATGTATTTCCCCAATGGAGCTTGGAATTGGTTATATCTGAAATGCTCTTTAAAAAGAATTAGCCAATGATGTATGTGTGCACGTGTGTGCACACGTGCTCCTGTGTGGGGTAGATGGTAAGAACAGGTGGCTTCAAGTCATGACCATGTACACACACTAGTAGAGAATAAGGTGACCACAATGTGTGTGTGCATGTAGTGAAGCAGTGTGATTTTCACTGCACGTAAAGAAGACAGGATCTGCAGACAGACCTGGACTCGGCGAGCTCCTGCCCCACTCCCACAAATAGCATCACAAAGAAAGTCTCAGGGTAAGAGTTCATGTTCTTTTCCAGCAAGCATACAGTGAGATTCAAGTACAAATGAAGAATTCGATGAGTTTGCTGAAATGTAATTTTATATTTATATATTACACACAGCACACATGTATTATTTTAGCTAACTGAGAAATGTGATAGACATACTTCTCTACCTTATTTACCAAATAGTTAGTCAAGAAAGGGCAAAAGTAACATTTCAGACTCATTAAATTTCTGACTGGTAAGTTAAAATGTTAACTGTTGCCCTGGCCAGTTGGCTCAGTTGGTTAAAGCATCCTCGAATACATTAAAAAAGGTTGCAGGTTCAATCCCTAGTCAGGGCACAGACTTAGGTTGTGGGTTTGATCCCTGGTTGGGACATGTAAGGGAGGCAACCAATCCATGTTTCTCACATTAATGTTTCTCTCTCACATCAATGTTGCTCTCTCTTTCTCTGTCTCTCCCTTTTCCCCTCTCTCTCTCAAATCAATAAACATATCCTTGGGTGAGGATTTTAAATAAATAAATAAAATGTTCACAGTTACACTGTCTACCAGGAACTGTCTACATCAGAGATGTTAAGTCGGTCCCATCACTGGCATCACTAGCCTCAATCTTCTCCCCATTCTTACAGATGCTCTATTTGTTCATACTG
This sequence comes from Phyllostomus hastatus, assembly GCF_019186645.2. Taxonomy (NCBI): domain Eukaryota; kingdom Metazoa; phylum Chordata; class Mammalia; order Chiroptera; family Phyllostomidae; genus Phyllostomus; species Phyllostomus hastatus. Next base: position 16,647,907 of record NW_025333498.1, on the reverse strand, counting down.
CTTATTGTTGTCAAGGTCACATGACCACTAGGCAACAAAGCTGGGATTAGAATACAAGTGTTGAACTCCCAGGCTACCACTTTATCTTTACCACTCACTTTGCCTTTAGCAGATTCAGAGCAAAAGGAATGAAGTAAATGAGCTGGTTGACATCAGGTCTTAACCTGGAAGTGACTTAATTTTCAAAAGTCTACACTATCTGTACATCCAAAACCAGGGGCAGAGTAAAAGTGAAGGTAGGGTAGAGGGATCACACACATTCAGGCATCAGCATATGGGGCCCCAAGAAGATGTGTTTGCAAATTCCAATGCCAAAACCATGGAATGTAGCAAGAGGAGGGCTGCCAATTCCTCCTGGCAGCCTTTCCCTCACTCTGCCACTCACGGGTAAAACCTAATGCAGCAGCTCCCTACCTAGGTTAGCTCCACAGCAGGCCAACCAGGCACCCGGAGCCCAATCCAGCCTTAGGACCTGGCCAGTGGAATTCTGGTCTTGACAGTGACCTGTGTTTTTAAGTGGTAGAGAGTTCAGGGTTCCTCAGACTGCGTCACACATGGAGAATAGGGGTCTAATGATGTTTCTGTTCTCATCAGACCTCACGTCTTACTGTACTGAGGTCTCCATTAAGACAAACCATAAGAACCACATGAACGGGGCGGCATTCTGCGAACTCACTCCACTCTCGTGGACCTCTGGGTTTTGCCCAAGCACACACATTCTGAGGAATTCCTCTTGGTATGTTATGTTAAGACTTCAGCCTCAGTCTCGCTTGGGAACTTGTGTCTTCCCCCTGATTTAGCATGGCTCCCTCTAGACAGACACGTCAGTTTGTCTGTCTTGCCTGTGACATTTTCCCAGCATGGGGACCTTGGCTTGCTTCAGCCTGTGCAGTTTGGCAGAATGTACAAACTAATCTTTCAGGGGACACTGATCCGGCAATTCAGCCTCATCAGGAGACCCAGCCCTCCTGGATATCAGAGGATACAATCCTCTTGTGCTCTTTTCTGAACAGGATGCCCCTTTATAAAGCTTTTTAGCTTTTCAAACACCAACATTAAAAATCAGGTTACACTTTATTGTGGCAGATATCAAGGACTCACAGGGGCTCTGAGTTTCCAGTTCCAACCTCTGCTGCCCAGACACGATCTCTTCGCCATCTGGGTCAGGTTAGCTACAAAGCACAGTTATTATTCTGGGCTACACAATGTTGGCCCAAACCTACCCAAACACAAGAAATTTTGCTGATTGATTTAGTTATTCTGTTCATATAAATGAATCCAGTTGTACAGCTGTTTCTGATTAGCCAATGTACTGCTGGAGTTATATACAAATAATTTCATAATGAACTCAGCAACTACAAGGACAGGAGAAATGGAATCTAGTCTCACCTCCCAGAAAAACAAGCAGAAGCAACAGGGCAGGGGTTTCCAATGATGTTCCAGGTTTAAATTCCTATCTGCTGTGATTCACTTTTTCCTCTTGATGTAATTCAGCATAACTTACAAATAATGCTCTCAAAGAATCTGTCTTCAGACTTTTGGACTTGAGAGGGACATCCAGCTAGCTTTGCAAGCTTAAAACTCCTTTAAAATTCCCCATCTTTGTATGTAATAAGTTTCTGTTTTTCCCATTAAAACATTTATATTCCCTGAGACCATTCTTAAATAATATACTTTTAGAAGAAAAAAATAGGATTCAAAAGTCTATATTTACCTTATAATAAATAGAAATCAAGTGTTTTTGCTTTATTTCAGTACAGAAGATTAAGCTCAGTGAGCTTAGGTTCAAGGTTTTCTCCAGTTTGAAGACAGGTCACATGTCCATTGGAAAATGAAGGAAAAGACAGGGCATGAATAATTCAGATCTAAAAAGGTAAAGAGAGTGACAAGTGCTCCCTAAAGAAATGATTTGAAACAAAACAGGAAAAAGAGATTAAAAAGTTTATACTTCTAAAATGAATTATGCTACCAAGAATGTGGGCAAACAGATACTTTCAAGTCATGTTAGTTGAACTAAGAATACCATAACTTCTGGCAAGTAATACCGCTTTGGGGACTCTGACAGACAGAAGTGAAAAGCTTCTGTACGATACTGTGGTCAACTTCACACACAAGGATATTCAGAGAACTGTTGAAGTAGCACAAAACTGGAAACAATCTGGTTAATTAAGCAGCCATGATATAAATTAGTTTTTTTTTAAATTTGGAGAGGATGATTATAATGTTTTGTTATATTTTAAAAATCTCATGGATATCAAAAGATATCTGCACCCTGATATGTACTGTAGCATTATTTATAATAGCCAAGACATGGAAACAACCCAAGTGTCCATCAACAGATGAGTGGATAAAGATGAGGTATATACACACAATGAAATATTACTCAGCTAAAAGAAAAAAGGAAATCCTGTCATTTGTGACAACATGGATGGATCTTGAGAGCATTAATCTAAGTGAAATAAATGAGACAGAAAACACAAATACTATATGATCTCACACATGGTATCTTAAAAAGCTCAACTCACAGAAACAGAAAGTAGAATGGTGGTTGAGGGGGAGAGTATGTTGGGAGGTGGGGAAATTGGAGATACATATATAAGTCAAACGGTACAAACTTGCATTTAGAATATGAATAAGTTCTAGAGATCTGTTGCACAGCATTGTAATTACAGTTAACAACACTGTATTATATACTTGAAAGTTGCTAAGAGACTATATTTTAAGTGTTCTCACCACAAAAAATATAATTATATGACATAAAAGGTGCTAGCTTATGCTATGGTGGTAATACTACTGCAAATAGAAGTATACAAAATCAACACACTGTACACCTGAAACTTACAGCTTTGTCACTTATGCCTCAATAAAATAATCTTGTAGCCTGATATGTAGAATGTTTCTATTTTTCATAGAAAAAATTATATATATGCATATATATTTGTGTGTGTGTGTATATATATATATATAAAAGTTGAGGAAGTATCATGATAATGTTGATTACCTCAAGGAGTTAGAATTTGAAAAAATAAAAGAAAAATTATTAATTTTTCTTTATATACTTCTTTTTTTGGTCTTATATAAAAGTATATATTACTTCTGTTATCTGAGCAAAATAAAAACTACAATTTAATTTTTTAAAAGAGTCACATTTTCAGTGAAAACAAGGAAGCAAAGACTGGATTACAAAGGCTGAGCACCTGGCTTGGTGGTTAACAAAAGCCTCTTCCTAACTGTAAGGGACATGTTCCTTCATCACCGCAGAGTGGAAATGATATACACAAAAATTGTGTATGGAAAGGCAGCTTAAAGTTAACATAATACCATAATAACCCCCACATAGTCCTTTAACCAATTAAATAATTAAATTTTTTTTTTTTACTTCTCTCAGTTCCTCATCAAAAAGGGGAAAAGGAGGAGGGAGAGAATTATCATGTTTAATTAATAAGGTTCTGGCTCCAACATCTTGTAAATTATCACTCAAGTAAGCCCGAATTTTCCTTTCCTTTTCTTTTTTTCTTCATTTTCCCTCTATCCAGCTTATGCCCAACAACATTCAAACATGGTCATGTGGTTCCACACCAATTTAACAACAATCTAGTTTTTTAATTTGTCTCAAACAAATGTGAGGCTTTAAAAAAAAATACTAAAACACTAGGGAAAAGAACAGTGTGGAATTTTACCCACAAAACTTGAGATTATTTAAACTGATACTTTGGCTTATTTCTTAAACCATACATGGCAATCAAATTCTGGCTCTAATAGGTAAAAATAGGCACTGCTAAAGTAAATTGCTTGACTACTTTTTAAGGTTTTAAAAGGGCTTCAACTACTTTGCCCTTTTCTAGACCCTCAAAAATCAAACTAGAAACTTCAGTATCATATGAAAACTTGTCTTGGTGTCCCATAACTTGCCTTCTGGGACCTGGGACGGATGAGTAGATGAATCATCTTCCAATCTCCCTCCCCTCTGGCCTCTCTCAATCCATCACCAGTGGTCCTTCCTGGAAGTCCCTGCCCCTGCACTCACAGGTGCTGCTTACTGGACTCAGGCCTGTTAACAGCCCATTATCCCCTTTTATATCTCAGGCAGATCTGACTGTCTCTATTTTTAAATATCCATCCCCATAACACAAGACTATTGTGGTTAAGACACTGATCTCACTGTTTACATTTTCAAAAAAAATAGCTATAATACATGTTTCCTAGAGATCTTCTTCAAGGTCTGAAGGCTCTCTACTTTCAAGTTCCATTCTGCTGTGGATGGGGGCAGGGGGAGTTTCAGGGTCCCCTAAAGTATTATTTGATAATATGATCAATGTTTCAGCATTGCATCACTCTAAGATGTGGCCAGACTTCTCTCTTGGCCCATTCCAGGCCTAAATTCTTCAGTCTATAGATTAAATCTTCTGTGTATGTCTATAAAAAAATGCTTGGGAGGTTTCAGAAATGGCTTGAGGAGGCACACAAGTGGTTGACAAGCATGAAATTCAACCAACTGCCCATTTGGTCTGTGGATGCCAATGAAATGACTATATTTATTCTCTCACTGAATTGGTTGGTTATTTGACTTGACTCAATGGGCTGATTGTTTGGGCATCATTAGCAAGAGCTAACAGGTGAGCTGGTGGTCACCAAATTGGCAGTGAGAACTTTAAAGGGTGACTGTAGACAATAATGCACCAGTCATATATCCATCCCTTCAGCAGAATGCTATACAGCTGTTAAGAATAGGGTAATAGTATGTTTTTATGAGGTAAAGTATACACATTATATACATTTAAAGAAATCAAGTATGCTTACAAGAGAAAAAGTATATTTAAATAATGTAATATATATTTAAATAATGTTAATATATAGATATATATTTAAATGAGTACATATAGTTTATATAAGAAGAATAGAAAACATATAAAAATAAACTTTTTTTTGAAGTTGTAAAGGACTCCACTGTCCCAGGAAACAATTTGGCTCTAAATTTTCTATTTTATTCACTGTGTCCTTTCTCCTGCAGACACCTCTTACCTCATAGAACAAAGTATTCCTCCAATACAAAGGAGTCTGTGGCAGTTTGGGAGGAAGCTAGTGGTCTTCAATTTTGCTTAAACTTCTTTCTCAGGTTGTACATTGCCTCTTAGTCAAAAAAAAAAAAAAAAAAGATGGAAAATCCATGGATGGGAGAGTCCCAACCCTCATTTATATGGAAATGAACCAGGCACCAGATACAGGTATTAGACAGAAGTATCACTTCTTAGGTTCTACATTACAATAATAAGTCCCACCCTTCCCACAAGAACTCAAAATGCTTTTCTTTAATTATTAGGATTATTGTTACTGTTCAATTTGGAAGATATAAAAATAAACAGCATTTAGAGTAATTATAGCCCTAGGTGGCTCAGTTGGTTACAGCATCGTCCCCTATACCAGAAAGGTTTCAGGTTCAACTCCCCATCAGGGCACATACCTAGGCTGTGGGTTCAATCCCCAGTCAAGGTGCAGACAGGAGGCAACGATCGAGGTTTCTCTCTCACATTGACGTTTTTTCTCCCTCTTTCTCTCCCCTCCTCTCTCTCTAAAAGAGAGGTGTCAAATTCATTTTCACTGGGGGCCACATCAGCCTCACAGTTGCCTTTAAAGGATAGAATGTAATTTTAGGACTGTATAAATGTAACTACTCCTTAACAGTTAAGCGAGAAGTCAGCACTGCTGCCAGGTAGAAACAATGTGCCAGGCCTGATAAAACAAGGTGGAGGGCCAGATTCAGCCTTGTGTTTGCCACCTGTGCCCTAAAATCAACAACAATAATAAAGCTAATTATATATGTGAATAAAAAATAATGTCATATGTTACATACCAATGATGGTGAAGGACTACCCTTAGGATGAAATCTGTTTCCTAGCATCTTCAGAAACCAGATACTCTTCTGTAAAACATTAAAATCCACTTTGTCTTCGTGAAAAATTCACTGATCTCAGATCAGTGTGATCTACCACTCTCAGACCAGAGTGGCAGTAGGAAACTGCCATTCGATAAACATTAATTGAGACCCTCCTATATAAAAATCTATTGTTTTTGAATACAAAAGTGATTTTTGTAAGTTACTGCTTTGAGAGAGTTTATAAAGTAATGAAGGAGAAGGACACTTACACGTGAGTCCAGTACAGGACAGAGTGGATTCCAAGCCCCAGGTGACGCGCAAACAAACAGCTACGGGAATATACCAGGAGAGGCAGGAATCAGCTCGTGCAGAAGAGGGCATTTTGCTGTTCTAAAGAAGCAGGTTTTAATAATGCAAGCCATGTTGAATGAAGCTACCAAACTAGTGAAATTTGTAGGCGATTGTATCTCTTGTTTATTTTAGCTATATTCTCCTTTTATTTTTAGCAAAGTCTATTATTTTTCTTCTCAACAAGTATTCGTGGCCAGGTTGAAGAACCTATAGGATGCAACATTAAGTGAAAAAAATGGGGAGAAGAAAGGGCAAGTAAGCAAAGGCACACAGGGGAACAAAAGAGTCCCCTACATGAAGAGTAGTATACATCACCACTGAAGGGGAAATTAGGGTTAAGTTAGGAATCAGACTGCCCCAGATTTGAATATTAGCTCTGTGACTACCTTGTGTGACTATAAATGATTCAATTAAATGACAAATAGTAAGTGGTAATGTTATAGGAAAAAAAGAAGGAAAAGAGACAGTGAGTGGAAGGGAAGAAAAGGGAGACTTTTTAAAGCTTGCCAGATCATAGAAAGGTTTAAAATTCCAATTCACTCAAATTAATATAACTAGGAGATAAAAGAGAATGAAAAAGAAAAAACTGAGTTACACTGGGAATATGGCTTATTGGATGAGAAAAAAATATATCCATAGTAAGCAATGCTAAAATACTAAATTTGTATAACTTCATAGCAACATTTACTAAAGCTTCTAAACTAACGAAAATTGGAAGTAATTGTGTGTCCTATGTATTTTAGCTATGTTCTTCTTTTATTGAGTATTAGCAAAGTTAGTTTACAACTCCTCCGAAGACTAATAGCGAGCATGCTTCCCTGGAATCACAGTTCCCTGACCCCTGGCCAAGAGAGAACACAAGAGCAGTGGTATGTCCACTCCATGGGCTTAGGTGCTACACCTGTGACCAAAGCAGTTTGACCTGAGGCAGGCAGTCCTACTGGTCACCCCATACTGATGATGGTCACTGCACGACGGCCACAGCGTGTTACCCTGGTGCCAAAGGGCCAGGAAAGTAGTATGTCATTGGTTTCCAGCCTTGTATCTGCCCTGACAATCTCAGTAGAGTAGGCTCCACTGGGGAAGCCAATACCAAAGGCTGGGAGCCCCCAAAACTGAGATTCTGTTCTGTGAGATTCCTCCTTCTTAGATGTTAAGAGAACACTTGAGGCGACTGGTATGAGACTCTCAATAGACTACAAACAGCTAAGGGATTCTTGAAAATGTTACTTTATATAAAAAGCAGTTCCTGTGTTTAGGCTCTTTGTATTCCTATATGAAAAAAGGAACATCAACCGCGTTTTGCACAAACTAACACTGATGATGATGATAACAGCCCACAGATACTGAACTGCAGCACTACCTTGGACAATCTAAGTGATCCACATGTGTGACTTCATCCCACATTCAGAACAAGGCAGATTTTAAAGGTAAAGAAACAGGTCACAGAACTTATAAATGACAGAGTTGGGACGGGAAACAAGGCCTGTCCGAATGCCTGTCCCATGCTTCCACCTTGAGAGACCCCTGCCCAAGGCAGCATGTCAGCCTCACCTGGGGGCTTTAAAAACCTAGACTCCTGAGCCTCACACTAGCCTAACTGAATCAAACCTTTATAAGCTTCCAGTCATACCCATGGCTAAGGACCAGCATACTTCAATACTGGTTAAAGTGTGTTGGGCAGAATAGCATTACCCAGCTAATTGAAGGTATTCTGGGGGCTTCAGTGAGCCTAGGGTTTTTATTATTCCAAAGTATACAAGAGCCAGGGTTAAGTACTTTGACAAATGTTGGGCTAGGCAGTACGGTGAGGCTGAGGGAGGAAGTGTTCGCTCATCACAGAGAGGTGGGGCCTGAACTGTTCCCCAGTTGGGGCAGGGAAGGTGAAGCATGAAGCGCACTTGCCTATTAACCTTCCTCTGCCTGGCACGTAGTACACACTTAATAAATACTTGTTAAATGGACCAACAAATGGGTAAAGGACTGACTCCTTCCAGCTGGAAGTAATTTCACTCTCCTCTAAATTCCCTGTATTTTATCTGTACCGTTTTTTTTTTAACCTTATTTACTATATTCTGTCTTGCATTCCTTCTGTTTAAGACCATGTCTCATTTCTACCAGAAGGTAAGCATTCAGGGTCAACTTCACCTCTCTCTGAGCTAGCTCTCCCCCTCTACCCCTAGCACAGAGCACAGCAGGGACCCCTAGCAGGGACCCTCAATGCTGGATGAGTATCTGGCTTGATTCCAACTGTGACCTGATTCACATATGTGAGTCCTGGCTATTCACAAGGAAAAGCCCTCCAAACCTCCCAGCACCACAGCACAATTGTGGGTTGCTGGGACACAGTGGCAGGGAGACCTCTGCATGGAATCACTGGAATTTGGTAGACCTCATTGGAGCACAGGCTCCAGGAAGACCACGGCTCTGAGAGGCAGAATACGAAATCTCAGGTGCTTAAAATCGAAAGCAACAGATAAAAGGCACATTGGTTTTGTTCTTCTGATGTGCATTGTGGAAACTATAAATGTTCCTAAAATTACAACCTGAAACATCAAAGACAGTGACACAGAACCAGTTCCGAATACTTGCCACAAAAGGGGGCTCGTCCGGCTAGAGCACCTGAGACAAGGCATACAAGCTTCTCTTCACTGCCTGCATTCCACCACTTTAGCTCCTTATCCCTCTTGTGTCTTGGGGCCACACGCTACAAGGTGCTGGGTATTCCCTAACGCCTTGTGCTGTGCTGCTTTTGGCCGTTTCACACCCCATTTTCTCACACCTTGTAATGAAGAGCGAGCCAAGACTATCAACCCCATTTCTTGGAGGAGATAAATGAGGCTCAGGATGCACAATATAACTAAGGGTACCAGAAGGTGGTACCCAGTAGGCACTTTGTGAAATGAACAAATGAAAGAAGACATGAATCTCTCCAGCTGGAAGTAATTTCATTGTCTCTAAATGTCCCAGAATTTGATCATACCTTGCTGACAAAACGTTTTCCTTTTCATTACAAACACCTAAAAGAGTTTATGTGCTTCTCAGGAAGCCAAATTGAAGGCAGGGGTTGGGTGGGTCCCAAGTAAAAAGATGATGTCATTTAAATATTTTAATAACATCTGCAGAGTCTAGTCTGCATACCTCCATTCAATGGTAATGAATGGGCTTCCTACAGGCAGCTGTGGATTTAGTCCCTGAGAAACTTAACCTTGTGGGATGGCATGCAGGTAAAGATACACAGCAAAAGCAGACGGCCGTGTTTTGAGCACTATAAAGAGGAATTAAGATGAAAAATGCTGATATAGGGCTCCCTCACCTCAAGAAGTAAAAATGTGATTTATAAAAACTTCAATAGGAAATTCCTTGAAATTAATTCATCCATTATTAGAAAAATATAGTTTTGAAAAGGAAAAATATGCCAATGACTCAAAATGAAGCTACAGTGCTGTTTGACATTGCGTTGGAAACTGGCAACATAAAACCCACCCAGGGCGGGCCTCTGTCCAGGGGCTCCGAGGCTGCATCGCCTGGAGTCAGGGGTTACACGCGGTCAGCAACTGGGGGTGGCATCCAGTGACTATCCAGGGGACAACAGTGACACACAATTTTCAGAAAAAGATATCGAGGCACCCAATCACCGCTGACAACTTGAGAGGCTTCCCGGAGAACTGAGATAAGGCCAGGAGCCGGCCCAGGAGGGACTCGCCCCTCAGGGACTACCCAGAACCAGGTAGCCTTCTTCACACAGGCACCCCCTTTGTTAATCTCAAGTAGTTCAACCTCACCAGCAGTTGAAGATCTGGCCACCGCCCCCACCCACCCCGCCCCGAGTGGGGCAGCTGGTTCCTCTTACACTTGCAACTTTTTTTAACTGCTTTTCCTTTTGGGGGGGGGGGTTGTTTGTTTTTTTGAGAGAGTGAGAGAGAAGGAAAGAAAGAAGGAAAGAGGAAGGAAGGAAGGAAGGAAGGAAGGAAGGAAGGAAGGAAGGAAGGAAGGAAGGAAGGAGGGAAGGAGGGAGGGAGGGAGGGATTATGTTAATACTATAGAAAAAACTAGGGAGAAGGAGACTGAAGTGAAGCTGTGCGGATAGCTCAGAAGAGGCCCTGGTGGGGGAAAAAGTGCTGACCGGGACTGGAAGTGCCTCTACGGTGAACAGATACAGCTAACGCGCGCGTCCACAAGGACCACAGAGCGAGCATCAGTCTTGGGACACCCGCGGGAGGCTAGTTGGGGAAATCGAGTTACGGGATGGGCGTGATTCCCCGGCTAAAAAGGTGAGGCGGTTTCCTGGCATGAACTGGCCCCCGGGATGCCCGAAAGTCCCCACCCAGCCGAGCTGCGGGGTGTAGAGGCAGCCCCGCGCGCTTCCGAGAAACCCCTGCCGGGATCAAGTACGGCAACGAATGGGTCCCGAGCGCCCCGGGCGGCCCTGGGGTCGACGCGGTCCGGGGACGCGCCCAGCCCGGGAAGCGCCGCGTCCGGAGCTTCGCCCTCCACGGCCGCTTCCCTCCCCGTCTGCCGGACGGGCGGGTCGCGCAGGCCGCGGGGCCGGGAGACGCGCCCCTCCCGAGGCCACGCGCCCGCAGCCCGCAGCGGATGCAGCGCCCGCAGCCCCGACGGCCCCGGCTGCACCACCAGCCCCGTGCCCCCCCCCCCCCGCCCCCGGTGCCAAGTCGCGGTTCCGAGTCCAACCCCTCCTGGCGTCCCGGGAGGGCGCGAGGGTCTCCGCGGTCGCTGCCTGGAGACCCCGGAAACCTGTGGCGCCCGAGGCGGCGGCGGCGCGTCCCTTACCGCGCAGCGACTGCAGGAGGCTCCAGGGCCCCGCGACGCGCCGGGCATTTTTTTCTGGGAAACTTCTCCCAGGTCTGTGAGGCTGAGCCGCCCGGCAGGAAAAGCGCTCAGCGCCGGGAGGCTGCGACCATCCGGGAACTTCGCGGAGAAGTAAACCCTCCCCCCTCGGCTCCGGGTCCCCCCCGCCCCCTGCGGCCCCGCCACATGTGGACGCGCCGCGAGGCCGCCGCTGGCCCTCGGCCCTCGGCTCGGGGCGCCGCGCCAGCCCAGCTCGGCTCTGAGGCGGAGCGCCCCGCAGCCCGGGGTGCCCCCCGCCCCCAGAGGAGCGTGGCGGGCGTGAGGTTAGAGGGTGGGGGTGTATGTGAGGGGACACGGCGGCTTTCGCAGAGGAGAGAGGAACTGGAAGGGGTGTCCAACCCAGGACCCTTTCCCCCAAAGATCGCATCCTCTCCAGCTTCCCGCTGCTGGGGCCCCCCTCCCCCACCCCTAGGGAACGCTTTTTCCCATCGCCTTCTCAACTCAAAAGAGGAGGTCCAGCCTTGAGTTACCATAAATTCAAGTTGACTTTAAAAACTGAATTTTAAAATGGAGTGGAACCCACTGTTAACTTAAAAAACAAAAGATGACAGTAAGAGGCAACAAACATTTATTGGCGATCCAAAGGAATAGCTATTTGGGAAGCACTGATTTGAGTAAAAACAAACCCAGATAGTGTTTCCATTGCGGGTGAAGGCAGTGGGTTTTTATGAGAAAGGGAAGGGGAATAATTGCCTGAATAGAAGGAAGGAACTTTTATTGGTGTTAAGTCAAGAAAAGAATTTCAATAGATGCAAATAGGCTAAGTCATTCTTTAGCTATACATAGTGGTGCTCTTTTTAAAGAATGCCTTTAATTTTCAGTCTGCTTTCCTGTGAACGTTGCAAAAACTTGTTTGGAATACAATGTTGGTTTGGCCTAAAGGTTATTTTGCCCAGTTTAAACTCCAAAGGTTTGAGGCATAAGTCCTATAAGGCAGTTAGTTCCTCTGGAGTAGCAGCTCTAACTCCATTTTGAGGTGGATCCATTTATATTATTTTTCACATTTCTCCCATTTGATTAAGATCTTTCCTTGAAAGCATCTCTGATCAGCCTCTGGAAAAGCAACACCGATCTTGTATGGACAGCATCATTCGGCCTTCGTTGCTGGCAATGTTCATACCTGTTGTGTCATGACTCGGGTAAGAGGGAGAGAGGTTTCCTGAGTGGACTTAGGCCACATTTGAGCAACAAGAATGCCAGAACAGGAAAGCTTCATACTCTTAAGGACAAACACCTTCTGTGGTTTCTTGAGGTTTCTGATATGAGGTCCCTTAAGCCTTAGTAATCATCTGAAAGTGTGAGCAACCATTATCTGAGTGGTGTCTTTGTGTCATCAAGCTACACAAAATGAACAAAGTTTTGTAACAGCAAAGATTTCAATAATAACAAACAAAATGGTAAGTCCAATTTGGAGAATAGATCTGAACCAGGAGGCAATAACTGAGGGCAGCCAGCCGAAGATACCAAAGAGCTAGGAGTGCCAGCGGTACTGTATTAATCATTCAGTTTGTGCCAGGTTTCATCTAGTTCCAACTGTCCTTCAGCAGAGGTGTTATATCCATCTACAACAAGAGACCTTAACAGTAGAGCAAAACCCACCCTCTTCAGCTCACGTGTGATCAAGAGCAATTCTACTGTCAAATACAACTTGCCCAGGGACTCTAAAGATTTTTTTTTATTGGGTGGCTATTGCTTTGGTGGTACATCCAACAGTTTCTTTTAGGGTTTTGATAAGTTCCTAATCATGTATCATTCTCTACAACATCTGCCCAAGGAAAAAGTATACTTTCAAATCTGAACTTTACTGGGGTTTACAGGAATTGAATACCCTTCACTATGTGTTCAACGAGTTGCATGTTTTGACCTGTGAACTAGGTTAAAAATGATGCCCATTGGTGAGTTATCTTTCCAGGTAGAAATCTACGGGGAAAAGGAAACAATAAATACTATAGTGAGTGCTTAGGCTCTCATATTATTTGTGAGATAGGAAGGAACTAAAATAAGGGGCGGGGGGGGGGAAGAAAAATAAAGGTTTGATTATACAAACCTAGTCCAGATTTTGGGGTTAGCTGTCCACAACAGATGCTGTCTGATTCACTTCCTAGTGATTTTTAATTTCAGGTCCTCTGTTGGTTGAGCAGTCCAGTTTGGGTGTAGGAACTTTCTTTAAGTGGGAAGCACAGATCCAAGAGTCAGCAACTTCAAATTTGGCAGCCCGATAATTAGTTAGGAGTAACTGATATGGTCCTTTCCATCTTGGTTAGGTTAAAGAGTCCTTCTGAAAGTGTCTTTTCTAATATGTGTATTAATCTGGTTATAAATTGTGGTGTTGAATTCCTTAATTTCCTTTATTTAATTGAATAACAAAGGCAGATAAAACTAAATGCATAGGTCAACCTACAGTTATTTCAAAAAGTGAAAGCTCCTGTTTAATCAAAAGGGGCAGATCTTAAGAAAAATTGTACATGTCAGTGTTGAAGTTTGGTATGTCTCTGTATCAGGCACAAAGATTATCTAAGTATAAGCTATTAAAATGATTTCTTTGAAGTTATATCAAATTGTTTACATTCATTTTGTAGGGCGTCAGGAAAAGGGGCGGCTGGTAAGGCTTCTGGGAACCCTGAACACAAGGTACCAGGCCAGCTTTCCTGGGGAGGCTTCCACAGCCCAGAGTTGCTCCTCCAAGCTGTCTGATCATATCTGAGTCTATCCATGATTCACGTCTCTGTCATACATGACATTCCCGTCAACGCCTTGGTTATATAACCAATGTTTCCATTTGTGACCTGTTACAGGAGGACAGATCCTTATTGAACTTAGTAAATAACCACACGGCCAGGGAAACAGGAATAACACACTTACTAAAAGTTTCTAATCAGGTAGGAAGAAAAAGATAAATGTTTCAATTCTCCTTACAAAGGTATAATTTACCAAATTGCTATAGGTCATAGGTAGCTTAGGAGAAAAATAAAGATAAAAATACCCAGTGATAATTCAGATAAAGTCATAAAAATTATATTGCTCTGGCCAGTGTGGCTCAGTTGGTTGGGTGTTGTCCCGCAAAGCAAAAGGTCACCTGTTAGATTCCTGGTCAGGGAACCTTTTCAGCTGCTTGTGCTTTTAAAGGTTCTCGCCTAACTTTTTTCCCTTTGGTTTGCTCAGTCACAAGCAGTTGTGAACTGTGTTTACATTCCTGATTTTTCACAGGAGAGCCTGGGAGAGTTGCTGAGGAAACCTTAAAAAAATTTCTATCATACTTTTAATTCTACCTAATTTCTGATCAAGGAATTATTAAATTCCTTGAATTATCTTGTCAGGTCTCAGGTGGGACAAACAGCAAACATTTCTGAAGGCACAGAACAAGCCCATGGACCCAACAGTGTGCAAAGGTCACAACCTTCCAGAAGTCATCTCCTCTGACAGCCGGCAGGTCCCAAAGCAAGCAGACAGCTCCCTCAAGCCCTTAGAACACGGAAGGGGCAATGGCTGTTCCTGGGAGAGAGAGGATAAAAAACCAACTGATCTTATTGTCTTGGTTTAGGTTCTTATATCTTCAATTTTTTATTAGCCCTTTATAGGAGACTTTGCTTTTAACTGCCTAAGTTAAAAATTACCTGCCCAGATGGCCAAAGTTTCCTGTAGATCCTTTAGAGCTGTTTTTGAAATCATTTTGTATTTTAGAAGCTTCTACATATCAATCAGAGAATACATTCCATTGTTCCCAAGGTATTTGAAATTCTTTCCTTAAGGAAAGGCCATTGAGGTGGACTTAAAACAAAGGTTTTCCTAAATTACTTTTGCTAAGTTGGTCCATTGTATTAGAAAGGCACAAGAGGAAAGACCAAAATGTTTACATATATATCTTGCTAAATTCCCAAGGAAGGAACTTTTGGGGAATTTTAGAGAGTGAAGATCACTTGTTAAAGACTAATTTCCCAAAAGCTTTGAAGGATGGACAGAAAGTCAAAAGAGATATTAATCTAAAGGCACAGGTAGCCCTGGCCAGTGTGGCTCAGTTCATCGGGGTGTTGTCCCATAACTGACGAGTTGTGGGTTTGATTCCTGATCAGGGCACGTACCTAGGTTGTGGGTTCAATCCCTGGTCTGAGAACATACAGGAGGCAATCAATCTATGTTTCTCTTTCTCCCTTCCTCTCTGCCTCTCTCTCTAAAAAGTCATGAGAAAATGTCCTTGAGTAAGGATTAAAAAAATAAAATAAAGCCACAGGTAGCTTGACTACCAAATGCACACTGGTACATACACTTTCTGGATGGCTGGGATCAAAAGGGAATTTTGAGGATAAAAATAAAAGTCCACGTTATTGATTTATTTAATCACATGCATGTTAACAAATAAAACTTGGGTTCTTTGGAGCCATATGACGATCTAAAAGGGATGTACCATGAGGTTGTGAAGTGTGTACCCTTTTTAAAATTCTCATTGCACAGAATTTTTCTTGAGGTTGTCATTTTTTTAGAGATTTCTGATGTCAATCTAATTCTGTGACAAAGGAATTTCTATTGGTGTTGATAAGTCAGGAATTTCTATTGGTATTAATAAGTCATGGAAGGAACTTGCAGAGTGACTAACTTATTCTATCACAGGAGGCTTTGCTTGAGGTGGCAAGTGTCCTTATGAGTCTTAAATGCTGGATCCATGCCCATCAGTTTATGGTGTTGACTTCCGAGATTTCCTTAGCATGAGGCTTTCACCTCATGTGCCTGTAATCTACATACATTTGTTTACACAGAAGCAGTCTAGCGAGATCAGCAAGCACAGTCGGTTTGCAGGGGCCCTGCCAGGATAACAGGTTTATAGGATTTATGCTTGTGTCCTCCCCTGTGAAATCTCTCTCTCTATTTTAAAAAAATTCTCACCCCAGGATATGTCCATTAACCCTAAAGGGTGGGGAGAGAAGACATCCTGTGAGAGAAACATCGATCAGTTGCCTCCCTCACATGCCCTGTTGAGGGATCAAACTTGCGGCCCTTTGGTGTGTGAGACCATGCTCCAACCCGGCCGCCAGGCCAGCACTGGAATCTTTTTCTTACGACAATACAACAGACAAAGACAAGGCAAGGAAACAAAAGAAAAAATGCACCCAACAAAATGAGTACTTACCCAAAAGGGATAAAATTCCTGTGAGCTGTTTACCATCCCCCCACCCCACCCAAGGGCACTTGTTACCAACAGGAGAGCCACGAGAAATCCCCCCCTGCGACAAAAACATTCTTTCAATGCAGTAGCAAGCTCTGAGTTGCTCACATCCCCAGAAACCTTCACCAGGTAAAGAAGGGAACCCCCGAGGGGAAAAGTCTCACTCAGCAGCAAACTCCTGGGGCAGCAGCCACACGCCATCACTGGGACAATCATTCCCGGGGCCATTGTCCTCTTTGAGGGGGATCCCCTTCCAATCCCAAATAGAGGCGCCGACCTCAATTTTAAAACTTCAATCAAAAAGGATGGAGGACTGATTTTGAGAGGGTTTTATGGTTGGGAAGGCTACAGTGCGTGGAAGCAGTTCATGGTTCCCGGGATGCTGGTCCGTGATGGCGAGGCTGCTTTAGCTCCCACTCTGACACCAGCTATGTTAACCTAAAAATAAAAGGCCAATGTGAAAGTCAAGAAGCATTTGATTGAGATGAAAAAGAATGGCTATTTATGCAGCACTGTTTTAGATGGAAACCCAAACAGTATTTTGGTTTAGGGGGTAAAGGCAATGGGATTTTGAAGAGAAAGGAATGGGGAATAATTACATTAGTAGAAGGAAGGAATTTCTACTGGTGTTGATAAGTCATGGAAGGAACTTCTATAGTCACAAATAAGCTGAGTTGTTCTTTAGTTATACACAGTGGTACTAATTCTAAAGAATGCCTTTAATTTTCAGTCTGGTAGTCAGAATGTCTGCTTTCCTGTTAGCTTTCCATACAGTTGTTTGGAATACACTGTTGGTTTGGACAGTCCAAGGTTATTTTGCCCAGTGTACACATCCCCAAGATTTGAGGAGCAAGGCAGTTCCTCTGGGACGGCAGCTTGGACTCCATTTCGAAGTGCCTCCATTTCTGTTACGTTTCACACTGCAGAGGCCCAAGGGCCACATGTACCTGCCTGCCCACCCACTGTGTCAGGACAACAGGGTTGCTCCTCCTGTGGAAAGATGCCAGGTACCCCACAAAGGGGTAGGGACTCTTTGATTAGTTTGTAGTTTGCTACCAGTGGGGATAGATTTATCGTCAGCCACCCATATCCTCAATTACAGTAGCATCGAGAGCAAACATCTGGAGAAAGCTGAGGCTCTACTCTATTGCCAGAGCCAACTGTTACCATCAGGCTCTGGCCAGCTCTGAAGGCCCAGCTCCTGGCCACAGAGAAAAGTTGACACTCACTAAGACAACACAGATTTCAAAATATGTGTGTTTGAAAAGAACAAGTTGTGGTGAATATAATAACCATTTAATCATATTGTTTAAAAACCTAGGCTGTGTATGCCTTTGAATAAAAGCATAGAAGTGGGAACATGTACACTTCAGAATTGCTGTCCTAGGCTGAGGAGGTTGTTCATCCTTGACTTCAGGCTGTCTGCTCCTGCACCATTCCCAAGGGCACACTTGCACCTTGACATGCTCTTAACAGATACAATACCCCTCTGGGAAAGAGATTTTGTAGCATGGGTGAACTCTTTCTGATGACAAACTTTTGTCCCTAAAGGTACCCATCTTTTAAAGGTCATATTCATATATATATATATATATATATATATATCATATATATATATATATATATATATATATATATCATATATATATATATGTATATATATATACACACATATATATGCATATATTTGCCTTTTAAAATCATTTCCATGCTACTGTGTACCTGTTATGTTTTATATAAAATGAAGATACGTTATTCTGTATAGCAATTTTTTAATTATTCCAGTATTGGAAACAAATCACTAGCACTGATCACAGTGTGGTGTGGAAGTTGGCCCAGGAACTTCTGGTCTCCTTGCTAGCTCTCAAAGCCTCAATTTTCCCTTCAGTCAAATAGCTCTTACCACCTAGGATTGTAGTAAGGGTTAAATGTGACAATCCCTCCCAAGAGGAATGTAGGAGTAGCCCACTGGTAGGAATCTTTAGATGTCTTTGATTCCCCCAAATTCAGCAGAGAGCTCCTGTAATCTTTTAGGGAATTGATTGAATACTTGTTGGGATAAGAACTCTCTTGAGTTCAAGTCTTTCAAGAGTCCATGTAAATTTTTTGCATTAGTATACATAAAAGAAAATTAGGAAGGTAAAATACATGCCCCTCCCATCATTTCATCACTGCACGCCAAAAGTAAATGGTGTTCTGAATAGTCCACTGTTTTAAATCACCCATAAGGCCAGTGTTCAGTTGTCTAGAATGCCCCCTGCTCTCTCCTCTCAGACCCAACATTTCTCTCCAATTAAGTCAAAACCTGAGTAGGATTTTATCAGTGACACTTTTTCTAGTTTCAATAAGTTGGGTATGGTTATTTATGTATGATATTTAACATTTGGGAAAGCTGAGTGAAGGGTACAGCTAAACATTTTTTACTGTTTTTTTGCAGCTTCATTTTAAGTTTAAAATAATTTCAAGCTGGAAAAGTTTAAGTTTCTTTTATTAAAAAGATTAAAGCCTAAAGTTTTATAACAGATACCTCCTTCCCTTGGGCTAGGTCTCTATTATACCTTAATTATTATACCAAATTAAACCTTAAAATGAAGCTACTGAACGAAGTTAGTAGTGGGCAAAGGCATTATGCTAAACCTTTGCAGTCATGCACAATACACTTTGATATGAACGAGTTAATAAGGAAAATGGCTTCCTGAATGCTGATTGTAGACAAAGCTAGGCTGGAAATGTTACTATCTTGGGATAGCTGGAGTAGGGAGGGAGAGAGAAGGACATTGTGATTAGCAATATTAAGCAAATTCACCTGAGCACAATATTATTAAATATATATTTGCTCTTTTTAGAGCTACCATTTTGGGATGCACTCTGACCTCTACACTAGCCCTGTGGTGCCTGAGAACTTCTATTTTACTGACCACTGGATCGTTGCAGTTAGTTGTTAAACGCCTGTCTCGCCCCATTGACAGTAGTTCCAACGTGGGGGGAGGCGCATGAAAAAGGAACTGCCGGTCTGTCTCAGCACAGCATTCCCAACATGTGGCCTGTCCTTAGTACTCTCTACCACTTAATGAATGAATGCTAAGCACTATGCTAGGCCTTTTTACGTATATTGATAGCATCTCATTTAAATCTCACAGCAACCTTGTGAAATAGGCATTTGTCACATTTCACAGAGAGGAGACTGTGACTTGAAGCGCTTAGGTAACCTGCCCAAGATCATTCAGTTTGTGAACTTCAGACTCCAGGTTATTTTCACCCTAATGCTCTTGCTCTAATGAGTATGCATACTGTCTCTTGACTTGACTTCCTGTTTATTCCGCCACTGAGCTTCTGCTGGTGTGAATGACCTGAACTGACTAGTATTCGGATTTCTCACTGTCAAATAGCAAAAGAAGAAAATATTATATTTATCTCGGTAGAGAATGATGGGGGTTTAGATAGGACTGGTCAAAGACTTGAGTAATGTGGGTGTGCTCTTCTGGAAATGGAACGCGATGTGGCGTAAGAGCGCATGCTCAGCCCGGGGTTGGTTCAGAGAAGCAGGGTGTGTGTGGGCCGAAAGGGGTCATCTTCCTTACGTAAGAAAAGTATTCTTATTCTAAACAATTCAAATATTCATAAGCATAAATATTATATATAAAGCGAAAGTCTTCCACATCTTATCTCCAGAGATAACCACTGTAATAGAAGGATATACCTATATTCTTCTCCATGTTTTTTCTGCGTAACCTCATTTTGAAAAAAATCAACAAATATTTATAGAAAGCCGGGTAAATGGGATCATACTATACATCTTCTGTAATTTACCCTCTTTCTCAATTAAATAATCTATTGCTTTAGTTTTTTGTGGCTTTGAAACAAATCACCATAAATTTATCAACATCATTTATTATTTAATGGTTCTGTAGGTCAGAAGTCTGGTCATGGCATGGTTGGGTTCTCTGTTCAAGGTTTCACAGGCTGAAATCAAAGTTCCAGCCAGGCTGAATCCTCTGGAGGCTCTGGGAAAAAACCCACCTCCAAGCTCATTCAGACCATTGACAGAATCAAGTTCCTCATGGTGGTAGGACTGGGGGGTACCTGTTTCCTTGCTGGCTGTCAGCCCCCAGAGGCCACCCATGTCTCTTGCCACCGGGCCTCCCCCACCTGCACAGCCAGCAGTGGAGAATGTCCCTCAGAGCGAATCCCTCTCACATTTCCAGTGTCTTGTGCCAGTCCTTTTAAGGGCTTCACTGATTCTGTTAGGTCCACTGAAGATAATCTATCTTACACTCAACTGATTTGGGACCTTAATTACATCTGCGAAGTCCCTTCACCACAGCACCTATGTTAGTACATGACTGGACAACTGGGAGAAATTTTGGGTATAAGGCAGGGGGAGTGGGAATCTGGGGGCCAGTTTATCATCCCAACACAGATATCGTGGTTTATCTGTCCACTTCTCTAACTATAAAACGATGTCATTCTATTTAATAGCTACATAGTCTTTCACTGTATGATATATTATAATTTAAACAAATCCCCTATTAGTGGCTATTTTACTACTTCCAGCTATTTGCCTTTTAAAAATACACAATAAACATTTCGGTTCTTAAATGCTTAGGTACCTATGTACTTCTGTAAGTTAGCATCCCAGAAGGATTGGGTTGGCCAAAAAGTCCGTTAGGTTTTTTCTGTACAATGGCCCAAGTAGTGCTTAGTTGTCTTTTAACTTCATTCAAAACAGTTTTGTTAGATTGTATCGTGACAGCTGTCATATCAGTGTGCAAATTAAAAACAAACTTATCAAAATTGGTGAATTTTTGTGCAGCCATTTTAATATTAAAGATGGAAGAAGATACAACATTCTTGGCATATTAGGCTTTATTATTTCAGGAAAGGTAAAAACACAACTGAAATGCAAAAAACATTGTGCAGCATATGGAGAAGGTGCTGTGATTGATCAAATGTGTCAAAGTAGTTTGTGAAGTTTCTTGATATTACTGACATTTTGGCCAAATAATTCTTTGCTGTAGAACTGTCTTGTATATTGGAAGATGTTTAGCAGCACCGCTGGCCTCTACCCACCTAAAGCCAATAGCAGAAGATAGCTGACATACTCAAAGTGTCCAAATGAGTAAAGTTACTGGTGAAAATGAAAAAGGTATCTTATTTTAAGGGGAAAAACAATATGGACTTTTTGGCCAACCCAATAGAACTTCAGGGTATAAGGGTTTACACCTTTGATAGACACTTCCAAATTGCTCTCCAAAATGAGAATATCAATTTATATCTCCGATGACATTATATAAAAATGGAAGTCGCTAATTCTTACATTTAAATTCCCGTCAAAGACTGTGTCATCAGGAGACTGAAAGTGTAATGCCTAAGGGCATGGACTCACAGTCTGCTTGTCTGGCTGCTAGTCTTGCTTTTTTGGTTTCCTAACTGTATGACTTAGGAAAGGTGGCTAAGCCTTGGTTTCTGCATCTCTCAAATGAGGATGTGGGGGTGGGTGAAAAAGGTGAAGGGGCCCTGGCTGGTGTGGCTCAGTGGGTTGAGTGCCAGCCTGAGAACCAAAGTATCACTGGTTCGATTCCCAGTCAGGGCACATGCCTGGGTTCCAGGCCAGGTCCCCAGTAGGGGGTGCACAAGGGGCAAGCACACATTGAAGTTTCTGGCTCTCTCTTTCCCTCTCCCTTCCCCTCTCTCTAAGAATAAATAAATAAAATCTTTTTCTTTAAGTTGAAGGGATTAAGCAAGAAACAAACAAAAAAAAAACCCTCATTGACACAGACAACAAACAGTATGGTGATTACCAGAGGGAAAGAAGGGTGGGGGAGGTAGAAGAGGGCAAAGGGGGGATAAATGGTGATGGAAGGAGACTTGACTTGGGCTGGTGAACACACAATACAGTATACAGATGATATAGTATAGAAATGTACACCTGAAACCTATGTAATTTACAATGTTCTGCAATTTCACCCCAATAAACTCAATTAAAAAGTCTAAATAAATAAAAAAATAAAATGAGCATGATAATAATGACATTGCTTCATATTAGTTATCAGTTGCTGTGTAACAAATTATTCCAGAACTTAGTGCCTTAAAACACACCATTATTGTCTTATCATTTCTACCTGTGGGTTGGGAACCTGGGTGTATCCTCACTGGGTGTGTGTGGTCAGCGTGTCTCACTGCTGCAGTCGCCGTGGGAGCCAGGGCTGTGGTCATTGCAAGGCTTGGCTGGAGGAGGAGCTGTTTCCAAGTGAACTCACATGGCTCTTGGTGGTCCTCGGGTCCTCTCTGCCTCTTGGCTGGAGACATCAGTTTGTTGCCATGTGGGTGTCTTCATGGGACAGCTTACAACATGACACCTGTTTCCCCTCAAAGTGCCAAAGATGGAAACCACAATATTTTTGTAACTTAATCTTGAAAATGACATCCCATCTCTCTGCTGGGTTCTAGTCATTAGAAGCAATTCACTAAATCCAGCCCACACTTAGGGTTAGGGTGTGATACACGGTGTGAATATCAGCAGGCAAGGGTCACTGGGGTCATCTTAGAGGCTTACTGAGCCTAGGCCTGAAGGGGCAGGAATGGTACCCAGAACTTGGAGAGGGGAGCTTCAGTTTTAGGGGAGAGGTCACTGGCAGCAGTTGTGACCTTCAGAAGAAAGATGCCAAGCAGGGTGAGACTAGAGGAATAAATACCCTGACTCTTCTCTCCTGCCAGTGCCTCTCACCCTGCGAGCCCAGTCAGGAGCCAGAGAGCAAGGCACCATGCTGCCTGTGGCTCGGGTCAGCCCCCAGGACCAATGGGTGAAGGAAAAATGTCCAGCGTGGGCAGACGCAGCTGTTCACTACTGGGATATTTCCTGGGGACGTGACACCATGGCCCCTCACGTAAAAGGAACTGAAAAATAGTTGATCCTGAGTTTCCAGGGTCGGGGCTGGGGCGGGTTGGCAGTGGGAGCACAGTCTCAGGGAGTCTATGGTGTCTCCATAGTGGCTTCCATCTGGGCCAGTGACAGAGATACAGGGAACTCACAGCTGCCAGGTGGGTCCGGAGTAAATGTCTCAGGAAGCCAGTGTGGAATGCGGGTTTTATTTATCTGGGGAATGGCCTTAATGACACAAAAGGCATTTGTTCTGCTTGCTCAGGCTGATGACTCTGACTGATGATTAAACTTTGTTTCCTTGGTCAGGTGCCAGTGCAGGTACCTGCGAAGACCTTAGGGGCTTCCAGAGACACGAGGTTTTCCAAATGCATTCTGCTCCCAGAGCAAGGTCCAGAGCCTGGCTCCAGTGAGACAAGGCAACGCAGCTGGAGGGGAGAAACCTTAATACCACCGCCAGGAAATGAACCCAGGACTCAAGGTGGGCCTTTCCCTTCCCAGCCTCTGCGCCCTGTGGACGTCTGGGTGTGTTTGAACAGTTGTTTCCTGCCTGCTGAAGCGGAGGGCACTGGGGGGAGGCTGCATTTATTTAATACAGCTTTTGTGACAAACTCATACTTATTTCTTAAAACGCTTTATGAAGATGCTATTATAGATGATTGATCTGAAAGACAACTAACTCCCAAAGATGAAGAGGGCACGTGCTGAAACGTCCCAAGGACGTGTTGGAGAGTGATGACGCGTCATCGATCCAGAAGAGTGATGAACTCAACCTTCTGCAATAACGTTTTAACAATTACAAAAGTAAAATATGGATTAAACTATAAAACATCAAAATTGCAATAATAACATTAATGAACAGCAGAATTTATTAGATGGGAGCAGCTATAAAAATGTATAATTTGCAAAGAGTCTATGTTATAAAGTACATAAAGATGTTACTAAACATAAAATTTTTTAACACTTTAAATGTATATAATTCTTGTTTTCTGTGATGGTAATGGTGGTTAGCAGTATGCTAATTAAAAATATTTAATTGAGCGTATCCATTATAGTCTTCTTAGAAAGAATATTTTTATTGCATTTTTAAGTTAGAGTAAAAGTTTTATACCATGAATAAGTAAAACACTGTAAAATATTGTTTACCTTTAACTCATTTGCTTTCATTTATATTTTTGTGTATGTTTAATAATGTTTATAACAGATTATTGCAGTAATACATGATTATAACCTATAAATCAATTATCAATTTATTTGGGGGGGTGTGCATCCTCAAACATTTTTATTGCTACTGTGCACCTTCAAAATACTCAGAGCTTTCTGGACTAATGTTCTCCCGTGAAGACAGTACACTTCCTGAGGCTCCTCAGTGGGTCCCTTGGGAGGCGGTGCTGGAGGGCGAATTGCCAGTTGCTTTCCTGGGGGCGGAAGCAGCCGAGGAAGACAGAGCAGCAGCCGTGGTGAGGGGCTGAGGGCCTCGGCTGATGAGAAGAACGTGGAAGAACCAGAATATTCACGACCTGACCAAGTGACATACAAGCCCCGGAGGCAGGGGTGGAGCGCTGGAAAGCCAGGTCCTCGGGCAGGAGGAAAGAGGAGACCAGCTCCACCCGGCTCTTAACAAACGAGGTAAGTGATGGTGGGCACAGGGAGGCTGGCCGAGCGTTAAAATGGATAGAGTCCATCGGAGAGGTCAGTTCTGGCGTCACCGTGGGTCCTGTCAACACTCGTCATCTCCAGCTCCACATCAGGGGTCACTGGAGTGACAAACCCCGTGGGTGGGCCCTGAAGGAGTGGACTCGGAGGAGGCTGAGGGGCGCTGAGGCTGGTGAGGCTGGTGCGGTCAGTGGGCCCACACGGGTTAGCCAGCCTGGGAGGGAGAGTGCAGCTCCAGGTTTCTCATCGCAGAATCAAATTAGGGAATGGAATGGCCGCTTCCTGGCCTGTGGAGAGAGAGCACTGCTGGGGCACCCCCAACCGGATAAAACCCCAAAGGCAGCCTCTCCCTAACCCCCAAATCCCGAGTTCCTCTGAAATGCTGCCCCATCGGGTGATGTGGTGGTTTAGCAAGTCTTTTACAACAGAAGTCTCTCTTCACTGACCGCATGCAGAGTACCAAACACCTAAAGGAGACCAGGGCACGGCTGCCCTGGGGATGGGGGTGGGGGCACAAAGCCTGCAGGGTGGGAACTCGGGTGTCTGCCCAGGCTTGGTCTTCCCAAATGGTCCCCAAGGTGTGATTTGAGAAACGCTGGAGAAGCAAGTCCAGTCCTCTTGAGGTGGCGTTCGGGGACTCCCTTGACATTACCCCTATTTTATTCTCCCATCTTTGGCCACCCCTGGCTTGGCACTTTATGCCGCAGAGTATAGAACTGCGCCAGTGCATCTGAGCTCTTTCGTGCCTCCATGCTTTTGCTCATTCTGTTCCTTCTGCTTGGAATGCCTATTCACCTACCACCTCTGGCTCATCTTTAGAATTCACCCTTGGTAGCATCCCCTCTGGTATGTCCTCTGGGCTGCCATGGGGTAAACCCTTGAGGCGCCTACCTATGAGAGTTTACCTCCCTGCTGAAATTCTTCTCTATCTGTTACACTCACTAAACCGTATCTTTCCCAAGGGCAGGAATCTTTTGAATCTTGGAGTTCTTCATTCCCATTCCAGCACCTGGCTCAACTGATGCAATTGTTTAAATATAACCAGTTTGGAATGCAAAGGACCTTTCCTGGAAAGCAAGTTTGAGAAGAGACGGGAGGAATGTATGATCAGGGAGGGGCGTAATACCTGAGGAGAGAGAGGAGAGGAGCTGAGGACGAAGGGGAGGGTGGGGCAGAAAAGTAACTGCGTCCGATGTTGCTTAGTGTCACTGCGTCCGATGTTGCTTAGTGTCACTGGAAGTTCACTCGGGGGCCTCGGGCTGGACGCACCTGGCACGGCTGCAGCCGATGGAATGCATGATAAGTAATGCTGGGAAGATGCACTTGGTCCGCAGAGGAGGGGCCTTACAGGAGCTCCGGAGGCTTCTGAGAACTTGCCTGAGACGCTTTGGGCCTCTGGGGACTCTAACCAGCATAATGGACTTTGCAAAGAGAGACAGCTGAGCTAGGAAAGCTAGTTCAAGTCCCTGGGGGATGATGATGGACTGGTTAAGGACGCCCTCAGATCTGTCTGAAGGAGGAAATCTCTTCCTGGAATCGTTTGCTCACGGTTAGGGAGGGGGAGATGAAAAGGCATGGGGTTTTTGTGTTATGAGAAGCAGATGGTTTCCAGGCCTTGCTTTGAAACGTTGAACACGCTCCGCCTTGGTGTCGTCCACGCTCACAAAGACTTAGCTACGCTCCCACGTCCTCCTTCCCAGGCCCGTGACCACTTGCTGGCTTTGTGACCTTGACCAAGTCCTTTAAATTCTCTAAGCCTCAGTTTTCTTGTATGTAAAATAGGTACGTTCATTGTCTCCCACGTCATTTAATCAATGAGATGATCCATGGAAAGTGCTTAATACAGGGCCTGATATACAGTAAATGCTTAATAGCCCTGGCTGGTGTGGCTTAGTGGATTGAGTGCTGGCCTATCAACCAAAGGGTTGCCAGTTCGATTCCCAGTCAGGGCACATGCCTGGGTTGTGGGCCAGGTTCTCAGTGGGGGATGTATGAGAGGCAACCACACACTGATGTTTCACCCCGTCACTTCCCCACTCTCTAGAAAGAAATAAAATCTTTATTTTTAAAGGTTTTTAAAAGACTTTACTTATTTTTAGAGAGGGAGAAAGAGAGGGAGACCAGCTCAGGGCAATAAATAAAATCTTTTAAAAAATAAAGTAAGCACTTAATAAAAATTAGCTGAAATGATGACTGCTGATATCCTGAGCCATTTAGGAAAGTTTAATGGAGAATAAAAGGTAGTCAAACCATCCAGAAGCACAAAGCCTTGCTACTCGAAACGTAGCCGTGGGCAGCAGCTTTGGCATCTTGTGGGCACTTGTTAGTGGGCTCAAAGGTGTTCCTGTCCTACAGGAGCTCACTGCCTCTTGCTGCCCAGCGGACAGGTGCAGGAGTACCCTGGGCTGGAGCCTTTGCACACAAGGGAGGGCGAGAAGGCAGGCTGGGCTGGGAGGACACACCAGCCTGACCCTCTCCAGGCGACTCACCTGATTCTCCACCGGACCCACGATGGTCAGACCCCTCTCCACCTTACCAGCAGGTTTGTGGGGTATCTAGTATTTTGCCTGCCACATACTGAGTGTGTATTCCAGGGTCACTGTGAGGACAGATCAAAGACAGGTGAATACTGTGGTTATAAACATAAGGACCAAAGGGGAAGCCCTTCCCTGTCTCCCGTCTGTCCTGGGCCTGCTAAACTGTGCCTTTGGGACTGCAGGGGGGACCACCATGTCATGCCCTTCGCAGCGTTGCCTCTAACACCCTATGCTCACAGTTTCTCTGGGTGGCTCTGGTGTCACCATAAGATGTATGTTCTTTTAAGGTATGAACAGTCTCCCCAAGTCCCAGGTGGGTTCTTTCTGTGAGGTTAGCAGAGAACCTTTCATCTGCTTCCAGCCAAATTGGGCAGAGGGTGGAGTCCCATTGCTTGGGGAAGAAATTGTGCACAGTTTTGATTCCAAGTCTGGAAGGAAGGGCACGTGACTCTTCGAGGGGCTGAGTCAGTCGGGCACTTCTGTTTGTGCCATCTTCACGGCTTCCCTCCTCCCAGGGACAGCGTCCAGCCAAGAGGGGCTTCAAGTGGCCAGACCTGTGCCGCATTCCTGGCACTGCTGCTTCCTTGCTTCCTACATGCCGTCACCCTAATTGTTTATTTCTCCTGAAAATTGACAGCCTTGTCTACAAAGTGAAGATAATAAACCTCCTTCATAGAGTTATCGTGGGGATCAACATTAAAATGAAAGATGGGTAACACCCAAAATGGGACCCTGGAGAGTGTCCTCGGGGGTGCTGCCCATCATCACCCCAGGGCCTGCGAGACCAGCTTCCCTGACAAAGCAGCTCCCTAATTGAAGGGCACATGCTAGGTGCTCTGTGAGTGATAGTATCACATCTATTGCTACATCTGCTTAACATAGGATTGCCAGTCTTAGCAAAGAAGATTGTCTGAAACATTGTGTGGAATGTACTTGTACTAAAATATTTTTTGTTTATCTGAAGTTCAAATTTAACTGGATATACTTTATCTGACAACTCTTGTTTATGAACATTGGGTCATGGGAGGTTAAATTATAAAGGGAAAACTGTTACTACAAATGCCACAAAAGACATTGCCTACTATAAACAAACTGTTGCATTGGAATTTTTTTCTCCCCAGTAGTAACTGGGGTTATTTCTAAGTTGGCCTTAGGAGAAGAGGAGAAGAGGAACCGGATGAGGCTGAAGGAGGAGGGTGGAAGGGGACGGAGAGCCGGAGGAGCCAGAGGGCAAGGTGACTAAGAGACCTGCTGAGGAGTGAAGAAACACACTCTTAGACCCTTTCAGGGCTTGGAGGTTTACTGAAGAGGTTAAGGGTGGTATGGCCCCTGTGGGGGAAGGACGAAGAGCAGATTGGATGGCCAGGAGTCCAGGGGAAGGGTTGTGTTTTCAATGCCCTGAAGTCACAACTGAGAGCCTTTCCCCTTGCTAGTGGGTCTGCAGTGGGAGGAAGAGAAAGCCAGCCTCAGCCCCTTCCTGGAATCAGAGGGCTTGTTGGTGTGGAGATGATCGGGTGGAACAGGCTGTTTGAAAGGCTTCTGTCAAAACAAGCCAGGAGGCCACCACCTGCTTTTACTCTGTGTGGTTTACCTGGTGGTCCAGAAGAGAGAGAGACCCTGCTCCCAGCAAGTGGGGTCAATTCCTTTCTCTCTGCTTCCCATCCCCCCCCACTCCCCCCACCCCCGTCCCCCTGCCATGCAAAGCCGTCCCACATACTCCCCTGCTGCCCGAACAACCCCTGCCTTCCACTCTCGTTTCTGTTCCTGGGGAGTGAGGTCTTGGTCATTAGCACATACTGGAAGGCAAACCCCAGTGAGGGAATTAGCAAATGAAAAGAAACTCTTGAATCCAACGGAGGAAAAAGGTGGGCAGAAGACACAAGATTGGCAGAAGACGGGTGTCAGGTGTGAACCTTTGCATCCACCCTCCATGTTCCTTCTCCAATTTCTTGGTCCTCCAATTCCTTCCTACATGTTGGTATTAAAATGTCATGTTTTTTCATAAATGAAGGTCATAATAAATGATCATTTTTAAAACTGCAAGTTAACAAAATAAGATTTTGGCAACCTCCTATCAGTGAAAAATGTTTTTGGGAATATTTAATGTGAAATCCCCAAATCTGAGAAGCAGTGATTTAGAACCTTGGCCACTCCAGATGGCTGGACCGGAGCAAGTTCACGTTCAGGTCCCCAGTGCGGAGCCCACAGGGCACCCCGCCGCCACCCAGCGGCCCTTCACGACCGGCAGCAAAGTGGTGGAGCCAACTCTTTCTGACATGGCGAAGTCCAGGATGAAGCAATTCTTACCTTCTGTTGGTGGCCTTCTTATACCACAGACACTGATGAGAAAAATTCGGCATGCATTTTGACAGCAACACAAAGGCTACATGTGCCATTTTTGAGTGTTATGTGTACAAAGCAGCTGAAATACAATTTTCTCTAAGAACCTGTTTTTAATTAGTTCTGGAGCCCTGCTGCTTTTTGTTTTGGTTTCATTGAATTAAACTGGACAAATACGCATTCTGATACCAACGGGACAAGTGCAGCCCGAGGAGCTGTGGGAAAACAGAGAGTGGGCCAGACGACGCTGCTGCCTCCACAGAAGCTGCAGTCTCTCAGGAGAAAAGACAAGGAAATGACTGATAATGGAGATGGTGGAGATGACTCAGTCCCTGAGGGGCAAGGGTGGGGGAGGGAGAAAGGAGATAGTTTGGAGGAGGCAGAGGTCACAGGTGACAGAGACGAAGAAAAACATTCTGAGGGAGGTGGCGTTTAGAGGGACCAGACCGTGTGGGCAACTGGAGGACAGCGACTGTGTGATGGCCCTGGCGTCCCTAGTAACGGGCACCCAGTAAGTGCTCAATACATGTTTGAGGAATTAATTAAATAAGTACTAATGGCAGTGCACGTGCCAGTTAAAAGTTTCTAAGCACAATGCTTCTCTTAGACTGAAAGCATTTGGGGAAAGCTCTTAGTTAAAGCAACTTTTATGTGCATTGAGGGATGCTTTCCTGCATTTTAATTCAGTGGCTGCAGTACTTACTTTTAAGCACAAGAGGGAGCTGCTGCCCAGTTTATTTAACCAAAATAGTACTTAGGTTTGCTTATTTCTTCCCAAATTAAGTGTAGTATATTGAGCCCTTTAACCATCTTCCCCCCCTCAAATAACCCACCAACCAAAAAAAACTATTATAATACAATAAAATTATTTTTTAAAAATCTTTTTATTTTTACTGATTTTAGAGAGAGAAGGGGGAGAGAGGAGAGAGAGACAGGCAGACATACAGACATGTTTGAAGTTCCACTGGTTGATGCGTTCATTGGTTCCTCCTTGTGTGTGCCCTGACCAGAGATCAAACTCTCAGCCTTGGTGTATTGGAACTGTGCTCTAACCAACTCAGCTACCCAGCCAGAGCAAGAAGACTACCATTGGTGGTGCATTATTTTCTAAAAGGAACTTCTCCTAAGTTACATGATTAGTAGGGGGGAAAGGTAACATTTCACGTGTTTTGTAAGTGGCTATCCTAGACCAGGCTGAGAGTTCTTCAGAGCCCTAAATAGACCCAGGGTGTCCCGGTGATGGAAGCCCTACGTATAAACATGCGTCAGAGCCTCACCTGTGGGCAGCAGATCTGAGATAACAGCCTTTTCTAAGAACCCAAGGTCTTACAAGGGTCAAAGTCTGGCTGAGATGCTGGCCAAGTCCAGGCCTTCAAACTTAGGACCTGCAACTTCTTTTACAAAGTGCTGCAAATAATAAACTATGAAGGAGCTGGAATTCGGATGTGTCTTAAATACAAACACTGAACTTAGAGGAAAGTTAGCAAGGAATTAAATGATTTTAAGGGATTTCTTGCTTTACTAAAGGATTCTCCACAGATTTCTCCTCATAGCAAGTTCCCAAGTAAATACATTTTTTAAAAAACTTGAGGTACTAAGATAAAATCCATCCACCATTTCTATCAAATAAAGTGTAAGATAATTTAAATGTGGGAGGTGGTATTATTAAGGTAAACAGTGATCAATGTGCTTTCCACTATCTGAGAATAAAAGAGCTTAAAGTAAAAGAACATTTGCCTAATTCATAACTAAATTCAACCTATGTTAAGAATGTAGCCCTGGCTGGTGTGGCTCAGTGGGTTGAGTGCCGGCCTGTGATCCATAGGGTCTCGGGTTCCATTCCCAGTCAGGGCACATGCCTAGGTTCCAGGCTAGGTCCCCAGTGCAGAGGGACGGTGCGGGGCGGTACAGGAGAGGCAACCACACATTGATGTTTCTCTGCCTCTCTTTCTCCCTACCTTCCCCTCTCTCTAAAGATAAATAAATAAATAATTTTTAACAAAATTTTAAAAATAGAATCTGAATTTTGTCTTAAAGAGAGAAAACAGTCCCTTTTGTCTTCCCAGAACTATTTCATTATGATTCTTTTTTATTTTTTATTGTATTTTAATTATTTGTTCAAGTACAATTTTCTGTCCTTTACTCCCATTCCAGCCTACCCACTCATCCTTCCTCACCTCCCTCCCATTTCCACCCCCACTAGTTTTTGTCCATGTGCCCTTTAAATTTGTTCCTGTAAACCCTTCCCATTCTCCTCTGAAATTCCCTCCCCTCTCTTCTCTGGTCACTGTCGCCTGTCCTCTATTTCAGTGTCTTTGACTATATTTTGCTTGTTTCTTTGTTTTGTTGTTTAGGTTCCTGGTAAAGGTGAGATCATATGGTATTTGTCTTTTACCTCCTGGCTTATTTCCCTTGGCATAATGCTTTCCAGCTCCATCCATGCTGTTGCAAAGAGTAGGAGCTCCTTCTTTCTTTCTGCTGCATAGAATTCCATTGTGTAAATGTACCATAGTTTTTTGATCCATTCATTTACTGATGGGCATCTTGGTTGCTTCCAGCATCTAGCTATTGTAAATTGTGCTGCTATGAACATTGGGGTGCACAGGTTCTTTTGGATTGGTGTTTCAGGGTTCTTAGTCTCTATGGTCTTAATATTTGAGAAAGGGGGCAGCAACATAAAATGGACTAAAAATTGCCTCTTCAACAAATGGTGTTGGGAGAACTGGACAGCTACGTGCAAAAAAAATGAAACTCGAGCACCAACTTACACCTTACACAAAAATAAATTCAAGGTGGACAAAAGACTTAAATATAAACCGTTATACCATTAAAGTCCTAGAGGAGAACATAGGCAGGAAAATCTCAGATATTTCATGCAGAAACATTTTTACTGACATGTCCCCTAGAGCAAGAGACTTAAAGGAAAGAATAAACAAATGGTATCTCATCAAAATAAGAAGCTTCTGCATGGCTAAAGAAAACAATACAAAAATAAAAAGAGAACCAACTGTATGGGAAAACATATTTGCCAATGATACCTCAGACAAGGGTTTAATCTCCAAAATATATAAAGATCTTACACGACTCCACTCTAAGAAGACAAGCAACCCAATTTAAAAATGGGCAAAGAACTTGAACAGACACTTCTCCAAGGAGGACATACAGAGGATCAGAGACACTTGAAAAGATGCTCAATATTATTAGCTATCAGAAGGATGCAAATTAAAACCACAATGAGATACCACTTCACACTAGTCAGAATGGCCATCATAAAGCAACAAACAAGTGTTGGAGAGGTTGTGGAGAAAAGGGGACCCTAGAGCACTGTTGGTGGGACTGCAGACTGGTACAACCACTATGGAAAACAATATGGACCTTTCTCAGAAAACTAAAAATGGATCTGCCTTTTGACCCAGCAATTCCATTGCTGGGACTATATCCTAAGAACCCTGAAACACCAATTCAAAAGAACCTGTCCACCCCGATGTTCATTATGATTCTTTTTGTAACGATAAGTCCCGGCTTTCTACCATCACCAGGGGCCAGGCTCTCCCACGTCCGGCGGCCTGTGTCTGGGCTTCTCCCCCCTCGGTCCCCCCCCACCCCCCGTGCTGTTGTTTCACACTGCTCACTTCTGGAGGGTGACTGCCAGGCCTTCTGGGGTTTCGAGTCACCTGCATAGCCTGGCCTGGGGCCAGCATTGGATAGTTCTTTCACAGTTAGAAAAAATAATAGCCAAGGGTGACTGATAAATACAGAGGGGAAACAGGTTCTTAATGGTTAAGGGTTATATGTTTACTTGGTTTTGACTGCTTGGTTGTTAAATCCTAATGCTCTGGTCAAGAGGGAGCAGGAGTGGTGAGGAGCATGGACTGAGGGAGTCTTGGGTTCAAATCCCACTTCTGCCACTTGGAGCTGAGTGGTCCTGGGCAAGATTCCTGCCTTTCCACATCTCAGTTTCTTTATCAGTAACAGGATGCTGACGCTGATGAAACTTACCATGCTGGATTTATTATTTATAAAGTACTCAAGATGGTGCCTGAC
Source organism: Phyllostomus hastatus (assembly GCF_019186645.2). Lineage (NCBI taxonomy): Eukaryota > Metazoa > Chordata > Mammalia > Chiroptera > Phyllostomidae > Phyllostomus > Phyllostomus hastatus. The sequence goes on along the minus strand of NW_025333498.1, from coordinate 16,614,197 downwards.
ATATAGTAAATACTATTAGTGATTCTGAAGTAGAATAATTATATTTAGTGTGATCCAGTCAAAAGATACTTCAATTGGTCAAAAACTAAATAAAGCTTAAAAGAAATATAACTGAGATGAGTCGATGAAAATGTACTGGAATTATATATTGATGGTGGTATGCTGCCTCATGAATATACTAAGAACCACTTTCATATGGTGAATTTTATGGCATGCAAATGTCTTAATAAAATGTACAGAGAAAAATTCAACAAATATTTGTGGACACAGTAGATAACGAACCCTCTCCTGGGTTCAGTGGAGGGTAGGAAGCGGTTCAGGAGATGATGTTTACCCTGAAAGGTGTGATTTAAGGGGCCTCTGCAGAGTGTCACCACCTTCCCAGTGCCCTGGAGAAGAATTCACTATCCACATTTTTTACTCTGAGACCCAGCAGGGTTAAGTAATTTGCCCAGGGTCCCACAGGAAGTATGGGTAGCAAGACCCAGCTTCCTTTGTCAGGCAGGGACAATCTCATTGAAGATAGAAACGGACATCCATAGAGTAATTAATGAAGCAGACATCACAGGGGCTCATCAGGTCCTATGTACGTGATAAGGAATGTGGGCGGCCAGCAGTGGGGACTGTTTCCTGGAGGTGAAGGCCTTCAAGAGGGGCCGTTACAGCTGGGTAGGGCTCTGACAGGGACAATTGTGCTGGGAGAAGCTGTCCTTAGAGATGCATGGGAGGTGCTCACAGACTTGCTTTGCCTAGAATTATGCACATTCTCAGGTTGTGAAGCCTTTGGTGATCCTGCGAACAAGCACAGATGTGTAAGAAATGTGTATGGATGTATTGACACAGCTGAAGCCATTTGTTTCCACCAATCACACCAATCAGATGTTAATTAGAGGATGAGGATACAAGACAATTTACATTGCTTACCATTCATTCACTTATCTCTTAACACATTTTCGAGCATTTACCCAACCTGAGAGTAGAAACATAAATAAAATACAACCTTTGTTCTTTGGGCAGATTCTAAGTTGGGAACTGAAATCAGGCACACGAGAAAAGGCTGCAGAGAGACACACAGTGTGTGGCCGAAGGCTGTGGAAAGGAGAGTGGAAACACTGGCTTAAAACTCCATGTTTGGTTGATGTTCATAAAATAAAGGTTGCTCAAGAGGTTTATTTTTCTGGCTGAAAGGAAAAAGAAAAAAACTTCTACACAGAGTACCTTAGCAGGACTTCCCTGGCAGAGAGGGAGGAAAGAAAAATCGGGGGAAGAGGTGCCCCAAGGGTTGGGAAGGGACAGGGAGCCCCTCGCTCTGCTCTCTGCGCCACCCTCAGGGCGGGCCCCCAGGTGGTGGATGGGCTGCTCCCCGAAAGTGGTTTAAATTTGAAGTGGGGCGATTTCTCTGTTCTCTGCGTCCAGGCCGACCCTCTGAGGGAAAGCCTGTTGGGACTTGGTGGCTCTGGGAGGGAGCTGGAGCCCTCACGATGTTTGTGGAGAAGAGGGGACTGCTCCTTCAAGAGGAAACTATTTTCTCTCAGTGCCCTATTTCAACTGTCCTCACCCAGGGACCATTTTTAAGGATAAGCAAGGAACAGTTTGAGATTTTTAAAAAACAACGCTTTTTATTGTGGTAAATATTCGTAACACAAATTTTATCACTTTAACCGTCCTTTAGTGTACAATTCCGTGGCACTAACTACATTCACGAGGTTGTGCGACCATCAGCATGATCCATTTCCAGGATTTTCTCAGCACCCCAAACCAAAAGAAACCCTGCCCAACAAGCAGCAACTCAACCCTCCTTCCGAACCCTGGTAATCACCACTCCACTCTCTGTCTCAGAGAACCTGCCTGTGCTCAGTACCTCGTGTAAGTGGAGTCATATAATTTCTGTCCTTTTGTGTCTGGCGTACTTCATTTAGTATGTTTTCAAGGTTGAGCCACATTATATGTCAGAATTTCATTCCTTTTTAAGGCTGAATAACATCCCACTGCATGTACATACTGTATTTTGCTCATCCGCGGAAGGACATTTGGGTTGTTTCCATCTTTTCAGGCGCTGCAGGGAACACTGGCCACAAGTATCTGTTCAAATCCCTGATTTCAGTTCTTTTGGGAGTGGAATTGCTGGGTCATATGATAATTCTGTGTTTGGTTTCTTGAAGAGCCACCAAACTGTTTTCTCTTTAGTTTAAGATGGAGGCACTCAGTGTTACCATGGGTGTGTGAGAAGGATCCCCATGGAGAAGTAGGTGGAGGCCCCGGGTTGTGTCAGGCCACCCAGCAGGGCAATTCCCCGCTGCCCTGATATGGGCAGATAGGTTCTGCTGCTGAGCCCAGGGCTGCACATACTCTAGTTTGGGGTGAATTACATTGTGGCTAAAAGGTTGCTATGGAGAAAAAAAGGCGGGAAGTGCAATTGGGAAGGCGGAAAGATGGTTGACAGTAACACCGAAGCTCTGGAGACAGTGACCAGCTATAGAATGGCCCAGGTTGAGCCAGGGGTGGCCGGGAGAGCAAGGAGCAGATGAACTGACTCAGCCCAGAGCTGCTTGGAACCCAGATGCAGTGTAGGTTCAAATCCCAGTTCTCTTCTTCGATATTTTAGGCAATGAACTAAACCTCCCTCCAGTTCAGTTTTCTTATTTGTAGGACAGTTGAGAGGATGAAATAAATTGTGTACTTGAGACAATGCCCTCGGGGCCTGGCCCTTCCAGTCCGTACAGGTTAGGACCAGTTTTCCCTTAAACCCTGAGCATCAAACTCAGGCACCGTGTTAGACTGAGAAACACTCCCCTCACCTCCCAGTCCTAGACATGTACTTTAAAACACGGGATTCAATGCAATTTGCATTTCAGTGGCCATTCCAGAACTTACCTATTGCCTTTCTACTGCCTCTTTTCTCTCCCGACCAAATGCTTTATCTTTTTGGGACTGGTGAGTGGGGCTTTCCCAGTAGGCACTAAACTAGCTTTTAAGCAAAGGATACATACTTTGCTTAAAAAAAAAGTAGAAAAACAAACCAACAGAAAACTCAGCTACTCTGGACAAAACTCTTCAAGATACCATTGGCAGTGAATATTCTTGTAGTGACCCTGTTTCCTTTATTGAACAGGGTTCACTCTCCAGGCTGACCTGGATTGAAGGGAGAAGCAATATGAAAACACTCTGAGGCCACAGCCTCACGTAAGTGTAAATTATTATCATTGATCGCAAATACAGAAACTGTTTGGAAAGTGAGCTGATATCCAAGTGGACGAGTCTTCTATTTCCCCACCTTTCCCTCTCCCCCCCACCCCCCGGGGGGGCGGGGCCAGGCTCAGCGGAGCTCCCTGCTCATCCTTGCTGATTTAATTCAATGAGCCGACCTGCAAACACAGCCAGGGTTCCGATGATGCAGACGAGCATAAAGACTCCAAGGAGAATGTGGTCCATCACCATTGCAACATACTTCCATTCCTCGGCCGCCTGGGGGAGAAGGAAGTGTGAGAATTTCCTTGCGGTGGCCCTTAGGCTCACAGTGTTCATCTATGCATCTTCTACAGCCCTTTTAATTTACCGATCTCAGAGCCCTCAACATCCTTTGGCTGGCATTATGCTCTTTATCTTTTTAAAGATTTTATGTACTTATTTTTAGAGAGAGGGGGAAGAGGGAGAAAGAGAGGGAGAGAAACATCAATGTGTGGTTGCCTTGTACATGCCCCCAGCTGGGGACCTGGCCCACAACCCAGGCGCTGGGTGGGACTCCATCCACTGAGCCACACCAGCCAGGGTAAGACCTTTATTCTTCAAATAGATCATTCACAATGATGACTTACCAAGGTGGCCTAGAGGCGGGCACCGAGGCTTATCTTCGGTCAGGTGCTGCCTCTAAAACCCCAACCTGCCCATCAAGCCAAACCCATCCACCTGTGCTCGAGCACTTGGTTATTTAACCCCACAGGTGTGGGTTTCACGTCACAAGGCTTACATTGTTGGACTCCTGGTCCGACTTCATGGTCTCCGCGATGTATTTGATGCCCTCGATGGCACTTTTCACCTCAGGGTGCTTGATCAGGGGAGAGTGGAAGCCCACGGGGGGAGGCCCCGGCTTCCCAGAAATGTCAGAAATATCAATGTCTTCTGTAAAAATCTTTTTGTCTTGTTTTTCTCGGGATGGTCTTTTCATTGTGGAGAAGAACATGATATTTGGGATGGTGTCGATAAAAACCTAACATAAGAAAGAAATCCATTTATGAGAATAATTTCTAGCAGGGCAAGCATCGAAGTCTGACTTTGAATTAGCAATGTAACTTTAGGCAAGGCTTTCAGCTTCTCTGCCTCAGCCTCTGTGTCCTGAAAACAAAATGACTATACCACACTTACTCAAAGATTCCTTCATAGTAGCCTGTGGTCTGTCAAGTTACTGTGGTTAACACTGATGATTCTGTCATGTGAGCCTTTCGCCACCGGAGGGAGCCTGTGCTCAGCTCTCCAACTCAAGAAACCAGTGGTGCTCCTGAGAACCCAGTGACGCCTAGCTTGGGAGCCCCTGCAGGTACCTGCTTCTTCCAAGGCCACGTGCTCTCATGATCACATGGTTAAAAAAGGGCACCTCCAACTAAAAAATATGTAAGGTTCTTGCTCCACAAAAGAGCTAGACTATTTTCTTTTGTTTATTGCTGTTGAAAAAATGCAACATAGGTATTGCCAGGAGTCGCTTAGCAGTCTTAATAGGGACTGTTTTCTTCTTCAAAAAAAAATACATTGTGAGCAGTAGTTTCTCTGTCAATTCATCACAAATCTTTTGAATTTTACGCCAAAGACCCTAGCTATATGTGTGTCTGTGAAGTTTTATTTTTTAAAAAACCCTGACATATTTGAAATTTAACATATTTTAAATTTCAAAAACGTAGATACTTGAGACCAAGATCCCCATTAAAATTCACTTTTTGACAACCTCTCAAGCCTCTCCTCCATTTCTAGTCCTTATTCTATGCAGATGATTGTACCAGCAAAAATTAAGCAACCTGTTCACAGACCAGAAGACATTCAAGCAGAAATCTCAAGAATTTTGCAGCATTTCAATAAAAAGACAGTTATTTGTATCTTCTCTAATCAAAGAGATTCTTTAAGCTTGAAGTAAAGGTGAGCTTTGTTAATTCTGTTTTTCTTCTCTCTCTGAGGAAGCTACATAAGTTCTTTATCTCTAGAAAGGGGCTCAAGAAATTTCCTTCATAGATGGTAGGTAGAAAATAGACAGGGGGAGGGTAAGGATAGTATGGGAAATGTAGAAGCCAAAGAACTTATAAGTATGACACATGGACAAGAGCTAAAGGGGGGGAATGTGGGTGGGAGGGGGTGTGCAGGGTGGAGGGGAGTGAAGGGGGTAAAATGGGACAGCTGTAATAGCATAATCAATAAACTATTTTTTAAAAAAAGAAAGAAATATCCTTCCAAAAATCCCCTAAAGCCCATAGAGGGCTTTCAGTTCCGAGTACCACAAGGGTTAGCCAGAATTCTGCGGGCGACGGTGGGGCGTGGGGGGGCAGGGGGGGCCCTGCAGAGTCCCCGGAGGAATGGCTGCCCTGTGCAGAGTTGGCAGGGGCCTCCCTCACTCACCTTCCGCACCCACTCTGGCATGACGTGGGTGCTGGGGGAGCGGTGGTGTGTGTTGATGACGATGACGGTGATGATGATGGAGGCAATGACAAAGACCATGGTGAAGAGCATGTATTTCCCAATCAAGGGCACAGCGCTGGAGGTGGAGGGGATCAGCTCCACGATGACCAGAAGGAACACAGTTAAAGACAGCAGGACGGAGATGCTCAGAGTCATCTTCTCTCCTGGGCAAAATGGGGGAGAAACACAACAGACAAGCTGTCATAGCCCAAATGGTTACTCCTCTCTGATTTATGCACTGAAGTCCTAAGCCTCCGCCCCTCAGTGACTGTATTTGGAGATATGGCCTTTAAAGAGGGAACTAAAATGAGGTCTCGGGGTGGGCCCCCATCCAGTGTGACTGGTGCCCATATAAGGAGAGGAGATTAGAACACAGATACACACAGGGAGGGAAGAAGCATGTGAGGACACAAGGAGAAGACCAGCACCTGTCCACCAAGGAGAGAGACCCCAGAGGAAACCAACTCTGCTGATACCTCGATCTCGGACTTCAGCTTCCAGAACTGTGCGATGATAGATTTCTCTTTTCTCAAGCTACCCAGTCTATGTCTTTTGCTATGGATTCCCTCACAGACTAAGACACCACCAAAACCCCAGGCGAGAAGAATGTGGCAGGCACTTCTCAAAACATCGTTCTGGGGAAATTTGTTGGGTAGAATTTCCTGTGAGACCTTGGCACCTTAACTCTGCTGACTGTGGCAGGTTCATTAGAGGCCTCCAAGCAGGAAATAACTACTTCGTCTCATGCCCCATAATTGTTTTTTTTTTTTAATTGAAAAAAGATTAGCTCTGGCTGGTGTGGCTCAGTGGATCAAGCACTGGCCTGTAAACCAAAAAGTTGCTGGTTTCCCCATCAGGTTCGGTTCCCCATCAGGACACATGCTCAGCTGCAGCCAAGGTCCTCAGGTGGGGGCACTTGAGAGGCAACCAATCGATGTTTTTCTTGCACGTTGGTGTCTCTCTCCCTCTCTTTCTTCCTCTCTCCCCTCTCTCTGAATAAATAAATCTCTAAGAAAATTTTAAAAATATGTTTATTAATTTTATAAAGGAAGGGGGAGAGAAAGAGAGAGAGAGAAACATTAATTGGTTGCCTCCCCTGCATGTTCCAACCAATAATTGAACCCATGACCCTTGGGTGTATGGGGTGATGCTCCAACCAACTGAGCCACACCAATCAGGGCCAGAATTCCGTTTCTTGGTGGAGCCCAGAGAACCGAGTTACACGAGCTGGGTGGCGTGCTAGTCCCCAGGAGGCAGGTTTTCCATCTGCAGCAAAATGTCATGATAAACCTCACCAAACTGAACGGAAGCCTGGCCTCCTTGTGACCCTGCAGACAGGTGGGCAGTCCAGAAGCACATGTACAGTTTTCTCATTATGGGCGCAAGCCATAAGACCCAAACCGAGAAAATGAAATAAATGACTTCACATCACTTACTTTCCTCTAAAGGGGATACTTTGGTTTGGGTTCTGTTTTTCATAATAAGGAACTAGGGAGGCCCCTGCTCCCCCTTGTCTCCTGGTCCTACAACTTCAGGATCAGCAATTCTGGTTGGAGTCTTGGTTAGGCAAGTATGGCAGACAAGAAGGGCAGGGACTGACTGGCAGTGAGATGTTTTCGTGCGGACTGACCACCTTAGAGGCAGAAGAGAGCCACTGGTGGGGACGTCCCTTGGCTGGTCTTGCTGATTGTGCCCCGGGAAACCCTGTGTTTCCCCACTTTCCAGTATGGAGCTCTGCCCCTGCTCTGGACGCTTCCAGATGCTGGGAGTACAGAGCAGGATGCAGAGCAAGTGCGAACAAGACACTACCAGTTCTACCTAGTGAGGAGAAGAGCCTTTAAAAGTGAAAACAAAGACAGAATTATAAATATGAGATATTGACCAAGTCACATCACATTTCTTGAGTAATAATAGTAGCTAACATTCATGAAGCAGTCTCACTGTTCTAAATACTTCCCAAGCATAAACCATTTAACATTTGTAGAAACTGGGATTCGTTTCCATATTGCCCTGACTAGTGTTTTCTCTCTTGCCTTTAAGGGGCTTCATTTGATTAGAAAACTGGAAAAATACTCGACTGTGATCATTTGTTTAAAAACAAATATAATCGCTAGAACATACTTTCTGCAGGGACGAATTCTGCCTTGTTTTCTACGGTGCTCCTGCCACACAGCAGTTCTTCAGCAAGCACTGTATGTTGAATGAGTGAATGCGTAATCTTTTTTTCCTTGTTGAAAAGTCAGATTTAGAGTTTGGTGAGGTTTTCTTTTTTATTACTTTGATAAAGTTGTGACCTGTCGTAACTTCGAGAACTGTCTGCACCTTCCCCCTGCCTTCCCCACCTGTCAGCCACGCGTCGTTTATGAGCGGTGGCTTGCTGGTGGCACGCAGCCCCTCTCCCTGTTTCCTGGGCCTGTGGTGGTTTGGCGAGATTGTGTCACAGGTGTGACGACTCAGTGGGAGGTGTGGACGTTGCTTGGGCTGATCGGGGAGGAAGCACTGCCACTTGGGAAGTGTGGTCTTGTGTATAAAGGCGCTGCCATCTGGAAAACAGACAGGCAGAAGCTCCTTTCAAGTGGCCGGCAGTGAGCAAAACAGGCGAGACCTGGATCAGGTGGTAGAGAGCAGGGACTGCTTGGTGGAGGCGGTGTGAGGAGTGTCTGCGGTCCCGCACACTTCGGGGCGCACAGTAGGTGTTCCACCTACTGATAGGTACAGATAGGTACGGGTGGCTGTTCACTCTAACTAGACTGAGCTGTATGTGTGCATCGTTGGGGGCACGCTCAGCTCTCGGCCTGCTCTGCAGTCTGCTCAGCTGCGAGCTCCATCCACGGCGGCTTTCGCCACTGGACATGGCCACTCGGTACGTGTGTCCTCCCCGTGATGAGGATTTCTGTCTGTCTGCCTGCACTTGCTGATTAGCCTGTAATTATTTCTGGCTTTCCCCAAAATAGCAGCACAAGGTCTGTTAGCATCAGCAGTTGCAGCCATGGCAACTGCACCCACCTGAGTCCGTGGGCAGGTAGAACACCAGGCCAGTCAGGAAGGAGAAGAGCAGGCAAGGAATGATGACGTTCACGATGAAGTAGAGGGGCAGGCGCTGCATGACGAAGTGGTAGGTGATGTCCAGATAGGGGGTGGAGGTGCAGCAGGCATAGAACACCCAGTGCTTCCAGCCACGGGCCTCCTTGATCACCCATTCCCCACTCTCCATGAAGTTGCTCAGGTCTGGCTGGTCACTTTCCTGAGAAGATGAAATGAAACTTTCAAAACCCAGCCATGTCACCCTGAGGAGGGGCAGGGTTTTGTAGTCATCTGTGACAAGGCAACAGATTCCAGTGCTCTTACACACCCAGGTGGGACCCTGGGTCACTTCCAGTTTGGCATCTCAGGTTACTTTCCTATCAAACAAGGGGGGTGGAACTATTGGGATTCAAGCTACCTTAGGAGCTTTAAAATATACTGGTGCCCTGGCCCTGGCTGGTGTGGCTCAGTGGATTGAACGCCAGCCTGCAAACCAAAGGATTGCTAGTGCAATTCCCAGTCAGGGCACATGCCTGGGTTGCAGGCCAGGTGCCCAGTAGGGGGTGCATGAGAGGCAAACACAGATTGGGTTTCTCTCCCTGTCTTTCTCCTTCCCCTCCCCTCTGTCTAAAAGTAAATAAAAACAAAACAAAACATATTGGTGTGCCAGCCTCACCCCAGACTGATTAAATCCAAATTCTTGGGACTTCATTTAAGCTCCCAGGAGATTCTCAAGTGCAAGCACATCAAGAACCTTACCAGCCAAGAACCATCTTGTAGATGATTCCCAAATCTCCCAATGGTGCTGAGAATCTGTGATTATGAAGGGGCAGAGTGGAAGAAGACCTGAATCCTGCTTTTCCTGAATCCACCCTCACTGCATGGGGCCACTGCCTACCGGATAGATGGCCACCACAGAGCCGTCATAGGTCCAGGTACCCAGCTTCATGCTGCAGTTCTGCTCATCAAAGGGAAAGTGGGTGACGATGATCTCACAGTAGCTTTTAAAGATGGCTGGAGGCGTCCACGTGATGTGGCCGGTGTAGTCCAGCAGCACTTTGGTGAACTTGACGATGGCAAAGTCACCGTCTGCACTACGATGGGACCACAGAGGAGAGAACTGTAAATTCTCAGGTGCTAATTACAGCTTTCTTTCAGGCAGTGCTGCTTCTTACCTATGTTAGGGTTTCCCAAATTTGTCTGATGGTAACAATCACTGGGCTGTGTGCTAATGTAGCAATTCCTGTAAGCACTGAATCACATTACCTGGGGAGGAACCTGGGAACCTTCCGTTTTAAAGAAATAACAGGGAACACTGATCCATTGCATCCAAGCTTTTTTCTTCCCAGTGCTCAGTAGTATTTGTCATAAACTCCAGATTATTGGATTTTTCCTCAGAAGCTAAAACTCCCCATTTTTAAGTCCAAAGTTTCCATATTTTTGAATGTAGGAGTTTCCCAGATTTTGATGTAATATTTCCAAGTTTTCAAATATTGGCAGTAATTTCTTGTTAAAAAATATCTGCCATGATAGATATTAAAAATCACAAAAGGCCATTTCTGTGACACGGGCTGTATTCAGTGCGCGGTCCTCGTCCAGCAAACACCCTGCGTCCCAGGCTGTGGCCCAGGGCTGGGCACAGGTGTCAGGCAGGGGTGGGGTCGTCTCAGTGGGCGTTCAGAGACATACAGCATCTGTTGGCTCCTCACTTCATGAGTCAAGAGGTTTTCTCCCCATTGAATTTTCCTTGGGATGGGGCTGTATCCCATTGCACTGTTGGGCCTTTCCAAAGAGCAGAGGGCCACGTTGTCCGTCTGTCCCTTTAAGCAGACCACACAGGGCCCTCTCCCCACCAGGGTGCTCCTGAACAAGCTTGTTAGAAGGAGCAGAGGAGTTCATCACTTCCCTCACATTCTTATTGGAAGAGAAACTTTACTAACACAGGACACTTTGCCCTATTGGCATAACAGACTGAAAAGTTCACAGAAATGATTGGATCATTTGACTCAAGCTTGAATCCCAGTTATGACAGGAATATATGTGGGTGGAAAATCGAAGGAGGGGTGGTTGGCAGTAAAGGGCGTCCTTTCCACTCACTGGCCGCGGCCTCCTCCCCCGTAAGTCTGCCGCCTGGCACCGCTAGCTCGCCGCAGACACGAGCTGCAGCGCGTCAGGCGCGAGCCCTGTAGGCCAGTGTTAAATGCTGCTGCCTGGGAAGGGCGTGCTCTGCGATGCACAGGCCCTGACAAATGAAGGATGTATGGTAATGAACATGTCATTAGAGCAGAGTGTCTCGAATCACATTATAGTTTTGTGACATGCAGTCTGTCACGGAGCCCCTGGGTGGGCTGCACGGGCGTCCCGGGCGTCAGCAGCTCGGCTGCCATGAGGGCGTGATGAATCCCGACCCCGGGAGGCTCGGACCTGCTGGCAGGAAGGACGTTTAGTTCCAAGGAACTCAATCATAGCAAGTTTGGGTTCCTTGGACAGTTGCCATACACCCTTCAGGAGCCCTCGGGGATTAAATGTCCTCCACCCACAGCCCTGATTCAATTTGGCTCCGATAATTGTTCCTCTTCATAACACGAGACGCCATATGGCGCCCTAGCAGGGCAGCCTGGCTCTTGGTTTTCGGAGCATACTGACAGCGGCGGCCCTTCTGTCGGGGCACGTGGGCTCCCCGTGCAAGGCCCCTCCCCGGCCGGGCTGGTTCGCTTACTTGTTATACAGCACGATGTCTGGGCGCCAGATCTTTTCGGAGGGAATGTGAATTTTTTTCACGCCGCCATAGTCGTCTGGATTCCATTTTAGGTTGTAATCTACCCATTGCTAGAAATGAAGACGCTTGGCTGATTAGAAAGCTCAAAACGTTTTTAAAACAATGCAGGGTTATCAAGAGCTCTGGTGGGTATGATACTTTAGATAGCAACAGAAATTGTGCTGCCATTAGAAAGGCTGGATTCAGAGTTCGGCTTTCGTGTTAGTTAGCAATATAAGCCAATGCTTCTGCTGATTGGCTGCATGCAGTCGCTGTTGTAAGCATTTTCCTGATATTGATCATTTCGACCTCACAATGACCCTGCAAGGTCAGAGTGGTCACTCACCCCATTTTACAGATGGGGAAACAAAGGTGCCTCCAGGTCACGCCCCTGGGTGGTGGCAGGTCTATCTCGCCACAGTGCCCCCGCCAGGAAGGAGAATGTCCTTCCTGTGAACATCTTTCCTGAAGCAGGCAACATCACTTTTAAAAAGTATTATGTTTTTTCTACATTATAAAAGTAATATATGCCCAACGCAGCATAACCATAAATATACAATGTTATGGGTTGAATTTTGTCTCCCCAAAATTCATATGTTGAAGCCCTAACCCCTAGTACCTCAGAATAGGACCCTATTAGGAGAGAGGTTATTAAGTTAAAATAAGTTCAATAAGGTGGGCCCTATCCCAATGCGTTAGTTGTGAGGAGGGAACATTTCTGACAGAGGCACATTCGGGAAGAATGCCGTGAGAACACGAACACGGCCAACTACCCGCAAAGCAGAGAGGCCTGGGGCGGACTCTCCCGCACAGCCCTTCTGCTGACACCTTGAAGAAACCCCTTCTGCCGACACCTTGATTTTGGACTTTTGGCTTCAGCAACTCTGAGCAACAAATCTCTGCGGTTTGAGCCACCCACTTTGAGTCTTTGTTATGGCAGCCCTGGCAAACGAATACACAAGGAAAAAGCACAAAGTAAAAACAAACCCCCACTGGCAAATACAGTCCATAATCCCACTGCCCCCAAATACTCACTGCAACGTTTTGGTATATATTCCTTCAATTGAAATTGATTTACTCTGGGTCCAGGTTAAATTTCAGGGTGAATACAGACAACATAAATGCAACTGTCTCACTGACATACCTGTTTTAGTCGAACGTTGGTTGTTACGATCTGATTCACTTCATCCTGAAAAAAGATAAGACCCCATCTTTAGGGAGCAGGGGAAAGCGAACGGGAGGGTGCTCCGGGGTGAGACTGTGGGTGCTGGAGGGGGGGGCCTGGAGCGCTCTGCTCTCACCACATTGATGAGCTGTATCAGCTGCAGGCCCACGGTGACCTCCACGGCCTGGCGGTGGTCTTCCACTGGCCGCACAACGCTGTTGTAGTGTTCGAATAGCTTTGCCACCAGACGGGTCTCATGTTCAGAGCCCAGGACCAGGCCAGCTGAGGCAGCAAATGACATGCACACTGTTAGACTCTGCTGCCTGCCTCCACACACACTAACACGAGGAACTGAGGCACAGCGAGCTAGTGGGAGGCTCGCATTAGCCCTTGTTGAAGCGCTCCCAAATGCAGCTAGTGTTTTCTGGAGTCCTTTCCAAGCACAGCTGCTGGTGTGGTCCCTTCCCAGTGGGGCATACCAGATTACCATGACGGCTGTGCTTTGGACAGGGGACATTCCTTAATACAGCTTCTGGCTGAATCAAGCTTGCTAGGAACATGTACACACAAGAAGAAAGATCCCCCCCAAAACCCAGTCTCAGCATTTCAGAGTCTGGTCGTGGTGTAATGACCGGTCACATTGGCTGGTCTCAGATGCTAGGGACAGCCAAAAATCAGTGCTGTTCACACCCGTTAGGATGGCCATAGTGAACCAAGTTGAAAGTGACAAGTATTGGTGACACCGGAGAAACGGAAGCCCTGATGTGTTGCTGATGAGAATATAAAATGGGGTGGTCACTGAGGGGAACATTTGGTGGTCCCTCACACCAGTTAAGCACAGAGTTAGCACACAACCTGCCACTTCCACTTCTGGGTGTGTCCCGAAAGAACTGTTCGCACAGAAACCTGTACCTGAACGTTCACAGCAGTACTGTATACAAGGGCTAAGCGATGGACACGACCCAAATGTCCATCAACAACAGGCAAGTGGAGGAACAAGTTGTGGCCTAACACCATTCAGGGGGAAACTTGTCAGCCAGAAAAAGGAGTGCAGTGTTGGTCCAGACAACATGGACCTGCCTTGAAAACACTGTGCTGTGTGAAAGGAACCAGACACAGAAGGGCACATACTGTGTGATTCCGTTTATATGAAGTGTCCAAAATAGGTTAGTCCACAGAGATAGCAGATTAGGGGAATACCAGGGACCGAGGGACAGGGGAAGAGGGAGTGACAGCTAATGGGCCCAGGGCTTCCCTTTGGGACTAAGAAGAGTTACAAAACTAGACAGTGGAGATGTCTGCATAGCATGTTAAATGTACTTAATGCCACTAAATCGTTCACTTTAAAATGGTGATTTTATGTATGTGCATTTTACCATGGTCGATTTTATACCATCTGTATTTTACCATAGTTTTTTTTTTAAATCACTGCTGGTGGGTCCTTGTCCCGGTTGTTATCAAGACAGAGTAAAACTGTGTGCTCTGCTCGCCTGGGCTTGGGGCTCCTGTTTGGAGCAGGAGCAACCCCAGGGAATCTTGACTGGATTTTCTTTCAGGGCGAAGAGCAATGCCATCAATATTCTCGGGGCTCATGGCCCTTCTATGGCCAGTGTTGTGTGGTCCTCACCAGCCTCCAGTGAGGCAGGTGGGTAAGCTGGCACTTTCACCTGGGGTTCTGAGAGGCTGGACGGCCCGTGCAAGGCCGTGTGGCCAGGGCCGAGCTGGGGTGAGAGACCTGTCGCTGGGCAGCGTGCCCCTGCACTAGCTCCTGAGTGTGCTGTGGGCTGTCTCAGACAGAGACTGTGCGGCATGATTCGTGTTAGAAAAGGTGTTTTGGATTCCAGCCAGTGCCTTACGAAGGATCTCTGTAACTCAAGCCTTGCGTGGACTGGGGATTGCCGGTTCAGGGCTGGGAGAGGAAGCAGACACATGATCTGCTTCCATGATCTTGGGAAGCAGACCCAAATGATCCATTTGCCCTGACTCATGCCACCAGATCTCCCCTTTCCGCAGGTTATTGCTGAAACCCCCAAACCTCCTGCCTGGAACAAGACAACTTGAAAGGTTAAATGAAGGAGATGCTTTCTCTTTTTTCCCCAGGAGTGTTAACCTACTACTTCTAAGACAGGTTATTATTTTTCTGTTTTCTTAAATTATTTTTTATTGATTTTGCTATTACAGTTGCCCCACAATTTTCCCCCTTTGCCCCCTCCATCCAGCACCCCCCACTCCTTCAGGCCACCTCCCCACCAGTGTTCCTGTCCATGGGTCACGTGTATAAGTTCTTTGGCTGCTCCATTTCCTACGCTGTATTTTACATTCCCATGGCTATTCTGTAACTGCCTATCTGTACTTCTTCATCTCCTCACCTCTTCACCCATTTCCCCACACCACCCTCCCATCTGGCAGCCATCAAATGACCCCTGTATCTATGATTCTACCTTAGTTCTTCTTGTTTGTGTAGTTTATTTTTTAGATTCAGTGTTGATAGATATGTATTTATTGCCATTTTATTGTTCATAGTTTTGATCTTCTTTTCCCAAAATGTCATTTGTGTCTATGTAGCTTAAGTTTGGAAGAGTTTGTCAATAAAATAATTATAAAGTAAAAAGTAATGACTCTTCCTAATTTTATTAATAAAAATAACTGGCATGTCCACCTTATGTGCTGTTCTTCTACATGCTTTATATATACTAACTCTTTCCAGCCTCATCATGGGGTGTGGTAGGTATTATTTTGGTCCTCGCTTTACAGACGAGGAAGTTGAGGCACAGAGAGGTTAAGTGGCCAGGATTCATAAGCGGTGGGGCCAGGGTTCAAAACCAAAGTACAGGCTCTCAGCCACTATTTCTTATCCAGAACTTTGGATCAGCTTGAAACAACCAATGTTGTGCCATAAGTTGAAAACATTTTATCCGGTCAAAAGTGTGCTTTAAGTAGCCTGTAGAGCTTTAGTAAAGGCCCTGTATTTGTTTTAACTCATTACATGCTTATAATAGTCCTAGGAGGTAAGTCTTCACCCCTGTATTACAAAGGAGAAAGTTGCGGTTTAGACAATCGAGGGATGTATTTGTGGTTCACCGCCAATTAGAGGCAGGACTTTGAATGGGGCAGTCCGCCACCTGGGCCCGTGCTCTTTGCCACCTCCCTAAAGGTACATGTATCACTTCCATTCGGGTTTTTGAAGCTCTCGGTGCAGCGTCAGGCTGTTTGTTATGACCTCCTTGGACTCTCTGTAGGGAGCCCCTGACCTAGCCTGCCTCTCCCTTTCTAGTTTTCCAAGTTTCCTAAACCCAAAAGGGTCCATGCAGAGCTTTCATATGGCATCTCCCCCAAACCACTGGCATTTGAAGGTTCTTCAGAGGAGCGTGTTGTCCAAAGGCCCAGTGTTTGCAGTCACCCCATTGAGCCCCTGGGACACAGCAGTCCTCTGTCCCTCATGCCTGTCTATCCTGGGCCCCACTCAGCCCACAGGGTAGGGGACTGGCATGGGTCACTGAATGTCTTGGCAGCTGAATTTGAAGCTGTTGCTTTGGCATTGCCTTGGGCTGCTTATTTTCAAGTGATGGTTTATTCCGGTTTGACAGGAAGAACATACTAGAAAGCAACAGATAGGGCAGATGGTGAGCATTCTGTAGCAGGAAAACTATGCAAGCCAACCCCATGGCCCACCGGGGAGAGAAGGCAGGGCCGGGAGATGGGTGGGCGCGGTCAGCACACCAGCAACACAAATTCCCTCCTCTCCCACCCTGGCCAATAACAAGGGGCCTGGCTGCTTCCTTAATGAATTTCTCAGGAATTTCCCCAAAGGTCTGCATTTCTTAGATTGGATTCATTAGTTTTCTGTCCCTCTTTTTTTCCTTTTTGAAACAGGGTGCAGTGATAGAAAACTTACAGGACTTGAGGTCAGAATCATACAGTTCTATTCCTAAATCCACCGTGAGCTGGAGAATTGGACCAATTCCCCATGGACTCAATGCATCCCAGTAAGTATAAGATGCAGAGTGTAAATTAATAACCATGCAGACAGATAAATAATGTCCAGGGCTCCCTGTTCAGGAACATCATCCTTGTTCAGATGGTGTAGCCTTAGCGTGTTCGTCAGATACATGTGCATTCACTGTGTGCAAAGCGTGGTTTTAAGAGCTCTGAGATATCTGAAGGTGAATCTGACATAAATCCTGTCTTCCTACCCTCATGAAGACTGACATTTGTCACTTACATAAATAGCTGTGAACAAGTTGGAAAGTAGTATGCTGTAAGAGAGGTGGCAATAAAGTACTTGGGATTCTTGAGACGGAAGAGAGGAAAGGTTGTAATAAAAAATGCTATATAAATAGAACAGAGATCATTATGTGTTAAGCTAACAAGGAAAATATATCCCTGATATGAATGAGAATTTTGCCCACAAGGAATTGGTTCTAAATAGGGGAACCCAACCAAAATGTTAACATTGCTTTTCTGTACCATACTGTTCCAATTTGTATTTTTAATGGCCACTGGGTTGGGCAAAAAGAATTCTACACTATTCCTACTCCTCTTGGGTGATGCTGATCTCGCCCTGCTGCTGTGTAGTGTTGCTACCTTTTGCACTTCCAGGCTGTTTTCTGACTACGCACACAACAAAAGGAGTCTCTGAAAGACCGCGATCTAAGATGCATACGTTCAGTGAGTTTGGGCAGGTCAGTTCCTGTCTTCCCGCCTCAGCTTCCCCATAACATGGCACCGAAGATGTTGGAATGCCTCACCCAGCTCTAAATTCACCTGTGGGAATCTATCCCAGCAAATTCTAGGGTTGATCTAAATATATGAGGCAATATATGAGACATACTTTTTAAGGTAGCTAACCATGCATTTTTGGAGGTTTTTGGTGTCCTAAGAGCTCTTTCAAGGATTTCTATGCATAAGCACATCACTTAAGAATTTTCCCTGAGTGTAGTGTCTGCACGCGCGCGCACACACACACACACCATCACCACCAGGCCACATCTGGTTGGATCAAGTCCAAATCCCATAGGATATCATTTATCTGAATGTATTAGAGTTTTGGCTATTTCCCTCAACTCTGCTATGGAAAAACATTGATAATAAAACTCTTTCCCTCTTCTGCCCAGAAGGCCTGTGTCTGTCAGAGCAATGTTAGAGAAGTCACAGAATGCCAGCTGCCTTGCTTCCCCGTTGGGATGATGTCACCAGCAAATTCTCCGATATGAAGCAATCAGCAGACATCTCCTGTTTTCCGCTCCCGGAAGTGTGGGATTCAGGAGAGTGCTTCAGCTGCTGTGTGGCGACACATTCCAGAGTTAAAGGCAGGTCAAGGGCTCGCAAGGCTTTAAGGTTTCAGTTCAAACCCTAGCCTTCTTACAGTAATGTACTTTCTCAAATGAAAAAAAAAGTAAGCCAGAATGCATTCGTATGAACTTCTTTTAACTTCAGAAGTTTAAAAAGTTACAAAATATTTCATCTCCTGGAGAGAATTTAATTACAAGTATGAATAGGTTTCTCTCTCCAGCACATGGAGCTGTCAATCAGTCCTCTCTATTATCAGAACTCTCCAGGAGAGGTAAAGGGGGTTGTTAGCCCCATTGTTTGCGGCAGTGAGTCGGCCCCCTGCTGAGTCCCTGTAGTCGTTCTAAGCGGAGGGCAGCTCTGGGAGGGCAGCGGTGGTGCTGAATGCAATCACACGGGCGCACCAGGCACTGATAGAGGGAGAGACCAGCACGTTCTGCTTTGTACCAAGCAACTCCTATTTTATTTGGATAGCACAATTGAGAAATCTCTATCCACAAACCCGATCAAGCCAACATTGGTGAGAAACTGACAGCAGTCTCAGGCTGCTGACGCTCGCCACTGTGTTCCCACCAAAGAAGCAGGACTCAGGTTTGTGGGTGTCTCGTGCTTCAGCCTCAAAGCACAGCCCCCCAGCACCGGCACTTACCTGAGCAGAGGCCCAGGAGCAGGAGGAGCAGCCGGGGCTCCATGGGCGGAGGGCGCTGCTGCGGGCTGGCGGCGGACTGGAGGCAGACTGGTGGCCTGTGCTGCTGGCCGGCGCTCTGGCTGGACACTCGGCTGCTGGCGGGTTTGGACAGTGTGTCGGCTCAGTGGAGCTATTGTTTTACACCACCTGTTTGTGGCCGTGACAGCTGGGCTGCCCAGAGCCCAGGGAGGCGCTGAGGCCTCACACTGTTACAGAGTCCCTCTCTTTGCACAACTGCTACACCCTTGACAAGTTGAATGTGAACTGCACTGTGTTTTATAGGCACCAGGAGTCAGATCTTAATTTTTTAAAAAAACTGGCAGTAGGGAAGGACTTATTTTGAATGATGAGCAACTCTCTCCCTTTTGTGAAAACCAGAACCTCATCGCTGTGGGTTGATTTGATTAGGGTCACTGGGTCTGCGAAGAGAGTCAGCTGTGTGTGTCCGACACCGCTCCGCCTAAACCCCAGAAGTGCACATTCCGCACACGGAATTCGTCTGCTCCGGGTCACTCGAGGCTGAGTGTGCCTGGGGCTCTGGTGGCAAAAGGAACTTCAGAAGAGTGTGGCTGGTACTGAATCTACTGCTGCAGAGGCCCAGGTTTGATGGCGTTTGGTTTTTAACGAAGAAGGCTTCTTCCATAAGATTGCTTTTACTGGCGTCCAGAGTGGCTGTTCCACACCCCTCTCTGTACCTGGCAATGCCCGTCCCACAGCAGGCCATTAACCCGAGCAAACTGCCCATCGCTCACGTACTGTTACTCAAGTGAACAGTAACCAGGGGTGAAGCGTCCCGCTGCGGGGCCCGCGGTCCCAGGTTCCCGCTCCTTTCCTCCCAGTCGGTCCTCCGCCTGCTCTCCCTAGAGAAGCAAAGAGCAGAGTGGCTCAGCCTTTCAATTCCTTTGTTTAAAAAAAAAATCCTAAAAGCCAGCAGTTAGTAATTGCTCAGCTTGAGAGGTGTTTTTTTGTTTGTTTGTTGTTTGTTTGTTTGTTTGTTTGTTTGTTTGTTTGTTTTTACCACAACAGGGAGGAAGCTGTTAGGTAAAGGTACCCAGCTTGTTCCTTCCCAGTTGAAGCAGGCCCCTCACCTCAAGTCCAAGGACAGTGTTCTGACAAACTCCCCATTTCAGTGAGTCCGAATAATTAGAGAAAGGAGTTGGAGGGTAGAGGAGAGAGCTGAGAGTTTACATTTATGTTTTTTTTTCTGTTTGAAATTATGGGAGATCAGCTAATTGTCCAGTAAAATATTGGTTCTCCCCCTTCAACACTGCACTGGCCGCCTGGGAGTTATTCCCGCCCCACCCCCACCCCCACCCCAAGATACCTTGCTGCTTGCATCTAGATGAACTCATGTGGCTAGAAAATGAAATGTGAGAAGGAATTTTATGAGACCTGAAAGGACAGAGCCAGCTCCATTTGCTATGGTGGCGCCATCTGCAGGCCTGTGACATTGTTAAGCACGACTGCCCTCTCCTCCTCTCCGCTTGTCCCCAGGACTGGACATCACTGGAAAGCAGGAACAGAACGGGACTAACTGCTCCCTACAGCCACAGGCAGAAGGTAACACTGGGACAAACTGCAGCCTCATGTTACAAGCCCCAACAGCCCAGGGGCCTCACAACAGCACCTCCCCCCCATTTTTAATCCAATTATAATTCAATAAAAGCTCAAAGCCCCCACCCCACGATGCTGGTGAGTCTCTCTACATCATGCCCCTCTCCTTTGCTGGAGAGTGAATTAAAACTTTACACTTTCTTCTCTTGGTGAATTCTTTCACAGCCCGTCTCGTTGGCCACCCTAACACGACTCACAAACCTCCTACCACAGCTATGCATGCTTTCGTCGTCTTTGGATGCCAGGAATGAACAGGACCCCCAGGGTAACCTTGGAAACCACGTGTTAAAGGGGGCTTTCTTTTGACATCCTGGATCTTGAATGACTTCATGGAGAATACCCATTGTCCTGGTCACCACCCAGCTCTTTTTCATGAATGAGAATAAAACTTTCATTGTGTTAAGCCATTGACATTCTTGGGTTTTTCTGTTCTGAAGCTAATATTACTGTTATTAATATGAAGTTCACTCCCTTGCATTGGGGTCCTGTGGTTAAGAATAGACCCTAAAACATGCAGTGCTGCAGAGGAAGGCAAGAACACTGCTTTTGGAGGCTGGAAAGGAAGAAGACCCATGCTATGCAATAGAGGATTATTTAATAAAATTGCTCCTTAATTACTTAGTGAGCAAAGTGTTACTTAGCTTGTGGCTGTCAGCAGAAGAGGGTGGAAAACCCAAAGTTAGTGCACATTGCTTCTGATTGGCTTTGCTTAGTGAGTCAGTACACGGGAGAGTGAAACTCAGGAAAGAATTGGCTGGTTCAAGAGCAGAAATGAAAGGGAGTAGAAGGAGTCCAGAAATCTGGAGCTTTCTGTTTTGAACCCCAAAGAGCACGTGATAACTGAGAGAAAAGGCTTTGGGCAGCAAAAGCCTATTAAAAATGCTCAGCGGTTCCACCACTGCAGCAAAGATCAGATTAAGGGTGCTTTCTTCACACTCAAGCCTATTTTCTCCAGATGGCTTCGAGCTGATTGCCTCTGAGTTGAGGAGAGGAATAGAGGTTCCAATGCAAGAAGTTAATCAAGCTTGAGAATGAAGACCAGGAAAGAGCCCCGTGTGTGCACACTGGCACGTGGAAATGACTGCAAACAAATATTTCAGGAGCTTGCTAAGTGTTTGAAGGATTTGTGTTGCCAAAGGGTTCGTGAACCCAGATTATGAAAGCTCAGGTTGCTCAAGCCTTAAAACAGTTCTTGCGAATCCCACACCTGCATTGGTGGAAATCAGGCCACAACACCTGCACAGGCTTCCAAGAGGGCACACTCCCCATTGTCACTTCTGGTGTGGCCTTGAAGGTGAATGGATGAGAAAGAACCTCCCAGGGCCTGAGCCAGGAGCCACAAGGGCAACAAGGCAGATCCTCCCAGAGGGCAAACTCAGGTCTAACTCAAGGAGTCACTGCAGACCCTCTCAGGAACACGCATTTCTGCTTGCAGGGCTCTGCTTACTGCCCACACCTGCCACACCCGCAGCCCTCCGCCTGAGGGGTTGGTTTTCTCTCTGGCTATAGGAACACATGGGCCAAGCTGCAAGGGCAAGAGAGTTAATGCCCCCAGAAATGGCCCTCAACTCCTGCAAAAGGAACAATGCCCCAGCTTTCTCACCCCCACAATGGGGTAACTGAGGCACACTTTATGCTGAATGTTGTGGGACCGAGTCCCTGTTACAGGTGGTGGAAATGTCTGGACAACCCCCCCTTTACTGGCTTCCTTCTCTTCTCTGCCTCATTCCCCACCCACTGCCCGCCCCGGCCCACCACCTCTCAGATAACTCTGTACAGGGGCTGCTTCTGGGGGAACTCAAATCAAGACAGAATTCTTCCCACTGTCTGGGCAGGGGTCTTCCCATTGGCGTAAATGGGTGCCTTTTCCACATTTCTAGAAACTTCCCAATTCTCTTCTGGAGGTGAAAAGTAGTCCCAAAAATATATTAAAACTGTCTCAGAAGTAAACCAATTTTTTTCCATTGAAAAGTTTATTATTCAAGTAATTTAAATTTACTATAGAAAAATTGGAAAACAGATGAGAAAAAAGGAAAGTGTTTACCCACTGTCCTTCTACCTAGAAATATCCATGGTTAATAGGTTACTTCACATCCATCTCCATGGATATAAAATAGACCTTTCCATGTATGTATATGTATATGTATACACATATAAGTATTTCACTACCCCAAACCCCTACTTCATGTTACTTAAAGTCAGAAGATGTCCTTTAATTTTTAGGCCTTTGTGGATTAACCACTGCCAGGGAAACACTATTTTCAGGAGATTAATCTTTTTCCAGCTTTATTAAGGTATAAGTGACCAATAAAATTGTAAGATATTTAAAGTAACAGTGTGATGCTTTGGGATACATGGTGAATGGATTCCCCCCATGTTCATTTATTAAACTGGATTTCATTGAGCATCTCTATGTGCCAAGTACAGCCCTAAGCATTTGGGATACATCAGTAAACAGAACAACGAGTATTTCTGTTCCTCAGGAATAATCCATTCTAGTTGGAGAAAATAAATGGACAACTATGAATGTAGTTAATAAGGAAAATTGTTTAGTATCTTACTGGGTGAAAAATGTGCTGGAAAAAAAAAAGTCGGGCAGGGTCACGGGGTCCAGGATAGCTGGAAAGGGGTCGGCTTCACTGAGAACACAGCATCTGACAAAGACTTGAAAGGGGTGCAGATATCTGTGGGTGAGCATTCCAGGCAGAGGGAAGAGCCCTAAAACTCCCTAAGGGAATGGGCCTCAGGTGCTCAAGATGTAGCACAGAAGCCAGCCAGGCTGGAGCAGAGTGAGTGATGGGGTGGTGGCCAGGAGAGGGGTCACAGAGGAGCCAGGGGAGGAGGGGGCAGCACACTGCCATGTAGACTTTCACTCCGGGTGAGATGGGAAGCCTCTGCAGGGTTTTGAGCAGAGGAGTGACGCCATCTGACATGTGTTGTAAAAGGACAACTCAACTCCTGCGGCGACAAGTGGCTGCCGGGGAGACAAGTTAGGCGCCACTGCAGCCAGCCAGGCGGCAGACAGCAGTGGACTGGACCAGAGTGGTGGCCGTGAGGGCGGTGAGATGAAGTTGGATCTGGGAATGTATTCTGGCGCTAGGGCTAACAGGATTTTCTCAAGGATTGGATCTGGCTGTGAGAAAGAAAGGATGATGATTAAAGATGATTTGCAGGGTTTTAGCTCGAGCATCAGGAAGGATTTAGGCGCCAACAAGTAAATTAAGAAAGGCTGTGAGTGAAGCAGGTTTTATGGAGGAGCAGGGTGGGTAAGCATGAGTTCTTTTAGGGACATGATGAGTTTGAGGTGTCTATTCAAAATGGGGAGGCAGTTGCCTTTATGAGTCGAGAGTTTTGGGGAAAGATGTAGGCTGGGAGAGATGGTGCTGAAAGCCATGGCTGGATAAGGTCAAAAGAGTGGGTCTGGAGGAGAAAAGATCTAACGTTAAAAAACTGGGAATAAGAGGAGGCTGCAACCAAGACGGAGGAGGAAGTATGCGGCAGGAGGAGAGCTGGGAGAGGGTGCACTCGTAAGCCAGGCGAAGACGAGAGGGGGGGGGGGTCTGCTGTGTTCAAGCTCCTGATGGAGCCACAAGATGAGGACGGAGATGACTGCGGTCTCAGCAACACGAAGGCCACGGCGCCCTTGGCATGCACACAACCTCACTGGAGGAATCAGAGGGGCTTTACAGCACAGGGTGACAAAGAAGTGAGGTGTTAGTGGGTGGAGGATGTAGGGTTGATAGATGTTAATGGAAGACTCTGTTTTTTGCCATTTTTTTTGGATGGGAAAAATAACAGCATATTAGCACATGATTATAATGATCCAGCAGTAACAACAAACATTGACTGCGTACGAGAGAGCTGCAGGAAAACATACATAAAATGTTTTCATAAATGGGATTTACTGTAATATTTTTTTATAACTTGCAAAATACATAGTAAATACATCTCTAGTCAAATGATGTGGCTCTAAATTTTCATTTTTAGTAGCTGCAAAATATTCTTTTTTTTTAGTGTACCATGATTTGTTTAACCAACACTTTATTACTGGACATCGGAATGTATCCTGGGTTGGCTTTTTTTTTGCCTTTATAAACGATCATGCAGTAGACATCCTTATACATGGGTGATTTGTAAATCAGCCCAATTTTCTGATTGTCCCCTTCCAATAAACTCCTAACAGTGGGAATGCTGGGCCAAACAATGAAAACATTTAAAATAATTTTAATGTATATCAAATAGTCTAAACCTCCATTTTAGTATCTCTCAAACTTATTTAGGCCAGCCCTTATTGCACTTATATTTCTCAATAATGCATGTCACAATTCTGCACTGTTATGTTTATCCATGTGATTATGTTGTAAGTGTCTGTCTCTCCCCCAGACTGTAAACCAGTGAGGCAGAGGTGGCACCTGCCTTTGCTCACTGCCTTCTCCTCAGCTTGAGGGCCTGAGCCTGTCATACAGCAGGTGTTCATTCAGTCTCTGTTCATGAGTGAATGAATGAATGAATGAAAAGCTTAATTCAATGAAAAAGGTACACAATCACAATGGATAACGTCATTTGGGGATAGAATGAGGTCTGACTATTAATCACAACCAGATCCTTGCATGGTACCTCGTACATAGCTTAAAAGGTGTTTGTAATTGACTATATATTACAAGAATAAAGTGTACCACTTTTATTCACTATAGAAGTCCCCCTTCTTTTGTGGCTTAACTAATGAAATTATTGTGGATCCTCCCAAGGTCACTCCTTTGGAGAAAATTCTCCGTCTAGACCTGTATTTTGATGCAGCTCCTAGGAGCCTGGCCACCTTCCCACCCTTTGCCAAATCCTCCTGTTTCCAGCTCTGGGCACTTCCTCCCAGTGGCCAGCAGGTGGCAACAGATGGTTATTAAAGTGGCTGTGGAGCTTCAGAGGCTGTCCTTACTGGGAGTCTCTCTTGGCTAGCACACTACCACCCATGGTCCCCAAGGCCCGTCAGGGCACTGTCCGCATGAAAAAGTCCTGCAGGTCTGCCAGCAGGTCCCTTCCTGGGGGACAGGCTGCTTTGGGCCGTTCCCAGGGACCTCTGGAGCAGTGGTTTCCCCTCAGAAGAAGGATCAGGGGTCAGCTCATAGTCCCTGAGGGAGCCCACCTCTGCTTTCTCATTTTGCAGGCCTTACAGTTCTGAGGGACTCCAGAGCCGACAGCTTGAGAGCCAGATGAAATTCACAGGAGCGTCTGGACTTCCTCAGGCTCCGGGATCTTATCCATCACACAGGCTGACCTGCCTCTGTCATTGTCTCAGTCTGTCGGAAATGGTCAGTTTCTTTTACTGCTGCTGGGGCTTCTTCTTTTTCAGTCTAAGCTCAGTGCCTGGCAGTTCGGGCTGCTAGTTTGGTAGTAATTATTGGATCTGTAATCACTGGGTTTGCTGCACAGACAAAACAGGTGGCCGCCCACATGTGGGTCCTCCCTAGGGGGGTGCTGCTGTTTCCCGGGGCCAGAGATGGATTGGCCCCCTCCCCCAGCTTCACCCTCTCCTTTGCTCCCTGGAGAGGAAGGGTAGGGAGGATGTCACCATTTGCTGCGGTCCTGCTGTCCACCATTTCACCGTCACAGCAACCCAGTGGGGTAGGTGTTATTGTGACGTGTCCAAGCTCACATAAGTCATAAGCGGCAGAGCTCACCACAGAGCAGTCTCGTGTTTCCGAATCCAGATATGGTGCTCTGTCCACCCCACTCAAGGTCCAGACTGCGCTCCCTGGAGCCCCTCGGAAGGGCCACAGGAGACAGGAAGGTAGAATGGGGACACGTGGCCCAAGGGGTGAGGCTGCTTGCCTCCCACCCTTGCTTCATCTAGAGCCATTACATTTTGATTCTTAAAAAAATAAAGATCTCTCACCCTCCCATATTTATATATAGTATAAAAAGGAAAAAACTCTGAGAATCCTCTCACAGAACATATGGTCTCAGGTACGTTCTGCCTCCGCTGATGCTGGGTAGAAGTGTGAACCGGGCTGTGGGACTCTAAGACAAGTCAGAGCAGACGGGACCAAAAGCAGGCTCCAGGGTCCAACCACTTGGTTAATTCAAGAAATGCCCTGACAGCAAAACTCCTCTGCAACCAGCTCCTCCTCTTCTCTGGGACAGACAGAATCCAGGACGATGAGTCTGCTGCACACTGCGACGTGGGCCCCACTCGCTCCCTCCCTGGTAGCAGAGTGTGCTTCGAACTTTTCTTGGTCCTGCAGAATCTGGATGATAGCGATCTGGAGGAAGACTGAAGGAGCCTGGGCGGCCAAGTGGAATGACCAGTGACCTGCGAGCGGAGGGAGCGGAGAGAGAAAGGCCTCAGGCTGGGTCCCTGGAGCTGTGGGGAAAACAGGCAGAGAGAGAGAACTGGAGACTGAGAGACATTGGTCCAAAGAGTACTTCTAAGTTTTTTGGATGTTTAACACACACTCCTATGTTTGGCAGTTTCTCAAGAGACAGAAAAGGTTTGATTTGTTCCCAGTTGTACTTTTCTGCAGGTCCGCACCAGTGCCCAGCCCAGGCCGTGCAGGACCCCGGGATTCGGTTGGGTGCGTGAGCCGCAGTGTCCGCTGTGATGGGGAAACTCAAAACCAGGAACGCCGTTCAACTTCGTTTTGTCCGCTGCCTGGGCTTTTATTCTGAGGGGTGTGATCAAACATCGTTATTTGCTTGTGTTCCCCAAATAACTTTTAATTGGTCTTTATTTGGACCAGGAATGTTCTGCTCTTGACACAAGGACAGAAATGATCAAAAATAAAATTAATAAACAACTCACTTCAGAAAAAAACTTGCCCTAATAGAGTATTTTATTATATTGATCTCAGCAAAGACATAATTTAAAATTTGCTTTTTAATTGTTTCTTAAAGCAACAATTGGATTGGTAAAGAGCTCACTTAAATATTTCTTTTCACATCTCCTGCATTTTTCACAATGGAATTTAAAAATCATCTTTCAGTAGAATTACCTGCACTGGTGCAAGACATGCAGTCCAATCAGCAACTGTCCGAAGCCTCTGAAACCTCTTGTCTGGCTGGATAATCGCTGTATTCATCACACAGTGAAAACTGATGAGCCAGAATCCTTTCACCGAAAAATACTGCCACAGAAAAAAGCCTGTCAGTGTTCCCAGAATATTATAAAACCGACGGTACAAGAAACTTAAAAAATATTGTTGGGGTTTTAAAGTTGAGTCTCCCTGCTTCCCTGCCCTGTCCTTTAGGACAATATTAAGAGGCTGTAGACAGGCTGTACTCCAACCATTAGTGCATTGTTCTAACAAAGACTCTCACGTCCTTTTGGCTAAACAGCGGCCAAATTTTAAAGGGCCGGTAATATTGGGGCTGGTCCACTGAATAGTTTTGGGCAAAACATCTGGCCAAGATCAAAGCAGATGCAGTGAGGGTGGGACCCATCAGCGGAACGTGCTGTGAGGACTGTGCACATGAGACTAACCCAAGCTCGCTCCAGTGCGGGCGGACACCTCCGCACTCACAAAGGTGCGAGATGGCTTCTTCAGTGAAAAGCCTGCAAGTAAATTTGCCAAGTGCCGTGTTCAACTGGAACCTTGTCTACAGTCTCATTTTCTCAAGTACGGTGTAATTTGGTCTTGGGACCACTTACCTAATTACATGTTACGAAGATGAGCCTTGTATGTTACAGCACAACTGACAGAATTAGCAGTTCGGTGGGAAAGAGTGTGGATGGGTTTGAATATTTATGGGGATTTACCTTGTCTGTTAGAGGGGCCTTCTAACAAATTAGAACATGCATGTCAGCTCCATAATTATCTAGCTAGACTTTAAAAGATGAGCTAGCCAAGACTGAGTTTTATTCAAATACTATTTTATTTGTCATACTAATTTTTAAAAGATTTTATTTATTTATTTTTAGATAGAGGGGAAGGGAAGGAGAAAGAGAGGGAAAGAACCATTGATGTGTGGTTGCCTCTCACATGCACCCTCCTGGGGACCTGGCCAGCAACCCAGGCATGTGCCCTGATTGGGAATCTAACCAGCAACCCTTTGGTCTGCAGCCCACACTCAGTCCACGGAGCTACACCAGCCAGGGACTATCATACTAACTCTAAGTGCACTAGCCCACATTATGGCCATCAGAGGCACTATTTAAATTGCCAACACCCAGGTACCTCTTCTTCGTGCTGTGACTCAATGCATCAGGGGCACTAACTTCATTTAGTTATGCCCCGGGGGTGTCTGGAGCGCCTGGATAGACATGGTGCAGTTCCTGGGGCTCTGATTCTACTTGAAAACTTGGAGAAAAAAAGAATAATCAGTTTAACCTTTTATTTAATATGCTGCCAATTCTTTATTTAACATGCTATGAAGCAAGCAAAATTCTGCATTAACTATGTTATGACTGAAACCCAAATGCTGGCTAATACTTAGAGTGACAGAATAACAACTTATAAAGGAAGGAGTGTGTTTAGCTGTCAGAGTTCCAGCCAGAAACTGAGTGATGCTGAGGAAAAATGTGCGATGACAGTCATCCTGGGGGAGTGGTGGGACAACACCCTACCCGTCTTCCAGGTGAGGCAGCCCAGAGCTGCTGCTCCTGTCTGCCGTCCAAGTCCCTTTCACTGGTCAGGGACTCGAAGACTGCTGGAAGGAAAGGAAACCTCCAACCCCAGGGAACAGGACCCACCCTGTTAGGTGAGATGATGAAGCACCTGGACCGGCTGGGCGTGGGCAGAGCCATTAAGAAAGTTTCCTCCTACCTCAGCTAAGCCTGCACTGGGCAGAATCCCTGAGGCTCAAGGACATCCTCTCCTCCAAGAACCGTCCCCATTACTCTCCCAGATCCGGCCATGGCACCTCCCAACTCCTGGCACCCAAGTCGCCACCTTTGATGGGGACCACTCTATAGCACCCATAATGGTACCCTCCCCCCACCTCTCACCAGCCTGCCCACTGGGGGCAACACAGTCCGGCCCAGGTCCAGCCCTAGCTGGAGAGGGGGAGCTCCTGCCCTTGACCCTGATTCAGGCTTCTAGTTCTTTTCTTTATGTGGTTCACTCCTAGGACTACAAACTGGGTTCAACCAATAAAGAATTTAAAGTCGAATTTTTCTGTGAAAATACATATGAATGCATAATTCACACGAATGTCTAAAACAGAAGGTGCCCTTGTTTGTGACCCTGCAAGCAGTCCCTGGGCCCCTGGGGGACCGGCTCATCTTCCTCTGCCATTCGAGCGCCACCAGCAGGCATGTTGGAGAAGTGAAGCTCTGAGGTGCAAACCTGCAGAGTGAAGGGGACAGCCCCCATACGAAGTGCGCCCCAAAGTTGGAGACAAGACTCTTCAGAGGGTGCCCGTCCTGCTGGAATCAGAGGAAATTCCACACCGTCCGTACATGCCGCCTCCTCCCTGCGCCTCTACCCCACCTCCCAGTCTGCACAGAATGTCAGAGGAATAAAACCAGTCCCCTTTCTTAATGGGCTGACAATTTTGTAGGGAGTGGTCTGTTTCTCTTTTTCTGTGGCATCATTATCAGAAGTATTTAAAGTTGTTTTGGTGAAATTCACTCTATATGGCTTGTTTTTCATTTCCAGAAAGATAGAGCCAGCGCGGCTGGTGCGGGGGAGCCAGAGCTCCGAGAGCAGGGGGCGGGGTCCTGGGGCCGCGGGGGCTGCACTGTGGTCGGTCGTTGGTGCAGCAGCACACGCGGCCTCTTGTGGGGGCAACAACAGAAACTCAGGGAGCCCAGGCTGGCAAGAGCAGCCTTTCCAAGCCCAAGACTGTCACTGAATGGAGGGGTCTGCGGATGACCAGGGTCTCCTTGTCCTGGGCTGACAAGCGCTGTCCTGTCACCTGGCCTTTCCCCCTCCCCACCCCCTGCCTCCTGCCTCCTGCCTGAGGCCTTACGAAACACGTTTGGGTGGGCAGAAATGCCCCGCGGGAGTCACTGACTCCAGGTCGAAAGGTGAAAGTCTTTGGTCGCGGCCAGACCAGTTCCAGGCCCCATTTCAGTTAATTCTGGAGGAGGGTTGAAGGACCTGACACCTCTCAGAGAGCCCCCCTCAAGCCTGGCCTCTTAGAAACGTACTTTTCTGGAGACTGATCTTTGACTTCTGTTTCCTACAGAAGAGTGATTAGCAGTTGGAGGATTGTACTTCTGTGTTCGTTTCTATTTGGGAGGCTAATTCACATGTCAGCTCAGGAGGATCTGGTGGCTTTTCAGAACTGTCACCTTAGGGATGTGTTTTCAGGGCCTGGCTCTGTGACAAGCACCCCACCCCTCAGCCACACAGGACAGGGTGCATGTAACCCTTTTTGCCCTAAGCCATAGCTCTCTCTCTCTCTCATACCCTGTGCGTGAAGACTGACACATTGCAGATGGCCATTCACCTGAGATGGAGACAGGTCATCTGCCTCCTGCCATACAGCTGAGGAGGAGCGAAGAAAGTGTCAGAGGAACGAAGCTAAGAAAACAAGAACAATGGGTTGGGCTAATTCTCAGAAAGAAGAAGAAACAGGTCCTGGGAATGGGAGGCTATTGTCAGAGACCCAAGAGAGACATACCAGGCAGCTTCACAGGCATGGACCTGGATCATTCCATGGGGCCTGGTATCAGGGAGAAAGCACCATGTTTTCAAGGACAAGAGGCTGAAGGGAAAACCTGGCTGCCTGTGTGTGTTGGCAGGGGAGGCTGCTATGATGAAGATGTGGGGCAGGGGTGGGGTTTGGGGTAGGGGTGGGGAGCTGGAGAGAGAAACTGATTGGGATTAAGGAGAAAACTCAGCAAACCAAGTAGTACTGGGCTCTACCAGGACCTGTGACCACTCTGTAGCTACGATGTCCTGAAATTTAAAAAATAAGTCAGTTTTATCTCCCCAGAGTTAGCTGACATGTTCAAGGTCTGCCTTTATGCTCTCTGTATTTGCCTTTGTAAAGCCAGGCTTTTCTCCAAAACTCCACCCTGGCAGGAGATCAAGGGAGAGAGCCCCGTGCTCTCCAGCTAATGGTAAATTGTCTCAGTGAAGCTTCCCCAGCATCACCCAGAAACAACCCAGAATTAGCAATCCGGCTTCATCAACTGCAGCACATGCTCGCACACACAAGGCATGCACCTTGTCTCTCCAGAAGGACTCCTACGGCCTGCGCAGGCAGATGGAGCCCAGCAGAGCACACCCCGGGGCTCTTGTCTATTGCCGCCCACAGATCCTCTCCGCCCAGCCCTCAGAGCCCTCCCTGCATCCCCAGGACAACGGCCCTGCCCCTTGCCCCAGTGTTGCGGTTAGGTTATTTTGACATATTCATCCCCAACACATCATGATGAAAGGCAGGAAATGTGCAATTTCAGTTCCCATAGCAGGAGTGGTCGGACCACATTGTATCACATTTATAGGCTGGTCATGGGATCCTGGAGGCAAACGCAGCGCAGGGTGACCTCAGGCGCGGGCTGGTCTGGCCCGGCTCCCGGGGCCCTTGCTGCCTGAAAGCCTGCTCACTGCGGACTGACCACAGCCTGGCTCCCTCCCACTGCTGCCTGTGATGATGGCCACCTCTTCAGAAGGTCACTCTCGCTGGGGCTCCCCTCTGCTCACATGCCCCAGAGAGAGCCCACTTCCTCCGAGCCCCTCCCAGGCCCCTGGGGCCTATTTCTGAGCCAGTAATGTGGAGCTTTCCATTTCCATTTCCCGGTCAACAGGAAGTGACTCCAGGACCTCAGGGCAGAGGTTTGGAAACCCCCAGCATTCTAAAAATGTGGCAGGAGTTGTTGACCCATCAAGACCCTCAGGGGAAAAAAAGGCCAAGGCCTCGCTGTTTTCTGCAGCCAGTCAGTCATCTGTAAATGCACCATCTTCTCCAGGAGACAAGAGCAAGCATCACTTACCCACGCTCTGGGTCTTACAGCACTGGAAGGATGATTTGTTCTGGGCCAGAGAAGAAGCTGGAGGGAAGAATTCCCCTGCTCCTGCCCCAGGTGTATGCCCTGTGGCTGTGTCAGAGGGCAGTGGGGATGGGTGAGTGTCCGTTTCCTGGCTCTGGTGCAGCGAGGCCAAACCCTCGGCTGCAGGAAGAGCGTTTGTGCTTTTCATTTCCTTGGGGGTGATTTTTCAAAGTGGCTCCAACAGGCTTGACCACATTCAGATGTGTTTCCCGGGAAGCAGGCGACTGGGAAGTGCAGGGGAGCTGGCTTGCGTGGGGCCCAGGCAGCGCTCCTCTGCCTGTGCAGCCCGCAAAGACAGGTACTCAGGGACCGTGATGTCCTTCTGTGCCTTTGTCTGGGGCAGTTCATTAAGGTAGAGACCACCTCAGCATTGACAGGACAACCCTTTTCTGTGTGTTCCCAGGGAACATAATTGACTACAAAACCTTTTAGCAATGTCACCGCTGCCAGATACAAACCCAATTAGCAGCAGAGTTAACTCCGATGAATCCTGGGAACATGGAAATAGCACATTCTACAGCTGATCAGACCCATGGAATGATGACACGTCGGATGTCATCCGGAAGCTGGGGTCCCAGGGACCGCAGGGACTGCAGTCTCAACGAGCCCACGTGTTCCACCGACTCCAGAGCCCCCCCTTCGTGGGTAATTACACGGCCTTCGAGGACGAACGATGCGAGGCCAGCTCCTGTCTGTTCCAGGCGCCTGGGCTGGGAGCATCGCAGTTAGAGACATTCAAAGAACTCGTTAGGTCTTAATCCAAGTGCAGCCCCTTGGTGCCCACCCCCCAGTGCCTGCCCCACAAATCTGAGCAGATTTAGAAACCTTTTGTTTCTTGTTATTCAGCTCTTCTCCCGAGGACTAAGGAACCGTGTGTTCTGACTCTCCTGGGAGCAGAAACGAACCAGTCACTTCAAGGGCACCGTGGGACGCTCTGCCCACCTACATGTCAGTTTAAATAATTAATGGTGCCAGGCGGGGGCTACCAGTACGTGCAGAGAGAAAAATACCAGTGCAGACGGCAAGCGCAAAAGGAAACACTTACCTAGTTTTCAAACTGTTATCATACTGGACTGTGGTGATTATTAATCATGGTGGGGAGGGCCATCACTCTGGAAAAGGCACTCTACGTCCTGGGCACCTTGCTTTGAGGACTAAAAGTCCCATTTGGAAATCACCTGGGGACTAGAGCAGCCGGGCCTGAACCAGCCGGTCAGCAGCCAGGCAGGAGGGAGGCTGGCACAGGCGCTGCTCAGGGCCTCAGGCTTTACAACGAGCCTTCCGGTGTCCTCAGCTGCTCACGTGACATGTCACCCCTCCACCTCCTCCACTGGCCAGTGGGGAAAGCCCTCAGGTGGAGGAAGCCCACCGATGGGGCAGGACGGGGGCTGCTGCCAGGGTTAAAGGCATTTTTCCTCTTCATTTGGTAGGTGGGGTGCTTGACAGGCAGAAAGCATTTGGAAAGCAGTAGGGTGGACGTGTCTGGAATCAGGGCCCAGCAGCCCGGGGAGTCAGCTAGAGCTCCCAACTATAAACAACAGAAACCAACACCGCTGATTTAAACAGAAAAGGAGTGTGTTGGATGGCTACGGGATGGCCCAGAATTAAGGGAGGGCTGGCAAGCAAGCTTGGGAAAACAGAGGCACGAGCCGTGTTACAGCCAGGCCCACAGGCAAAATCACAGCAGAACACCAGCACTGCAGGACCCACACCCTGTGCTGGTGATTGCAGGGCATCGGGACTCCTCCAGGCCCTGCTGGGGCTGGACCTGGCCACTGAGGCTGGAGCAGCTGCCTGGGGGCCCTGCAGACACAGGGCCCCACCCCTCTGCTGCAGTTCTCCTTTCTGGTTTGCCACAGCTCTGGGTTCTCACGAAGTCCAGGGTCCCCCAAATGGTCAAGGCTGACCATGTGCCTGTGTCCCACTGCAAGGTGATACACACCCTTCTGCCTGAGTACGGATGCCAATTCTCCCAATTTCCAGTAGGGACACTTCATGAGCTTTCCTGGAAGATGAAAGGAGATGGCATGACCCTTGGAGTCTCTCTGATCCTCTACCCAGGCACCTTGTGTCTGAGCCTGGTAGCCCACGAGGTAGCTATCCAACCCCTTCCCTTTTCTTTCTCAGGCTGCAGCCATTTTTATATTTCTTTTTAGAACCTCCATGGTGAGAGAAGGGGACATGAGGCAAAACCAAATGTGCCATTGCTCTGGGGACAGTTTGCAGGGGAAGGGTGGAACTCAGGGTCAGCTACAGGCATAACTCGGAGATATTACGGGCCAGGTTCCAGCCGACCATAGCAAAGTGACTACCACATAAAGTGAGTCATAATCCCTTTGCCGGCGGAGGGTCTTGCCTTCAATTTGTAAAAGATGCCATATCTGTGAAGCTCAATAAAACAAGATGTGCCTGGAGAGGCCAAGGCAAAGGGGAGCACTGGTTAGAAAATGCTAAGCACCTGTCAAAACTCTCGGTCCCAGGGCATAATACAAACTTCAGCCGGGGCCTGAAGCCCCCATGGGGAGCAGGAGAACCTCCACGCGCAAGGGGACAGACGGACTCCCGGCTGCAGGAGGGAGCGGTGGAAGCCAGCGTCCCTCCCCAGCAAGGTAGGTAGGAAATGGAGTGGGCTGGAGAATGCTGGGAGGTTCTGAAAGATTATAACAAGACTTCTGTTTATCTCCTCCCCAGCTTCTGCAGCCGGTCTGCAGTTGGGATAAATTCAGCACAGGAGGAAAACTTTCCTCCCCCTCTCGCCTCCCATTTTAGGTGAGAGGAGGAGGTGGCACGGGGGATAGAGAAGGATCTAGCAAGCTCGCCAGCTGGTGCGGTGCGTGGCTAGGCTGAACGGAGAGAGTGAGCTCTGTGCCCCCACAGAAAGGGGCTGAGACAGGAAAGAAGAGGCACCCTTGCTCTTCTCTCCCTTCCCCCATCTCTTTGGAATCAGGTTGGCCTCAGTCATGGAGGGAGTAGGGTCTCCACAGCGGGCACACCCCAAGCAGAGCACCCATAGCCAGGCTCAGGGCAGCAGCTTCTGGTGCGAGTGTGTGTTTGGACTACAGCATTGCTTTCAGAAGGACCCACTTGAAATGCAGCCCTGTTGCCTGGGAACCGTAATGCATGAACAGCTCGGTCCCCTCCACAGAGCTGGCCATCAGATGACTGATGGGTGGGTTATGGGGCAGTTCTGAGGATGGGAGTTGGAAGATTTTAATGTGAGTGAAGGGCTGTAGGGAGGGCCTTCAGTGGTGGGAGCACTGTGTGTGGGGACCCCATGAGGGCCTTGGATAACCAGGGGCACCAGGGAGACTGGAATGAGTGCGGAATGAGGGATTGGGGATGGGAACAATCACCCCACAGCCTCAGAACCTCCCCCACCTCCCCACACAGCTCCACCTCTCTGTAGCATGGGCAGAAGCTAAAAAGCTTTGAGTCTGGCTTTCCAAAGCCCTGTTGGAGCCTCTCACGGGAGCCCTGCCCAGTCAGCAGGCCTAGACGCCTCCTGGGCTGGAGTGTAGGCTGCGGAAGCCGTGGTGGGAGCCCGGAGGCCAGCTCACTTCGTATGGGAGAAGTACCTCCCCAGCTGGTTCTAGGGACAGACATAAGCAGAATTGTATTTCCATCTCCTTGTTTCCATCTCCTGAGTGGTTTGTTTTAAAATTTGGTTCAAGGTCTTATAGCTATGGAGACGAGATACTTGGTCTCAACTTTTGGCTTGTTTTGTGCCTTTTAGGAACCAAATGAGGGGCTGCCACACCTGTTCTGGGTGGACGGTCACCAAGGGCCACCTACCTCTTTGAGCTGCAGAGTCTGCACTCTGAGACACTCATGGAGTTTATTGCCCCAAATAAGATTCTAATTACAGAGTGAGTTACTATTAAAAAATTGTTGCCATTGATCTTGTCTAAGGATTGAGCTATGCAGTTCTGCAGACTGCCTAAGACCACACATAGTGGTCAGGTTTGGCTTTGTTTTGCTTCAAGTGCACACTTGTTTGTGAGAAACAAGTGTGCCGCCACCTGCCATGTGACAAGTGAGGGCTGGTCCCATTGTCCTTTTGGCTCCTTATTGGAAAGTACAAGATTTCATTATGGTTGAGCCCTATGTGGGCGAGTCTTTCTGAGTTGGACCAGCTTGTGGCCTGGAAACCCATTTCCAGTGAGTCCTTGACCACTGGGCCGTGTGAACAGCTAAGAGGGGGCCGTGGGAGGTGAGTGGGAGTGGTGCGTTGCCGCGCTCTTCTGATGCAGGCATCACAAATAAACGGGTGTATTGTGTTGTATACGTGCGTGTGTGCACATGTGTTCATAGTGGTGTTCTGGGGGTGGGATACAAGTGAACTTTATTCATATTCTGTGATTTCCAGATTTCTGCATTAAAATATCTTACTCTTATAATTAAAGGAATAAGTCAACACATACTAGTTTGTAAAGAGAATAAATTTTTATTTTCAACAACCATGGGCAGTAGGTTTTCTCCCCTGAAATTGTGTGTGTAACATGTGTGTCCATTCACCTACCCACCCATCCATCCACCCACCCTTGCATCTTCTTACCCTTCCGTCCGTCTGTGTCTTTGCCCGGAGAGATACCTGGAATGGTGCTGACCCAGTGTTCGTGAGGGTTGTTTCTGGGTGGTGAGATTTCAGATGCCTTTGTTTGTGCTCTTCTTTGTACTTACCTCTACTGCTTGACATTTATAATACTGAGGTGCGTTTTTATAATGAGGAGTAGGGCGTCTCTGCTCTCGTCCAGGGGGAGCCCAGGCACAGAGCCAGAGTGAGGCCTCCCAGCTGGCAAGACCAAGCGAGACTCCGGCCTCATGGCCCTGCTGCCCTGGCCGCACTGAGCCTGGGTGCTGAGGCCCGGGCTGGGGCAGGTGTGCAGCTCGTGGGGAGTTGAGAGGGAGTTTGTAGGCGACCCCTGTGCTCTGTGTAAACCCACAGCAGTGGCATCCTGAGGTACGTTTTATGACTGACTGACTAAGGCTCTGTGGTTCATAGCTCCAGGGTGACAGTGACAGGCCCCAGGGTCACTCCTGTCCCTAAGATTCTTGCACCACCTCTCCCTCCCCCATAGCCCCAAAACTTGGGTAGGGGCTCGTGTGAAAGGATCTCCCAGCATCCTTGGGTTTGGAGGTTGCTAAGGTCATGGATGTGACTGTGGACCTTTTTAGCTCCCGCAGAATAGACAGGCGGGCCCTCCTGTGTGGGCACTGGCAGAGCGTTCTCCGAGTGTCAGCTGGGAGCTGGGAGCAGCAGGCAGGTCTCACCCGGGGTGAGAGGGAGAGTGGCGCCACGAGGCAGGCAAACGGGTTGGCACCTGTCCTCCAGCAGAGGGGACGGCACACACACGTCAGAGACGGAGAAGCACTGATCCTGGAGATGGGTGGGGAGGATCGCAGGGCTGATTTTTCTAAGAGCTCCAACCCAGGAACAGCCCTCTGTCAGAAGATCTTAGGAGAAGGAGCTCTGTGAAGGCTCGTGTGGTCTGTTCAGCTTCTGCTGCTCCTGAGCAGGGAGGGCGGGGTGGAGAGAGAAGTGGGTGTGGGGAGTGGAGGACGGGGTTGTGATGAAGGAGCGGGTGGCGGGAACGGCAGCAGGAAACCACAGCGTGCGGGGGCAGGCCGACGGTGCGCAGGTGTCCATGGGTGAGGAGTGGGAGCTGAGGGTCGTGGAGGGTCGCCAGGTGACAGGGCGGCTCAGGAGGGTGTGGGAAACTGGGACGATGGCTTCTCCCACTCCCATCCCCCCACTTGTTGCTAGTCTAGGCCTACCCATCAGTCGGTAGGCCACCAGTCTGCTCCCCAGAGACACTTGACAACCTAAACAGTCGACAGAAGATGATCGAACTAAGATGTGCAGAAGCCCTCAGAGAGGAATCGGTGAGTGAATATGAGAGAATTAAACAAATAAATGATGCTCGTTGCCAAACTCTGTTAGGAAATAACCCTTGTCTGCCCAGAAAACACACTGAGGCTTGCCGTGCAACAAACATAGCATGACGGTTCTTCAGGGAGTTGAACATGGAATCGCCACACGGCCCAGCACTCCACTTCTGGGCATGCACCCCAGAGAACTGACGACAGGGGTTAACACACACACGCCCGTGTTCACAGCAGCACTGCCCCACTCCCGACAGCCAGAAGGTCAAAATGACCGGAGTCCCTCGGCACATGAATGGGGAAACAGACTGCGGCACAAACGCAACAGAGTTATTATTGAGCCTTCAAAAGGAATGAAGTGTCGATACATGCTGCCCCATGCAGGGGCCTCGATCACATCGTGTTGGAGGGAGCACGGCGGACGCAGAAGGACAAACAGTCACGACTCCCCTCACGTGAGGTGCTTAGAATGGGCTCGTGCACAGGGAGGGGATGTAGGGCAGTGCTTGCCAGAGCCTGGGGGGAGGGGGGTGGGGAGACCTTGTTTAACGGGCACAGGGTTTCTCTTTGGCATGATGAAACGTTGAAAATGTTCTAGAAATACAGAGTGCTGATGGTTGTGCAACCTTGAGAATATAAATGCCGCTGAGTTGCACACTTAAAAATGCTACATTTTATTATGCATATATTTCACCACACACCAGGAAAGAAGTCCACAGGGCTGTTATGGACTGAATATGTCCTCCCAGATTTCATGTGTTTAACATCCTCACCCCAATGTGATGGTGTCAGGAGGTGCGGCCTGGGGACGGTGATCAGGCCATGCGATCGGAGCCTTCCCGACTGGGACCAGAGCTCTGCCGAGACCGGGGAACTGCTTCCTCTCTGCGCCTGGCGAGGGTGCGGGAAGGCGGCTGCCCGTGAGCCGGGAAGCAGGCGTGGTGCTCACCGGCACTGGCACCGGCTCTGGCGGCGGTCTGGTCTTGGACTTGCAGCCTCCAGAAATGTGAGAAAGAGGTGTTTGTTGTTTAAGCCACTCAGTCTGTGGTACTTTGTTTTAGCAGTCCAAACAGACTAGGCTCGAAAAAAAATTGTTCCCGCGTGTGGAGCAGGAAGAGACAGGCAGGGCTGTGGGGTCATCTACAGAAGAGCAGGAAAGATGGAAACCAAGGTAAAATCTCTTCATTAAAGACTGAAGAAGGAGAGGAAGGGGCTGTCCTTGGCCTGTCTCTGGAGTTCCTCCCACTGTTGGGTCCTCTACGGCGGCCATGGAGATGGCCCTGTGACCCAGAGACCTGGCTGCCGCTTGGGAAGCAACCTAGCTCTCTGCTCCCTGTGCTGGCGCCTAAACAAAGGCTGAACCCACAGACCCTCCAAGGAGCTGCCCTCTGGAAAATCACCTTTTGTAACTCTTCTGTGTGTGAGCCCACTCGGAACGCGCTATTTGAAAAAGGAACTGAATTTAAAAACTAAAGATGCTGCAATATGTTGACATGTGCATGATGGAAAATTGTCTTCTCAAGCAGCTTGAGAGGAAATCCTCACATCCCCATGGCAACCAGATTCCACCGTGACCATGTATCTCTGGGAGGTCATCCACTTATTTCTGAGCCTCAGTGCTTCAGCCCCTCCCGGCAAACACATGAGGGCCAGATGATGCCACCGTACTGCAGTTCCCTAGCTGTGGACTGATGGTCGAGGACCCTCTTCTAGTCTGTGAGGAACTTTCCTGGAGACCCATCGAACCTGGGGCAGGGGACCAGGCAGTCACTGAGAGGCGGGGGCGCTCTGGGGCAAGTCGCCACCCTGCAGAATTGTGAGACCCCCACCCCTGCTCAGGGGTTCAACATGCTGGGATGAAGGGATGGGATTCAAAGGTGATGAGCACTGACCAGAAAGTCTGTCCCTTGGTAATTGCAAGAACTCTTAAGAAATTAGATCCTTAGTGCTTTATCCCCGTAAACAGATATCAAGATCCTCTCACAGAATTTCCATGTAATCTTCCCCTTTGATTTTTCAGAACAAGCACTTCTTTCAAAAGTATGTCCTCAGCACCATTTTCATGTCCCATTTCAGAGCGGCTGAGCTGTGTGTGAGAAGGCCACCTTCCCCAGCCCTGCAGGAGAGGCGGGAGGCCCCCTTTCCTGCAGTCCCTTCCCTGCTGGTACACAGAAAGCCTTACAGGCGGTTTGGGCAGGAAAGAAAGTGTGTAATTTTGCTGTTTCAGGGCCCCAGCCATGCGCTGGACAGCATTCTCTTCCTCTCTTCTGCAATGCAGCTTTTATAATTAGAAAGTGTTGTTTTAAAATTCCACCCCTGATGTCTCTTTCCCATGACACTGTAGAAAGCCACAGGCTCTCCGAGAACA
The DNA here is from genome assembly GCF_019186645.2 of Phyllostomus hastatus. Taxonomy (NCBI): domain Eukaryota; kingdom Metazoa; phylum Chordata; class Mammalia; order Chiroptera; family Phyllostomidae; genus Phyllostomus; species Phyllostomus hastatus. The sequence goes on along the minus strand of NW_025333498.1, from coordinate 16,573,818 downwards.
CAGCATGTTTGTCATTTGAATGATGTTGGAATAGGCCAGGCTTTCGGTACAAGGGGACATGCATGAGAGAAAGCAACTGTCCATGTTGTGGGTGGATAAGTTTTTTTTCCCTTTACCCCTTCTCCTTACCCTCGAGTGGTACAAAGTTGGGGAGGGAGAAGTGTTTCCTAACAGGCTGCATGTCTCTGCATCTCAGGCTAGAGCTGGACTGCCCTTCCCACGCCCGCCGGGGCCTCTCAACACCCACTAGAGACCATTTGGGGTCATTTGGCATTTGCTCCTTGTGAGAAATCCCCAGTTCTCTCAGAATGACCTTTCCACCAAACTCTGCTTCCCCATCATAAAGCTGGAAAAAGAAGAAAGGACCGTGGTTCATGGGGTGTAGGCAAGAAGAAAGGATTTTGATGTAACCCCATATTGGCTCGGTAGACCTGGGCAGTGTGGGTTTTGCAGGGTGAAAGCCTCGGACTCACCTCTGTGCACAGACAGCTGTGCATCTCAGGTGCCAGCAGGAGGCTGGAGAAGATAGCATGGAGGAGAAGGAGGGCGGGAGAGGAATTAATATTAATGTCATCCACATCAATTTTGATGAACTTTTACTGAGGACATATCAAAGAACGCATGGGCAAATGCTCTTTGGTAATTGAAATAATGTTGATTTTGTGAGGCCACTTGTCTCCTTCGCCTGGTTGCCTATTTCACAGACAATACACTGGATCCTGAAATTTTCCGATAAGTTACTGGTTTCTTCTCCCAGATCTGGGACTGAACCAGGGTGTTTCCAGAATGGAAACAGCGGGGAAGTTAGCTGCCCTGACTGATGCTGTCCCCCGCGTCTCCCAGGCCTTGGAGACGTGGACGGGGATTCCCTGACCTGTCAGCAGCAGCACCGGGAAGAGCAGCTGCTGTGTGGCCAGTCTTCGCTGAGCCTCCTTCTGGGCGGAGCCCAGTGCCGGGCAGCGTGCCCTGGCCCCCGGCTCTGGGAACCCCAGGCAGAGGGCTGCCCGCCTCCTCCTGCTCTCACAGCGATGGGTGTCTTGCTCAGGGGTGCCTCAGTGACTGGCCTTTGGTAGACAGGCTGGTGGGTCCTAATAAACCCTTCCTCATTAACCATGTAGAAACCATTAATAAAGTGGAAACTCTGCTCTGGCAGCCAGCCCAGCACACAGGCGCAGAGGGTGGGGTGAGGGCCCTGCTGGGGTGGGGAAGCCCGGTGCCTTCTCACTCACCCTCCACCATCAGCTTCAGGATGTCTGCGTTCTGCTTTACATGCCAGCAGTCCTTAATTTCTCACGAATTGTTCGTGACTTTAATGTTTTAAAAACTCGTGCTAAGGGGGAAATTTTTCTTCGAGAAGTTAGTAAGTTTGCAGAAAAACAAGGCTTCCCATGAACTAGTGGCTAGTTTGTTTAAAGTTTTTCTGAGTGCAGAACCTTTCAGAAGCGTTACTATGCTAACACGATTGTTATCTTCATGAAGGTGAGATTGGTATATAGTATTTCCCAAACTTATTTGACTATAGAGCCCTCTGTTCTTGAAACGACTCCCCAGTAAGACGCTGAGCTCCCCAATGTATTACCAGATGGTCTGCTAATAAAAAATAGCTCGTACGTTGATTAGAATCCAAGGCAGCAAGCGGGGGAGAGCGCCACGGCTGTGGAGCAAGTGCTTCAGAGTGGGGATGCCACAGGAGAATTTCCAAGGGCTTGGGGGTTCAGCTCAAGCAGTTGAGATGTGTCTTTCAGGGCCGTGGAATAAAGCAGGTTAAGACCGCAAGGGTCTTGTAGGGAGCTGTGAGGTGAGCTATTGTTTGATAAGCAAGCTGTGTGCCAAGTGAGCAGTCTGTCGCCTCAGATACATTGATCTGCAGGACATTCCTGAAACTGTCTTAACTTCCCTGGGCGAAAGGTTTCTTAGAACAAACAGCTAAATCTGACAGAAGTTGTCTCAGTTTCTAGGCCTCTGGCTGTGTTAGGCCGATGCAGGTTGTTGTAATTCTCAGAGAAATGCATACTTCTAACATTTTGTGGAATGCTAGTCTCATCAAACAAAGTCTGGGAAATACAGAATTTTTCTTGAAGTGATTTAACATGGTTCATGTTAAACCTGTCTCCCTTTTCTGATTTGACATCTAATATATAGGTTAAGCTATATATTAGCTTAGATTAAAAATTTATATTAAAAATTTAAAAATACGTGTATTGATTTTAGAGAGAAACATTGATGTAAGAGAGAAACACCTATCAGTTGCCTTCCATACATGCCCTGACTGGGGATCAAACCGGCAACCTTTCAGTTTACAGGACCAAGCTCCAACAACTGAGCCTCACCGGCCAGGGCTAGAATAAAATTTGAGTAAGGGAAGAAAGTACTGAGGATGGAGTCAGACTTAGGTTAGGAACCAGGAGATGAGGCTCTGAAGGGAAGCAGAAGCAGCCAAGTGTCTGGACAACACAGTATTTCTGTGTGCTTGATGCTCTGGCATTTGAGGCCTTGATCCTGGAGAGGCTGCCGCCGCCAGGGTGAGCTAGTTCCCAAAGAGAGCGAGGTCCTCTCCTGCGGGCACACCTGTGGCTTTCCAGCCAGGCTACCCAGAGCCCACATCTTCAGCTATGCCCTTCAGCAAACTTACACACCAAGCCAATATTCCCCGTTCCTAAGCCACCCCAAAGCCAGGTGCAAGACAACTAGGAATAGGCCAGAGTCTGCTGAAATTCTGCAAGCTAATCCTAAATTGACTCAAGGAACCTGCCCTACCTTACCCATTCCTAACCCCGCAAAACCCTGATAGAGGCTCTGGCCATTCTCTTTGCCTCTTGACTGACCCCGGTCCATTCCCACAGGACCCTGCCTGGTGTGCTGGTCCTCCTGTTCCTATGGGTGTGTGAGTTTAACCTTCCTCCTTCATGACCATCATTGCCATGTCTGTGTGTGGCATCATACCTGACGAGAACAAATCCCAAGTGCATTTTAACACACCAACAAGAATGAAGCTGAATTCAGTCTGTATACCAGGGACTCCCCGGGAGCTGACGGCCCAGGCCCTACCCACAGAGTGTTTGATTTGATTGACTTGCAGGAGGACCTCAGGTGATTCTCATGTATATTCGATCTCCAAGTGAATCCTGGGACCAGCAGCAACACCGGGAGCTTGTTAGAAATACAGAATTTTGTCCCTGCCCCAGACCTCCTCATTCAGAAACTGGAGATGGGGCCTCTGCCAAGCTCTCCAGGTGATTCTGAAAAACCCTCAAGTTCAAAAACTGGTGCACTGGGCTACAGCCGGGTAGACTCAGAGACGCAGCCACCGGGGGGGCCAAGAGCCTGCACGTTTGTGGCTCCTTTCAATGCCATCTCCTGAGGCAGCCCACAGCTGCTCTGTTCCCGGACCTGCAAATCCCTTAAATCTTGGTGTGTTGTATTTCCATTTTTATTTGTCTCAGGGTATTTTTAATTTCTCTTTTGAGTATTTTTTGACTCATTTTTTTCGTAGCATGTTGTTTATCTCCACAGATTTGTGAATGTTTGTTTTTGTCTTGTAATTGATTTCTAGTTCCATACCATCATGGTCAGGAAAGATGCTTGTTATGATTTCAATCATCTTAATTTATTGACTTGTTCTGTGGCCTAACGATTTATCCTGGAGAATGTTCCAGGTGTGCTCCAGAAGAATGTGCGTTCTGTTGATTTGGGTGGAACACCCTGACCAGGCTTACCTTGTAGACACTGCAGGTTCACTGTGATAGAGTGAGCGTAATCTTTCAGCTGCTGGAAGGTCTTACCTCCAATTTGTAAAAGTGCAACATCCGTGAAGCACAGTAAAGCAAAACCCAATAAAATGAGGTGTGTCTACATGGGTCTGTTAAGTCCCTCTGGTCTGACCCGTTGTTTAGAGCCGATGTTTCGATTTTTCCATCTGGATGATCTGTGCATTTGTGAAAGTGGGGTATGAAAGTCTTCTACTACTATTTTACTGCTATTTCTCCTTTTAGGTTGGTGAATATGTGCTTTATACATTTAGGTGCTCTCACGTTGGGTGCATATTTACAAATGTTATAGCCTCTCATTGGAATGACCTATCATTACTTAATACTTTTCCTTGCCTCTCGTTATAGTCTGTGTTAAAGTCTGCCTTGTCTGATATAAGTATAGCTGTACTAGCTTTCCTAGCTGTACTAGCTTTCTTTTGGTTTCCATTTGCATGAAATCTTTTTCTGTATCCTCCCTTTCAAACTGTGTGTCCTCCCATCTGAAATGAGTCTCTTGTAGGCAGTATATAGATGGGTCTTATTTTTTATTTGAATCCAGCCACTATTTGTCTTTTGATTAGAGAACTTGGTCCATTGCATTTAAGGGAGTTGACAGGTATGTACTTATTGCCATTGCAATGTTTTCTGTTTGTAGTTCCTCTATTCCTTCTTCTCTTGCCCCATTCCTTTGTGAGTTCATGATTTCCTCTGGTCTTGCGCTTAGATTCCTTTCTCTTCATCTTTTGTGTGTCCACCACAGAGTTGCTTTGTAGTTACTCTGAGGCTTAGAAAAAACATCTGGTAACAGTTCATTTTAAGATAAGAACTTAAGTTTGAACACATTCTAAAAGCTCTACATTTTTACTCCAGGCCCCATCCCATGTTTTATGTTTTTAATGCTGCTAGACCCTGTGACAGAGCGCTGGCTGGCACTGATGTGGCTGAACTTAACCTTGGCACGCCTGCATCATCTTCTGTCTCCCATAGTTTGGATACAAAATCCTCGGACAAGTTATTCCTCACTCATACGACTTTCTTTGGTAAGAGTAAAAACTGTCTTAGGAAAATGTCCACTCACATGGAGAAGCCTCTTGATGTCAGGCCAGGCCCTGGTTTTTCTGCACCGAAAAGCCCCAGCTGTGTCCAGGTTACACCTGTGAAATCGTCAGAGGAAACACACAGGCCTAAACTTCATATGATGAAAACCAAAATATTTTTTTGTTTTCAGACCAAGTTTACAGCCTTTTACCTCTAGAAAGCCCTTTTTGCTAACTTCCTTCGGTCATTTTAATCTCTATACATTACCTCCTCTGCTTTTTGTTACCACCGTGACGTGGACAGTTAGGCAGTTACCCAATGAGAAAGAGAAGACAACCCGTGGATGTTTTAGCTCCAGGTGTGGTGTTTCCTGCTACAGCGTCACCGTGGCTGCGTCCAAATCACAGTAAAACCCCGGCACTTCCGAGTGGTCACCTGCGCTCCAAGGACAAGGGCAGGAACACGAGGCTTGTCCTTCTGGTGTTTTGTGATATTTGATGGGAAAAATTTACAGTGTGAAATATGTTATGACTGAAAGACTGTATTAAAATGCAATCTCTTCAGTGGAGAGCAGTAAGACTCAGAGACCAGGGTTTTCCTCACACTACACGGTGAGGAATTATGAATGAATCATAATTTTTAGCTTGGCTCTCTCTTGACTTTTGGCTTCAATCTGTGACATATCAGTTGATGTGAGATCCCTGTGTGATATGTAGAGCTTGTGAAATAATTTTACTTTAATATTTACTTAGGCATTTGCTGAGAGGTCCCAGTGACTTTACTAAGGTAGAAAAATGCATGGAAACCAACAAATGTTTGAGTCTACAATGAAAGTATTAATACAGCCTTCATTAATGCAATTGCTAATTGGTCTTTGGTGGGTTAGTTATAACCTAATTCCATGACTATGCAAAGCCAGGGGAAAACAACTACTTTAGTTGTTTTTTTCCCATCATTACTATTTAAGAAACGTACATAGTGTCAGTCTGTTTTAGATAAATGGTGGGATTCTGAGCTTCAGGTTGAGACCATTTCTTGTTCCAGAAATGACCACTAACTATGCCTGGAATTGGCCCAATGAGAGAAGTGCACTGGGCTGCAGTGCACCCCCAGCACCACTGCCCAGCCTCATGTGAGGAGGGAATTAGGGGCCAGTGAACCCACGGCAGAGGATGACGAGTGGGCTTCTTTCACGTTCTGATGTCCCGTTTCAGATACACACTCACCTGCAGGGTCAGGCAGCAGGCAGTGATCTTTTGATGCTTCTAAATAAGCTCACACTGGGCATGCGTGAAGTCATTTTCATTTCATGTCTACTTTTCTTATTGGTCAAAGAAGTGTTGACTGTCAAAAGTACCCAATGGAATTGTGAGAGTGTGGCTTTGCGAGCTCATATCTCCCTAAAGGACGGACCTATACCCAGGCTGCTGTGTTTAGTTTTCTGTTGACTTCTAGGGCCGAGACCCGTAGGCAATAAAATGAAGGGCAAAATTGAAGTTTGATTAGACCACACTGACCCAGCAAGTTCCCTGGGAACCGGAACCTATCTTGTTCCCCGGATTAGCACAGTGCCTGGCCCGGGGGAGCAGGCAGGACATGGGTGTAGAATCAGATACACCCAGGGACGCAGATCTGGGCTTTTTTCGGAGATAATGCAAGTGAGAACTAATTCTCTAAAAACCAGAGCAGCGGACAGAGCCCTGGTGATGCTCCATTCTCCGCAACCTTCTCCTGCACTCTGCCACAATGTGAGCCCATGAAGGGTCAGAACCGTCCGGATGTTCGGTGGAAATGTGATGTGCGATTGTGCCATGTGTAAGGGTCACCATTACACACAGTGTCACACAAAAGGAGACGCCCTTCACTGAACACTAACAGGCACTTGTGAGGGCCACACAGTTGTTACAGGCAAATCGAGTCACAAAGATGCTCGAAGAGTTCCGTGGGCAGTCAGCCTCCCCATGACTGAAATAGACAGCTGGCAGAAGAGTTTTCGGTATCTTCCTTTTCCAATGTCCATTAAAAATAACCTTTTTGTTCTTTAAATGGACTTACAAATATACCTAATCAGTTCTGGGCCTGTAAACACCAAACTATTTTGTTAAAATGAGTAGTGTTGGAACCCTGCACTTAATTTATTTAGAGGCCGCCTATTTGAGCTCATCAAGTAAGCAGAAACATTTTGATAAAAACCAGTTCTTCCATTTAGAGACATTTAAAATCTCAATTCAGTGAAGAACTACTTCCTCTGCCAGCTGGTACAACTAACTGGCATTAAAAACTAACAGAAAATGTAGAGAGAGGAAAATCTTTGATTTCTCAGTAATTTCTGTGAGACTGTACATTTCAGGGCGCAGCATCCACAGCGTGGCCAAGTCTGTGGGTGATCACGGTCCCTCCTTATCCTGACTGTGGTGGGAACAAACAGAAACCTCTGCCTCCTCATTAAAATGTCACGATTTAATAAATCTCCCATTAGTCATAGAAAGATATGTATAAACGACTCAGATTCTGAGTAAGAGCCTGCCTGAGTGACTGGGAATTGTCTCTTCATTCCAAGGAGTGCCACCCAGCAGCCCAGGAGTTCTCACCAAGGATGTAGCTGTAGTTTGTATCTGCACGTCCTGAGTGGATGAACCACACATCCATCAGTTTAAAACCACACCAGAGGGAAAGGGGCGTGGGGGGACAGATGGAGATGGAAGGAGACTTGGCTTGGGGCGGTGAACACACACTCCAACATACAGATGATGCATTACAGAGTGGTACTCTGAAACCTGTGTAATTTCATTAACCAGCCACCCCAATAAATTCATTAAAAAAATAAAACCATACAGTTCATATCAAACATATCAGGTGCTCTTGTTCACAGCCCTGATAAACAGCAGCCTGCCTGGATACGTACTGAGGACATTATGTGAACATCTGCTTAATATTTACCATGACCAGGCACTGCGTCTGCTCCAGGTGTACCTCCAATCCCAGCAGATGCCTACTCCAAAGTCAACCACCTCTGTTCCTTTTAGGAAAACAAACCAAAACAACAGGGCGATCCATTCCAATAAAGCTTATTTCTTTATAAATTTCTTTACTAACTTTCTCCTTTAAAAGGACTTTGTTCAAAAAGAACTTTGTGCAAAAAGAACCTCAGCCACAAGCACGTGGAAATGCATTGGGCTTACCTAAGCCAGGGCAGAGCCAAGTGCTCCAACTTCTCTGAAAGCGTCTTTCATGAGTCACAAGCACTGTCTTCATGGACAGTGTCTTTTTATGGCCGCCCTTTTAAAGAAAATTTCTGTTAGGAAGCAAATCTGGGTGCTTCATTAGTCTGGGTATCTGATGCTGCCTGGTGCAACGCCATTGCTGCGAGGGGGCTTTGCTCACGGAGACAGCGGTGAGAGGCTGCTTCCTGAATAACCGCACTTTCCTGCATGGAAGCGTTAAACACACGGCCAACCTCTGCCACAGCCTAAGGGCAAACACATGGGGAAAGGCCACAGTTCTGTCAGCTCCCATTATCCCTGAGATAGTCTTGAAAGTATCAAGGATTGCAGTGGCAAAAATGGAAAAAAGAAGTAATTTTTTTTTTTTTACTTTTCAAAGCAGGACCGAACTGTAGTTCGGAAAGTGTGCTCTGCTGGCAGACAGGGAAACGAACTCTGGGCGGCTGGTGGCAGGCGGGACGAGGCCCATCCTGGGTTTCCTGGCATCGGGATGTCTGCAGAGGCCCTGCCTCCGGCCGTTAGGCCGCTCTCTCTGGGACTCAGCGTTAGGCCGTGTTTTCAGCTCAGCGGTGTGTCAACACTACTCACAGTCAACAGACCAAGTGTTTTGAAAAGTCTCTCCTTTTATTAGCCTTTTTTCTTCTTCTGATGGTTGTAGAAGGAACTCTTACCTGTGTGCTGTGCCCTGCACCCCACTTTCAAAAAAAGTATTCTAGGTTTCTGTCAGAGTATGCAAGAAGAAAAGTAAATTCAATGAATGGGTGTTCTAATTCTAAGCAGTTTTAAATTACTATTCTAGGAACTTAGCACAAAACTTTCCAAAAGGTGAGAGGGATCACTCAGTACTAAATGGCCAAACACATTCTTCCAAATATTTTCAATCATGGGAAATAAGCAAGCTATCAATATTTTTAATTTCTAAAAGCCAAATTTAATAAATTAATAAATGCATGCCAGATAAAAACACAAAATTACAACTAAAACCCAATAATAATTTAACAGAAAATGCTCTGCATTTTATTTTTTTTATTGGTCTTGATCATTTACTAAAGTAACAAATCTGAAAACACATTTTGCTTTTTTGCTGGGAAGAAAGTACTATGTTAGAGAGGAACTAGGAGAACCTGGAAATAAAGCATGTGAGAAGAGTAGGCGTATGTTATAGTCTATGGCAATGCAGCAGCCAGAGGTGCTGTTTTATCCACTGATGTGCATGGTTACATAAGCGTCAGAAGCCAATGACATAGAACCCAAAAGCGAAGTCACGACAGATTTACTCTGCGAAACATGCTGAATTACAACCACAGACTACCCAGGACGAAGAGCGGTGCAGGCTTGCTGTCTCCTTTGTACGGGTTCCCTTGCCAAACGGGGCTAATCATGCAATAACCTGAGTTTCTCTTAACATGATAAACACCCAGGGTTCACTAGAACTGGAAAGCGTGTGTTCACTGGTTTACGAGGACAGCTGAGCGGTGCTACGCAAGCAACGGAAAGTTCCGTCATTTTAAGCTGGTTATATGCCCGAACTGCTAACCAAGGAATAAGTCAGCTATAAGAGCCAATTAAATTACTATAAAACATTCCTTCATCTGTAAAACATTTTTTCCCTCAAACTAAAACTTTAAAATAAAATGTCTTCATTTTTGATAAGCAGCTCTACCACGAGTCTCTGATATCGTATATCGTTCAAGGCAGCCATTGCGTCTAGTTCTGGAGACCTCATAAGCGTTGGGCCGAAAACAATCCCCAGGTTTTCTGCGTTCATAAGATTCTCCTTCTCATGGAGGGTCACTCTGAAAAATACAAGTAAAGGAGTGTGAGTATCTGTAAACCATGTGGTTCTTCACTGTGCTTTGGCACCAAAACAAAAGATTTGTGTGGGTTCAGTTCTCTTTGTGGATTCTCCGGCCACAGCCTAGAGCTGCAGGGGTGAGTCTGCACACAGCAGAGAAGGAACTGGGTCATCTGGATCATTCCATCAGCCTCCCTCCCTCCACTTTGGCTATCTTGTTTCCTGTGGATTATTTTTGCAAGTGTCTAGGGAGAGTGCGGTAGTGACATTAATAGGAAATGGCTCAGGGAAAGCAACCTTGTCAGAGAGTGTTCATGTTTATATTCTTTTTACCGCTATAGCCAAGGCACAGAGACTATAATTTGAGAGTTATTTCTTTGTTTTAGTGTGGAGTACTTAATTGTCTCCAAATATGAAGCAAATTTGAATTTACAGATGGAGTTGTAAGCAAATCAAACAAAAGGTTTAACTCCTGGTGTTTTTCAAGAGAAGAAACATGTACATGTTAAAAGCACTGCGAATTAAATATTCATTTCTGGGGGACGCAGGCCTAAAGGCATACAACATAGATGTCACATCCCGCTATCTTCTTGTTTCTGATTGGTCTTACATTTTGAAACCCTGAAACCACTAAATCTCGGTCTTATAATTTTAAAAACATTGCTTTAATGGTAGAGATTGAGGGTGACCGAGCAGGGAATAAAGCTAAATCACCATCAATCACTTTAAAACATTAAAGCAGAGTAACAAAATATTCCATTTTCCATTCCTCCCTTCACCCCTTACTGTACTCCATCATTTTTTACAGCTGTTTTCAGTGCTGGCAACATTAACTCAATAATCTGCAATCCCATCCCAAGTCTAAGTGCCTACATGAGAGCACGAAGAAAAATGAGCCTTCTTGCAAGTTGTTTTGCTCTTGCTTTATTATGCTAATGCTTGTGTCTTTGCAGCTGCAACCTTTCCCCTTTCCACAAAAATTGATGGGTGTCCTTGGCAGAATATTAGTGTTTCTAACATACTTGCCAACTCACACTGGAATTGCAAATACACTTACGTCAGAATCAAGTGTATTGCAGTGCATAGTATTTTTCGCATTCCCTCTTTACCTGTGCAGTTGCACACACAACATAGCTATTCATTCATTCATTCATTCATTCATTCATTCATAAGATCATTTGTCCTCTCTGTCACCTTTGGGTTCATTTTATTGTTACAACGTGGATTCGGTACAGGTAGAAGCTTCACAGACTGACTTGCCTCTTCAGATGCGCCATGAGGTACCGGAGGGTTTCGCAGTGAGCAGGCGGCAGCAGCTTCAGTGCTTCGTGAAGGGTTTCCAGCTGCTCGTCAGGATCCATGATTTCTAAAGTAGCAGCAGAACAAATACCAAGGAGAAAAACTTTAACAGACACCAGGTATAAAGGGTTCATTTGATTCTGTTCTTGTGGTAATCTTTTAAAACTGGTAAGAAATGCTTTCTCACAGATCCGTGACACGGCCTTCGAAAGTTATTTGTAAGGTGCAAACCGCAGATTCCCAAAGGCTTACTTTCAGTGTGGCAATACCACTCACTTGAAGTTTTGGGGGAAGCACCCAGTTTTTTCACTTGAATATCCTGGAGTCTGGTCACTATGGGAATTGGCTATTAGATATGTAGGATGTAACTATAAAAAAATTCAGATGCAAATGTACTTAATAAAAAAACTTATACATCCAAATGAGGCCATCTTAGAACATTGCATATGTAATGGATGCTGCACTGCTCCAAATATTTCCAAGACCCCCTTTCAGCGACGGCGTGGAAGCTGTGCCACCCTCTGCCCCTAGCAGCTCCTTGCTACAGTCTTATTATTTGATATTCATGCCTTTTTCTTTTTCAACCAAGAAATGTATCATCCAATATGTATTTCCTTTATTAGATTACATTTTAAATTACTTTGTGTTATATAAAATAGTCAATCTACCCTAGAGCACAAAGACATTCTACTACTTAGAACACTCAGAAGCTACAGTGCGGACTTTGAAGGCAGTTCTGGCTGCTCTGGGTGACTGCAGGACCCCTGACATCGACGGGGGTCTTCCAAGTGTTGACTTCCACGGGGCCACCTTCATGTGGACATTTCAGTTCTGCCGTGTTGGCCAAAAACCCAGCACATTCCTTCTAGGTCACAGACTGCATTAAGTCCATCAATTATTTCCATAATCAGGAACAAGAAACGTCTTTGGAATTCTGTGTTCCTTCCTAGCACATTTCTGCTTCCACCCCAAGGTCAGGAAGATGGGGTGCGTATACAGGTTTGGTTTCAGGGCAACTGCAAAGGACCCCAACTGCTGACTCCTAATCAGGATAGCAGCTGTGAAGTGTTAAAAGGCCACATGTGACCACAATGTGACCATTCAAGACCCAAGTCAAGAATCCTAGCCCTTCAAATTTAATAAAATAAACCAACTCAATGGCAATGTATTGGAGTCAGGTAAAAACTGATAGGAGGGTGAAAAGTTCCTAGTGTTGGCAGAGCGATTTGCTGAATTTCAGGATGTGAACATTGACTTAAGTTTTTTAATTCAAGGAAACTCTGGCCATTTTGCAATTTCTGCCCAAAGCTTCCCCAGAGTTTCGGTTCATTTCGTAGCGATAAAGAATGTAGCATCTGACTTTCACCAGGATACACACTGCTTGGTCTTTGAACCCTGGGGCCCTTAAAGAGTGCCATTTCCCTACAGCAATGCCATCTTAGGGACTGACATTCAATCACTTAATTTCTAGAATTAAGAGAAAAAATTCCACTTACTAGAGAAAACTATATAGGACTTATTAATTGAAAACTACACTATTCTGGAAATTGAAAAAGGGGCAACTGAGTTTTAACTTCCACAATTAATCCTTCTGGGGAGAATCTTGAGACAGTGTGAGGTTAGGGACAGTGCTGGTCGGGTGGAAACAAACAAAACTCTGTTCATGGAGAGCTCACCTTGTCTACCGGAGGGGGCTGAGAACAAACAAGGAACACGTGTCTTTTAGTTTGTACTAGTTCGAGTGAGGCGCGTGCTACGGGAAGCAACTGGACATGCAGAAGTGGGATGTGTAATTATAAAAGGGTGGTCAGGATGGACCGCAGTGAGAAGAAGGACTGCGTACAGGGCTCCGAGGCAGTGGGGGAACGAAGCACCTGGAGATCTGGGGAGGGTGGTGCCAGGCAGAGGAAGAGCCGTGCGAGGATCCTGAGGGGAGAGCATGCTGGGAATGTCCCAGGAAAAGCCAGGGGCCAGATATGGCTGCAATGGAGTGAGCAAAGGCAGCAGAAGGCAATGAGACCAGAAAAGTAATGGCACTCTCGAGTCTGGTGCTGTAGGTTATTCTAAGGACGGGGCGTTTGCTGAAAGAAATGGGAAGGTCATGATCTGACACACATTTTCTACAGGTCCCTCCTCTGGCTGCCAAGTGGGAAACACTATGGGAGGAGCAAGGGTCGAAGCAGGAGGATTATTCCAGTAAGTACAGAAATCCAGGTGAGGAGTGACATGAGCTCAGACCAGGTGCTAGCAGTGAAGGTGATAAGAAGTTGCTGGATCCTAGGAGTATTTTAAAGGCCATGTCCAGAGGAGGTACTGATAAGGGACGTGTGAGAGGGAGAAGCGTCAACGGTGAGCCGAGCTTTGGGCTCAGGCAACTCGGGGGGTGGAGCCTTCGTGAACTGAGATGGGAAAGATGACGGGTGGAGGTTCCGTGGGGAAGATCAGGACTCCTGTTTTCGGTGTCCTTCAGACACCCCAGTGAACACCTGGATTGTGGGCTAATCTGGTGTTCAGGGAGAGGTCAGGTTGGAGCGATAAATTTGAGAATATATGACAAAATGCACTTGATTATACTGATATCAAATGGACAGAGATTGTTCCCTGGAGTTCATTTCTCTTTTCCATGTAGAGAAGTATCACCCATGATCAAGTTTTCAGAGAACACGATTCTTTAGCCCTAAGAAGACCACAGCATAATATAGGAAGCAGACGGACAAAACAGAAAGGGTTTAGAGACGAACGACCACATTCATGCTCTGAACACATGAAGGCTGGCATGTGGGACAGGGTGGTACCAGGACCACTGCCGATGGGCGGGAGTTCAAGCTGGCAGAGCTCTGGCGTCCATCAGGGGGCTGGCGGCCTGGAGCGGCAGTGAACTTGCGGCTATTGGGTATTTAAAAAAGGAAGTCTAGTTATACGACTTCTTAGAGTATCTAAAAACTAAGATTCTGTGGTTCTCAATTATAAAATTATGTTTACTCATTCAACAAATACTTTTTAAGTTTTTTAAAAAAGATTTTATTTATTTTAGAGAGGGAAAGGGAGGGAGAAAGAGAGGCATAAACATCAATGTGCGAGAGAAACACTGATGGGTTGTCTCTCACATGTCCCCAACCAAGGACCCAGCCCCCAACACAGGCACGTGCCCTGAGGATCAAACCGGTGATCTTTCAGTTTGTGGGATGACGCCCGACCCTCTGAGCCAGATTGATGAGGGCTCATTCAACAACTATTCATCGAGCATCTACTATGTAAACAAGGAACTGTCACAGGCGCTGTGGGAAATTAAACGTGAGCAGGAGGGCTCCTACTGTAAGGGGTTGCAGACTAGCAGGGAAGACAAGAACATAATCTCTGACATGAAGGAAAGGGGCTTTACAAGAAGTCCAGGCACGCCTGATGGGAACACAGGGGAGACTGATGGCCCGTGGCTGAGAGAGCCAGAGCAGAGGAAGAGATGGCATTGGGGGAAGGTCTGGAAGGATCTGGAAATGCAGGCGCAGGAAATAAGCACTCTGAACCTATATCAAGATCTAGTTAAGAGCGCTTTTTAAATTTTAAATTCTTTATAGAGGAATTCAAGTACAAGAAGAATAAAACTTAGCCAAGCCAAAGGTATGAATCAGTGGCAGAGCTGAGGGGAAAACTTGGCAAATTTTAACTCCCAGGCTCCTCTTTGGGATGTCTAAGTTGCTTAGGAATAAGAACTCTGGGTTTAACTTCTGAGTTTATCTGACTCGCTCAAGGTTCCTCGCCAAGTCATGCAGCTTCTCTAAGACCTGCTGGGAACACAGCTCTTAGGCCCACTGGCCAGGGGAAGAGTTCCAGATTCAGAACTACCAGGGGCTCAGCACTGGCAGCACTGGCTGCATCGTGGTCAGGAAGCACCCAGGAAAGCTGGGGTGCTGAGTGGGTCTGGGACAAGCCCCTCTCTTCTAGGCCTCAGTACTGTACGGCAGAGATTCCTTAACTGGTGGGGAGAGGCAGTGAGGAGAAGGGCTCGGGAGACCAAGACAGCCAGCTGGTTCCTAAGGGGGTGGGCAGGGGACGAGGCAGAACTTCAAGCCTTTAGGCAGGATGCCCTGGCCTCCTCTCCCCGGTTCTGATTTCCTGCAGCCACTCCCTTCCAGCTTTCAACCAGCAGGATTTCTCCAAAGGAGGCTGCAGCAGCAGAGCTTAAACGGCTTTTTACAGGAGAAAGCTTTAATATGAACTATGATGTTTTTGTTGGCAAAGGATGCTAATAAATGCCATGGATACTTGAGACCTGAAAAATATAGCCTGAGTTTTGTTTTCAGGGCTAGAGAGAAAAAAATTTCAAGAGCACATGCATCAGCAAGGGTCAGCTAACTGTGCCTTCGTTTAGAAGGTGTTCCTGTCCGCTTGTCTGTCTGCCTCCTCTGTGTGAGTCTTCTGTCCCCTGGACCATCCGGTGACCCAGGCAGACTGGAGGGAGTGAGGGCTTTGATGTCAGACAGATGTGGGTTCGTTTGCCAGTGCCACCTCCTCCAGTGATCGGACCTTGGACAGATCTCTCATGTCCTGCAACATGTCCCTCTTTCTAAAATAATATTATGGGTATAAAATACCGAGCATGACTCCCAGCACCTAGTATTGCTCTACAAATCTTAGTTGGCTCATCTTCCTTCTCTGCCTGCACAGATACGAGAACGGCTGTATCCACACATCTAAAGAAGGACACTCGGCTAGAAAAGACAGGTGCAAGGACACAGAGTTCTACATACAGTCACATCAATATCAGACACGCACAATACACTTTTATACTGTGTGTAAGTATTATGCCAGGGTTTTTGGTGTCATGGAAATCACGCACAAAAGCTAAAATTTTAAGGGGTTTCTACTTTGATTCAGGCAAGTTTCTTCCTTATGCTGTGCTTTCAGGAGCCCTCGGAGGGGCGAGAGGAGGGCCTTGCTGCTTTTGGACGGGTCTGTTTCAGACACAGTCTCAGAACGATGACAAATGGTTCTGAACAATAAAGAGGGGAGGTTTTCCTCGGCCGCTAGGGCGGGTGTGGGGAAAGAAGGTGAGGTGATTTCAGACTGTGGGGCAAAAGGCCTTAAAATCAGCAAGTGAGGCTTGGATTTTTCTTCCAAGTAGATAAGGCAGCGTGTGAACGGCAGCACCTGGGTTTGAGTAGCTGCTCTGCTCTCTGCTAATTGGATGCCCTTGGGGTTAGGCTCAGAAGCCAAGTTCCAGCTTTACCCCAAGTAGCATGGCGA
The DNA here is from genome assembly GCF_019186645.2 of Phyllostomus hastatus. Taxonomy (NCBI): domain Eukaryota; kingdom Metazoa; phylum Chordata; class Mammalia; order Chiroptera; family Phyllostomidae; genus Phyllostomus; species Phyllostomus hastatus. Next base: position 16,557,469 of record NW_025333498.1, on the reverse strand, counting down.
CAGGAGCACCGTCTGGTTGAGCCTGGGGTGCTGTCCCTGGAATGAGAGCACGCTGTGCGCCCAGTGCTCTCCGCCTCGGTGCCAGCCCTCTGGGAGGAAACGCCCGCCCCGCAGCACAGGAACCTGGGCGACAAATCCATCCCCAAGTGAGAGGAGTTAAATTCCTGTGGGAGATCTAGGGCCTTTCAGGCTCACAACACGGACATTTGTAAAATCACGTAATTCCCATGGCTTTCCTCTACATGAGAGCTGAACTGACCCACAAGAAATCTCTGCTCTGTGGGGCTAACCACAAACATTCTCAGCAAAAGCTCTGTGGGGGAAACTAAAAATTAAAACAAGAAAAGTTAGAGCTTCATGAAATTTTAAAGTCAAAAAAGCAAATCAGTGTTCCTAAGGAAGTAATTATTTAAAGATCAAGACAACATGTGGTTTTGAGAGAGAAAAGCACATGACAGAAATAGCCTATCTTTTCTAAAATATGGTAATGCCAACAGTTAAAATCTGTTAAGAATTTCCTTTAAGAAAATGCAGCATGAATTACAGGTATGATTTTTTTTGCACTATAAATAAAATTTGGCAAATGAGCCCTTGCTTTTTCTGCATTTTCACCCTAGCTACAAGGGAACTTAGGAAATGACTTCTCGACACAGAAGCGCTCCTGAGAGATCTGCAGGCCGGGGCCAGTTTACAGATTGATGGTCTGTCACAGGGTCGGCACGGGAACTGAGAGGAAGAATTCAGAAACTTTTCCTGAAATCTGACAGTAATCTTTATGTGCAAAATTAATAACAAAGTAGTTGATCTAGATTTTTTTTAAATTTCATTTTCCAGTGCTTTTATTTTATTTTACAAAGTATTGGTCCGTATCTGGGGAGCACTGTTATAAGCCTCCCTTTGGAAAATGAACGCTAGCATATTACGAAGAAGCTTCTGCTAGTGAAGTCATAAATAACCTATAGTTGAGAATAGTTCAAAATTCTTGTGAGTATGTTAACTGTGCTGAGAGGGGTGAGGAGGAAGGAGTCCATAAAATGCATTCAAGATGCTCAGCAGAGAAAGAAGAACAGAAGTGATGCCCCAGAAGGGGCAGTGTGCAGGCTGTCTGGACGCGTGGCTGTACTCACTGGCAGACTCGATGAACTTAGGATAGGCGTCGTACGTGATGAGTGGAATCGGTAAGTCCCTGAAGTAGAGTTTCAGTGCGCCGGTGATGATGTTGATGTCTTCATACATGTTCACGGAGATGTCCGCTTTCTCACCATCTTGGAAGGACAGTAAAAGAGAGAAAGGTAAATATTTGCATCTATAGCACTGTTTTCATAAATGACATATTTCTGTATATAGTTTTTAAAAATTAGCAATGCTTCAGTTCTTAGCATCAAATTCAGTATGCTAAATGGTATAAATGACTGCTTTTCTGTGAAAACCAAAATCTACTGTTTTGAATTTTCTATTCTTAAGTTATTTTTCCATGTTAATAATGGAGGGGAAAATCAGGCGAGAACTGGAGTCAACAGAAATATTTTTAAATCTCAAGCTTCTTGAGAATTCCTAGGGGAACAAAGTGGCATTGCTTTTTCTCTTTTTAAAAGAAACTCAGAGAACATGACCAACAACAACAGAGTCCCTCTCAACTCACAGAAGACCCCCAGCACCGAAGCCTTATTCTCTGTGCTTTTTTCTCACCCCAGGCTCCCACACAGAACGCCTTGGTCTTGCCTGAGTTGTGGAGTAGAGGAGGTGGTAAGCAATAAAAGAGAAAAAAAAATAAAGCAACACAAAAATCCTTTGAGTGTTGAAATAACAAGAAGAGAAGGGACTGCAAAACGGAAAACACTGCAGAGGTGCTGAGCCCTGAGACCCCCAAGCAAAGCCGACCTTCCTGCAGCGCGGCCTCGTCCCCAGTCCTGCGCAGTCAGTGCTTCCCGGGGTCAGAACACCCGAACTTCCATCTACTGAAGATTTAATGAGTGTCTACTCTAAGCTAGATCTTAAGCTAGACTTCTTTTGTTCCATTGGGTTTATGAAAGATTTCTGTGCATTAAACAGCAGCCTCTTCAGCACACACATATGAGAATGGCTAAAATCCAGAACACTATAACACCGAAGGCTGCAAAGGACATGGAGTAACAGGAACTCTCGTTCACCGCTGGCCAGGGTGCAAAGTGGAGCGGCCGCTTTGGGAGACAGGCGGCGTCTCACTCAGCTGAACGTACTCTTGCCATAAAATCCAGCCGGGGTGCTCCCAGCTGCTTACTGAAAGGAACTGAAATTTATGTCCACTCAAAAACCTGACATAAGGCTTACAGAGGCTTTATTAATAATTGTCAAAAAACTGGAAGCCACCAAGACGTCTTTCAGTAGGTGAATAAACTGAGGTACAAACAATGGAATTTCATTCAGCTATACAATGAAATGAGCTATCAAGCCAAAAAAGACACAGAAGAACTTTAAACACAGTAAAGAAGTGAGAAGTGAGTCCGAAAAGGCTCTGCCACTTCAAATGCGTGGTGTGCTGGGAAAGGCGCACTGCAGTGAGTTGGCGAGAAGGTGGGAGGCGGCAGCGGCTGGGGTGGCGGGCAGGGTGGGGTGGCCGAGCGGAGGGAGGGGGGCGCTCTGTGGTCAGGAACGCTCTGCATGACACTATAACCACAGGTAACATGACTTCACACGTCTGCCAAAACCCAGAGAACTGTACAAGTTAAAAAGAAAACCCTAATGTGAACCACTGACTCTGGTTAACAATACTGCATCGATACTGGTTCATAAACTATAACAAAAGTATTACAGTGATGCGAGATGTTAACAGGGGAAGCTGTGGGCTCGGGCACGAGGGGAGGGGCAATCTCGGCACTTTCTGCTCAATTTTTGGGGTAAATCCTCAAACAACTCTAGAGGCTTTTTTTTTAAGCAGCCTCTTCTAAAATGCAAATACAGACACTCATATTCGAGTATGAATCAGATCATCAGTGCCCCTCTTTCATACTTGGGTCGAAGCCTTACACTGCAACAGTACAGATTGGGAGAGAGTGCTTTCTAGAAGGAACTGGCAATGAGGACGGCTTCATTAGGGGCCCCAGGCAGCAGGGAGGTGCTGGGGGCCTAAGGAACCGCAGAAGGGGATGCAAGGGCAGAAGGAAGACAGAAAAATGACAAAGGCAAGGATCAGCTCTGTCAAAATTTTTACTCAGAAAAAAATTTTCTTCTGTGTTTTTTCTGAGAATCCAGACTTCAAATATCCTCTCTCATTATTGGCTAAAGTACAATTTCTTGTTTGGAAAGTAAAGTCACAATTCTTAGAGTTCAGCTACATGATAGTATTAAACAAAATTTGGAGGCTGGTCTGGGAATCTTCTACCATCCATATAATTCCTTCTGTGGCAAAACACTGTGCTCCTCACCCCTCAGTCCCTCTCCCTCACTGACTCCTCTCTAAGCCGCAGCGCCTCGACAAGGCCCCAGTCTCAGGCCCCCGCCTCAGGCCTCTGCACAGACTCCGCTGCTGTCAGGGCCTCCACAGGTCCTGTTTCTTTGCTGCCCAACCAATACACAGCCAGCTCCCATTCGTCCTTTGAACGTCGGCATAAATATTTCTTCTCTGGGAAAGCCTCTTCTGATCTCCAGCACCCCTGCCCCCAACCCTAACAGACTGGGTTAAGTTCCCCAGTTATTAGTGTTTTCCTGTATGGCATCTATTAAAATAGTCAGTACCACTGTGTGGTTATTATCTCATGTGAGCCCTCCACCAGTGCGAGGGCCAAGCACACGTGGTCAACTGCTGTATCTAAAGTAAAAAACGTGGTGCCTGTGACACAGCAGCTGTCACAGAAACATTTTTGAGTTAATGAATCAGTGTAAATGGACTTTAGAAAGCTAGAAGCCCCAAATATTAACACTCTGGGACTTACTATGTATATTATTCTTAAATGGGTTCCTTTAAAACCTGCTTTTTGAAAAGAATCTGCATCTTCTCTTACATTGATTGTAAAGCAAAATAAACGCACTCTGTGACCTGGTTTCTAGAGACTACATCCCAAGTTGGGCTCTGAAGCAGCAGTGAGACTGCAACGCCCTCGGTCCCCGACTGCTTTTTCGCCTGCAGCCTTCGGCTCTGTCCAGCCGGGGCTCTCCTACGCGGGGCTCTCCTGGGAAGGCTTGGGGTCGTACTGGCTCTGACCTTCCCAACGACCCCTCACTGTGCTGGTCACATCGACATCTGCTGCTCCACCCAAAGATGGAACGTGGCGGGGCTGCAATTGCATGTGCTGCCCTAGGAGCTGGTGTTCCATTCAGTGAGCATCTCCTAAGTGAGGGGAGACTTTCCAAGTTCTGCCCTTTTACTTTGATGCTAGAATTGAATGAGTTCCTTCTAGCATTCTATGGATCCTGCTTTTTCCCCCAGTGGATCTCATTATTTCAGGGTTATTAAGCCTCCCGGAAGTGACCACCTGGCCCCAAGGGTGTGGCTGTGTGGAGCCCAGGTGAGCTCTTCGAGATTTTTGAAATCCGTTATTAGTACTTTCAGGGCACAAAAAGATTGTCTTGTACTTTTAATGAGAGGAGACTGCAACTTATTTTCTTTCTGGGCCCCATGGAAACATTCGGTTTCTTTGCCAGTGTGAGTTATTTTTGAGAATCCTTGCCAGTGGCTGGGAATGGACATGCTCAGTTGCTACCTTCTAGAGAAAAAAAATGGCTCTTTCATCTCCAATTAAGCATTGATTTAGAGCTATTTAAAATTTTTTTTTAATATAAAATCCTCACCCGAGGACATGTTTTCATTGCTTTTTTTAGAGAGAGAGGAAGGGGGAGAGAAAACCATCAGCGAAAGTGAGAAGCATCGACCAGTTGCCTCCCACACACACTCGGATCTGGGACCAAACCCACAACCCAGGCCCTAGAATCAAATCTGCAACCTTTGGTTACGGGACGACGCTCCAACCAACTGAGCCACACCGGCCAGGGCTGATTTGGGGTTATTCCTGACGCTTATTTGGATTTAACATACCGTTACTTCCCTTCATTTTCCTTGATTTTATTAAATACTTGGGTTGGCCTAGATTTCCTCACATTATGTTGGTAATAACACTTATTTCTGTCTTCTGCCCCTGTTGGCTGTAAGAGCTTTGTGATGGGAGAGGAATATATACTTGCAAAGGAAAGAGGCTCTTTAAACTGTCACCAGCCTCAATCTGTTCCACTCCCTGTATTCAAGGTTACAGGTCTTCTAGTACTTAAGGACAAACTGGAGAACTGTGGGAACAAATCTGAATTTATATGTTAGAGACAGTAAGCCCACTGAGCTCTTCTTTGGCTGGGCTGTCCTCCCACGGTGGGATGCGGCCTCTGCCAGAAGGTCCTCGGCTCCTCTCAGCTTCCTGTCCTGACACAAGAGTCAGGACTTGGGGCCCCACTGAGTCGAAGGTGATGAGGAGGCATGGAACGCAGGCGGAGGTAGAGAGGGGCCCCTCGAACCTGGGAACTCGGAGCTCTGCAATGGCTTAGGCCCCACAGCTCCCATTTCTCCGTGCTGTTTTCGGTAAATATAATTGCTTTGCATATATTTTGACTGCCCTGGATATTCAAATACTTGTAATATAGTTAAATTATATAACTTTCTCATCTTGAAATTTAACAGTTTAATACTTACAATCGATAAAAATAATTTTAAAAAATCATAAGCCAAGTCTTTTTATTTGGTATAACAAGCATCAATGATCTAGAAAAATAGTGCACGGAATAACATAAGATATTGTGCCTTTTTGGCAAAGAGTATTATTGCCCGAAGTTAGTGAACATGATGAAGAACATACCTCTGTCAAAAGCCATCTTGACATCTTCAATTAGGTCACTAAATCCTGACACACGGTACAGGCCTTCAGAACTAAGACCTGCAAAAACGAAGCAAGGGTGCTAATTAGTCTCTTTGGAATCATGCCTTTTCTTTAAATTTTAACTTCTTGCCATACTTTAAGCTGGGGAAATAATGTGTCAGAAAGAATGATAAAATATACGTGTTTAGAAATCTCTTCACACTTTTCTCCTAAAATAAACCCATTTCACTCACCGCTTTCTGACTCCGACCTACTGTCACCCGGGTATTTGTGAGCTGGCTCATCACTTTGTCTAATTAGATCAAATATGTTAAGTCTTAAGGGAAATAATTCATCACCTCAATTACACCATAAGTTCTTTTACATAACACAAGACTCAGATAAACTATATTAATAGGCCTGTAGCAGTTTTTCCCAAGTGAGAAAGAATAATTAGGGTGCAGCTCTGGTTTCTGGCCTAGGACAGTTTTAATAGAGCATTACCCCTTTGCATCTCGGACCCAAGAAAAATATATAAAAAACTGAAAAATGAATGGCATGTACATGTCAAATTTTATAGACTTGAAACATCATCCATAAATATACTTTCAGGCATACTTCCTATAACTGGTTAAATGCACCTAAATGGACCTTGAACTCAAGCTGTTTAATTCCTTGTTAAATTAATTCATTTCAGATCATTTGCCACCTGAAATCGCGCCCCCATCACTGTCGGAAGACAACCAGTGGGTGCGGCGAGGCACCCAGAACAGCAGCAGCACCGGGATGGCCCTCGTGGTGAAGTGCACCGGCCGAGCCCCCCAGAAGCGCCTCACCTCTAGACTCGATTTCCCTGATGCACATGTCCACCACCATCGGCCGCTTAGTGATGCGGGCTTTCACGAGGGTTGTGAGGTCACAGCTGTACACCTTCTTGACGTGTTTCAAGTCTGGCTTGCAGTCATTTGGGACCATCTTGGAACACTGCTTATGGACATTCAAACCACAATCTGGAAAAAGAATGGAGACAGAAAAAGTTCATTATTGTTGGAGGGTACTGGGCATTCCAGACTATTTATTTTAGCAAAAGATACTCCAGCTTGCATTAGGTTTTTAAAAAGACTAGCTTCCAGCAGTTCCTATTCTTCCTATCTCTTCTCTTGCAAAGTCTTTTGGGTTTTACGTGAGAAGACCAAACTTCTAACTCAGGTTTCACCATTTACTTGCTGTATGACCTCAGGAGAATTCCAGCCAAACCAAAACAAGCTAAATTCCTAAGTGTTTAATTAAATGTCTACAAAATGGAATGTTATGCCAATTAGCCCACTAAAATTTTATCCATTTAAAGTTACATAAAAATATACTCATTGTGGGGTATAACTGCATTTTAACACATTTGTACGAGGAGGAATTAGACCTCCGGAGAGTATCCTGGGGCCCTCTTAAAATGTTGCTGCTCGTATTTATATTTATTCATGATCCTTTATATATAAAACATATAATTGATCGAGTAGCTAAAAACAGTTATAGTTATTATTTGGCTATCATCACCAGCTTACTAAGGCCAAACATGATTCTAAGTGCTTTATAATTATTACTTCATTTAAACCCACGAAACTCTATGAAATGGGTACTATTACTCTTCTTGTTTTATAAACCTTATCAAACCAAGCACATAGTTGTTAAGACATTTACCCAAGGTTGTGCATCTAAAGTCTGTGGGGAGCTGAGAGTCAAGCCTACGGCTGACTCGAGAGTCCATGGTTACAACACCTACCCCCTGGTGCCTCTACTGAAATTACTCCTTTGCTTTGTAATTTTCCTGGGTCATAACTTCTGAGATGCTAGAACCTAAATATTTCTAGTTAGTATGTATTTTCAACGAGAGTAAGGAATAGAGAGGAATAGAAATATTTTCTTAGGTTGGACTGAAGAGTGATAAACCACTGCTGAATAATTGAACTAAAATAAATGTCATCTCTACGTTTTTAAAAGCGTAACATATTTGTTTTCAAGTTCATGAACACCTGATGCTGACTTCTTGTAGATCTGGTCCCAGTGGGGCACACACCGTTTACAACCAGGCCTTAATAACGCCGCTGGTCATCACGTGCAATCCCACAACAACTGACTGCGTCCTCAGACGGCTGCAGTTGTGCGTGCTGTTTCGGCAGAAAGGGGAGCACAACACTGACCCCACAGAAGTGTTACAAGAATTAATGAACCAGTGCGTTTGAGGTGCTCTGCACATTATAAAATGTCAGACAAATGCTGGTGATCATCTTCATTATTATGACTTTCTGTAATACTGCAATCCAGTTATACATGGCAGTACAGTGCTTACATGTAAGTAAATTGTAACTGTTCACCATGGCGTCGTTGTATTTCCGAGACCACAGCCTGGAAGCCTGTCCTGTGTGAGCCCTGGGGCTGTCACATGGCAGCGCCACAGTCGGCTTGCGGACAGAAGCTAAGCTGAGCTCCAGGCCCATCCTGTCTGTCAGACTGAGTGCCTCTAAGTCCTGAAGCACTTGGATGTCGGGGTTACAGACACTTCCTCACCTCCAGTCCTCTTAATACATTTCATTTACATAAAGGTGTCTCCAAATACGCACATCATTTTTCTCTGGCTGTTCTTACCATATTGCCACAAGTTTTTCAAGTATATTTTTCAAGTATTTTTCTGTCCCTCTTCGTCCTCTTCTGGGACTCCGACAACACAAAAGTTAAATCTGTTATTGTCCCACAGGCCTCAGTTCACTTTTACAAATCTATTCTCTCTCTCGTTTGAATGAGATAATTGCTATTGACCTACAAGTTCACTGATTTCTTCTTGTCCTCTACATTCTGCTACTGAGTGCATCCAGTGAGTCTGTCAGTACATTTGCAGTTCTAAAATTTCCATTTAGTTCTTTTTTACATTTTTATTTCTTTTCTGATACATCCTATTTTTATCTGTTTTAAGAATGTTCATAATTGCTTGTTGGAGCATTTTTGTGGTAGCTGCTTCTCTTGTCTGGTAATTCCAGCATCTGTGCCATCTCAAAATTGGTGTTGGTTGGGTTGGGTTTTTTTTCCAACTGAGTTGAGATTTTCCTGGTCCAAGGTACGAAGTGTAATTCTGAACTGTACTGTGGGTATTTTAAGTGTTACAGACTCTGGTTCCTATTGAAATCTTCCATTTTAGCTGGTAGGTAAACTTTAGATTTAGAGTATACTTTCTGGCCTCCATTCTGGCTCACTTTTTCATGGCTCAAATGTCAACCTCTGGTTATGGAGCCCTAGTAATGTTTACATGGTGTTGTTTTGCCTGCCCTACGTGTATGTCACCCAAACGGCAGGACTCTCCCCTACATGCTGGGGAGGACAGGGCCACCACCTCCCAGTTACTGCAGGGTGGGGATGGAAGTTGGGTTTGCCCACCAACCTGGCTGAGGACGAGTGGGCACTGAAGACAGTTTTGTTTACAGTCCCAGCTGTCTCATTAACGCAGGTGAGGGGTGAAGGCAGGGCCCTGACCACAGACTTGGGCTGAGAGGGTCCTGCTGCTACTACAGAAGTGGGTGGGGATGAGAGTCAGGATCCCACCCACAGGCTCAGCCAAGTGGGGGTACCAGTTTCCTCTGCAATATGGTGACGGAAAACAGAGCTCCACGCAGACACACAGGAGAGCGATGCAGCCTTGTTATTGAGGGGCTGTGGGGGGCGGTGGGAAATAGGCTCTACCGACAGACGGCTGCTGCACGTTCACAGGGGAGGGGTGGCGGTCGGCTTTTTCACAGCGTTCACCTGGAGAACGGTGGCTAAGAGATTTCTGTTCCACTGAACTATGCTTTTCCCAGGGCTTCAGCCAGGGAGAGCAGGCTTTCCTTGGGATTCTTTTTTGTCTGTGCCTGTTGGCATTTAAGGGTAGTGAGTTTTTCTAATGCCCGAGGTAGAAAACACAGGAGGTTAAAAAACAAAAATAAAATCCAAAACACCATGAGGCAATTTGATGGTGGATTCCTTGAGTCCTGAGGTCCCTAGTTGGCCTTCCTTCTTTTCTGCAGCTTTCGGAGTCTTCTGATAGTGGAGGCATGTATTTTGTCCAGGGAATTGTGTTGTTATTGTGAGGGGAAAAAAATGAAATCTATTTATTCATCTCGTCCAGAAAAAGAAAAACTCTTACATAGTATTTCCCAAGTATAGAAGTCAGCAAAGCTTCCTAATCTAATAATAATGTTGATGTGCCTCCTACTTCTTAAGTGGGTGCACTGTAGTCACAGATCCAGCTGGGCACTTCCCAATGACAGTAAAACAAAGTCACTCAGCCAGAAAGTGGAGATTTAAACCTTGGATTCCTGGTTCCCTGCCTGTGTTCTGCTCACTGAGGGAGATGCACCATGGACTCTGAGTTAGTTTTTAGGGCTGGAGGTGAACTTGCTATTCTCAACCTCTTATTCAATAATGTGTATTATACCCATTATTTGTTGCATATACTTCAGTTTAAAAGATACTGCCATATTTTACTGTTTTATATATGTGTATATATACACACACATATATATATATATAAATGATTGATTTGGCAAAGACTTTTGAAAAGCAGTGATAAAACCTACCCATTATATTGTTGTTTTGTTGTATTCTCTCCCTTTGTATAAACTCTAAATGGAAATCCAGTAGAAAGCAAAATAGTAAAATTTTGATGCATCCACATAGTATCAAAACATCTGGTGGCACTGATGGTCTGATGTTAATACTAATGTTTTCCCTTTGAATATTGGAAGTTCTCTACCATTATAAACATCCTCAGGGTCCTAAGATTTCTGTCCAGATGGGCTGCCTTTCCCCAGGGCTTTGGCTAGGAAGAGTAAGCTTTCCTTGGGATTATTTTTTGTCAGCGCTGTTGGTGTTGATGGGCTGTGGGCTCTTCTGGTGCCCACATAATTCTCCTCTAATGCCCGATCATTTGTGACTCAGTGAAAACTGAATGGAGTGATGACAGAGCTTAGATTTAGGTAATTAAGGGAGAGGAAAATGTTTTTTAAACTGACCTTCTTTCTTCCATTTGAATAAAATTAAACTATGGGTCAATATGTTGTGCCCGATACTATAAATGTCAATGGTCAAATTTTTGGCAGGAGTGGACAAGAAGTCCTTCTGAAGACCAAAGGACAGGGCAAAGTCATTAAAATAAAGCATCTTTATACCCTTAAGTTCACAGTGCAATATACCAGTTCTGAGCTTGCTCTGAAAATTGCTGCTTCAAGGACTAGCAGTATATCAATATTTCAGTTGGCCATTAAGAGTTTATTTGGTTTTCACACTTATTTATTAAAGTCATATAACTCCTATACAGTTCCATTTCTCCCAGGGAAGATCTACACTGTAAATAAAAAAAAAAAAGTCCATAAAAAAATCTTTCATTTGTTGCATCTCTTGGTTTTGTAGGTTATTTTTATGTTATAATTAAACTACATTTCCCTCTCCCAATTATTCAGTTAATAAGCACAGAATAAACATATAAAAGGAAGAATAAAGATTTCAAATCATGCTTTATTCTGTCCTTTATTAATGAACTATTGGTATTATATAGGCTGCTAACTTTAGGCTACTCAAATTTTCTTTAAAAGACATAATGTATGCTTCATATTTAGAAAGCACAGAAATCTACTTTTTGAAATAAATAGCTTATATTATGTACATTCTATTGATAGGATTAATGGGCAATGCTAATGTGTTTTGAAAGTAACTGATTCATTCTTTTCTATGAGTGTTCATATTTTAAATAATTGCAGATAAAAATCCTTTTTTTAAACATATTTCTTAGTTTCCCACCCCCTCCATCCAGAAAAAGTGGAAATACCTATTTCTAATATACATCAGAAGTCATATAAGCAAAATTAGGGCAAATACCTTGTTCTTCGGGATATTTATGAAAATACCACTTACAATTAAAAGGGGGCTACATAGAAGTTTTAAGTGAGTCTAACCAATTTCTTCTTGGCTTACAAGGAGAAATGTGACATTTCAGGTATAGTCAATCAGAGGAGTAACTAAATAAAAAGCATTACTACCATTTCCTTCCTTCAGCCTAGAAGTTAAAAGTTTGTGTATTTGAAGCAACAAATACATCTTATTATTAGGAAAAAAACAGCTGCCATTTCCTTTTAGGGGCTGGCAGTAATGATAATACACTGGAAAAATGATGTCACTTTAATAAATGACCAATGCTAAGTCAATATGTCTGGTTCACAACAAAATTATCTGGCTATTTTCTTAGAATATTCTGGTAAGGCTTAAATGAAAACAATTCAGCAATGCTAGTAGAACAGTCTTTTGGATGGCAGGGATGTTTGGCCATCTCAATGATTATATAGATGATGATGATGATGATGATAATAATAATAATAATAACAATAATAATATTACTTTAACCTGTCAGCTTTTCATAAGGAAGGGAAAAGTGGTTTGGGAAACTATTCTATCTGAGTAATAATGACCCTTTGAACTTTACTTTTTCATAAAGATTGTAGTAGGAGGAGCGGCACTCCCATTCTGCAGTTAGATACTCTCCTGTATATCATTTTACTCAGTTTAAAGAGTGAGGAGACAATCCTGAATGTCTACTATGGAACCCTGTGGTGGGGGGCTGAAAAGATCCTATCCGGTGTGCTCACGATCACCCCGGTGGCTCCATCAGCTGTCCTCGTCAGCTGTGGAGTGTGTAGCAGCAAGCCTGGAGTTTTGAGACCTTGCTTGCTATTAGCTGGATTCAGTCTGATTCCTACAGCATCTCTGCCAGTCTGGTGATTGCAACCCCACCCGACATTTTATATGATGTTAAAAAAAAGAGGGGGGTGGTGGGATACAAAATTGCTGCTTTGGCAAACACTCTTTTAAAAATTCCTGACAAGCTCTGTGCCTTGGTGGATTTTGAAAAAGAAACCAGAACAAAGCAAGCTGTCTTAGGGATCAAAAGCAGATAAATACATCTCTCTTTTGACAGGCAGCAAGCTTGCCATTTTCCTTTGGAAGTATAATAATAATATCTTTAATGTGCAGTGGCTAGTACATTAGTTTCCTATTGCTGCTGTAACAAATTACCTCCAACTTAGTGGCTAAAAACAACATGAGTCTGTCGTTATGTAGTTCTGGAAGTCACAAGTCCAAAATCAGTTTCATGAGGCTAAAATCAAGGTGTTGGCAGGCCCGTGTTTCTTCTGGAAGCTCTAATGGAGAATCTGTTTCTTTCCTTTGCTGTTTCCAACTTCGAGAGGCTGCCTGCATTCCTTGGCTCCTGGCCCCCTTCCTCTGTCTTCAAGGCCAGAGGCACAGCATTGTCTCTTTCATGCCTTCTGCTTCTATCCTTACATCTTTTCTCTGGCTCGGCCTCTCCTGCCTCCCTCTGCTGTCCCCCTGTGACAGTGATTACACTGGGCTCACCCCACAATCCCAAGACATTTTCCATCTCTAAATCCGTAACTTCATCACATAGTCCCTTATGCCAGGAAAAGTAACATACTCTCAGGTTCTGAGGATTAAGAAGGAGAAATCTTTGGGGAGTCACTGTTTAGCCCACCAGTTAGTTCTCTAAGTTCTTAATTCTTCACAGTGTGTTTTAGAGAAAGTGGATGGTCAGGATGAGCCACTTCATACCTAAGAATCCCATTGTCAATCCAAATGTCATTAGTCATCATAGAAAACAGAAGTAATGCAAACACCAAGTTCCCACACTGAAAATAACGAGCTGACTTGTTCTTATATTATACAGTAATATGGTTCAAATCACACACAGTAATGCTTTTAAGGACAAGATATAAGATGAAAAAAATCTCCTCAAGGCTTTTCTTTCAATCCCTGCCCTCTACTCCTCACAAGAGGTGAAGGTTATCAATGTAGGCGGCTGTGGGAGGGAGTGAATCATGTTCTTTCTCCTTTTCTTTACACCATCACTACCATGGTGTTCCAAGACATTTCTTTCAAACATGACTTGTGAATGTGGCGTATTGACAGATTATTCACAGGTGTTGTACCTGTTCTCTTCTAATAGGTGACTCAGAATTCTTACTCAATGGCCTTCACTCTTTCAAAAGTAAACGACACACACTCTAGTGAAAGAAAAGCTTTTAAGTTAGTGACAGCAATAAAGTATTTAAAAAACTGTTGCAGAGTCTCAGCTGGTCAAGGCTGTCATAAGGCAACCCACGCTTATTAAATTGAGACTGTCACTCCTTGAGCAAGTGGAAAGGTGACTCCATTTGCTATGGAAAAACAACAACAATGCAGATGGTCTGAACACCACCACTTTATCAACACTGCATGACCCACCGTGTTCCCCTCCAGTTCAAAGGCTCAACCATAGCCTTCCCGAGGATGGCTCCTCACACTGACTCTGGTAACCACAGGCCAGAATCGGAACATTGTTTTCATTTACTCCCTGGGCAGAGACTCGCATACGCAGGGGTCATCCCTCTAGAATAATGGAGGAGTTAGATTGGATCCGAGCCGAGACTCTCCCTAATGAACAGACACCACTGCAGAGGTTGAAGTCAACACTCGGGGAATTCTCGTCCTTCCCCATGGCAGGCCCTTGAATGGGTTTGGCCAGTGCTATATGCCTGAACTTTGTCATGTCTTAGTGACACTAAGGGAATAATGACAGAAACGAGGGTGATTTGAAACATTCATTTGCAATGCATATTGTACCTTGTTATTAAAAAACACAGTTCAGAAATAAGAACAACCAGAACCCAGAAGTTTCTTCACAGAATGGACAACAAAAAGATTGCATTAAAAATCATGCCACAAAAGAAACATGGATTTTTACAGTGATTTGACAGAATTACTATAGTTACCATTTTTAAATACTTTACTCTTAGTATACATACATTTTCAGTGTTAAGCTTCATGCTAAACAATATGTAAGAAGATATTTTTCAGTTTTACAATTTAAATAGCGGAAAGAAACTTCTAGGACCAAACACTATGCATTTAAAATTTAAGTGGCTATCTTGAAGCTTATGTCAGAATTTAGGGTAGTTTGAATACATGGCCAATACTCTGTGCAGTTGTTATATACAAATGAATTTCACATGATGTGAAAACCACATATATCATACAGCATTTCAATAAATACCTCAGCTGGTTATTTATGTGTAAATCTCAGAAATTTCTAAATTTAAACCCCAAAACACTATGGTCATGCTCTATAAAAAAAGATCTGGCTTATTCAAAATTTCAAAATGTCACAAAATACTAGTGACTAAGTGGTTTTTCAGAATTTGGTAACCCTCTCTGAAGATAAATTCACAGATTTTTAAAGCTTCAATTTGATTTCACAAAAATTTAGCAAGGACAATCCAGCTTAGCGAGTTATCTTTAAAATTCAGTTTCCATGGCAACAATCACAGGTCCCTGTATACTGCTTTTTTTAAAAAATCATTTTTATAAATTTAGTTCTTGCAACATCAAAAGCAACAGTTAAATATAACTGCCTTACTTTTATCTTCTTTTATCAGACTTTTTGAACACGCTGACTTCTCTCTTTTTAATGAACTAACACACCAGATCCCTTGCCTGCTGTTCATTAAGTACAAGCTTACGGGCAGATAAAACTCCAATTTTCAGAGTGGCTGCCTGGAAACCCAGGCTGCTGCATGTGTGTTACAAGCAAACCAGGATCCAGCCCATTGTGCCTAACAGCAAATCTCCTTATAACTCCCTCCGTACAACTCCCCAGCTTACTCGACAAGGTGAGAGGGAGGAGCTCTTACCTGCACATTTCACCCCCTGAGCAATGAGCCCCCACATGAAGTTGGCACAGTATTCACACCAGTGCGGCCCTCTGAACGTGTGGACCTGCAAGAGAGTAGAGAGGAAGTGGCCAGAGGGAAGCACACGGGTGAGGAGGCTGTCCCCTGCCACGGTGCTAACACACAGACAAGCCGCAGTCAGTACTGTGGAGGCGTGACATGATGATTACATTTGGCAAAACCCTAGTTGAGTAAAACTGACAAGCAGTTAAAATTTCTTTCAGAGTTTGATTTCCTCTTCCTTTGAGAGATGGTGGTAAATCAAATTTACTGCAATTTACTTTTGAAAATAATTTCCACATGGGAATTTTCCAACTGTTCCCTCCAGCTGCGGGCAGCCTCATGTGTGTGCTCTACAAACACTGGCATTTTTCGAGCACCACGACACGAGGAAGGAAGCACAGGGAGCAATGTCGAGTGTGTCCGGGTCCTGAGAAGGATTCTGCCGGAGACCCACCTTCTGTCCCCTGTGACCACAATTAGGGACACAGATGTTGCAGGTGATCCTTAGTGACTGGTCACAACTGAATCATCAAAAAGGACCAATTTCTCTTCAAAACTACTTGATACTTATTATGTTAGTGAAGAGAATGGATATATTTTATAAATTACAGTTAGTCAGGAATGCTGTTTCAGGGTAGAAATTATTCAGTAATCATTCCAGCTCATAAAGGTTGTGCTGCATTTGATTCCTTTATCCCAAAGAAAGAGATCCAGACAAGAATGGACTCCAGTGCCAAGACACCCACAGAGTTCTCTGCACAGGAAAGGGAAGGGATCCCACCTTAACTCAGATGGAAAAACATTGGTCAAATAGGAAAGCAAGGAACCCAAACCCCAGACATTAGAGACTAAAAGGAATGAGTATCAATAATGCTTTAAGATTTCTGAGCAAATACTGGCTGAAAATGCACTCAAGAAGTAAGTTAGCAGAAAAGTGAGAAGGACCAAGGAAGTCACTAAGCTGTATCAAGTTACATTTACTTGCGATAATTATTTACATGACTTCCTCCTGCAGAAGACAGGAATACAAGAGAATGGATATCAGAGTGTGACAATTTGATTCTAACATAGTATCTGCCAAAACAGCTACTGCAAATAATGAAATTCACAGCTAAAACTGTCATTTTTATTACTATTCTATTTATGTATCAAATAGGTCTTAGAAACCAAGGAAATGATTTTTAAGAAGTAGAAGTATAGTCATATATATATATATAAAACTCATTTCTTCAAACTTAAGATGCTACTGAATGTAAGACTTACACTAAATTTAAGATACATGCAGGGTGGGGCACAAGTAGGCTTAGTTATTCATATGAAAAATAATACAATAATTAATAAATAATAATGTAAGAATAAACTGTTTCCTGTACTCACAAATGTAAACCTACTTTTGCTTCACCCTGTATACTCCATTTAGGAAAACCATGTCAATTAAATTATGACAAGCCACTGATTATAAGATAAACGCCAATCTGAGAGATGTTAAAGTGAAAAAAGAGTACGTATTAGAATCAATGAAATGTGGTATATCAGAATTCAATGTACTACTACTGGCAAAATATCCATATGCAATGGATAACCTGGGGTTCATTCCAGTAGGTATGTGCGCTTATAATTCTCGTTACTGCCAAGTGAGCTTGCGTACTAAACATCACGTTGACTTTGAAAAGGAGGTCACAATCCCTTTCATGTCTTTTATAGAAAAGCATCAGGAATGCAGACACAGTTGCTTCTGGATTGTTAATGATGTTCAGAGTCCGTACACTGAAAGTATTTCCTGAAGTTCCTGAAGCAGAGCCCAAGATCAACACTCAGATAGCCTGAGATGCCTGTGGGTTGGTCCATGCTCCTCTGAGTGAAGAAAACCGAACGAAGTATGCTATCTTGCTTTACTCCAAGGAGAATGTGTGAAATAGATAGCAGTGACTCCTAAAAAGGTTACAGAATCATACATGAATAAGCTATAGAATTGTGAAGTTATTTTTAGGGAAAGTCTCTGGGATATAAAGTGGCTTCTAGGTTGCCAGATCTCAGGAGAGTGCGGGTTCACTTACCATGGTGAGGTTGACGAAAAGGCACTAAGAAGTGTGCGGGAAGTCCCAGTTTTGTGTCTGCCCGTTACCCCCTGGTAAAGGGTCTTAAAGTTACACTGGGAGCACAACAGCAAGGTAGGTCACGTGGGATCACTTTGGGAAGGGCTCTGGCAAATAGCACTGAGCACTGAGATGTTATGAGCTATTACGGAACCAATTCTCTTCCTCCCTTCACGAGAGAAGTAGTGAGTGTGGCACTTTGAAGATCTCGGGACAAGTCTTCATACTACACATGCTGAAGAAAGAGCTGGACTGTCTGAGCAGGCAAGGATCCCATGGTTGTCTCAGAAAGCAAACTTTAGGAAATTATTTACATACTTGCTTCTTGGACAGCCTTTTTATAAAGGCATCCTGAGTGATCTGGAGCTGCTTTTGTTGTTTTTAATAATAATAATAATAATAATAATAATAATAATAATAATAATACCAGTTGGAAATTTTCTTATATAGCTCTCCAAGAAACAGTGGTAGAAATTGGCACTGAAGTTCCAGAAGCTTACACAACTACTATTTGTATAATAGGGTTTACCTGAATTCCCTCTTGAATTTTTATACCTAAAATTCTTCTTAAATTTTGTTTTGTGGCCTCTGTGGCTATGTGACGCTGGACTGCATTTGTACACATTGCAATACACGAATATTGCAGCCTTTTCCTCTTTTTTATTTTCCCAGAGGTCACCAACACAGAGACTTCATTCATTAATCATTTTTATTATCATAAACATTTGCTAAGTGATGACATATACAAAAATAAAAAGGACATTGCAGGTTTCTCCCATGAAATGCACTGTGAAAATGCTAGGCTGAACTTGCGTCTCCCAAGTACGAGGGAAGCGGGGGTGGGGGGGGCACTGCTCAGGCCTAAGATGCGACCCAAGAGCTGAGTGTTCCGGGACAGGACGAGCAGGGGCGGCCAGGGGACCTGCAGAGGTGTTTGTGTTGGAGGGCACCTAGGAGAGACTGTTAGAAGGAAACCAAAGGTACAAGCATGAGCAAAACAGTGAGATGTTTAAAGAATTCCAAGGAACGGTGGGGGTGGGAGTGGCTGGCAAGGTAGGAGATGGGAGGCGCACAGGGCCTTTTCCATGCCCACAAATTTATACTTTACCTAATGAGCAAGGCAAGGCCACTGAAGATTTTGAAGGAGAGCAACACAGTCAAGGAAGGGGGAAGGGCTGGAAGACGACGGACTGGACAGGAAGCTGTGGCGGTGGTCTGGGTGATGGATGAGGTGGGTTGAAACTTCGGCAGTGGTGATCAAGAGAAGGGGCAAATAGTTATACAGGGGCGGAGTCAACAGGGCTTGGAGCCGGGGAGCACCTGGGCTGACGGTTAGGGTTCCAGGCTTGGTGACTCGGGGAGGATGGCATTAACAGAAGGAACCAAAGGAGGGAAGCAGGTCTGGAGGTGAGCTGGGAGGGAAACAACGGAGGCGGAGGGAAGGCTGACTGAAGATTTCTGTGAAACAGGAGGTAACTCATGGAGTGAGGCTCCTGAAGGCATCAAATGACGGGATCTAGGGCAGAGGGACTGGCTTTGAATAAAAGGAAAATTACTTCCCCCACCCCACCCCGAGGTGGAGGGGAAGTGGAAAAGCAAGGCTGTGCAGGAGTGCTGGGGGCGTGCAGGCCAGAAAGCCAAGGATGTTCATAGTCTGTGGTATCTATGCATTAGGTCCCCAGTTCAGTTACTAAGCCCACGAGGAGTCTGCGAAAACGGGGAACAGGAACTGGAACAGGCCAGAAATTCAGAGAAAGGCTGTTGGACTTGAAAGCAAGCTTCTTGCCTGAATGACACAAAGTTATACTAGACTAGGGTCAAGTGCGTTAAAGAAAAAGTGACAAATTCTTTCTTTGTAAAAGCATGATTGTGCTAAATTTGAGCTTTACATGTTTTACTATGCATGCAATTTTACATAATCAGTGATGTTTATATCACGTTTTACCAATTCAGAAAAAGATATCTTAAAAAACCGTTGGACAAGTCACACAATGCAGAGGAGCCCCCTGGCTGCCCTGCCCTGCCTAGCGCAGCAGGAACAGTGCTGCCCTCGCCGCCAGTTCTGTTCACTGTGCACTGTGCATTTGGATTACCTGTCTTAAAATGACTAAATCAGAATATAATGGGCACTCAGAATACAATAATTAAAAGACCAAAAGTTATGCCCTGGGTATTCTTTCTGCTTAGGAGGATGCTAAGACCCGGGCGGCATCTGGGAGAAGAGAGGCTGGAGCGACTCTCACAGGGTCCAGGGGCTCAGGCCGAGGCCTGAGGCTGTGCGGCAGGGAGACCTTTTCCTGGACACCCCCCAGTGTCATAGGCGGCTCTCAGGGACCCGCAGCTGGTCAGCATTCAGAGAATTAAAACTACTGATGTCTTTACAACAGATGCAACCAACGGACACTCATTTAGTGACATTTCCCATGTGTCATCTTTAATAGGATTTTTAAATTCTAAATGGCCCCAGACTTGTGTATCTCATAATTTGTGTCTCAGTTTTCCTGTCCCTTCTTCCCCAAGGCTGTCAGCTCGGTCTTCTCCTTTCTCATTACCTTCTCTTTTTTTCCATTCTCTGATTCTTAGATGTGAATGAGGAAATCTAATAAGAGAACTTTGCTAGCACTGAATGTAAATCAAGAAAATGTGTCATCTATTTTCCCCTTAAAGTCCATTTAAAAACAACAACAACACAAACTTCTGGATTCCTGCCTGTGCTTCTTATAGCTGAGGCTGACGGGCAGTGGCTTGTGATGAGCGGGGTGTTAGCAGCGTCTTACTTTACTCTATGGCAGCCACTAGTCTTCAGTTCGTGTTTCTCACCAGCAGAAGCTGCCTCTGTGTCTGCTGTTTACTGTACAGCCTTAATAACACACACTAGGCTTATGTGGTGGGAAATATCAATTCCTTCATAAATACCACTACTTGGTCAACTTACTAAAAAAGGACTTCTTTGGGGAGGGTGTTTTGGTAAAATAATCCAAAACAGCAATCAGCTTTAGTGTATAACATTATTAATGAGGTCAGGGATGGTTCTGAGCAAAGCAACCTTAAGGTGGCCTCAGACACTTGTTCTAAGCCACCTCCAAAGGTTTTGGTACATCTTGACAAATGAAACTGACAGAGTACAAAGCATGAATTGTACCTTCATGAACAAAGGGCAGAGCAACTAGTTCTAAAGGCTTTGCCTCTTCTGCAATAGGAAAAAAGACCATCTTTTTACCATGGCATTTGCGATTGCTTTTCACCTGTGAAAAACTCCTTTCACGTTATTCACCTTAAACACAGATATGTAAGACTGGACTCATTAATGGACCCCCATAGAGTCTGGCACAGAGAAGGCTCCGGTCAGAACCCAGCTGCAGGGGACAGACAGGGAGAGAGACGGGCAGACTACTGAGCGGCTGCGTGGCGCAGGCTGGGTGCTGCTGTCTAAGGGCTGTGTGTCTCCTCCCCACCGACCACGGCGAAAACCGAAGCCAGTCCCAATTGGACCCACTGTTACACTGACCAAAACCCTGGCTTCTGCTTCTCATCATGCTTCTGACATTTGTATCTTCACTTTGAATGTCAGTAATAGAAACAGCAGAAAAGAAATGTATGCCATGGAAAGAGAAAAAAACTCTAGCCTATCTTCATTATCCCTTCCAAGCCACCATAACACTTCCTCTAGAAATAAGCATGAACACAAACAGCCAAGAAGACTGCCTGCAAAGCCCGCTGCAAATGTAAACTAGGCTGGAGGTGACAAGAACATTAGGGAAATGAAATTTGTTTCGGAAGTGGGAACGACATTTTTTTGTTTGGGAGGCTCTGACGAGTCAGCTCCCCAGGATGGTACTGGGTGATAAAGGCAGAGAGCAGATGATCGAAACCAAATGCAAAAAATGTAGGTGGGCAGACAGCTGGGCAGGAAAGGTGTTTTTCCCCTTTTTTTCCATTTTTATCTTCAGGGCAACCAGGATGTACTCTTTCAAGTACCCAGTTTTAGTCTCATCAAGATGGCTTAATTTTGATCCAAAGGATTTGAAATTGAAAAATTTTGGTCCTAATTTTGCCACTTCAGTTAAAGTATTTTGGTTAAACTATTAACCCATGAGGACAGAATGCATACCATTGGCAACAAATGTGCAAAGCTGTGTGGGGATTCCCTGAAACAATAGGTGGGGAGGGGGTACTTAAAATAGGAGTGTCTTTAGTATGAAGGCAATGCCTTCTTGCCACTTAGTTAAATCTAATCAGAACTATTAGTGGCTGGAATTCTCGAGGGAAAATCCATGACAACCGGTGAGGTTTGGATCTGGTTCAACCACCAGCACTGGCATCACGCAGGCCGTGCCGACTCCTCCTGTCCTGACGGAACGCAGGACAGGCAGAGGGAAGGCACCAAGCACAGTACTGGCTGGCCCTGGGCTTTAAGCAGTGCTTAGAGTGGGTGAACGTCAGGAACAGGGGGTGGGCACACCCACTGGCCAACAGGACTCAGAAAGGGGGAGGCTCTGGGCCCGGAGGCACTGGATGGCACTGAGGGCCCAGGTGCTAAGAGCTGCTACAGCCAGAAGCTGCCACAGATCCTGCAGGGGAGCTCACAGGGGCTCTGAGAGGCACAACTCAACCACATGAGGAATTCATGCCGTCCAAAGTAGCATTCTGAAAAGGATGACAAATGGCAGAAAACCAGTGACGTAATGGTTCAAGAGTGAGATAACTGTTTAAAATTGAGGGAGACACCATAGAAAGCCTGCTAGACATACATTGGTTATACCACAGATAAATGATATCCCCTTAAAAGAGGAAAACTAACTACAGGAAAACACTGGTAGGACATAGTCAGACTATAACAAGACTAGTCTTACTTTACTAGTAGGGCAACTACTAAGGGCAATGTAATAATTTAGTTCTGCTCCCACATGAAGAACATTATAAAAAGGTTTTTTGGTTGGTGTATAAAACAGAACCTTAAGTAAACATGTACAGAAAGTAATTATTAATTCCACTCATACAACACACTCACTATAATTCTAGATTCAGATTTCCTTATGGCCTCCTTGAGGATCTAGGTAGCCCCTCCCCTCCCTATCCCAACTCATCTGATCAGCATTACCCCTGAGAGAGGAAAGATCTCTAAATTACAGCTGAGTTCGTGTGGCGCAGACAGGTGAACCTGCCGGAACACCCAGTTTAGGGTGCCGGTGCTCTGCTGGGTGCTGGGAGCTGGGAGCGCCGCCCCTGCTACGGAGCATCAGTCTCAACCCAGCAATCGGGCAGCGGGAACACAGCAGTTCTCACGGCCTCCCTTTTATGTATTTATTTTGATCACATTACAAGGTACAGATGTACAATAAACACTAACAATAAATATAACCAGTAATTCAAAAAGTATTTTCCATTTCAAAATACGGATGTTTACAGTAGTAGAAGACTCATAAGTTTAATGTTTAGACTTTTTGTAAGTTTCAGAAACAAATTTATTTTCTTAAAGGAGCTCCAGTGAGAACTTTGCTTCTAAACAGAATTGTGGGTAAAGTTTTAAAATGTCAACTGCCATAACCTCAACACTTCTACTTTGAAAGTTTAGTTTCATTATTTGGATGAATAAGTTTACATTCAAATATGAGTACTGAAATATCAGCACAGTAAATCAATGTCTCCTAAATCAAAATGTCTGTCTCCTAAAGTAACAGGATAAAAGTATGACAGGAAAATAAATGAATCTATTTGGTTGTGCAATAAAAACTATTGTACATCCCACAGCTCAGCGACAGTCTCTGCCTACATTACAGGTGCTGAAACTGAGCGCTGGGAGACAGAACACCTCAGACCAGTCTGCAAGATCTTACGACCCACAATTCCATGAAGCCAAGACTGCACTAATACTAACATTTCAACACAATCAGGTTTCAATTTCTCTCTTTGACTTGGTTTTAAATTTGTCATCTAAACAAGTTTACTGTTAAAGTGTTATGAATTAAAGTATTCCTATATTAGGAAAAGGTTTGACTAAAATGCACAAGAAATTATTAAACTATGTAGCTAAAACCCTTTCTACAGGTCTGGTAAAAGAGATCCAGACTTTCTCTATTGTTTATCTTCTCTTTCTTTGACTGCTGCTCTTATCTGTAATATTTCCTTCCTTCCATTGCTTGGTTTAATCGGTTCTTCTTATTCTAGATTCTTAAGGTAGAGCTTAGCTCTTTAAGACCCTTTTTTTCTTTCCTAAAATAAGCATTTAATGGTAAAGATTTCACTACACACATTACTTTAGCCATATTCCAGGAATCTTGACATGATGTATTCTTTCTGTAATGTCCCTTGTGATTTCTTTAATCCAAGAGTTATTCAGCAGTAAACTTTAATTTCTAAATATGTGGGGAAATTTTCAGATGTTATTGATTTTGAAATTAACTGTTATGGTGAGAGAATATGCTGTGTATGATTTCAATCCTGTTACATTTATTGATACTTGGTTTATGGCCTGAGATGTTGTGATGACTCTTCTACGTTCGCTTGCACAGTGTTGCGGATACTCCGCTGTTGCTGAGCAAACATTATATAACATATCGTTACATTACATAAACATTACATACCCATTATGTCAAATTGGTTGATACTGTTGTTCAAGGCTTCTACAGCCTTACTAATTTTCTATTCTGTCTGTCTATTTGTTCTACCATTGAGAGAGAAGTAGGAAATCTCCACCTATAATTTTGGGTTATCTATTTCACTTTTCAATTCAGTTGTTGGTTTATGTATTTTAAACCTCTATTATTAGGTGCATAAATTTTAATCCCAGTAATACTTCTTCTCTGAAAACTGTGTTTAGTATAAACATAGCCACCCTTATTTTCTTTGAACTATTATCTGTATGGTACATCTTACTCTTTTTTGCCCATGTTTTATACTCACAGCAGGTTAGTTCTGGATGGCTGTAGTTGGATGTTGCCTTTTTATCCAGTCCGACCACCTCTGCCTTTAATGGAGCTGGGGCCATTTCCACGTAATGTTACCATCAGTACGACTGGGCTGGAACCTGCCACCTCACTTCTGTTTCTTATATTACTGTTCCACTTGTTCTTCATTCCTTTTTCTTTCCTGCACACTTCTGAATGGCATATATTTTATGAATCCCTTTTGCTTCCACTATTAACATAACTTTTATTTTTTAGCATTTGCCCAAAGAGCTATAATATATATTTTAATTTTTCAGTCTACATCCAAATAATGTTACATTACTGCAGGTACAGGTATATAGAACCTTCAGACAGTAGGCTTCCACACTCCCAGCCCCACATTTTGTGCTATTGTTGTCATCTATATTATCTGCATAAATTACATAATATGTTACTATTTTTGCTTTAAATAGCCAATTATCTTTTAATAGCACTAAAATGAAGAAAAGCCATTTTTACACTTACCCACATGTTCAACATTTCTGGCATTTTTATTCTTTTGTATAGATCTAAACTTCCATCTGATATTATTTTCCTTTTGTGTCTGAAAAACCTCCTTCAATACTATAGTAGTACAGGTCTCCTCGTGGACCTATACTACTAGAATTACTTTCTTTTGTTTTAAATATTTTGTTTAAAAAACAAATATTTTTGTTTTTCTGGGCTTCAGTTTCTCCATGTGTAAAATAATATTAACTTCATCAGACATTTTCAGTGTCCCTTACACAGGCTGAATGCTCCAGAATTCCTTTGTCACTGGGCCTGCAGGCGCACCTCTCCCAGCGCAGTGCTACATCAACGTGGTTGTATTCAGCAGCTTGTATCCTAGGATCTTATAATCGGTGATTTCACTTGTCATTTAATGTAGTAGGCATTTCTTATTCTTTTAGCCACACAGAAGAAATGTCTTATCTTTGGATAACAGTCCTCAATCTATGTGAACCGAGTGGAACTGACCTACTCCCTGCTCCAGGGGAGAGTATGTGACCTAGATCTAAGCCAGTAAGCACATTCCGCTCTCCCGCAACCAGAGCTTCTCGTTTGGAGAAGGGCCTATCAGCTAACTGGGGGACTGCCTGCCAGGCCCAGGCCCTTGCTCAGTCTGTTACTGCGGCTGACTAGAGCCTGAGAATGTCTGGAGCGGGAGCCTCTGCCAGCCATCTTGCCACCAGGAGTCTAAAAATGAACACAGAGCTTGGAGACAGAGCTCTGGTGGCATTTTTAAGCTCCTGGGTCAACTAACACCAGACTTTTCCTACTATGTGAGCCAATAATTTCCCTTTTTTGCCTTAGAGTGCATGGGTTGGACTTTCTGATACTTGAAATGGAAAGTCTCCTATGTGTTCCAACAAATGGTATAAATATCAGTGATGGGTTCCAAATGGACTTTTAAAAAAGACACACTGAAGCAATGCCATACAACATTGGAGTAACAAGCTGTAATAGCAACCATGAAGGCAAAACCCCGTGATTTCTAGAGAAGGACCTACTCTCTTTCTGAACAAGGGCACTATCCGAGCTTGTGAGGCAGAGCCGCCAGCACTGATCAGGGTGTGTGACACGCATTAAGAGCTGGAGCGCCAAACAAAAGGGGTCCTACAAAAGGGACAGAGTGCACCTGACATTTCAGCCTGATTTGGGCAACTCCATTCATGCTGACAGCCAAAACGTCATCTCTACCTCACACAGCTGAGTGGAGGACATCACTCAATATGACAAAAAGCCTCTGGTTCCCATGCCTGAAAATGGACATATTATTTTCTCTTTAATTTTTACATCTGAATAACACTTTTAAAAAACATATCCAAGTTCTGTTTTTGCTCCTCAAAGACAATAAAAATAGAGAAAATAAGTAGTTGATGATATTCTCCAGAAGTGTCACACTGCTGGGCTCTTTCCCCTGCCTTTACTAACTTTCCTATTTTGCAATCTTAAGATAATTTAAAAGAGTAAACATGGGTGGGGGAAACCACTAGTGTTTTAGTGTTTATCAGAAATATAATTTGTGGTCGTTTCCCAGATGCCAGCATTACTGTGGTGAAATATTTCAGAAAGAAAAATCAGTATTTGCATATATTCTCTTTACTTAAATATATCTTCCTCAGACCTTTATCCCACTCCCTCTGCGGTATATGCATGTCTTCCTCTCTCTGCCCTTTGGGCTCTTTGATGAAGGCAATGATATTTTTGCATCATGTGCTACTGTGTACAAATAACGAACGCTGACTAATGACGGTAATAAGTGTACTGAGATAACAGGGAACTTGACAAGACAGACAATAACGAAGGTAAGATAATATGACAGGTACATCTTTGGGCACATGCTCTGACAATCTTATTAAAGTCACCGGAGTCCTCGCTCCTACTCGAGACTCTTCATCCTCTGAGGATGTTGACATAGGGTGTCACGAAGGTGAAGGATGACAGTACAGTTTGTCAATTAAACAAGGTTTTGAAAAAGATATGAAATATTACATATGTATCTCTCCTATTAATTTAAAAAATAAGCAGGACAGAATTAACACTTAATCCTTAATTAAATCGGAGAGAACAGATACATGATACAAGTGACTATAAAAGTCGCCTTTAAAGAACCAACATATCCCAAATGTGGGGGAAAAAACAATCCTTGGGGGTTAGATTACTGTGTGGACACATAAACTAAAGTATCAGGAGAGCAGAATTTTGAAAGAAGCGACTTTCTAAAATTACATGTTCTTCCTACGTAGGGGTGCTCATTTAACTTATTATTGTGTTGGGAGTCACAGGCCAGGCTGGTTCTTTACTTTGGGATACATTTTAGAAATATCAAATTTCTTAAAACATTAAGTCAGTAGGAAGGACATACGTGCTGGAAGGAATGAATGCCACCTTCCATGCAGCTGTCTGGCGGGGGGTCTCAAATTAAGACATTGGTTGGGAATCGGAGAATCAGGACAGGTTCTGCTGCAAGAGAGAGCCCAGGCCCCTCTTCAAGTGTTTAAGAGTGGTCACCCTACATCTTAATTTCAAAGGCTGGCCTGAGGTTTGGGTTTTTAAAAAATTATTTGTTTTTTAATTACATAAAAGAAATAGTACACTTACTACTTCTACTAATAGCCTCCTAGTGAGAGACAAATGTGTAAATCTCTTCCCAAATTTAAACTACTAAGATTTAATTCCATAAAAGAAATAGACCACCCAATAAATTCTACTAACAGCCTCCAAGTAAGAAAGACAAACTTCCAAATATCTCTCCAAATTTTAAAGCAACAAAAGCAAAGATAGACATGGAGACTCCATGTAATGATAAATCTTCCACACAGCAAAGGAAACCACCAGTGGAGTTAAAAGGCAACCTACAGCTGGATCACAAGGTAGTCTTATTTTTACGTTCTCTGAGGAACCTCCATACTGTTTTTCTTAATTGCTGTATCAATTTACATTTGCACCAACAGTGCAGAAGGGTTCCCTTTTCTCCACATCCTCATCAACACTGGCCATCTTTTGTCTTTTTGATAAAAGCCATTCTCACCATAGTGAGATGATGTCTCACTATGGTTTTGATTTGTATTTCCTTAATGACTAGATTATGTTGAGCAGCTTTTCATATACCTGTTGGCAATTTGTAAAATCTTCTTTTGAGAATGTCTGTTCAAGGTCTTTGTCCATTTTAAAATTGGATATTTGACTTTTGCTATTGAGTTGTATGAGTTCTTCTTTTTTTATTTAAAGATCTTATTTATTTATTTTTAGAGAGGGAAGGGAGGGAGGAAGAGAGTGAGAAACATCAATGTGCAGTTGCTGGGGGCCATGGCCTGCAACCCAGGCATGTGCCCTGACTGGGAATCGAACCTGTGATGTTTTGGTTCGCAGCCTGTGCTCAACCCACTGAGCTACGCCAGTCCTGGCATGAGTTCTTTATATATTTTGGACACTAACACCTTATTAGATATATGCTTTGCATATATTTTCTCCTGTTCTATAGGTTGCCTTTTAGTCTGTTGACTTTTTCCTTTTCTGTATAGAAGCTTTTTAGTTTGATGGAATACCACTTGTCTTCTTTTTTTTTTTTTTTGCTTTTATTGCCCATCCTTTGCTGTCATCCAAAAACCCACTGCCCAGACCAGTGTCAAGAAACTTTCTATGTTTTCTTCTGGTAGTTTTGGGGGCTACAGGGCTTATATTTAAGTCTTTATTCTGATTTTTTAATTGATTTTTGACATAAGGGACCAATTTTATTCTTTTGCATGTGGATATCAAGTTTTCCCAACAGCATTTATTGAGGAGACTGTTCTTTCCCCATACTGTTTTTGGTGCCCTTGTTGAAGATCAGTTGACTACAGATGCATGGATTTTTTTTTCCTGGGCTTTCTATTCTGTTCCATTGGTCTGTATGTCTGTTTTAATACTGTTTTGATTACTATAGCTTTATAATATATTTTGAAATCAGGAAGTGTGATGTTTCTAGCTTTGTTCTTCTTGCTTAATGTTGCTCTGGCTATTTGGGGTCTTTTGTGGTTCCATATGAATTTTAGGATTGTCTTTTCTATTTCTGTAAAGTGTGTCACTGAGGTTTTGATAAGAATTGCATTGATTCTGTAGATCACTTTGGGTAGAATGACCATATTAGCAATATTCTTCCAACCCATGAAATCATGGGTTTCTCTTGAGTTAAGTATAGCATTTTAAATTCTCCAGCCCCATAAAATATCTGTGAAGAAGTATAAACAACTATGTGCCAACCAGCAAGAACCTTGTGAAATGTTTCTTTGGGGATTATCAATGGTAGACAGTAACCTTTCCAATGGCCTTAATGATCTAGATTTGCACTTGAGGTGTCATAACCAGCCCCCTGCCAGAATTACAAGCCATAGGAAGGACAGACAGGGCTCAGATCGAGAGGGCCACAGTGCTGAGGGGGAGTACCGAGGCCTGGGTGGAAGTGCGTGCTGAGCACCAGCAGGGGCAGATGTAAAAAGCAGAGTAGTGTGTGTTCACTGTTTTTGGCTTCCACAGCATCTGATAAGTATTCTGCCAGACAGCAACGGAAACACAGTGACTACAGCGACTTCACATGGTCTTGTCTAATCTCCTGGCTTCATCGGCCTTCTACAAGTCTGACTGCCCTAAGCAGAAATAATCCCCATTCCACACTGATCTTTATTTTTATCTTTTCTTGCAAGTCACCCACATTAAGAATCAGGACTTGCATGCGTGTATACACACATACATATATATGTGTATAATAAACCTATTTGGAGAAAAACATTATTCCTTTAAAATGTTAATTTTGGACACTCCATGTTCATATATATAGGAGAAGCAATGGTGAGCAACATCATAGCTAAAGCTTAATAATATGATACCCCAGGTTGTCTTTTCCATTTCATCATATTGCATTTAACTTATTTTATATTACTGTTAATTCAAAACAATATTCAAATTTCTAAGCACTTAAAATGTGAACACAGACACTGCTGTCAAGTATAAGATAACATGATATTTGGGTTTTATTTCATTTAAACTCACATGAGTTTGATTTTTAAAAAGCCCATTTGTAGCCCTGGCTGGCATAGCTCAGTGGATTGAGCATGGGCTGCGAACCAAAGCATCACAGGTTCAATTCCCAGTCAGGGCACATGCCTGGGTTGCAGGCCACGGTCCCCAGCAACTGCACATTGATGTTTCTCTCTCTCTCTTTCTCCCTCCCTTCCCTCTCTAAAAATAAATAAATAAATCTTTTTAAAAATTCTGAAAAAGAAAGCCCATTTGTAACAACACAGGTCTTAAGATGAGAAGAATCTACTTTTGTGTTGGAATTTCCAGCTGCCATGAGAAGTGGTTTCAAAATAACCACCACCACCACCAAAGTCCCCATGTCACACTGTGTGCTCATTTACTAGTCATTCAGCAGAGGCTGCTCAAGCTTCCATAAGGCATCTTATTAATATGAGACGTGGGGACAGGTGAAGGCAGAATGGAGGGAGAAGAGAAGCCGGGGACATGGGAGGCTCGGTCCCTGATTATGACATTTCACTGACTGTTAATATAACTAGTTTAAAAAAATAGTCTTTAATATATAGTTTATTTTTGATTCTTATTAAAAACTGATATATTAAAATGTCTCTATATAGGCCTTGCTACAATTTTAATCATGGAAAACAATATACTAACAAATTGAATGTTTCTCATATAATTAAATCAGAGAATTTTACAGCTGTAAGACAACTTACGGACCATGTGGTTTAACTCCAAATTTCATACTACACCTATTTTTATTTGTTGGTTCATTTTGTATTCTCAAATGCGAGTCAAATGAAGATCACAGGACTTGAATTTGTCTGTATCCTCAAAAGGAAAGAAAAGACCACTTTCAGCAGGAAAACTGGCCATTCCTTCCCACCAGTTTATCAAATGCAGAATGTCTGCTCTGTTGGCCGGGACTGAGAGGTTCACTACTATTGCTTTATGTCAGTAGGTCTTGAATCAGTAACTTTATTAAATATTACAAGGTTCACCTTATAGTGTTTTCATTGCTGTATCAATTCACATTTCAGGATTCACTGCTTTCATATTACTTTGGCAGCAATTACATCTATTAATATGCCATCTTTCATTTACATGCACAATGCAAGTACCTGAAACTCTAAAATCAACCAGTCAGCAAAGACAACCTTAAACAATATTTTAAGTATCTACTCACTAAACTCATATTTTAAAGTGTCTACTCACTAAAGTTTTCTTTTTGTTTAATTTGCCTAAGTAGCCAGGTATCTGTTGTCATTATTATATGTAATCTTGATTTTATTTTATAGAGCTACCTGAATATACCAAGTGAAACACCAAATACTTTAATTTGGAGGAAGTAGAAGAAATACAGAGGATTATACTGTATTCTGTGGTGCATGAAAACACAACTGCTCTTATGTAACTAACGCTGCCTGGGAGCTAAGGAAGAAGCAAGAGCTTTCCTTGGTCCCCACAGTCATGCCCGGCTTTTCCATTGCATCGTGACCTCTACAACTGGGCAAGAAAAAGAGTCTTGGTGTGGATTCAGAAAAAAAATCCATTTAAAGGTAATGTGTAATAACAAAAGTAGTGGCTACCAGGAAACTCAATTTTTTTTCTGATGCAGAAGCAGAGGTTTAGAGAGATGAAGAAATCTGACAAGGTCACACAAATAACAAGCAAGCTCCTGAGGGCAACGGCTGGGGCTTCGTTGTCATTCTGTCCAGAGAGCCTCAGATGTGGGGCGTCCTCGGTGCTGGAGGGGTGCCTGTGTCTCACTTCTAATGTCAGAAGCTTTTTGTTTAGTTTCAAGTCTGCTCCAGAAATTAGCTTGCTCTCTCCTTCTCAAGTTAGGATGGGGACAGTTCTTAAAATGAGAGGTCGAGTTACAATTATTTTCTCTCTAAGTTATGTTGACAATTTATAGGTTAATATTCTTTTAAAAAAGTGGTATATTTATTTTTAAAATGATGCCCCCAAGAGAGACAATGATCTTCCTTGTGATCAATTCTCTATTAAATCCTTTAAGTAACAATAGAAAAAAAAAAAAAAGACCATGTTATATAACATAGCAAAATATATAGCTTTCCTATATTGTTTTGTTTTTCCCCTTCTAAAAAAACAAAAACAAAAACCTTAAGAAACAAGCACCTGTCTGGAGTTAGGCCCAGTTGATTTTTCTTTTTATTTCACCTTGGTGAATGCTTTCGCTAAAGGTGTAAGACACTCTTGGCTTCACTCTGAAATAAAATTTGGCAGCTGTTCAACACCACAGAGCAACGTTACATAACAAGGCAGTTCAAGAAACAAGAAAGAAAACCACACTGAAATGAGGCTTTGGTGCGTGGGCTTGTGGTTGGGCAGAACACACTTTTACCAACATAGAAAAGAGTCAATGGTGAGGCCATGTGAACAATTATTATGTAAATGCTCAGGGTTTTTCCCACAATAAATCTCCGAACTGTATGTGCTCACACGGCACAGCAGTGACCTTCCGAGTGCACGTCTGTGTGGGAGAGAGCTGCCTGCGCCACGGAGTCTGAATGCTTGTGGGGGTGTTCTCGGAAGCCAAGTGTGACCCCCCTCCCTTTCTCTCTCTTTAAAACAAAATAATGCCACCCCACAGAAACATTTTTTAAATAACAAAAAGTAATTTCAATGGAGAGAATCAAATTCTGAGACTTCTGACCTTATTAGCAATTCTAGAACACATGTAACCAACTCACCATCTAACACAAGCGTTATTTAGCATACCTTTTTGTTTTAAACAGCATGCCCAAGCTGGTTTTTAATATTTTAGCTCCAGAGAAGGAAGGAGAGTTACTTTTTAACATGATTTATTTATTTATTTATTTATTTATTTAAGAAAAGACAAGTATCTTTAAAACAGTGTGAGTGAGTACCAAGCTGAAAGTCACAGTGGGCCCGAGTCAGCACATTCTGGCTCCTCATTAAAGCCATGTGCTAGATTAAAATGGAGAAATACAACCAAAAAAAAAAATAGAGATTAGATGCTTGTTTATGCAAACCTTTGAAAAGACCTATTATTTACTTTAATCAATATTGACAGAAAGCATGTACAATGAACTTGACTTAGCACTAAAATGGCCCCCTTAATAGGTCAATCTGTTCCTGCTGAACATACCAGAGGGTACATCTTTGGAGACTTAAAAATCTCAGCCATTTCTATACAGTATGCTTAGTTTCTTGCTTAGGAACCTAAATGGTATTTCTGTGAACTAACAAACATATATAAACTTTGTATTTGCAAAAGGATTTACTTGGGATCATTTTCCTGATACAACCCCGGCAAGTCCAAGTTGTGTATCGGGCAGGAAGAGACTGGGGCCTAGTAACCTGCATGTGTTGTGCAGATTCGAACATGGAGGATGTGGGTGAGACGGGACACGACTGGCTGGAGGGTGAGGCCTTATTAAGATTGAAGAGGGAGAAGAAAATGTCACTTGGTTTACCTTGAAATCTGTACATAGTCCATACATTTTGAAATTCATATTTTATCCTGGAATAACCTGAATATCATAAAAATCTATTCCTCACTATGGTAAACAACAGAACATGTTGGGGGCTCTGTATTTAGCATCTGAGTGAAATAAATGCTGGTGTTAAAAACCAGGACGAATGGCAAATTCGGAATAAAATTTCCTACTACAGAGCCTGGTGCATTCTATCTACTGAATAAATGTTGAAAAAAGTAATAAACAAATGGAAAAGCAGGGTTTCCAGCTTTATCATGTTTTGAAACTAGATATTCCCAATATAAAAACTAATGACATGTTGTCTAAACTAAAAATACTCATGTCTCTGGAACTTCATCATAAAGTTGTTTAACTACTGGGAAGTTGCTAGAGAAATGCCAGTGCCTCCGTTCACTCAGTACATGGAACTGGGTCTCATGCATGGCCTCACGTTGTATGTTCTGTGAGTTAGGTTGCAAAAAACAGAAATTCAAATGCTATAAATACAGGCCAGATCTACAAACAGTCTGAATCAACACACCTATCATTCCGATGAAAGATGATTAAAACTCGGTTGGTAAAAGACAGTAACACGGTGAGTTAAAACCACACACACAAGGTGAAAACAAACACTCAAAACTGAGAGAAGCTGCCAGCGTCAGCAGCATCAACATTCCCATGGCAGTCAGGCTCCTTTCATCGTGGTCAATTCATGAACGGGGGAGAGAAGACAGAAAGGAAGGCAAATGCAGACCATCTGCTCCGTCCAGATGCAACAGCACATGACTCTCACATCCACAGCTTTTTACCGGAAACTAACGGAGATCAGGTCTGATCTCCCCTCAGAGTACCCCGAAAAGAGAGTTAGACCGATTTACATCACATAAAAACAACACCAAAAATATTAAATGAGACCTTTCAAATAGCAGTCAGTACTTTCACCACTGAAATACACTGATTAAACAGAATACGAAATCACCATTAGAGAAAATGGGGTTGGATTCCATTAGCTGTATTCTGCTTAAAACATCTTCATTCCTTAAACAGCAAGAACATTTTAGTCCAGTCATCCTAGTTTTAAAAAGACATCAGCTGATAGTCCTTTAATACTGTGTATTTCAAGGAATGTACATTTCTTTTCTTATAAGAAAAGGTTAAAAAATATGCTTACCTTAAAATTGTGAACCTTTTCATATTTTGGAATTTGCTCATTTTCTTTCAGAGTTGCTCTTCTAACAAGTGATGTCAACTGCGAATAAGCAAAGAGTTTCAGAGGTTGCCAGATTGTCACAGACGACTTTTGAGAACCCAGTTTCATTCCCAAGGCTGCTATCAATAAATCTTGCTGACGGCCCTCTTGTTTTGATTTGTGAACTGCAGGTTTATTAGTTTTCCTACCCGACCAAGACTCTTTGGATGGCATTTTTGGAATTCACAGGAAAGAATAAAACCTATATTGATCTATGTCTGTCGATGAACTCTGCTCAGCTAACAAATGAGCATTCTGCCAGCCAGCACAGAGCCCTGCCCTACAGAGAGCTGCAGAGAAACATCACAGAGGTGGAGGAGGATGATGAAGCACTTCTTAAAAAGAGGTCGACTAACCAGAAAAATTCTTCTTTCTTCTTTTTTTTTTTAAAGGGCTCTATATTTAAGCCTCTGAAAACTTGAGTCTGAACAGAAATAGTCGATGCTAACATACAAAACATTCAGCATCTCTCTATCCCTTTTTAAAAGCCATCCAATTCTGACAAATGATACATTTCTAAAAGCTTTCTTCTCTATTGAATGTATTAACATCCATTCTGAATGAAAGATGCCTACATACTGCCTGCAATCAGTTTCTAGCGACAGACACCCTGTGCAGCCCCTAGCTGAGGGTGGGGGAGGGGAGGGATTTGACAAGGAAGGCTGGATTAGACTGGTTACCGTAAGAAAGGAGACAACCAATGAAAATCAAGCAACAGTATTTAAGTACTGTATTCCTCAACTCTGTCTCTGTTTCTCCCTCCTCTCATGTAAGATTTTCTTGCTGGCTCAAGGAAAAAAGAAAACCCACAGTGGGAAGACAATGAGCAATGAATGAGTCATACATCATTACAAAATGGAATATATTGTTACCTATTAAAAGCACAGGCAAATTAACATGCAGCACCTGGTTTTAAAAAGAATGCACCACTGCCAGGTGAATTATGAAAGGTTGATCTATACCCCACTTTGTGCATATGGACTGGGGTTAGTTAACTAAAACCAAATTTTATTAAAGATGAGCAATAGCTGATATGCATTTTGATTACAAATAAAAGGAGTTTAACTAGGTACCATTTTCATGTAGAACAAGGAGCATGCATATAATACTGCTAACTCTCGAGGGGTCAGTTTTGTCTCCCTACCATGAATCAGTCATTTTGTTGCTGGTCTATACTTACACAGACCCATGTTTTAATTCTTAGTCTCAATATTCATTATTCAAAAAGCTTGAAGCCAGGACATAGTGGGAGCCGGCTGGGAACAACTCCTCATGTATGTACACAGGTCTCAGATGTGGTGTAACTGTGCTTACAGCAAGGACCCTTGGAAGTTTGTGGGGTACAAAGGGGGGTGCGAGGGTGCTCGTGGATTGAAAGAATTAATTTTGTTAAAATGTCCATACTACCCAAAGCAATCTATAGAGTCTGTGCAATCCCTGCCAAGATACCAATGACATTTTTCACAGAACTGGAACAAATAATCCTTAAGCTTATATGGAGCTACAAAAGACCCTGAATAGCCAAAGCAGTCCTGAGAAAGAACAAAATTGGAGGTACCATGCTCCCTGATTTCAATCTATACTACAAAGCTAAAGTAATCAAAACAGTATGATACTGGCACAAAAACCAGACACACAGCTCACTGAAACAGATTAGAGAGCCCAGAAATAAACCCATGCTTATATTGTCAATTAATCTATGACAAAGGAGGCAAGAATATACAATGGGGAAAAGGCAGTCTCTTCCATAAATGATGTTGGGAAAACTGGACAGATACATGCAAAAAAAAATGACCACATTTTCTTACACTAAATACAAAAATGAACTCAAAATGGATTAAAGACTTAACTGTAAGACCTCAGACCACAAAATTCCCAGAAAAAAAAAGTAAACTGTTTGACATCGGTCTTGGCAATATGTTTTGAATGTCTCCTTAGGCAAAGGCAACAAAAGCAAAAATAAATGACACTGCACTGGACTGAAAAGGTTTTGTACAGTGAAAGAAACCATCAACAAGATGAAAAGGTGACCTACTGAGTGTGAGAATATATTTGCAAATGATAGCTCCCATGAAGAATTACTATCCAAAACATATTTTAAAATCCATACAACTCAACATCAAAAAAACAAATAAAAAATGGGCAGATGACCTGAATAGACATTTCTCCAAAGACAAGCAGATGGCCAACAGACACATGGAAAGATGCTCAATATCACTAATCAACAGAAAAATGCAGATGGAAACCACAATGAGATATCACCTCACACATGTCAGAATGGCTATCATCAAAAGACAACAAATAAGTCTTGGCAAGAACATGGAGAAAACGCAACCCTTGTGCACTGGTAGTGGGACTGTAAACTAGTGCAACCACTAGGGAAAACCGTATGGAAATTCCTCAAAATATTAAAAATAGAACCACTGTACAATCCAGCGATTCTACTTCCAGGTAGTTAAATGAAGAAAATGAAAACAGTAATTCAAAAAGACATATGCACCCCTATGTTCATTGCAGCATTATTTATAATAGCCAAGATATGGAAGCAATCTAGGTGTTCACTGATGAATGGATAAAGATTTGGTGTGTATATGTATATGATGTATATGTATAATGGAATATTACCCAGCCATTAAAAAGAATGAAATCTCTGACATGGATGGACCTAGAGAGTATGTTAAATGAAATATATGTCAGACAGACAAGACAAATACCACATGGTTTCACTTATATGTGGAATCTAAAACACAAAACAAATGAACAAATAAAATGAAGCAGAAACAAACTCATAAATACAGAGAAGAAACTGATGGCTGCTGAAGGAGAAGGTGGTGAGAAGATGCAAAGACAAGGGGAAAGGAATCAAGAAGCACAAACTTCCAGTTATAAAGTAAGTCACGGGAATGTAGCATACAGCACAGGAAACACAGTCGCTAACATGGTTATAAATATGCATGGTGACAGGGGGTTATCAGACTTACTGTGATCACTTCATAAGGTATATAAATGTTGAATCACTGTTGTATATATGAAACTAATATAACACAGTATGTCAACTATAATTTAAAATAAATTTAAAAGTTAAAACAATTAAAAATAGTTTTTGGAAATACATTTTTTAAAAAAGAAAGCGGGATGGCTGGGTAATCCACTCAAACACACCTGTGTTTAAGAGCAGTACCTCTACTTGTCACGAAGGTGCTACTGGAAGCTTGCTTTCTCACACCGGTTCCTTAAATGTCTCCCATCTGTCTCCTCATACTATGGTAATTAAGTGTAAACCATTATGATTCTAATATTACACTGTATTTAAAGAATCTAAAACTCTCTATTTAAATGAATTCAGTCTATTTGCTTAGTGCAAACAATCTATCCCAGATTTCATAATCTGCAGGGGGTATGTGCCCAGTGCAAATTCTCATTTAATTAAGGCATGAAGAGGTCCTTAAACTATGCTAAGTATTGGAAATACTGAATAATTGATTTTCTCAACATTCTCCAATTTTTTAATTTACTTGAGTCTATAGTCCCTTCTTTTTTAAAGTTTATCTTTTAAAAAATGTCTAAGTTATTATAGAAGTTAATGTTTATATCTACAAATATTTTATTTCTATAAATGTATGCTCTCATGTGATTAATATGAGACAAAAAATGCTCCTGTTTCAAGAGGAAATACAGTGGAAAGAATTTTCCTTGCCTAACTTAAATTCCTCTTCAGCTGAGACCTAGATAGTCATGTGATGACTAAAAATATAAAGGCCAACTGACTCTTCAGTCACGTGCAAACTGAAGTGAAGCCACCCAGGTTCTTAGTAGGCACCTGATAAAAACCCACTCCAATGGCAAACTTAACTCTAATTTTTTTCTCCAACCATGTTTAACAAAATGTTTAAGTTACTAAGTTAAAGAAAACAATCACTCATATAACCCAGGTAAGCCTTCTCTTTCTTTTTCTTTTTTTTTTCTGAGTATTTCTGACCCAGCGTTTTTATTATAGATCATCCCCAGCCACTCAGGCTATAGTAAATAAAATTTAACCAAAGCATAAAAATATTAATGGGAGAGTCATCCAAGAAAAAGACAGACTCATAGAGAGCAGGCTGACAGCTGTTGAGGGGGTGAGCGTTGGGTGGGTGGAGGGATCAAGCAAAAAAAACGGAAAATGAGAAAAGCTCATGGACACGGACAACCGTGTGGTGACTGCTGAGAGGAGATGGGTACGGGGGTATAAAGGGTGGTGGACGGAGACTTGACTTGGGGTGATAAACATATACTACAGTGTACAGATGATGTGCCCTAACACTGTGCACCTGAAACCTGTACAGTTTTGTTAACCAGTGGGGAAAATGTAGACAACTGTACTTGAACAACCATTTTAAAAAAGTGAAAAAAGTAAATTAAGAAAAAAAGAAATACTGGATTAACTACAACTGAGGCAATTACCTAGGGTAGTAAGGAGATATTAAACAGCTCTGGCAAGAAAGTTCTTAGCTACTCCCAGATGGCTGGGGTGTGGTCACCATTATGCCTTCAACAACTGCAACTGCATTTCTATATTTTGCTGAAAAGCTCTCAAGTCATAAGAACTGCTAATTCTACAATTCAGAACCAGACAAATGTATACTATATGTCCATATCTATCTACTTAGAGAGTTATAGTAGCTATAGATTATGATGATCATTTACTGATTATTAAGTACTTATATGCCAGGCACCCTGTTAAACACTTTCCATACAGAATCCATCAAATCCACCAAAAAATGCCTATGAGGCATTTATCTTATCCTCATTTTATAGTTGAAAGAACTGAGGCCTACAGAAGTTTAACTTCCCAAAACTGTACAGCTAGCAGGCAGTGGATAAGAGCTGGGCTCTTGAACACTATACTATACCCACCCAAGTGAGAGGAAACTAGAGTCTGAGGGTAACTGTTTTCTTCTATCTATTCAAGGTGGTTTCTCTAGTTATTTTCTTTTCAATTTTGAAGAATAGTAATATAAGGCAAGACAGAGCCAGCGACAGTAACAGTGGATGGTAAGAGAGTAATAGTAACTAAGATCTCTAGACCTCAGCTTTAGCACACAGTACATGCAGTAGACAGTGCAGCCTTGTAGACTCCATCAAACGCCCCCTCCTCCACAAAGGCTTTGATGATTTGCACCAATTAGATGTGGTGTCACCCTTCTGTGAACCTCAGAGCCTTTCACTTGTTCATTAGATATGAGACAAACCACATTGTACCTTACATCACGGTTAACCTGTGTAGCTGTTTACATAGAATTTGCATCTTATATATTTAACATAAATCTTGAATCTAGCACAGTGGCTTGTACAAATAAAGATTCAACACACACTTCATTAAAAGAATAAAACCAAATGAAGGCAGCTATTTTATTGAGGGAGGGGGGAAGACAGTGTGTTATAATAAAAAAGATGGGATTTGAAATCAGAGCACTGAAGTTTGAATCCTGACCTTAGATTAGTTTGGTGTCTTGGTTTCCTCATCTACACACTATGGATAATCATACCTACCTAACATGTAGGTATGTTACTGGGAAGTTTATAGAAGATGAAACATAAAAGAGGAAAAGACTGTATGAAGACAGAAGACACTCACTAAATGACAGCACTTTGGGGGTGCTGTACCAAATGTTTGCTGCAGGGTATGCTGTGTAGTGTCAGACAAAGGTTTCTGCCGTCCAGGAGTTTGTAGCTTCACCCTCCTTTCGGCTTACACCATACAAACATGACTGGAAATTCCACCCTCCCCTTTATTTTGTGGTCTCTACCAAATTTCCCAAATTTTAGTTGTAATCCTATCTTCTAAAAGGTGTAAAATGACATGTATATTAGTTGAGGAGACAGGATTGGGACGGGGGTGGAAGGCCGAAAGGAAAGGAGATTCTCTGCCTTTGTTAAGAGACCAGGTAACACCCTGGCTGGCGTAGCTCAGTGGACTGAGCGCGGGCTGGGAACCAAAGCGTCCCAGGTTGGATTCCCAGCCAGGGTACATGCCTGGGTTGCAGGCCATAACCCCCAGCAACCGCACATTGATGTTTCTCTTTCTCTCTCTCTCCCCCTCCCTTCCCTCTCTAAAAATAAATAAATAAAATCTTAAAAAAAAAAAAAGAGTCCAGGTAACAACGCTGAATGCTTCATATCACTGTTCTATTTGTTAGTTACAACAATTCTGGAGGTGTATTGTATAGTGGACATTTTATGGAAGATGAAATGCTCAGAGTGACGCTCAAGATCATAGTCAGGAAGATCTGAATCCCTCTCTGTGTATGTATGTGTTGGCTTCAAAGCCTGGCAGCTGTTTCTGCTACCTTTAATGAGAGGAGGAGATAAACCCGAGGTGTTCGGGTTACAGTCCCCTCATATTCTGGTTCTATGAAGTAGAAGGAAATGGCTTCACTGCGTGGGGACAGGGCACATATCCCACAAGATCACTCTTGCTGGAAACACCACCAGTACTTAGCTTTTTATTTTGACTGGAAATCTTTGGCCTGTCTTAGACTCTGGCCATCCTTACACGGACATCGCTTCTGTAATGTTCACCTGAACGATGAAGAAACAGAAGCTCTGGGAGATTAAGAACCTTGCCCAAGGCCAACTGACTGGCATGTGGTGAGAAGACCACATATCTGTGTGACTTTCAGTCTGTGTCTTTTCTCCTATCCTGCCTCTCACATTATCTACGGTCAAATGCAATTTTTGAAAGGCTACCTATCACTTGAATAAATTTCTAGATCATTTATATTCTAGCATGCCTCAGATCACTAGCCATTTCAGTACTGCTTACATTTGAATTTACAGTATCTACCAGATTCATCATTTAATCAAAAATTTCCAAATGCATTTGAAAATAAACATTAGAGACTTCTATACAGAACTCTATAAATTCCTTAAGTTATACAGAGATCAATAACTTTTTATGTTGCACAGAAGCTCTTACATCTTCCCAGGTTCCAAATTTTTATGTTACTGGCATCAGTTACATCATAATTCCTAACTCAGTCTTCATTACACAGCTCATCTAGCATTAACTTAATATCCATGTAAACAGACAGCAATAAGGCATGCTGATGCATTCATTTCAGTGGACAATAAATTTAAATTACACTGTAGATACTGCCAAACTGCACAGTTTCACATGTCCTCTTATAAACATAAGACATTTGAAAACAATGCAAATAAAAAAGTACAGCTCTGCATCACTATTCTTTCAAGAAACAACAGAATGACCAAATTCTGCAAGTGACCATTCTGAGGGGGCTTTTCGCACTCTGCACGAGGAACACCAGGCCCGGGAGGAGTGGGCAGTGGCACTCAGCCTGGTTTCCGAGCCTCGTTCTGACCGACACCAGACAAGCCTCTGATTTTTCCAAGTCCCAACTGCACCAAATGAATCCCACAGTCTTCTCTACATTTTTAACAGAATTCAGAAGGAAAAAGAAAGGTTCACATTCTGCACACAAGGATGTAGAGCTCGGTGTGCTTCCGTGGGGAAGGCCAGCCTGGCTATCTCCACAGAATCTCTGCAGGGTCACGCTGCCCAATATACTGCGCATGGACTTGTCCAGTACTGTCCTGCAGGCTCGGAAACTCATCTCTCAGCCCAAGGGGGTCATATTTATTTCTCAGAGAGAGAGACTGACAGTATAATATCAAGATCATAAAATTGATAGGTGAAAGGAAAACGATGGTTGTCTAGTTTATACTAAAATATGAGATACAAAGTGGTGTATCTCACTTTGAACCACTGGTTCTTTTTTTGATAGAACACCTACATTGGAAACAAAAAAATTAGGATGCTGATAAGAATGGATCAGAACAAGTGGAGTGCGTTTCATGAACTGAATTATTTAATGCATAGAGTTAAGACATCTGTTGAATCTTCTACAATTAGAACAGCCTTGCCAATGAACTAGAACACACAGTGTCCATTTTAAATCGGTGCTTACTTAGATGGACACAAGCAATTTCTACATTTTTAAGTCTCCTTTTTCCAGGCGTCTCTTTACTATGATTTTTTATATTTCTACTCAAATATCTTGGATGGTAATCTTAAAGTTAATTCATAAGACAGTCTTATTTTTTTCCACTTGTAAGTTCTTAAAGAATAATAGATTATAGGCCTGATGTACTGGTAACAGTTTACATAATAAGATATAACAAAATAAATGGCCGATGTTTTCCTGTCCTGAATTATGTATGTAACACAAGTTAATATATATGTAATATATATAAAATTACATAATAAGAGTAAAATATTCTAGTCTAACACTCTCCAGTTTTTGGCCACTGGCAGTGATGGTTTGTATCGTGATAACATTCTTGGTTCCTCTAAAGAGGAGCTGAAATTAGCCTCTACGGGAATGTCTTATTTCTGCCCCCTAAATGAACTTGAAGGAATTTTTAGGGAAATGTGCCATTAACATTTTGGCTTTTGTTTTACCCAAATTTTTGACACCTATTAGCTGAGAGACTTAAAGAAACATTACTGTTCTGTAACAATAGAGGAGATGAAATCAAAAAAGCTCTTAAAATCCAGTGTAAAATTCTTGTATCATAAATGTTTTTACTATTCCAAAAAGCTTTTAGCGCCCTAGCTTGCGTAGCTCAGTGGATTGAGTGTGGGCTGCGAACCAAAGCATCACAGGTTCAATTCCCAGTCAGGGCACATGCCTGGGTTGCAGGCCACGGCCCCCAGCAACCGCACACTGATGTTTCTCTCTCTCTC
This sequence comes from Phyllostomus hastatus, assembly GCF_019186645.2. Taxonomy (NCBI): domain Eukaryota; kingdom Metazoa; phylum Chordata; class Mammalia; order Chiroptera; family Phyllostomidae; genus Phyllostomus; species Phyllostomus hastatus. The sequence continues at coordinate 16,513,849 of NW_025333498.1, read as the reverse complement.
TCTCTCCTTCCCTCTCTAAAAATAAATAAATAAAATCTTTAAAAATTTTTTTAAAAATTTTAAAAAAGCTTTTAGCTGTAGTATATATATGGAATACAACTATTGGGTTGGCCAAAAAGTCTGTTTAGTTTTTTCCATAAAATGAAAGACACATTTTTTTCATTTTTACCAATAACTTTATTGAGTTGGATATTTTAAGTATGTTGGCTATCTCCTGCTGTAGGCTTCCAGTGAGTAGAGGCCAGTGGTGCTGCTAAACATCTTCCAATATACAAGACAGCTCTACAGCGAAGAATTACTTGGCCAAAATGTCAGTAGCACCAAGAAACTTCGAAAACTACTTCAACACGTTTGATCAGTCACAGTGCCTTCTCCATACACTGCACAAATCTTTTTTTGTGTTTCAGTTGTGTTTTTACCTTTCTTGAAATAATAAAGCCTAATATGCCAAAAATATTGTGTATCTTCTTCCATCTTCAATATTAAAATGGCTGCACAAGAATTCACCAATTTTGATTAAGTTTTTTTAAGTGCACGCTGATGTGACAGCTGTCACAATACATCTAACGAAATTGCTTCGAATGAAGTTAAAGACAACTAAGCGCTACTGGAGCCATCGTATGGAACAAACATAACGGACTTACTGGCCAGCCCAATAAAAAGCATAATTCAGATTGATATTATTAGGAGTATTTTCAGATATTAAACTGCCATGTGAGATTATTTCAAGTTACTGCAGTCCAGCGAACATTTTACAATCACCACTTTAACAGAAGCAAGACACTGTATCAGAGTAAATGCTAGGAACTACATTTTCAGTTTTCTTTGGTGACTTCCATCTATTGGGCTGGGATGAAGTTGATGTGATTTGGATTTTTACAAGAACCTGTTACTGATTTTCTTTAACATAAGTTACATAAGCTTACTTCCTATGTGTGTAGTTTGATTAGAATATTCCAGTTATAATCTCTTTTAATATTCATGTTAAGCCTCAACTAAGGTAAATGTTGACTAACAGTATGAAGTATATTTGTGAAGTTCAAACATATTTTTGAAAACCTATTTTTATTACTTGACAATCCCAATTATGGCCTGAAAGTAGAAGATTGAACATGTTTGTACACAACCGTCCTGAGAAGAAGTGTAAGCACAGGCATAACTCACAGATGTGTTAACAGTTCTGCTCACTGCCAGGCATGGACTTGTCTTTGGAAGGACAGTGCTCTACAGCATGGTTTACATCAAGATAATGATGTTAAAAGAGTAAAAACAACTTGCATCTGGGCGTTTTCTAAAATAAACTTTTCATAATACGTCTACAGTATTTCATCCCATGAAATTTCTGTTAGTTCAAAGGATGCTAATGAAATTAAGAGAAAGCACTAATAACCCCTAACTTGAATACTCTCGTTCACATAAGAGATCGTTCGATTCATGTATACACTGTGTCCCAGAAGGAACTTGACAGCTTAAGAGCAATCTGAGGTATCTGGACCAGGCCCACAGATAAAGAGAACGTTAAAAAATAAGATACAGAAAGTCAGACTGCAAACAACTTCCTGTGAGGAGGAGGAAGATAAGATTAAAGGATAATTCAGCGACATTTTAATATTGAGGATCTTAGGCTGATAAAGTCAAATGCTATTCAAGGCTATCTGGCCAGATTAAGCTAGTGCTCTCCTACCCTTTCCACCAAAACGTCCCCAGGAGCAATCAACAGTGAACAGGGTGTGCAGAGACCCAGGGGCGGCTCCCCAAGCTCCCCATAGTGTACCCATGTAAAAGTGTTTTATACAAAAAATGTATTCGGTCAACTACTACTGAGTAAAGCTGATGCTCTAGGAAGCTGTGTCATATTTATGTTTAGATTTATGGGTCCCTGCTGAGCAGCAGGAAATACAAAATCTAGTCCAGAGAGCAGGCCTGGGTGACTGCGGGTGGCCTCAGGCCCTTTCGGGAGTAGGCCTGATTCTACCACCACACTGCACAGCGAGAAGTAATCTGTGCGGTAACTGCCTAATTAATCCTGTTCTAGTCCTACTTCACCAGAACTGTACTGAGTTCTTCTTCCTATTTGGTTAAAACAAAATACTAGAACAAAACAGAACAAAACCACCAGACCAGCTCTTAGAATGAACCCAAATCGTAGCACTTACGCAGAACTTCAGATTCTACAGAGCTCTCTAACACACTGTAGCCCCCATTTCTGTTTTTCAGAAAGAAGACTCAGCAGTGTTGTTAAGGCATTTGCTCACAGGCAGATAAATCAGTAAGGGAAGAAGCCACAATGGGAACACGGGCCCCCTGCCTTCACACCCTCTCCTCTGTCCACTCTTCCGTGCTTCCCGGGGACCTTGGCTTCTGATCACTCAACACGCGACAAGACTGGCTCTTGCCTTCTGTGAGAACCAGGGCCTCGAGACCCAGATGTATCACCGGGCAAATGCATCTACAGCTGAAAACACCCCCCCCCCCAACTCAGTTCTAGGCCTGACAGATGGTTCACAACATCCAGAGAGGTAAGTCAGCCTTAGTAATTAATTTCTGGCATTTTAAAAAGCCTTTTTCATCACTCTGATGAGGGTGGGTAAAGTGATATGTTGCTATTACTTAGATACATGCAGATTCTCTGTCAACTGTCTACCAGGGCTTTAGGAGAGTTACAGAGCTGCATGTCTTTTTTGGTTTTGTTTTTGCTCTAGCTTTTCCTGTTCCTTAAATAAAAACAAATCAACAAAACTCCCCTCCAAACCAATGAGTTGAGAGAATAGTCTCTTGAGCAACTAATTAAGTTGTCTGTAGGAATAGGTAATTAAGCTTTACATTAAAATTCACCAGACATACATAATTTACAAGGTGAAAGCCATTCCAATCTCATGAGTAAATAATTAACTAATTCTTATATTTATAACAGAAATTCCAGAATGGCAAATGCAGCAGTAATTACATAATTAGGATACATTTTATCTTTAAAGTAATATAGTGTAACAAAATAAGGATTCTGGGTTCTGGACATGTAGCTAAGAAAGTATAAATACTCACAAATTCAATAAAAGAAAATACAGAAATGTCAAAGTGCATACAGATGCTCCTTGACTTACAATAGGGTTATGTCCTGACAAACACGTCATAAATTGAAAATACTGTCAGTTGAAATGCATTTAGTATACACACTCTACCAGCCATCATAGCTTACTTAGCCTAGCCTACCCTAACTGTGCTTGAACACTTACATTAGCCTGCAGTTAGGCAAAATAATATAACAAAAAAACTATTTATAAAAAAAGTGTTGACTCGCTCATGTAATTTATTGAATACTGTACTGAAAGTGAAAAAGAAAATGGTTGAATGGGTATCATTTTCACACCACCATAAGGTCAAAAAAATGGTAAGCTGAATCATAGTAAGCTGGGAACCATCTGTATATACATCACAAGGCTCTCCTAAGTAGTTTTCATTCAATAAATATTTTATTTAGTATCTAACATGTTCTAGGCATTAGTGAAATTGTGGCCAATAGCAGAGAATAGGGTCCTATGCTGATTTTCACAAGGATTAGATATTAAACAAATATATATTTAATGAACTAATTATATTTGGGGTAAATATTAGATAGGTAATGGATTTTTTCCATCCTGTTTTAATCCTAATAGTCACATTTTCTTACAAAGATTGAATTCATTCATGAAATCCACGCCCGTGGCCTCCTTCTGAGCTGCTTCCTCCGCCCATGGCCCTTCTGGGGCTACAGCAGGTGACTCCCCACATCTCTCTGCCCCAGATCTCTCCCCTTCAGATACGCCAGTGCCTTCAAAAGCCTTCAAAATGCCCAAACCCCAGGGCAGTGTGCTGACCACCCCATGCAGTTATTTTATCAGAAACAATGCAGAGAGAGAACTGCTGTTTACAAACCCTCCTCAATCCATTTAATCACCCCTTCTATAAAGAGTTAAAACAAACAATTTTTAACTGAAGTTCAGTGTTATTGCTAGTGAAGTGACTAAAGCTTGGCACTCGAGTAAAGACTACCTGTGAAAGAATATCGGCTCCACTTACTAGTTATGAGGCCACAGAAGAAGTCTCCATCTGTAAATCAGATGTCTTCATTTGTAAATTGGAATAACGATAATACCTACCGCAAAGGGTGGCTGGGAGGGTGGGATGAGACAACCTACAGAGGATGTATGAAATATACATAAAGCACATATTTTCAATAGCTAGCATACAGAGAGCTCCCAAAGCTCTCACAGGTAGGCAGTGGTGGCGATGCTGATACTGCTGTCATCATTAGCATACTGGTCTTACCACCTAACATAAAGTGGGTGCTAAATCTTGAAAGAATGAGCACACCAATCCATAGTACATTGGATTCTCCTCACTCATTGATTTATTCTCACTGAATTCTCCACACTCATAGATGAATGCCTTTCTGAATGATTCCACCCTCCTGCCCTAAAAATACTATTAGGAGAGATTTAATGCAAAGAAAATGGCCATTCTTTCAAGTACCTTAGAGCTCATTTTTTTTTAAAAGCTGATCAGAGGTGCAAAGAGGAAGGGCACTTATTGTTTCCTCATTTGATAGCCAAAATGTACACAACAATGAACTGAAAACATGTTAAGAGAGAAAATCTGTAACAACACAGGTATCATAGCAACATAGTTAACTAAGGGATGAAACTGAATTGAAAACATTTGTTCTGTTACTAACAGGCGCCACCTGAAAGACAAAGGAAAGGGCGCCCGGGCTTCATAAACTGCAGTTTTCAATGCTAAACACTGTGGATCAATGTGGTTTACATTAATATGCAGGACACCAAAACAACGCTTACTGCAGGAATGGCACAAAGTGCCGTGAAAATTTATGAATAAAAACTATCGGTAATGATCAGTTGCAAGAAAATCTTAAGAGGAAAGGGAATTTGGGCAGTATCTACCATTAGTAAACCTAGTTTCAAGTTTATTTCTTCCTAAGAACTCCAACCCATAAGTTGTTATAAAACTGCAAGATGAGACTATTTTCAAATGCATGTCTTAATAAGGAAGACATTAAAATAAGAAGTTTGATGTTAAAGAATAACTGGCCTAAAATATTTCCTCCTGCAGATCAGCTGTAGATGTTTTTAAGTGGATGCTTTCATTACGTTTTCCTGTTGGAAATACCAAGCCATGACATCAGCTGAATAATGTCTCTTTGTTGTTTCCCTTTTTAAACAACACATGGAGTTTAATGCATTATTTTATACCAATGGTACTGATTTTAATTAATGATAGCCTAGTAAACTAGCTATTGTGGGTCATTTATTTTGACAATTCTAGCCCCTCCACCCAACTCTGTCTCCTCTGTTTTTTTTTTTCCTGCTGTAGGTTGTGTTAATTCATAGTTTTAAACCTCCACATTTGAAAACCTCTCCAAAAGAGAAAGAGCCTTATACCAAAAGATGTAAAGGTACCTGGGATCCTTTTAGGGATGGTTTTCTTAAGGAAAAATACTGAGTTGCTACATGGGCTAGCTGTTTTTTCCCATGGAATATCATTTTTCACTTGGACGAATGACTAATAAATTTTGGTTATTCAGATTTGGCATTTTTTTCAAAAATGAACAAAGTGAACCTGCCATCTCATGGAAGATAACTGATAGTCAATGAAAAAATTCAAACTTTCAAGAGAAAACAAGGTTTTGGGCATTTTTGTATCCACCACCCTGAACTTGAAAGCTTCCCACTACTTACATGACTGTTCTGATGAGATCAAATGCTGATATTGACAAATGTGATTTTTTGATAGCATATAAAGAAATATGTCAATGTTTGGAAGACCCACATAACTCAGTGAACCAATATTTTCCAAATTACCAATGCATGGTGCTCAGAGTCATGCATAGTTGAGAGATTCTTTCAGAGTTCAAAATAGACCAGTGGATTCTAGTGTAACCAAATGAGAAATGCTACAGATAGGGTTTCAAATTCCACACTGCAAGTAACATTTAGGAAACTACCACTTACCCAGTTTTGGTCTGATATCAAAGAGAAGTATCTACAATTATCGGAAAAGGCTACTAAAATACTCCTCTCTTTTCCAAACGCATATTTGTATGAGGTCAAACTTTCTTCACATACTTTAACCAGATTAACACATTACCACAGATCAAATGCAGAGGCACTTATGAAAATTCAGTTGTTTTCACAGTAGTCAGATATAAAGAGATTTACAAAAAAGTAAAAAGTACCACTCTTCTATTAACTAAATTTGTTTCATAAAATATTATCTCAATAATAATGCTATTATATTAATATGTAATGGGTTTATTATATTTAAATGAATTAATATATTAAGATATTTTTAAAAACCTGTTTTAATTTCCAATATAGTATTTATCAATAGATATAACCCCCATAAATTAAAGCTCTTCAAGGTCTCCGACAATTTTTAAAGTGTTAGGGGCTCCTGAGTTTAAAACTAAAATGTTTGAGAATCACTGATCTAGTCAATTAGTTGCAACATTTACTGTGCAACAGTATCTCTGTCCCCAGCTCCCCGCAATGCCATGTGTCTAGAAAGACTAATACATGTCGGGGCCTCATGTTGACTCTACTGAGTCAAAGAGTCTGCAGTTGTCTCTACTGTCAAAGTGTCACAGGTGAAAACACTGATCCCATTTGTCTCTTTAATAAAAAACTATGACTGCATATTTTAGAATATCCACACAATTTATTTATATTAAGTAGTTTTTTCATTTTCTTCATTATTTTATTTCTCAAAAGTAGTATCCTTAGTAATACCTTTTTCTTTTATTGCTACAAATGCAAATCTTTATTCATGTAATTGGTTTCCCTGCTTCTGAGAGATCTCATGGAAAATGATAAACTGTCAAACTGTATTAAAAAGCTGTAGGGGTTTGTTGTTGGTGTTTGTTTGCTTTATTTCTCTTTTTTTGCTTCTAAATTATAATAAACTGGGTACAGTAGGTTTTACATATAGTCTCAAGAGTACTGATTTGAAAAATACTTTAATTGCCTTCAAAAAATACCTTATTTAGGAGGTGACTGTCAATTCAGAGGTCTTTTGTCAGTTTCAAAGAGCTAAGTAAGCTTCCACTTTGACAATGAAATGCTAATAAGCACTTAGACTAAACTGATGAAAACCTGAAGACGTCAACCTGAATTTAAGTCAACTGTTGAAAGTATAAAAGTGTGCTGACTTAAGTATAATAAATGTGACATGCTTTATTACATTATAAATCTTAGCTACTAATATATAAATGAATTATGTTAATTACTTAATGTGGTTCAATTTCAAAAACTTTGAAGATATTGGTCCAGATCTCATTCTACCAAGTATGCCGCCATTTAAATTCGCATGTTGAATTATTGAGAGCTTTGCCCATTCATATAACTTACACTGTCACGTAATTAAAACTCCTTCCCAATCTTGTTGTCACTGTGACAGGAACGGAACTATGGGAATCCATGCATTTCTGTGCTACTTAAAGGTAAGGGAGGGAGGGTGGCACTTGACACCAGCAGTCACTGGAGAACTAAGCGACAGCATCAGGAAAAAGATTTTGTTTTGTTTAACATTTAAAAAATTCAATAGGTATAAGTTTTCTAATTCTGTAAACTGGAATTGTTTCTTCTTTTGCACGTCTGAGTTTACTTTAACAACCGAAGGTGAGAGTGGCGGCCCTGGAGTGCCGTGCCGCGCCGCACCTGAACCGCACTTCAGCTTCCTCTGGGCACGTTCCAGGACATTTCAGGCTCTCCCTTTGGAGCAGGCCAATCACTCAGACGGCGGCCGCTCAGCCTGAGCCCTAACACAGTCTGGGGGTTTTACAATGACACCAAGGGGCATTTGGTAATAGGGTCTGGCCTTCCTGATTTCACTTTTAAAAATAAAGGATGCATTCTTAAAACACATCCTAAGTATCTCTTCATAACTCTCCATATACCTATCACCCCGAAGACACCCATGTTATTATAATACTCACCCTCAAAAGTGTGCCATAATGATTAAATCAGATATCTGGTAAAGTACCCACTACATTTTCTGACATTCGGAAGTGTAATAATTGTTAGTCATTTCTGTTGTTATCCTTAGTTTTACAACCTCTAGTGATGTACACTGGGAAGCTAGAAGAGACCTTTAATTTCCTGAGACCAAAGAAAATTATGTGACTGGCTCAAAGACACAAGCCTAGTTAGCAGCAGAGCCAAGCCTATACTTAAATCTGCATGCTTTCAGTCTGTTCTGCCTCTTAGAATAGAAAGCTCTCAGAAGTACAGAATCTTGTATCTGAAAACCTCTTGAGGGTTAACAAAAAGAGCTTATGCGTAGCGAATTGTGACACCTAGAAGGTGTCATAGATGACACCTGAATGACACCTGTGAGAGGTGAGTCCTTCATTTTACAACTGAGCTTCAGAGAGGTTAATGATATGCTTCAAGTGATGTCATCAAGTCATAAGACAAGGATCCAGAACTGTTCCAAGACAATGCCTAATAAAAAAAGTTGGTTGTTTTAGGTATGTGAGAGAATGGTTGAATAAACAGGAGACGCTGTGGTAATAAAATCTCCTTTTGAAGTGCTTGTATTTGAGTAGTGAAGGTGGATCTTGTGGAAGACACATCTCAACAGTAAAAACAGAGGCATTGAGAGAGGAAAGGAAAGGCATAAAGGGCAGCTGAGCCAGGTGCTGTGGGCTGCTCCACGGCGACGACGGAGCACGAGTGTGCAGGATCACAGAAGTCCTTTCTGAGTCTTAACACAAGATCAAAAGATCAAATGTTAAAGATCCACTGCTATTTAAGCATTCTGTTACAGAGAAAAAAAATTAGCTTAAAAGTTTAGAAGATTTTTATATGAAACTATAAGTTAAATATTAAAAGTACTCGTTTATAGTCTAGTATCACTATGAATTTAAATACATATATATGTATGAAATAAAACAAAACTGACCCCTTTGCAGTAACTATGAACAATGCTTCCAAATAAAAGCATTTGTCACACATAGGAAATACAGTCAATAATATTATAATTACTATATATGGTGCCAGGTGGGTACTGGAAATATCAAGGAGAATGCTTTGTAAAGTATATGATTGTCTAACCACTGTGCTGTATACCCAAAATACAAAATAATATTGAATGCTAACAGTAATTGAAAGATAAAATTAAAAAAAAGAACATTTGTCATAGTCATTAATTAGGCAAAGGCACTGGGAGGGGACATTTTCTACAAGGGACAAAGGGAATTCACTATTCACACTGAAATAAGTAGTAATGAGAATGTTATGTCCAAATGATATTGAATAGTTTTGTTTTATTTATTTATTTTTTAAGATTTTATTTATTTATTTTTAGAGAGGGAAGGGAGGGAGAGAGAGAGAGAGAGAGAGAGAGAAACATCAATGTGCGGTTGCTGGGGGTTATGGCCTGCAACCCAGGCATGTACCCTGGCTGGGAATCGAACCTGGGACACTTTGGTTCCCAGCCCGCGCTCCATCCACTGAGCTACGCCAGCCAGGGCTTTGAATAGTTTTGTTTTAAATACCAGTTGCCGCTAAATGCCGCTGTGCATGCTGCAGGTGGAGATTATGGAAATTCTTTCCCTTCAAAAATGCTTCCTTAATTTAGAACTGGGTCACTCTAAAGGGTACACAAGCTTGCTATGATTACATATGAAGCTAATGCACAACTTTGTATATTCTTTCAAGAGATTCAGGAATGTTTCTCTTATGTAAGAGTTTTGTAGATTTTAAAGGTACAGAATTTTCCAAGAAAAACAACTGTATATGCTTTTAATTTATCCCTGAAGTTAATGAACTTATAAACTTAAATTTTTGGTTATGATTATTCCTAAAGAAACACTGAGTTTTACAGCATTAACTATTCTGGAAACAAATCTTTTACTTGAAGAGAAATAGCAATTTTCAAAAGTAAACAAAATTCTGAATTTAGAAAGTCTACTAAAACGAATCAAGTAAACCTAATCTGGACTAAGCAAAAGATTTTTTTTTAAAGGCTACTTAAGGAAGATTTATAATAATGACATAAACAGTATGCAGGAAAAACAGCACTGATTACCAATCATTTAAGAACAAGATATCCTGTCAGAAAGAGCATCTCTATCTATATACTTATTTCTTCATCATTTAAAATGATGATGATTTTTTAAGGGTTTTTTTTTAATGTACTGGGTGTACAGGACAGAAAAATAGCTTCATAACAAGATCTATGGTTGTCTTGCTCAGTACTGGAAACAGCACCCAAATCAGGTACCCAATAAATATTTATGCGATAAATAAATAATTTGGCTAAATAATTACTGTTTATAAACACGATGGAATATTAGAACAGAAATACATTGCCCATGGGACAGATGGGCAGATTTATTCACATGGACAGATTTTTTATAACCTAATCGTAAAGCAAATTACAAAGTAGCTTATAGAGAAGTATTCTCTCCCTTTCTCTCTGTCCTCTCTCTCACACACACACACATACACGTGGAAAGAAAATGACAGAATATTATTGGTTATGTTATCCATCAATAGTGGGATTTATGTGATTTTTACATTCTTATTGTTTTTCATTGCTTTATTATTTTTGTAAGCCATGAACATGAATTACTCATATAATAAGAGCATGAAAGTTTAAAATAATCTCTATGCATAGGAAGACTACAAGGAAATCCATCAAAAAGTTAACATAAAGTTGTTTTTAGATGGTGGGACTATGACTAATCCTCTCTTCTTTCTTTTACTTCATATTTTCAAATTATATAAAGAACTTTAAGACTAGGAAAAAACTCTCTTAAATTCATTAATTAGATTTACCAACATGATTCATTTTTTAATTGTAAGAACAGTTTGAGGCAACATGATTGGACTTGTTCACAAATATCACCTACAGACACTGGCACGATTGTGGGGATCTAGTTAGTGTGGCCAAGGCATTTCTACAATTACCTACCACTTTCACAGTCTGGTACTCTCCCCTCTCCACCACTACTGCCAGCCCCCAGCCTTGAGAAACACCAGGCCTCCAGAATTTGGCTGATAAACTTTGCGGAGCTCCACAAGCGGGCATACGAGGAGGAGTTTGCGCCTGAGGCCGGCCTGCTTAGAGAGCAGTTTCAGGTCACTGGGCGGCCTACTCCAGGCACGGTGCATTGAAGTCAATTACTAAAATTAATATGCCAATGATTTAATCTATTTTTGAGTAATTAGGAGGAAGTCAAGGTTCTACCTACCTTAACATTCCCCTCATTCACTCCCATCCCGGTAAGTTTTATAAGGGAGAAAGGGCAAAAGTTATAACCATTTCTCCAGGAATTTTATACGACCCATGGTCCACCCATGGGAGCTCATTACACGGAGAACGTCATCCCTGCTCTGGGACTAGGGAAAGGAGAACGCTATCTACAGGACTCAGGTGGGCTGCATCTGCACACTTTCACGAGAGAAAATGGTGCTTCAGTGAACTCAACAAAGCGAAAAAACTGAAAATCTTCAGCCGTGTTCCATAGGGAGTTCTGGAATCACACCCCTGCCACAAAGAATGCCTTTTCCCATTTCAATAGACTGTGAGGGGGGAGCAGAAATGGGCTACCTTGTACCATGAGGCACAGTTCAGAGCAGGGCTGCTCTAATCCCCATCAACTGTGCCCATGACTGACACCTGCTGTGGGGCCTGTTCCAGGCCAGAGAGGAATGGCATGGAGAGCGCCCATGACTAAAGGGGAGCTGGCCACTTCCTGGCTTGCTGAGTGCTTCTGGCTCAGGTCCAAGCAGAGCAGAGAAGCTCTTCCTCCCAGTACTCAAGAATCCTCTCTCATCGTGTACCCATATTTACTGAAGCCATTATTGCACATTAAATAGTGAACACGCCATAACGATAGGATAGAAATCTTCAACAAGTCAGAACACCTTGCAATCTCTACTACACACCAACAATTGCTTTGTTACTCATATTTCCCTAAAATAGTATGACTTGAGAAATGTTACATCTAAAATGACATAAGGAAAGTGGGTATTTCAAGATAATAAGATGTTTTGATACTAGAAAGCATAAAAGGATAAAGAAAGGATAAAAGTAAAGGTGTGTTGTAAATGTGGGAAATGAGAACATTAAATAGGGTGTCACCTGTCAGATCAACACTTAAAAAAACTTCTTGTCCTGGTAGAAACTTAATCAGGTTGCCCTTGGGTGCATTGTGGTGGTAGGACTTTCTACAAAAGGGCCATTAAGGAATGTTCTGGAGCAATGAGACGTTCTATATTTTTATTGTAATGGTGGTTACACAGGTGTATATATTTGTCAAAGCTCATCAATCTGTACGTGTAACTGTGCATTTTACTATATGTAAATTATACCTCTATAGTTATTAAAAACTCTTGGAAAAGGAGTCTAGAAAGAGATATGGGCTAATTTGTAGTTTCCCTGTTACATTGGTTACTTTCTCAAGGGATAAGGGACTGCAGTTTTTTCTTTATTGTGAACTTGGGTGGCAGCCCAAAGTAATTCTAAAGTTACAAGTAAACTATACCAAGAACAGGGGTGCCTTCCTACTGAATGAGCAAAAGGAAGAGAGGTGTAAATCTCTTATGACTGTGCTAAACAATCTGCAGCTTATATAAAAGCTTCCGCTTTTGGAATAAAGGTAACCTTTTATCAAACATTGCTCATAAGTAATTACAAGCTGCAGTAACTCAGACATTTTCAAGAAAAATGTTCTATGAGATGTAAAACTGAATACTGTCAGTTAGGTCATCGGCAAACCTGTAGCATTTAGTGAATTTTCCCTGAGTGGTGAGAACATAGAAAATAATAGGGTTGATCCAGTCAAGTGACTGAAACACCACAGTGAATGCAATGCAGCAGCACACTGATAGGAGACACAGGCATCACTGACAGCTGCTGTGGATGCCTGTCGTTTCTTATTGAAAGAACCTAACTACTGCTCAAGTGTGAAGTTTTGACCAGTTGTAGTAACTGGAAAAAGACACAAGAATTGCTAGGGACTAACTAATGAGGATATGCAAAAACAGTATGTTCTCATAACCGGAGAAAGAAGATGCTCAGGGCATGGCTATGACTCACCAGTCTGAGAGGTCCAAACATTAGCTGGGAGGAAAACTGACTCCGAACACAAAGGGGGACTATGAGGGAGCAAAGGCAAAAGACGAACAGTACAGACCTAAATCATTAAGCACGAGATGTAATGAGAGGGTTTGCCAAAGCTGACTCTTCCAGTCGCTTGCCAGTGTGGTCTATCAGCAACACGGAGAGGCCAGACCGCTGTTCGACTGTCTCGGACTGCTCTGGACCCCAGACGCTGCCACCCTCCCAAAGCCTCCAGAGTTGATATCTATCTCACAGCATTAAATGGATTGGGATCTTGCTGCCAATAATTATTTCCCCACCAAAAGCTAAAATTCCAAAATAGAAATTGTGAAGAAATTTCTAATAGCTTCCTTTTCCAACCTTCAGACCAATAATTTAAGAGTTATTTTATTTGTTTGGCCCACAAAGAGAAATCTTCCAAAAGTGCAGCTGGCCTGGAATATTACAGTTTGGTCTTCCACTGGCTTGGTTCTTTGGAGCTGAGACACTAATATTTGTCTTCCATCTTCCTATTTCCATCTGGTTTTCCTTAAAGTCTTTAATTACTCATCCTTTCTGTAGGTGATGAAATTCACCCAAAATCATCTCCTGGGCCCCATCAGAGTTTTCTTGAATCGTTCAAGCACGAGAGTCTCTGGTGGGGTCCAGACTGTCCTCACACGCACCTGACTGTCCGGGGTTCGGGAAGACTCTGCTCCACCATCTTGGTGTCTCTGCACATGTGTCTGAAGAGGTCCACCTAGCCACCCCTCACAGGCTCCCTCATGTCACACAGGCACGCTGTCTGTACCTCAGAGGCTTTATCTGGGGCCTGAGGAGTGGCCCTTCTCTCTGCCTCACAGGGACATTCTTAGGAGCCTGAGTAGTTCAAGGGAAAAGTACAGAGTATCACGGCAAGGTGAATTGCTATGTTTTTCTCCTCAGTCCCAGAGTTGACTTATATCAGGGCCTTGGATTTGGCTGAACTCATAAAATACACTCATTTATTTGTTCATTCATTTAGTCAACAACTGCTTATATAAAACTCAGAAGGGATACAACACTGAGGGAGTAAAGCCCGGACAATAGGGTACAGTGCCAGAATGTCATGTACATTTATGAATTACGATTCTGAAAAATTACTGTTCTCACCTACATGAGTGTTTCCTGTGACCTGCTGGGCTCTTACTGCAGCAAACTCCAACTGGAGTAAGTCCCACTCAGTATCTACTGAACTCCTGTAATACTACACAGATGATACACGTAGCTTGCCTTTTGCTCTCCAGGATGCCTAAGTATTAATGAAATAAAGTAGAAACAATGAAAACTTTAAAATGTAAGATATTTGAGGCACAGCTTATAACTTATATGTCTTTTATCTCTTCCAGAGCCTTGCCTATTTCCTTACAAACAGGAGGCATGCAATAAGTGCTGAATTAAATGCAGTTAATTCTGACAGGAGATGACTTAGTTCAGAGACTCAAGAAAAAATGGGATGGTATTTCTGCTGTGCTCTTAAGTTGTTTAAGTTCCAATGTAAGTTTTGAGTAACAAGAAGAATTTGTTTATACAGATAACTCATGAAAGACTGTGCAGAAAATAAAGTGCGATGATATAAAGGCAAAGGAAGGAGAGGTCTACCCAGCTGCAGTTAAGAGAGCAGGTGGATGCAGAAGTTACGGGAAATCTGAGAGACCCTCTAAAGGGCTTTCCACGGAGTGCAGGTTCACTGAAAATTCCTTGACAGGTGGAGAAAGCGGCTTTACTCGTCTTATTTTCAGGGAGGTAGAGTTAAAATACTGGTCAATACTAAAATGCAAATACCACAGCAAAATAACATCTTTGAGCCTTAAAAGTCATCGGCACATTATCTGGCAAAGACACATGCTTCTTCATTGGACACAATTAGAGGTTCCACAGCATTATTTAAAAAGAGGCCACTTTATTAATGAAGCAATCATTAGCCTTTTGATGTTACCTTGTGAACTCAGAGGGCAGTTCAAGCATTGAAAAGATGGATCTTGAAGAAAAACCTGAATACACTATTTCTAGCAAAGGCTGGGGGAATGGTCCTCAGCACAGCAGTGCCCATAAATGGGCATCTGTTGGTGATCACTCTGATCCCAGAGTGCAGTGCTGTGTCCCGCAGCAGTACACTAACAAAGAGACCACACCACAAAATCTCAGGAATACTCTCAACCACCGGCGCAACTGCCATCCAGGGTCCTCGTCTTACTGATGGGGGCAAATCTGGGCCCCTAGGAGTTTAAAGGCTTACTCAAGAGCACACCCCCCAGTAATACTTATAACTGACCAAAAAGGATTTTTTAACCCCATTTGATTTCTTAAGAAGGATATTTATTGAGGAGGATGAACCCACTCTTAGAAGTTCTGTATGGAAGGTGTGGTCTTCCTCATGAATTATCAAATTGGCTTTTTAATGCAAATAAGTGCCCCTGGGCATATTCAGCAGTTCTCTAAGAGCCTGTTCACTCTGGCCAACTAATCCTAACCTTGAACAACCCACAGTAGAAACCTGAACATGTAAATTTGACCAGGGGAGAGAGGAGCACGTTGGTAAGGCTGGTATACGAAATGGAAGAACAGAAGAGCAGAGTTTGGGAAGGAACAATGAAGGAGAAAAAAACATAAGCTGCAAAGACTGAGACAGAAAGCACAAATCAAGCAATCACACAGTTTTCTGCAGATGGTTTTATGCCACCCACTCCCCTGTTACTGTTTTTTTATAGTGACTAAGTTTAGGTGTGTGCTTCTTGTTCATTTCTACATGAGATTATACAGATACAGGTAATGTGCTATCTTTTTAAGCAAAGTAAAAACATTTAGAAGATCTGCTTTGTGGGAGAGAAAGACAACAGCAGACCACACTGCCCACGCGCCTTCCGCTGCGGCAAGGGACAGACTCGTGTCACTGGTGGAGGCAACAACAGTTTTTGTGGCCATGGCAGTTTTTGGCAGGGCCCCCATTACATTTCAGCCTCAAATCTCACCAAGCTTTTCAACACTTATGCAACCTGGAGGTCCCTAAAGATATCTTTAAAAAATGGAATTTAAATGTAAAAGAAATTCCTTAAGAATAAATGAATATGACGAGTATTGCATTCATTTTAAACTGCTGGCAAAAGAAAAATACACACACACACACACACACACACAGGTTATTTAGCTCGATAAAGTTCTGTAAAACCAACACACTGGTTTGCCACACCCCTGCGATCTATCATAGGTCAACTGTATGGGAAGACGGGTCTGGAGCTGAGACAACTAAATCTTGAAGCAAAGAGGTTCTGGCTGGATTCAGAGATCTGACTCACAGAGTAATTTCTGAAATGCAAATGATATATTTTATTTGACAGTTTATATTATTAACAGTTATATGAGACATTTGTAAAGCATGGTTTTGGAGGATTTAAATTTGCATTGTTTTTAAGTATAAAATTATCATAAAACTATTGCACTCAGCCACTGGTCCAGTATCGGTTGAGGCACACATATTATATGCATTACTTGGAAGAAGAAATTATTTAAATGTAGTTCCAAAATAAATTTTAAAAAATTAACTAATAGCATTAATCATCTATAAAAATTCTTGCAATAAAAAAAGTAGTAACTAATATAAATCGGGCTCTTGCCAAACTGGGATGCTACAGTTAAACTATTTTAGAAGAGAAAGAAGCCAGGCTTTTCAACATGCTACAACTTTATGATTAAATGTCTTTCAACATCTAAAAAATTTTTTAATGGTTCTAATTGGTATCTCAAGCTGAGGAAGCAACCTAACTTGTTAATGAGAAAAATGACATAGCTATCACTTGGAAAAAAATTGTCCCCTCATAATAGACCACCAGATTTCCTAGGGACAACTACAAATTTTCAGGATACACTTCCTGTGGCAAGGCAAAAAAAACAAAAAGAGAAAAAAACCAAAAAGATCCCAAAACCCTTACAGCCATAAAACCATCTTGCCAACTGTCCATAAAAGCTCAGATGCTCAGCTTACACCTAAGGACTGGGAAAAAAAAGAAATTCTCATCCTTAATTTTAGAACAATATCTTTCCTTGTTTTGAACCAGAGGTCATCTGGTTCAAAATTTCCCAAAATGCGTTTCATGGAACATTATTTTTCTAAAATGTTCTGAATAGTGGCGGGGTGATTCAGATAAGCACTCATGGAGGGTCATCACGTACATTAGGTTATTAACAAAGCATCCTACAGAAATGAAATAGTTTTAAAAAACAATTTTATTGAACCTATTTGAGCACAGAACCCTTTTTTAGTAAGCATTTATTAAAATCCTGCAAAATCAGTTGTTTTGCAGAAAACCCCCATCTTACACACAGGAAGAAACTGAAGTGCACACAGGCCAGGAGAATATCTCAAGGTCACAGAGTTAGCTGGGGCGTAAGCTAAAAACAGACCTCTCCTTTCAAGACCACACTTCAGTGCTCTTTCTGGTTGTGCTGTGCTGTGTCTCTGCGGCACCATTTCCACTCCTGGGGGATCACACACTAAAAAGACCACACCTTGGAGATCATCTAGTCCAAAGCCCTCCTGTTAAAGGCGGGAAAATGCAGTCTCACAAAAGGGAAGCAACATTCCCAAAGTAACACAGAGAATCAATTCCTGGAGACCTACGACCCAGCTCTTAATCCCACACCAGTGACTTCCCCTCACGGCACACCAACTCTGGCAGAGCCAACACTTCTTCCTCTGAGGAAAAGGCGTCACAGACAAGAGGGGCTTTGGCTATTCAGGGCCCAGGAAATATCTGTTAAACTATACTTGTGTCAGTAGGTATTTTAAATCAGTTAAACATGATTGTCTTTACTTACAAATGTCATCCACTGTGACAGGGAATCAATGTTTCAAGCTGTTGAACAGGCCATCATCCCTGTCCTGTTGGATGACACCTGTAAATAAAATAAATCTATTTTTGAGTAAGTAGATTTTAAGCCAACTAGATTTAAGATGCATGCAGTTTAAAGCTAAGAATAATTTTTAAATGATTCTTAATTGTGCACTGCTGGAGACAGATATTTCCCAGTGCCAACTATTTCGCTGTATGTAGCTATCACTGGCCATCAGCACAAGAGCATCCAGGTAATGTGACGTGTAATGTTGCCAGAATACTAGGGAACCATGGGTACTAGAGGTAAAAGGGTCCTTGAGGCATTGTCTGCCTCAGACTCTTGGCTCTTGTGAATATTATTTTCACTTTGTAGGAGGGATCAGCAAGGTCTCAGGAAGTTACACGACTAGCCCAATGTGATATACCTAAGTGTCTTTGGCTTAACTTTCCTGATAATGAAAAGTGTACAGAGAATACATGCGCAAAGGTTATCATTAGGCTGATCAACTTTGAAAGACTCACATGTACACGTTTTTAAATATTTCACAAATGCTGACTTGGAATATTCAAGCACATCTGCATAAAATGTAATATCAGTATTAGATATTTAAATGAAAGCATTATTGAAAAATGTCATGGATAGAAAAAAACCAAAGTAAAAAAATGGGAACTAGAGAATGAAAAGAATATTAAACACAGGATGCACTTAGGATTCTAAATTCTGGTTACTTCCAAAAAAAGATCTGTGGTTACTAACAAATATGAGTATATGAAAAACCATTTTCTACAAATTTTCTATAGTCTATAATTTAAGATGTTCGTTTCTCTGTAGCCACAGAATGCTACTCTAATAAGACCTTCCAGAAACTAAAATTTGGACTGAAAAATGAACATTTAAAATTTCCGTTCTGTACCTAAATATGCTAAGGTAACTACTGGAAGTATTTTAGGATGCTGTCTGGAGGTGATATGGCTGTTATAATAATGTCATCACCAAACTCACACTGAGTGCTTACTACATGTCTAGCATTGTTTCATTATTTTATACACTCTATATCAACTGATCCTTACAACTTGATTACAATTTTGCACTAAGCGTATCAATACACAGAAAAATTAAATAACTTGCTGAGGTTCACTCAACTGGTAAAATGGAAAAATTTGCACACAAATCTATTTAGTGACAGAATCCAAGCTCAAACCACTATAAATACTGCTTTTCTTTAATATAGCAACTGAAGATTCTCAAAATATAATAAATTAACATGATCCCAATAAAATTCCCCCAACTAAATCCCATTCATTGTAAAACATCAAGCAATTCACTCTTTTTCTTGGAGTGAAGGGGAGACTAGGGACAATTTTCGAAGTAAAATAATCAAGGAACTAAAATTCCTAATGTGAACCTTAAATACTTATATTTAAAAAATAAATGGGGGAAAATAGAGACAACTGTACTTAAACAACAATAAAAATGACAAATGAAAACAAATTCTTTTATAATTAAATAACAGTAATCTTTCTCATTCAGAAGTCCATAAAGAAATAAATCTTCCTATTATTCAACACTGACTGATTCTCAAATAGTGTAAGACTTATTTGTAAACTGAATTTAATCATTTATATTTTTAAAATATAGATATATCAGTTTTATAAATAATAGAGCTATTTCTATGGGGAATTATCTTTAAGGGAAACAAAAAATAATTTTGATAGATAATGCAACTCCTCAATCTCTTACGTATTCTAGCAATCTTTTCTTGACCATAAGTTATGCTTCTGAACAAAACCCCTGAACTTTTTACTAGGGCATTCTTCCAACATATTTTTAAAACTGTGGAACTGATAAAATAGAAAATAATCAGGAATATAAAAATATACCTGACATATTTTAACTAAGAATTAGATATATGCAAAGCTTAAGACCACTGAAACTAGACATTAAGGAAAACACATATCCTTTTCAAAGCACTGTGGAGAAATCGATCTCTTCTGGCAATAATGACTTTCTTGTAAGGACCCCCAACAGAAGAAGACAAAGTGTGGATTCACGGTAGCTTACCCTTTTTTCTGACACCCCATCCTGGCCTGTAGAATCTTTATCATCATGTGTCTCTTTCAGGACTGGCATATGTTTTTGGTATGCTGGCTCTCTGTTTAAGGTTGTGTATCCTATGTGCTCATATATTGGGTTTATCGTCATCTTGGCAATGTATTCTGCTGCCTTGGTTTCAATATAGAGAGTAATCAATCCATCAGTCACCAGATCGTGGATGGACTCAAAGCGCTTCTCCCCAACGAAGTGCTTTCCATCGTAGTAGAGCCTGAAGTTTCTGGTTTGACTTCCAAATCTGCCTCAATGAAATGGGAAAGATGTTTTTAAGAAAAGTAACCAAGTGAATTCTTTCTGAAAAAAAAAAATAAAAAGCTATTGGTTTGTGTCTTCTTTGTTAAATAAACTGTGGCTAATCTCTATGAATCATCTGAAATATAGAAAATTAACCTTTTGAACACCAAGAGTGAACTTGCACAACCAGGGGTAACTGGCCAAAAGCACGCTACCCTAAAAGGGAAAGTGTGTTCTTATTTATCTTTTTAAGCTGCTTCATTATGCCTGTAGGAAAAACAGGGGAAAATAAACTTCATGTCCTATTAGAACACATTCTATATTCAATCGGTCAACTCTATAGTGCATGAAATTTCTATTAACATGTTTTCTTCAAGTTGATAATAAAAGTATTCAATGTACTTTAGACACCAGCATTAATATCTTAGTAACAGGGAAGTTCCACGTAGAGCTCGCCTGAGCGTGATGCCGGCGTCCAGCCAGAGAGGCAGGAGGGCAGGAGGGCAGCGGAGACACACTTCTGCTGTTTCTATTCAAAGGTCAGTGGCTCGCTCTTCCTTTTTACAGTCACTTTTCTGTGTCTGCTTGTTGAGTCCGAGCAAGAAATGTTTGCAATATACATGGCATATATGTCATAAACTATTAGATTCTAAAAATTTTATTCTCACTTTTGCGTTATGCTTGATAACTGGAGAAGATTGGTTTAGTTTTATGGTAATTGCAGTATTTTGCTTTCTGTAGCAAACCTCAGACACGGATCTGAGCTGGCATGACTACACCCATGTCCTTGCCAGACAAAGACAAGAACACGCACTGACTTCAGTAAAAGCTGACACCAATAGGCACCCACGACTAGCACTGTGGTCTCCCAAAGGCAGTCTTGAGTATACATAATTAAAAACTAAACAAATCATAAAAATACATTTAATTTCATTGTTAATAATACTAGCATTGTGGTCTCCCAAAGGTAATCTTGAGTATACCTAATTAAAAACTAAACAAATCATAAAAAATACATTTAATTTCATTGTTAATAATACACAGAACAAGGCAAACTAAGAAACTAAAGTAATACCCTCTTTAATACTAAATTAAAGTATTTAAATAGAAGTACAAACTTATGCAAAATATTATTCTGCTATAGGTTTCGTTCTAAAAGGACAGGAGTTAGAAACTTAAGATTTTACTTTTAATGTGTCCTTTAAAAAGTTAACAAAGTTATTTTTTATAATGTCCTGCGGTATCTGTTTCTGTAGTTCAAATTAGACTTTAATAATCATGCAATCTAAAACCTAAAATTCTGCCCTAGGTGGTATGGCTCAGTGGATTGAGTGCCAGCCTGTGAACCAAAGGGTCGCTGGTTCATTTCCCAGTCAGGGCACATACCTGGGTTGTGGGCCAGGTCCCCAGTAGGGGGCGTGTGAGAGGCAACCACACATTGATGTTTCTTTCCCCCTCCCTTACCCTCTCAAAAAATAAATAAAATATTTGTTAAAATTCCTCTTTAAAATCTAACATTCTATCCATGTTGGCCCTTTCTCTAAAATAAAATTTATTTAATTTTTAGTTCTTTAGAAGCAATTAAATTTGATTCACATTCAAGTGAATGATTCATATAATTCTACTCTTGCTTTGTCCATTTTTCTCTAATGTTAAAGATGTATTTCTCCTAAGTAAATTTCATTCTAAGTCTAAAAAATTAGAAGGTACAATTTCTACATCAAAGTTAAATATAAAAGTTTCTTTCAGCTTAATATACTGCTTTATTATTTCCTCTTTGCCAGTCATTATCTGGTATTGAGAAATCAACATGGAAAGCCACTTCACAGTTTTAATAAATTCTTATAACAATAAACACTCATAACATTGTTTAACATTAAGTCCCTTCATATTTCAGTTGTATTCAGAGGCCTTTCACCATTAGAGGGATTAGATCATTTTACTCCTACAGGGACTTAGGATTTTGCAACAGGTATTCTACAATGGGTAAAGCATGCAAAGACCCTCCAATCAATGGTGGCAGGCACTTGTTACTGAACTGTCTTCTGAAACCTGAGAGGTATGGGAGCACAGGGTGGAGGCGAGGGTGACTCTGAACTGGCCTCACCTGGGTTGGAATGACTGGACTGAAAGACTAGAAGTCTGGGTTAGACTTCCTGGTACCTGACAATGGGGCTATTTCTAACCCGTCCAAGGAGAGGAGTTCCTGTCTACCTCTGAATTATTGGGTGAAAAAAACTAAGCAGTTTGTCCTTTCTCTTCCTCACAGTAGCTTCAGAGACTCTGCATGACTCCCAATTCTGTCTCGGCCTGCACTACAGCTCTAGACTTTCAGACCAAACTTCCAGTCTTAAGAGAGTGGATTAGACAACTAAAATAACTTATAATATAGTTGATTAAAACTTAACCTCAAAGCACAAAAATATCAATTTCCATTTTGGACTTATTATTTTCTTAAAGAAAAATTATATTACTTTCATTAAAGGAACTATATGCTTTCTTCACCTGCTCCATACTGTCCTCTCTTTTACTTCAGAAGTTACATAAAGGATGGCACCACAGTCCAGACCGACAGAGACCTTTGCCCTTCTTTGATCTGAAAGGCACGACAGAGAATCTTAGAGCAGAGGTGGTGAATGGATGTGTCTATTCTATAAAAAAGACCCATATAAGGGAGATGCCAAATATAAAGGCAAAGAAAGAATCCTTCCTTATAAAAGTTTATGACTCACAGATTGTCATTTATTTGATAAACATTTAACAAGACACCCAGGGACAATGTTAAATACTAGGTAGTTCATACATAATAAAGTTCCTGTTTCCTTGATAAGCTCAAGAAATAGATAAACATAAAAACAAGTCAATACAAAGGCAAAATGTAATGCTGAATTTTAAAAAGTTTACCTTTAGAGTGATTTCTAAAAAGTGATTTAAAAATGTATGTAAGTTTGTTCTTATATCAAAAAGTTTTATTTCTATACAATGATTCACAACACCAAGTGAATCTACTATCTCCCTCACACTGTGAAAACCAAGAAACTCACTGCTTAGCAACATCTCAGTGCACACATGCTTGACCTAGCATAAGGACTCAGCGCTGCTGCTTCTGTCTAGATACAAAGCACCCTTGCAGTCGGGAATGGGGTGTGGCTGGGGGCAGGCAGGGCCTGGGTTTAATAGAAAACTGTAGGCTTTGGCATCAGGCAAATTAATTTGAAATCTTGACCTGCCACCTCTTAGCTGGGTGATTTTGGGGAAACCATTCTTCAGATTCTGCATCCTGAAAACAGGAATAACATCACCCTGCACCGTATGGCTGTGAGGATTACGTAAGAATATATAAGTCCAAGCTAAGTACACAGTAGGTTCAATGAATGGCAGTTACCTTTCTCTTTCTTAGCTTAGGCCACTGCAGAGAGTTATAGATTGAGTTATCAATCAATAAAGTAAAACAGAAAAGATACTCAATAAATATGCATAGGAATTTCAGGGGAAGGGGGGAAGGGTTTGAAGGAACTAGTATAAAGGACACATGGACAACAACAAAGAGGGGTGGAGACGGGAGGGAGGTGTGGAGGGCTGGGGGATGGGCTGGGCTGGGGTGAAGGGCAGAAAACTATACTTGAACAACAATTAAAATTTAAAAAATATGCATAGGAAGGGGTTCAGTAAATAACCAGTAACACTGGTTGTGTAGTGACATCTCTGTGTAAATTGATTTAACAGTCCAAAAGGCAAGGAAGAGCTCTTTTGACAAAGCTCTTTTTCTTTTGGTGTCCCTGAATAAGTGCCTCCTACTTCGTTAAACAGAGTGGGCTACAACAGAGTGCAAAGGTGGGAGGGGAGAAGCAAGAACAGTCTTCCACTGTGCCGTGGGATTAGGTCTCCAGAGGAGAAGGAGAAAGGCCAGTAAATACACTCATACTGAAAGCAGGACACATGAAATGGATCTAGTGATGACTACTGAACTCTACAGACTGCAGACTACTGATCTGTAAAAACTGTTAAAACTAAATCATTTTCTCTCCATTTCTATAGGAAAATTTTCTTTTTCTATAAAAAGAAAATGCATATAAGTTCTTTGGCTTCCTCATTTCCTATACTATTCTTAACTTTCCCCTGTCTATTTTGTACCTACCATTTATGCTTATTCCTTGTACCTCTTCCTCCATTCTCTCCCCCCTTCCTCCAGACTGATAACCCTCCAAATGATCTCCATAATTCTCTTTCTGTTCTGCTTACTTGCTTAGTTTGTTTTTTAGATTCAGTTGTTGATAGTTGTGTATGTATTGCCATTTTAATGTTCATAAATTTTTATCTTTTTCTTAAACATGTCCCTTTAGCATTTCATATAATAATGACTTGGTGATGGTGAACTCCTTTAGCTTGATGAACTCCTTTAGCTTTACTTTGTCCGGGAAGCATTTTATCTGCCCTTCAATTCTACATGATATCTTTGCTGGATTGAATAATCTAGGTGGTAGGTCCTTGCTTTTCATCACCTTGAATACTTCTTGTCAGTCTCTTCTTGCCTGCAAAGTTTCTTTTGAAAAATCATCTGACAGTCTTATGGGGAACTCCCTTATAGGTAACTCTCTGCTTTTCTCTTGCTACTTTTAAGATTCTCTCTTTAACCTTAACATTTTAATTATGATGTCTCTTGGTGTGATCCTCTTTGGGTCCAACTTGTTTGGGGCTCTCTGTGCTTCCTGGACTTGTATGTCTATTTCCCTCACCAAATCAGGGAAATTTTCTTTCATTATATTTTCAAATAAGTTTTCAATTTCTTGCTCTTTCTCTTCCTCTGGCACCCCTATGGTTTGAATGTTGCTACGCTTGAAGTTGTCCCAGAATCCCCGTAGCCTATCCTTGTTGTTTTTTTTTTTAATTCTTTGTTATTCTTGCTGTTCTGATTGAATGTTTTTTTTTCTTCCTTACATGCTGAATCATTAATTTGATTCTTGGCTTCATCCACTTCACTGTTGATTCTCTGTAAATTTTTCTTTATTTCCCTTACTGTAAACTTCATTTCTGCCTGGGTCTTTTTTTATGCTGCTGAAGTGCCCAATGAGTTCTTTGAGCATCCTAATAACCAGTGTTTGGAACTCTGAATCTGATAGATTGTTTACCTCCATTTCATTTAGTTCTTTTTCTGGAGTTTTGTTCTGTTCTTTCATTTGAGCTATATTTCATTGTATCCACATTTTGGCAGCCTCCCTGTATACGTTTCTATATATTAGGAAGAGCTGCTTTGATGCCCTGTCCTAGTAGCATGGCCTATTGTAGCACACTGGGAAGTTGGATGGGGCACAGCCTTAGGTAATCACCAGGTTGGGGCAACCCAGGTGAACCAGGTGAATGGAGTCTCAGATAAGGTGTGACTCATCTGTGGCTCCGTGTGGGGGAGGGCTCAGAAAGGTGACAGCGCTGCTGCCTGAGCTCTGAAGTTTTGTCCAAAAAGAAGCTGTCCCCTGGCACTCAGCCTGATGCCGGATACTTCAGTTTCTTCCCGTATGCCCTTCCAGCTGCTGCCCTGGTGCTGGAGCCCAGAAGGTGTGATTCTGCAGAAGTTCTAAGTTCACTGCAGGCCCTTTAAGAGGAGATGCTTGAGAATCCTGTCATTTCTTCTGCTGCCCCAGCCCCACTGGTTTTTACAGTCAGAAGTTATGGGGATTTATCTTCCTGGTGCTGGAACCCTGGGCTGTGTGGTCTAGCCTGGGGCTGGGATCTTTCACTCCCAAGGTATCCCTCCAATTTTTTTTTTATCTACCACATGTAGGTATGGGACTGCCTGTTCTGCCTCTCTGCCCCTCCTGCCCATCTGGATGAATGTGACTTCTTTAATTCCTTGGCTCTTGGACTTCCACACAGCTTGATTTTCTGACGGTTCTGGGTTACAGTTGTTTTGTAGTTTAGTTGTATGTGGCGGTGAGTAAGGAGGTGAGCCATGTTTACCTAAGCCTCCATTTTGACCAGAAGTTCCTCAAAGACATCTGTTCCATTGCTTTTAGAGAGAAAGGGAGAGAGAGAAACATCAATGCAAGAGGCATCAACTGGTTGCCTCCATACATGCCCAGACTGGGGATCGTGTGTTCCTGGACCAGCAATCAAGGATAGAGGATCAAACTTGCAACCTAGACATGTGCTCTGACCATGAATCAAACCCATAACCTTTTGGTCACAGGATGACACTCCAACCTACTGAGTCACATTGACCAGGGCTGCCCTTTCTTTTAAATAGCTGTTTATTCTTTGTTGAACATGTTTGAAACTATACAGGCCCAAACGCTCACTCAGACAGGGTGGAACAAGATGAATCATT
The DNA here is from genome assembly GCF_019186645.2 of Phyllostomus hastatus. Taxonomy (NCBI): domain Eukaryota; kingdom Metazoa; phylum Chordata; class Mammalia; order Chiroptera; family Phyllostomidae; genus Phyllostomus; species Phyllostomus hastatus. The sequence goes on along the minus strand of NW_025333498.1, from coordinate 16,487,205 downwards.
TCCAAATGGCACTATAGTTAACACACACACACACACGCACACAGATTAGGATAATCTGCTTTCAACTGCTACTGTTATAATTACCATATTTTAGAAAGATTGCCTTTTTCTCCAGGGTTCCAGGTTTTGATTTTCATGCTTTTAAGAAACGTTTAATGCTGTGCCCAGTTGCATTCAGAAGAATTTCAAAATACATAATTCTAAAATCTAACTTTAAAAAGTGAACAAAAACCTTAATAGCACCCTTTCTATTTTTTAGCAAGTAAACCATACTCATAAAAAATTTATTCCAGAGGTACAGAGTGATGAAAACATGTATAAAAAATAGCCTTTGAGATTATACTTTACTTTTTCTGAAACCAAGAATTAGTTCTGATTTGGGCCAAAGTATCTGGAAGTATCTCTTCAAAGGAAAGCTCCAAGCTAACAGATGTTTTCTGTTAACAAACAGAAAACAAAGCATATACAACACACTTGTCTAATTTAACAATAAAGTGTTAGAACTATTTCCAGAAACCATCATACAAACAGTTTTATTTATATTTGTATATTGTTTATCAGAGTCAAAGAAGCTAATCTAATGGTGAAATACAAATATCTTATAAATTCATCTAAACATACCCTTAGAAGAAAGGATAAAATCAAGACAAGACTATGAGGAGGCATTCACTTAAACACTAGGAAGAGAATTTAGATGGATTAACTAAAAAAAGCTAAGGATGAGAGAACTTGGCGATATACAATTTTTAAATATTTTCTACATCTAAAACTTTTATTAGGATACTTTTGTCTATAATGCTACATAATTTTGGATGGTAAAGTGGGCAAAAGTATGAAAACATGTGAACTCATGATACTCCCTTATCAGGGTAAATCACCTTCAGGAAAGAAGTAAACCAGTACCTAAAGCTCCAGAAGTGGCACCAGGCAGCTCTGGAACTGACATAGAAGGATTAGCTGATGGTCTGCCCGCCACCCTCCCCATCCTGTCCCCAGTACCACCTCTCCCCCATTCTGGTGGAAGACAAGTTCTGCTTTCTGCCTAGGATAAAGCAAAGAAAGCTAAACTGAGGAACACCGGAGAGAGTCGAAGGCTGAGGTATGATCCTGAAAACTAACTGAGAGTTTTAAATGCTGAAAATGAGACCTCCATGTCTTTTCCCCACCAGGTTCTCAGAAGACTTGTTTCTTTCCTGATAAAAGAGTGGAAGACTCTTCTCTGGGAAATCTGATCAGCCCAACAGAAAAATCTTAAGAACAGAGATCTCACACGACACTTGGCAGGCTTCTAGCAAGCTCTCAGGACCACCAGTCAACTCTTCAGCACCAAATGAATTTCAATGAGCCATTAGCCAATGACCACTTGACATCTAAGGAAAATCTCTCTCATGAAGGAAAAAGAGAATTAAAGAAAGCTAAAGGAAACAAACCATGCAAAGAGATGAAAAAATTTAATCATCAGTATGTTCATCAGAGCAAAAGTAAAATGTTTCCTATTTCTGTTCTTAAGGATTTACCAAGAAACATTAGGATGCTGTAAAAAAGACATGGATATAGAATACATAGAAATATAAGTAAAAAAAAAGAAAATGTATTATAAATGAAAACCTTAAAATAAATGAAAAATAAAGCTGATAACATATTCAAGAAGAGAAAAAAGACAAAAAGAGAAAAAATACAAGAGAAAAAACATGACAGAGAATCAGGAAGTCCAACATCTACATAATAGGAGCTCTGGAAAGAGAGGATCAAGAAAATAGAAGGGTAAGAAACCAAAGAGGCAATTCAGGAAAATTCACCATAACTGAAGAACAGTAGCTTACACAATAAACAAAAATATACCCACATCGTGAGGGTAAATGTGAAAAGGTGCACAGACAGGAGTCCAGTAAATGCAAGTGAAATCCCCAGAATGGCAACATTCAACAAGTCTGACAATACCAAGCAGTGGCAAGAATACAGAATGTCTGATATAATCAACACCTGGCATACTGCTTGGCAGAAAGGTTTTTATCTTCTTTAGTAAAGTTGAATAAATGCATACCCAGGACCCAGCAGTCCTGGGTAACACCCCAAAGAGTATGAGTGACTATGTGTACTGGGACACACACACACACACACACACACACACACACACACACACACACACACACAAAGCAGCAATGCTCAAAATGCCTAAACCTAGGAACCACATAAACTCCCAGTTAAAAAAAAAATTGTGGTCTACATACTGTGTTGATTAATTTTTAAGCCCCACCCAAGGATATGCTTTCACTGATCTGAGACAGACAGAGACATCGATGAGAGAGAAACATCAATCAGTTCCCTCCCATATACACCCTGACTGGGGCTCCAACCCGCAACCCAGGTATGTGCCCTGGTTGGGAATTGAACTTGCAACCTTTTGGTGCACAGGATGACGCTCCAACCACCACATGGCCAGAGCTGTGTTGGTCAATTTTATATATCAACTTGGAGGGTGTTTTCAGATGAGATTAATACTTGAATCAGTGAACTCTGGGAAAAACAGATGCTCCCCCTAATTGGGTGGACCTTATCCAATCAGTCGAAGGCCTAAACAGAACAAAAAGACTGACCTCACTGAGTGGAGGGGATTACCCAGCAGGTTGCCTTTTGACTTCATATGCACCATCAGCTATCCTGGGTCTCGAGTCTGCCCACTCACACAGGTTTGGACTTGCCAGCCTCCACAATCACGTGACCCAATTCCTTATAATAAACTTCTTTCAATACACACACACACTTATACACTCATGCCCTATTGATTCTGTTTCTCTAGAGAGCCCTGGCTAATACAATGAAATACTACATAGCAGGAAAACATACACTCAAGAACATGAAAGAATTCTTTAAATGCTGGGGGAAAAAGAACTCACAAAAGAAAATGTACAGTGTAGTTCAATTATATAAAACCTAAAGGTAGGCACAATCCAATGCCATTTTATAGGAATGTATATATGTGTGTTAAGACTGTGAAGTAAACATGTATAAGATAACTATACAGGGAATACAGTGGTTAACTATAATGTGAAAGGTAGAGATAATGACAAAAAGGGAAATGGAATTTCTAACTACTATTATATTTTGATGTACTAGGGATTATATAGGTTAACATGAATTTAAATGTAACCAATTTTTATTTTATTTATAATTTTTAATATGTTTATTGATTTTAGACGGGGAAAGGAAAAAACACTGATGTGAGAGGGAAACATCAGTTGCTGCCTCCCATACGTGCCCCGGCTGGGGGCGGAGCCTGAGACCTTCTGGCGTATGGAACAGCGCTCCAGCCAACTAAGTCACACAGGCCAGGACTGTAATCGCTTTTTAAAATGTATTTATGCTTTACATATTTTTCTGCATGTTTTATTTTACAATAAATTTGTTTAAAAAAACAAGAGCAGAGAATAAAACATCCAAATGACAGTCAACAATCTTAGTCTGCAAGAAAAGCCATCAGAAACAGAATCCCTTCAAGTGTTTTACACTACAGAACTTACACTATAGAACTTAATATAAATTTTTTAAAGAACATCACTTTGGTAATGTTTATTAGAAATCCAGGCCCCTGGGTGCCACCACCCCCCGACTTTCAGGTTCAGAATCTGCATTGTTAACACAAGATCCGAAGGTGTTCCTATGTGGTTTAAAGTTTGGAAAATACCAGTCTAATCTGAATTACAGATACAGCAACTGAGAGGTTCAAGTTCCTCAATAATAAAATAGGAAGGTTAAACAAAAGTTAAAAAACCCAATTCATTGTTTAAAGTAAAATGGTTCTTTTTCTCCACTGGTAAGGACTGCTTTATGGTCTCTCCCCGACGGCCTCCCAGCCCAACGTGAGTTCAGCCCACTGCTCTCCCAGGCCTCCCTAAGCACTGCGGGTGCAACGGGTGCCCAGCCAAGCTTACCGGTCCTCGCAGCTGTTCTTCCCCTTCAGAAACCATTCCTTTACCACCACCACCACATAAGTCAGCCCAGCCAAACTTTCACAGTTATCTGAGACTCTTCAATCTCCTCTATACTACAACTTTTATTTACTGATTGGTCTTTCTGAATCTATGCAAACTCACCCATTCTGCCAACATATGCTAAAATTTATTCCAAGAGAGAGCCTCTGACATTGTTTTCCCTCATGAAAATTGTTAATGGTGTATTAGTGTCTATAAGAAAAAGTCTAAACATGTTAGCACGCCCTGAGCCCTTAAGAATCAGTTATTTCACTTTTAAAAGCACCAGAAACTGGCACAGCGCTGGGCACATATTAGGCCCTAAGTAAATGGCTATTGAATAGAATTAGTAAAGACTTCATTAATACCTTCCCCTTAAGTAGGCCAGCTAAATGTAACAATAAAAAAGTGCTCTCTCTCGCTCTCTCTCTCTCTCTCTCTCTATATATATGCAAGTTACAGGATTTCCAAAATTGAGCAGATTACTAGACCTTTGTTGGGAATAATTTTTAAAAAATGATGATCATGATGCAGAATGTGTCATTTACAGAACTGTAATGCTCTTCATGTGATGAGCTGTGTAACATGAAATTGCTTTCTGTAGTTACAACTGGGAGTGAATGAATGGGAAATACTTTTTCTAAGGCAGTGAACCAGAGTAACTTCCACTATCCTGTTTTCATTAAATCAGAGACACAATATTTTGTACATTCAGTAAGTAAATGTATGTTTACTTATAAAGTCTGTGCACACATTATAATCTTGTTAAAACCAGGATAGGTCCAGAGACTATCAATATATTTGTATAATTCACAACAGATTTGGCTTATGCAAGAGTTGGTGATCAGTCTCACTAAAAGCTTATTAAAATCTTGTTTTCATGAGTCTACTACCTCAGGATAAAAAGCCATTGAAGTCTACAAGAGCACAGAGCTATATATGTGTGTGAGTCCTGGCAGAGTTCTATACATGCATAAAAGTGTGTGTGTGTGTGCTATAAAAACAAATCCATACATTCATATACAGCCCAGGTGGCAAACACAAGGCCCGCAGGCCGAATACAGCCCTCCACCTTGTTTTATCCGGCCCAGCACCTTGTTTCTACCCAGGGGCAGTGCCGAGCTGTCGCTTAACTGTTGAGGAGTAGTTACATTTATACAGTCCTAAAATTACATTCAGTCCTTCGAAGGCAACCACGAGGCTGATGTGGCCCCTGGTGAAAATGAGTTTGACACACCTCTGATATATGGGTCTGGAAGAACTAAAGTCTGTCTGAGTGTGGTTGGTAAGGTAATAATGTGGATGTAATTATTTATAGTTTTAATTTGAACATTTCACTTAAAATGTCATATGGTGTGCTTGAGTGTGATATTGTTATATTACAGAATTACATGCTTATGATTTTGTAATAAAAAAGGGATGTTATTTGTGCCAGACACTCTATATATTTTCCAGATTGCTACTATTTAATTCCTTTAAACAACAAAATGCTTTTACTTAATCATTTCTGTATAAACTACACAATTGTCAGAATCACAAACTACAATTTTAACCTGAAGATTCAGGTTTGTTATCATGAATATACTACTACTAAAATTTGAGTGTCTGAATACAGAAATACTCCAGAGGTTATTACAGTGTATTGACTCACCTTTCCCTCCCTGATCTACACTGCCCCCAATTATTGAACTTACAGTTTTTTATTGTGTTTTTCCATTACCATTTATCCCCCCCATACCTTCTTCCACCTCCCCCCACCTCCCACCCCACTGCAGTCACCACACAGTTGTCAGTGTCCATGAGTTTTCTCCTTTTTTTCTTTCTTGCCCCATCCCTCCACCCTCCCAACCCCCTCCAGAGCTGTCAGCCTGCTCTCTATCTGTGAGTCTGTCTCTATTTTGCTTGTTATGAACTTATAGTTCTTGAATCTAGCAATTATTTTTAAAAAACCTCTTTGCAGGGTACCACCTGTGTTCAACTTCTAATTTGCTACTTTTAACCTGCTATAAGATTGGAAAAAAGACAAAATGCCTGATTAATATTTTATATAGACTGCTATTAAATAGATTATAATGAGGATTACTGAGCATTCCTTTGCAGTGAACACATGGGCCCTGGGGCAGTTATCTAGCCACTCAAAGGCATTTCACATTGACTTCCAGCTTCTGACCATATTCTGGAGACTTGAAGTTGCCAACAGTTTGAGGTCCAGACAAGTGGAACATTACTGTAGATGAGCAGAGGCAGGCCTAAACTTGGTTAAGTATATACCTTTAAGTTTATTACCTAGTATTCCCTAACAATAAGCAAATGACTATGTAAAATGCATCATAAAAATCCCTCACTTTAAAAATCAATTTATTAATGTGTAATTTATATAAAGTAAACTGTAACGACTTAAAGTGCACAATTCAGGCCCTGGCTCAGTAGCTCAGTTAGTTAGAGCATCATTCCAAAAGACCAAGGTTGTGGGTTGGACTTCCAGTCAGGTCACATATGAAAATCAATCAACCAATGAACGCATAAATAAGTGGAACAATAAAGCAATGTCTCTCTCTCTCAAATCAATTAAAAAATAATAAATTGCAATAAAGTGCACAATTCAATGAGCTTTAACCGATAATGCTATCACAGTCAAGATTCATAACAATTCCAGCATCCCCCAAAGTAGCATCATTTCCTTTCGCAGCCTATCCTTCTCCCCAGTCCTGTTCAGCCACTCCCTTTCTGTCACTCTAATTTCCTATTATGTTGTATAAAATGGAATCCCACAGCACGTATTCTTTTGGGTTTGGTTGTCTCAGTTTCTAACATAAAGATTTACTTTAAATTGATGGATACTATTCTCATCAGATTTTAAATACAACCAGAACAGGATTTCAGGCTGCAAAAAAGCAATAAACAAATTATAATCGTTACTTTGTTTCTGAGGTTGTTTTTACCTATCCTCTTGTCTCTAATGAAGATGTTAGGCATCAGATATAATCAAGCTGTTAGCTGGAAAAAAAGACTTTTCAGCAAAGTCAGAGTTATCACTTGTTGACTTTTAATGGCTAATAAGTAAAAGACTTACAATGTCTGTGTATGTTCATTTTAATAATTCTATTTAATATTTTTAGTGTAATGTGGTAGGCACTAAGTATGCACTATCCCAAGTAATCCTTCTAATACATACAAGGTATTATCATTACGTCCTCACTTTATAGATAAGGAAACTGAGATCTAGGGAGATGAGCAATTTGCCCATAGCAACTCAGAAAATGCTGGAAATAGAGTTTGAATCCAGGATTGTCTGACTGCAAAGCCATGTTCTGAACTACTAACCATATTTACTTACTTAAAATCACAAAGCCAAAAAAGTAATCAAAAGCTCAATAATTGGGTCATACATCTTTTAGAGCAATGTAGCAAAGGAATCATAAATACCTGTCCATTTAAGAGATCCTTAGGCAAGAGCAATAATAGAATGAAAAAATAGGTTTCTTTAGTTCCTTACTTATGGAAAGAACTGTATCACGGGGAAGTATTCTAAATCTGACAATTATCTAATGTATTTTATGCAATGTTATTAAATAAGCCCGATACAATATATGCCAAACACTATATGAGGTCCAAAGAAACCAAGGTAAGACTTAATTCCTGCCCTGACTAGCGTGGCACAGTTGGTTGGGCATCGTCCTGCAAAGTGAAAGGTCACAGGTTCAATTCCCCGTCAGGGCACATGCCCGGGTTGCGGGTTCAGTCCCAGGTTGGGGATCATGCAAGAAGCAACAGATTGATGTTTCTCTCTCACATCAATGTCTCTCTCCCTCCCTTCCCCTCTCTCTAAAAATAAATAAATAAAATCTTTTTAAAAAGTCTTAATTTCTGCCTAGATGGAATATCTCGATTCATTCATAAAGAACAGACAGATAGGCAAACAGACTATTACTATCGATGGTACTTGTTCTTAGTTACAGTCAGGGAACATCTTTCCAGAAAATCAATTAAAAATCATGTAATTGATATCAGGCATAAATGTATTCCGTAGAGAATAAAATATAATCTTGAACATTAAGTACCATCCTGAAAATAAAAATACTTAACTCATGAATAGATTTCTAGGTAAGCTTTAAAACCTGGCAGAAAACACCTATTGTGAACCTTAGGAAAAATTCTGAAAGACCTCGTATGAGGAGTAAATCTGTAGCTTGCAGAGTGACCACAACTGAAAGCAGAAGCAGAGCCAAAAGCTAACACAATTGTCTGCAAGGAGCAGATGGGGAGCAGGGGGAGGGAGGAGCACTCTCTCAGAACCATGACAAGAGCCACAGGGCAGCTATTTTAGCTTGGGGATAACAAGGAATTCCTAAGAGATTTGTTCTGCTAGACTCAGGGAAGACAGGGCAGTTTAAGGAGGGTGGGTGGGAGGACAAACCAGAAGACATATTCGGTATATTTGATAAGATAAGGGTCATGTGTATAAAAAAATATGTAACAGCAAGATGAAGGAACAAGAGTGCCAGTCCCTGTTCCCCTTCAAAGACACCAAATTAACAATATATGGGCCTAAACTCTTTTATGAGAACTCCAGAAACCACTTAGGAAATTGCAGTACCCCAGGAAAGTGCAAAGCCAAGAACAACTGTGCTGAAACAGGAGAGAAGAGTTATTTTATTCTATCCACAACTGCCCCTTCCACAAGTCAGCATAGCTCAGATTGTTTGCGGCTTCTCTCTGGGTGTTGCTGGGGAGGGGGGAGTGGGGAGGATAGTGGAACATGTGTCTAACAATCCGGCTTTTCAGTGGGCTGCCCAAGGGACTGGTTAACCTCTTGCATGATTTAGAACAATGAAACTGGCATAGTTTGGGTGCTGGGGTGATGCTGAAGAGCAAGGGAAGGCAGGGCCAGGCTGCAGCAACATCAGAGAGCCTACATTACCCCATACAGATGTTGGCATGCCTTGGCACGGTCAGAAGGTGTCAACTTGTTACTTCTCCCTCATGAAGGAGGGAGAAGAATGTTGTTTTTCAGAGAGCTGCCCAGGGGACTGGTGTCTGTCTTGCCTGATCTGGGGACCTTACAGGGAGCTGGCATGCTTTGGATGTCTGGGGGCTACTAAGAGCAAGGAGAGCAGGGAAGCTTGCTCCTGTAGCACCGAAGAACCTGCAGTACCACAGTCACCAGACGGTGCAGGAGATTACGACAAAGTAAAAAACCTCTCTAATTGGGAAATCACACACACACACAAACCCAGAGAAATCACATAACATGCACCAAAATGTGTCAGAGCCCCCTGAAATCTTTATTTGGACTGATTGGCAAAGGTCAGCCTCTGTATAAAGCCAGTCTATAAAAACTTGGATAAGTGACTGTTTTTAAAAATGCATAAAATGCAGCAACAAATAAAATCACAAATCACATGAAGAACCAGGGAAACAAGGCCCAATCAAGGGAACTAAAATTAATTCCCAGAAACCAGCCACAAAGGAACAGTTGCTTGACAAAGAATTCAAAATATTTTTCTTAAAGGATCTCAATGATCTAAAACAGAGCACAGGTAGAAAACTAAATGAAATGACATCAGGAAAATGATGCATGAACAAAAATACAGAATCAACAAGGAGATAGAAACTATAAAAAAAAGAATCAAGCAGAAATATTCAATATCAGACTTGATCAATCAGAAGACTCAGCAAAGTTGAAGACAAGTCATTTGAAATTATTGAGAACCACACACAAAAAAGAATGAAGAGAAATAAAACTCCTAAGGGACTATGGTAGCAGATGAATATATGCTTTATGGGAGTTTCAGAAGGAGAAAAGGAAAGGACAGAGAGCTTATCTGAAAAAGAAAACCCTACGAAACAAAAAACACTGGCTGCAAACTTCCCAAATTATAGGAAAGAAATGGACATCCAAATTCAAGAAGCTCAAAAAACTCCGACCAGGATGAAATAAAGGAAGTCCATATCGAGACAAAAACTCAAACTGTCAAAAGTCAAAGGCAAAGAATCTTGAAAACAGAATGGGAAAAGTGACTTACCAAGTACAACGAGCTCCCATAATATTATCAGCACCTTTCTCAGCAGAAACCTTACAGCCCAGAAGGGAATGGGATGATGGACTGAAATTTCTGACCACCCATACCCACCAAAATACTGCCAATTAAGAATATTTCATCTGGCAAAAGTGTCCTTCAAGAATGAAGAAGAGCCCAGACAAGTGTGGCTCAACTGGTTGGGTGTTATTCCACCAAGTGGAAGGTCACCCGCTCAATTCACGATCAGAGCACATGTCTGTGTTGTGGGTTCGGTTCCTGGTCAGAGTGCATACAAGAGGCAACTGATCAAAGTTTCTCTCCCATATTAGTCTCTCTCCCGTCCCTCTCTCTAAAAATAAATAAATAAACTCTTCAAGAAGAAGAAGACGAAGACGAAGAAGAAGATGAAGAAGAAGCAGCAGCAGCAGAGCCCTGGCAGGTGTGCTCAGTTGGGTTGAGTGTTGTCCCACAAACCAAAAGGTCACAGGTTCTATTATTGGTCAGGGCACATGCCTATGTTGTGAGTTCAGACCTCTGCTGGGGTGCCTACAAAAGGGAACCAAACAATGTTTCTCTCTCACATTGACATTTCTCTCCCTCTTTCTTTCTCCCTTCCAGTCTCTCAAAAATCAGTGAGCATGTTCTCAGGCGAAAGTAAAAAATAATTGTAAAAATTATTCTTTTTAATGAAGGAAAAATAAAGACTTTCCCAGATACACAAAAGCTGAGGGAATTCATCATCACCAGACCTGCCTTCAAAGAAATGCTAAAGGCTTTGACTGGTATAGCTCAGTGGGATAGGCATTGTCCCAAAGACCAAAAGGTTGCTGGTTGGATTCCAGGTCAGGGCACATGCCTGGGTTGCAAGTCAGGTCCCTGGTTAGGGCACACGAGAGGCAATCAGTCAGTGCTTCTCTTCCTTTCTCTTTTCCCCTCTCTAAAAATAAATAAAATCTTTTTAAAAATGCTAAAGGAAGACCTACCAGTTGAAATAAAAGGACACTACACGGCAACATGAAAGCATCTAAGAATATAAAGTTCACTGGTAAGTACAAGTATACAAACAAATACAGAATACTGTAATACTGGTGCATAAACTCTTTTAATTCTGGTATAGAATTTAAAAAACAAAACCACAAAGACAGTTATAACACTATGTTATTGGATACACAATATAAAGACTTTTTAAAATATTGTGTTTATTTACTTTTAGAGAGAGGGAAGGGAGGGAGAAAGAGAGGGGAGAGAAACACTGATGTGAGAGAAACATCGACCGGTTGCCTCTTGTACACATGAAATCAATAACATAAGTGGAGATGGTAAGATACATTTTTGTATATAACTGAAGTTAAGTTGTATCAGCCTAAAATATTGTTATAGCGATAAGATGTTTTGTGTGCCCTCATGGTAACAAAAAATAAAATACCAATAGAAGACACACAAAACAAAATGAGAAAAGAATCAAAGCTATTCTATCTAAAAACAAGTCAGTGGAACAAGGGAAAGCAGCAAGAGAGGAAAAGAAGGGCAGACATGACAACAGGAAGTCCTTCTCTACCAGGGACAACTTGAAATGTAAATGGATTATACTCTCCAATCAAAAGACAATGAGGAGCTGAATGTGTAAAAAATATTCAACTACAAGAGACTCACTTTTGGTATGAAAATCCACACAAAAAAAGGCTGAAGGGGAAATAATGTAAAAAGATATTCTATGCAAATTGTGACCGCAAGAGAGTAGAGGTGGCCATTTTTCTATCAGATGAAATAGACTTGAAGTCAAAACTGTCACAAGAGACAAAAAAAAACAAACAACGATGCTATATGCTGAATGATGATTAAAGGATTAATTCACCAGGAAGATATAAATTACAATTATAAATATATATCTCGCTAATATCAGAGCATCCAAATGTATGAAGCAAATATTCATAGAACAGGAGGGAAAAATAGACCGTAACACATTAATAGCAGCATATTTCAAAACCCCGCTTTCCATAACAGAACAATTAGACATCAATAACAAAATGGGGAACTTGAACACTATATATCATTTAGACATACAGACACATACAGAACACGCACCCAAAAGCAGTACAATACAGTCTTCTCAGTAACACAGAGAATATTCTCTGGGATATACCACATGTTAGGTCACAAAGCAAGTCTTAACAAATTTAAAAAGATTGCATCATTGTGACTTTAATTTGCATTTCTCTGATGATTAGTGACATTGAGCATCTTTTCATATGCCTGTCGGCCATCTGTAATTCCTCTTTGAAGAAGTGTTTATTCAGGTCCTTTGCCCATTTTTTAATTGGATTGAATGTTTTTTTGGTGTTGAGTTTTTAAGTTCTTTATCAGAAATATTGGTAAGTATGTTCTCCCATTCAGTGGGGTGTCTTATTTTGTTGATGGTTTCCTTTTCTGTGTGAAACCTTTTTAGTTTGATGTAGTCCCATGTGTTTGTTTTTGCTTCTCTTGCCTGAAGAGATATATCAGAAAAAATAGTGCTATGAGCAATGTCCAAGATTATACTGCCTATGTTTTCTTCTATGAATTTTTATGGTTTCAGGTCAAATATTTAAGTCTTTAATTTACTTTGAACTTACTCTTGTGTGTGGCACAAGGAGGTGGTTTAGCTTCATTTTTCTGCATTTCTCTATCCATTTTTCCAACACCATTTATTGAATAAACTATCTTTAGCCCATTGTAGGTGCTCGCTTCCTCTGTCAAATATTAATTGATATAAAGGGGTGGGTTTGTTTCTGGGCTTTCTACTCTGTTCCATTGATCTATGTGTCTTTCATACCAGTACCAAGCTGTTTTTATTACCATGGCCTTATAGTATAGTTTGATATTAGGTAGCATGACTCCTCCAACTTGGTTCTTCTTTTTCAAGATCACTGTTGCTATTCAGGGCCTTTTGCAGTTCCATATAAATTTTTGAAATATTTGGTCTAGTTCCACAAAATACATCATGGGTATCTTGATAGTAATTGTAGTGCATCTGTAGATTACTTTGGGTAGCACGGACATTTTAATGATGCTAATTCTTCCTATCTATGAATATGGTATATATTTCCACTTATTTGTATCTTCTTCTATTTCTTCCTTCAATGTCTTGTAATTTTTCAGGTACAGGTCTTTTAGATCGGTCAGAATAGCTATCGTCAATAAATCAACAAACAAGCACTGGTGAGAATGTGGAGAGGGGAACCCTTTTGTGCTGTTGGTGAGAATGCAGACTAGTACAGCCACTGTGGAGAGCAGTACAGAGATACCTCAAATGATTAAAACTGGAACTGCTTTATGACCCAGTGATTCCACTTCTGGAAGTTTATGCAAAGAAATCCAAAACACTAATTCAAAAGAACATAAGCATCCTTATATTCATTGCAGTGTTATTTATAATCACCAAGACATGGAAGCAGCTCAAGTGTCCATCAGTAGATAAATGGATAAAACAGCTGTAGGACATTTACAGAGTGGAATATGACTCAGCCATAAAAAAGAAAATTTTACACTTTGTGACAGCATGGATGGACCTGGAGAACATTAAGCTAAGTGAAATAAGCCAGTCAGAGAAAGACAAATACAAGTTAAATATGATTTCACTTATATGGGGAATGTAAATAACTGAACTAACAAGCAAGATAGAGCAGACTCATAGATACAGAGCAGGCTGACAGCTCTGGGGGCTTAGTTAGTGGGAAGAAGGATCAACCAGAAAGGAAAAGGGACTTATGGACATGGACAACAGGGTGGTGATTGTGGGAGGCGGGGTACATGAGGATAAAAGGTAATGGAAAGAACACAACCATACTAAGCCTCTCTTCCAATCACAATGGAATAAACTAGAAGGCAACAGCAGTAGGAAAATGAAAAATTCACCAATATGTGGAAATTAAACAACACATTCTTGAATAACCAATGGGCCAAAAAATAAATCCCAAGAGAAATTAGAAAATATCTTCAGATAAATTTTAAAAGAACAAAGTGCTAAGAGGAAAGTTTATAGCAACTATGTCAAAACGACAAGATCTCAAATCAACTCTGTAACTTTACATCTAAAAAAACTAGTTTATGTTCTAAATGCTTCTTTGTTCACCTCTTTAGGCAATTTCCAAAGCTATTATTTTCTAATTTTCAGGTATAAAAAGTAGTCTAGAATGACTCAGCTTCTAGGTTCTCATGAAAAAAAAAATAAACCCAAAGTTAACAAAAGAAAAAAATAAAGATGAGAGCAGAAGTAAATGAAATATAGAACAGGAAAACAATTGAAGAAATTTAACAAACTAAAGAGTTGATTTTTTGAAAATACCAACAGAATTGGTAAGCACTTAGCCAGATATAAAGACAGATATAGACAAATGGAATAAAATGAAGAATCCAGAAATAAACCTTCATACATATAGAAAATGATCTTTAATAAGGGAGCCATGGCTACACAATGGGAGTAAGTCTCTTCAACAAATAAGGCTGAGGAAACTGGATATCCACATGCAAAATATGAAGAACCTTTTATCTTACACCATATACATAAACTAACTCAAAATGGACTAAAGACCTAAATATAGGACCTGAAATCATAAAGCTCCTAATCAAAACAGAGAGAAAAAGCTTCATAACAGTGGAATGGGCAATGACCTCTTGAATATGACACCAAAGCACAAGTAACAAAAAAAACAGAAAGAAGGGAAGAAAGGAAGAAAGAAAGGAAGGAAGGAAGGAAACCCAAACTTAAAAGCTTCTGCACAGCAAAGGAAACAATCAGCAGAGTGAAAGGGTAACCTACAAAATAGGGGAAAATATTTGTAAACTATATACATAATGCAATAAAAAATAACCTGATTAAAAAATGGGCAAAGGACATGAACAGTTATCAAAAGATATGTAATTGCCTTAAGAAGCAAACAAGCATATGAAAAGATGCTCAGCATCACTAATCATCAGGAAAACACCAATTAAAACAACAATGAGGTACCACCTCATACCCATTAAGATGGTTTCTACCAAAATAAACAAAAAAACAAAGGTTGGTAAGATGTGGAGAAATTAAGACTCTGCACTGTTGGCAGAATTGTAAATTGTACAGGTGCTATGAAAAACAGTATGAAGATTCCTCAAAAAATTAAAAATAGAACTACCATATTACCCAGCATTAGCATTTTAGGGTACATATACAAAAGAACTGAAAATAGACCTTGAAAAAAATACAGTAAAGATTAAATTTAAAAAACTATAATACGTAGAAAAAAAGAGACCTCAAAGAATTATCTGCACATCCATGTACACTGCAGCATTATTCACAATAGGCAAGATGTGGAAGCAATCTGAATGTCCATCAAAGGATGAAAAGATAAAGAAAATATGAGCCAATTACAAAAAAATAAATACTGCATAATTCTGCTTATATGAGTTATCGAAAGTAATCAAACTCATAGAGACAGAAAGGAGAATGGTAGCTGCCAGGAACTGGGGAAGGGAATGGAACAGTTATTGTTCAGTGGGTACAGAGTTGAAAAAGCTGAAAAAGTTCTCGAGATCTGTTGTACAACGAGCATAAGGCAAGCAACACTGTAATTTACAGTTAAAATTATTAAAAGAATATATATATTTCAGAAAATTGAGGGCATAGATTAGGAATACCAAAACAACAATCCATTGAGACAAATTAATAACTACTCTTCCCTCAGCACATCCCGATACAGCTCTTCATGCAAGACAATAGAAGTTATTACCCATGATATGTAGTGATTTGAAAAGCTATCCCTATCAATGGCAGATTACTAAAATCTGCAAGCTTACTATAATTATTAATTATATATATGAAAAGTTTCCATTTTTTCCTCTCAGCTCACAGGAATTGTTTACTTTTACTGACAGAGGAGAACTGAAGATTTATTAATATTTTTAGTTAGTAGAGGACAGATATGAATGTGATTAAATCTATCATCTGAAACATGTCTGGTGCAAAGGAAAATGAAAGGCTTCACCAATTAATTAAAAACAACACCTATACTGGACTCTGAAACCAAATCTATGAATGCTTATGTGACATTTACAGTCTTCAACTATTTTTGACTCCAATATTTTTTACTCATATCAGTTCAAAAATGAAAAGTCACAAAGGCCAAATCTAAAATTAAAAAGAAAAAAAAAACTTTTATAAAGATCCTATTTTATATTCTCCACATAGAATTGGATACTGCTAAATAATTCATTAACTTCTCTATGTATCCATATGACAAAGATTAAGTTTGTGAAAGAAAACCATAAACCTCTTTTCCTCACATATTCAAAATTCATATTTGTTGTTCAAATGTCACACTTAACTACTTAAATTTTAATGTGTATCACTAACCATATATATAATGCAGACCTACCATATTATTATGGCATTAATTATTCTTTTATATATACTATAAATGTTATATCAACATTCAAATCACAGTGATTCAAATCACTTTAGTAAAATGGCTTATAAATATGAAAAATGGGGGAGGCAGAAGAGAAGCAAAGAAAGAGAGGAGTTTCTTTTCCCATTTTCTATTGCTATATGCTGGCGAATCTAAAATTGGTGTGTTCCAAAATTCTGAAATCTGTGTGTTCTGGCAAAATCTGCCTAGAAAAGGCTGTATAATTATTTAGAACCTTGTGTTCCTTCTTATTTAAAATGGATGTTCCAGTTTCTGAAATCCACTGAAATTTAAAGAAAAAGGTATTTTTCCTAAAATAAGCAGCATCTTAACCCCTTTGAAAAACTTACTGCATTTTTTACATTATTTTGTACATTTATAGTCAGAGAAAAACGCAGTCATTCCTCTGTACTTTGACAGGGTAGAAGCCTATCCTTAAACAACTGACAGCAAAAACGACAAAAGGCTGACATCTGCCTTAGGATTACGACAAAATTATCTTCAGAGAAAGAAATCTGTGTCTGTGGGCGCGTGCATGTGTGTGTGCGTGTGTGTGTGTGGTGTAGGAGAGAGCTATCTATACATACACGATTATAAATGTATTTTTCCAGACACTTCTAATATAAGCCAGTTATATTAGAACTGGGAGGATAATTTAAATATTAAAACACTTCCAAGCTAAGTTTCCTGGGATAAAAGTATTCCTAAGGAAAAGTTTCATCAACCTGTCTAGTGGATAGATGAACTACAGATACATAAAAATACTTTCATTTCAAAACAAACATGACGACAAAAAACACAAAAAGTAACTACAATGGAACGCAAAGCTTGCTACACAAAAAGTGCTCTGACAAACTAGAGATAACAGGCTCCTCTGAACTGATCACAACTTGTTTTTTTCTAGGATTAGCAAGAAAAAGAGGTGTGTGGCAAAAAGGGGAAAGGAAGAGGAAAAGCAGCAGCACCTTTCGGTATTCCCCTAAATGAATGGCCCCCCTCTAAGTAAGACAAAATCCGACAGAAACCGATCTTAATATATTCCTGGAATTTAGATCAGATTTTCCTTCATAAAATTACAGCTCCCTGTTCTTTTCCCTCCATAGCTCTTGATGCAGCTTTAACTCCACGTATATGGGGCAATCTCATTAAAGTCTAATCCTCTCACTCCCTGATAAACTCCGTATGACCAGGGATCTCCAGTGTCCTATTCATTATTCATCCTGGTACCCCCAACACCTAAGAGTATTATTGTAATTATTTTTAAAAACAAAGGAACAACAAAAAATACCTTTTTTTAAGTGCCAAAAATATTATTTATTTTTGGGACAGTAAGACTTTAGGTAATGTTTTTCCTTCCCTACATTTCTGCACTTTACTGTTTATATGTTCCACCTTTTAATAAAAAACAAAAATTTATGATGGACTTAAATTTAAATAAGTAGATACAGTAAGTGAAAACCAGAGTTTTAAAAAATTGGGAGGTGAAACTTGACCTTATGAAGAATCAATTCAAATAGCAAACTTCTCACATATTTACTGATATGGTAAATATTCATGATATATAGCTAATTGAAAAATATATCATAAAAAGTATACTTGGTATAGAACCATACGTTTAACCCAGTAAAGTATTAGAGTTTCACACAGTACAATGTTTATAGTGTTTATCTCTAGGTAGTAGGATTACAGATAATTTTTTGCTTTTCTTTCAGCTATTCTACACTTTTAATGTTTTATGTATTATAATATATTAGGAAGAAACTAAATAATCTTTTTAGGCAGCTAAGAATTCTTGTGCATTTTACAACATGTTTCAATTTGCGACCACTTTCAAGAACACATTTTTTTTTCCAAGTATGGGACGTTTTATGTTAAACTATCCACTCCCAGCTGTCTTGTATCAATTACTTTCTATAGTTTGTTTTATTAAAGCATACTTAACCTGAGAGTCCTTCATATAAACTGGAACTATTATACCAATATGTTTAAAAAACTTATGGGACTGGTAACATGGTGTTACAATTTTAACTAAATTATGCCATCCTCTTTATCAATACCAATCCTGATAGTGTGGGAGTACTAAATTCTACTGCTATCGTGTGTGGTGTTCATGCACACTCACACGCAGAAAATTTCCCCAAAAGTAATTCATCATCTTAACTAAAAGAAGCCAAAAACCATTTTCAAAAATTATTCTGCAGAACATTATTTTCCACTTATTCCAAACAGTACAACAAGGAGGTTGCAGGAAATGAAAAGAAACCATGGTAACCAGCTAACCCTATCGGGAGCTATCAGATCAAAAGAACACAAAGTACATTACACGTCAACGCCTACCAGCAGCACAATCCTTCCCTAGTTCCTTTTGATCCTTCTTCCTAAACGTGAAAAAAGCTTTCAACCAATGTTCATATTTTAAAAATGTGAAAGCCTCTTCGCCAATGCACTGAAATTCTCTGACTCAACCCAAGAACTCTGGCTGAGTTCACTTTAAAAGTCAACCAAATACCCTGAGATTCAATTAAGAAATATTAGGTTTCATTTTTCCATCATTAGCAAAATTATGTTTTATTTCCATGCATTTTATCATTTTCTAATACAGTAGCAATGGTTTCTTCACACTAAATTTTCAGAGCATTAAGATTAAATAACATTCTCATAGTAATTCCTTGCTTAATAGAATCTCACCAGCATTCTAAACTCAAAGCCACAACGCATTAAACACAATCACACTTGTATCACACAGGAGCCCCACTTTGTCATCTTGTATACGCCATCACGGGTCATCAACCCCCGTCACGCGAACTGAAGCTAGACCCACAGGGTCTAGTTCAATGTGCTCTTCAGAGACCAACCACCACCTCGAACTACACACACAAGGTATATGGATGGCTTCTGTCAGGCGTTAGCAGTTTATTACATGACTACAGAGCCAGGCAGACAATGGGGAAACCTCTGCTATGACTAAAGATGATCTTTGCTGCTATGGTTAGCCACCCCTAGTAATTATCACTTAAAATAAAATAGACATACGTGCCATAAAAATATGTATATTTTATATACAACCGATTTCTGGAAGGACAAATAATTGTGAAAGGTATTATCTCTAAAAAGTGACTCTAGAAGTGTGTGGTGGGAAAGTAACATATTTATCATTACATATGCTTCTCTAAGTTGAAAATTTCTTCTAACACATCCATGTGTTGTTTTCATAATCGTAAACAGAGATGTAATAAATTACATGGACATAAATGTTATTATTTAATAAATTATTATTGCTGTTTTTCTTTGAAAAGTTACCCAAACTCACTACAAAATTATTTTTATAAGCACAAATGATCACCAAATGATTTCATAATGGAATTTCAGCTTAAGTAATTAAACTTTATATGTATTTAATTTGTTTTTCTCTTTTTTGTGGGGGATGAAAACTTAACCCTTGAGAATTAGTTGAGTAAACCTCATCTTTAAAGCTTTAAACAAAGGTTTACCTCTATTGTAAAAATGGTAATGTGTTAGTAACTTTAGAATCATTATTATTAAAAACTCACTGATTTAAAAGTTGAGTTTACTCTTGTGCCACAGTCCTTGTCAACTTATATAAAGTGTGGCACATTTTACTATTATTTAGGATGTTTTCCTTTTTAACAAGCTATAGTCTCTGTAACTATAGTCTCTGCATTTGTTCCTGAGAAAGTTAAGTCTTGGTTTTATCTGTAAAATGCAGAAAATGTAGTACCTACAGCATAAGCCCTTTTTTTTGGTAGGTAAAACTGAGTTTTCCAATATAGTGCCATGAATAAAGGACACGGATTACAAACTATCCAACCTGCCCAGCCCTTTTAGAGGCCAGGAGGGCTGGACGCTTAAGTCCCTGGGCCAGTCACACTTGGTCCTGACCAGCCTCATGCCCGTATCTCCACATGACAGCATCATTTTCAGTGGGTTCCACAGTATGAAAAATTATTGTAAAATACTGAAAGATATCTCACATGAAGTATTTACCACTGTGCCTGACACAGTAAATACTCGGTAAATATTAACCACTATCATATTTATAAAACTGTTAAACCCGTTAGTAAAATATTTGGGTATGTCAAATCATTCACAGGAAGGGAGACACATTCTAGAGCTGTATCTTGTTATCATGTAATTTAAATTAAGAGAAACTGTTATGTTTCTATGTTGATCTTAAATTAAGAGACACTGATATGTTTTTATCATACCTTAAAAGTAGATACACAAGCCAGATTCCCTTTGTAAAACAGGTAGATGACCACAGAATCAGTTCTCTCTCTCATATCAAAGTTCCTATTGATTAGTCCCAAAATGTCCTTGAAACTCAATTCCCCCTTAAACAAAACACTCAGTGGAATTTACCTTATGCTGTGCCTTTATAATACAAAAAAAAAATACAAAAGAACAAAAAATATTTTGAAATCAGCTTTTTTGATTTATCTACTACTGCTTTTTAAAAATTTTTCATCTTTATTGTTTTTTTATTTTAATCATTGTTCAAATACAGTTTTCTCCTTTTTACTCCCAATTTTATTGAATTTTTTACATTACCTTTTAGTCCCCTTCTTCCCCTTCCTTTGCTGTTTAAATCCATTCTTATGTATGCCTACTTTTGAGAGGAAACTGAACAGACAGAATACACTGAATAAAAACCATGTTTTCAAATTGAAAAAAATTTGAAGAATCAAGTACCATTTAAGAGTAAGGTGCAATTCAAAACCACAATGAGATACCACTTCATACCCACTGGGATGTCACATCCACTGTTCACATAAAAGACATAAGAAGTGCTGGTTAGGCGTAAAGAAACAGAACCATCTTATATTTCCAGTGGTATTATAAAATGGTAAAAACCACTCTGGGAGAAAAATTTAGAAGTTCTTTAAAATGTCAAACATAAAAGTTATAATATGATCCAGCGATTTCACTCCTATGTATATATTCAAGAGAAATGAAAGCATATGTCCACACAAAAAAGTACGAATGGCATTATTCATAATAGCATCTTTATTCATAATAGCAAAAAAGTAGACACAAATCCAAATGTCCATCAACTTATAAATGGATAAACAAAATGTGCTAAACATGCAAACACTGGTACATTATTTAAATATTTGTTAATAAAAAGGAATAAAGCAGTGACACATTCAACAACATGACTGAACCTAAAAAGCATACTAAGGGAAAGAAGGCAGTCACAAAAGAATACATATTTTATACATGAATGACTCCATTTATATGAAGTATCCAGGATGTATAACTATAGAGACAAAAGTAGGTTAATGGTTCCCTGCGGCTGGGAGGGTTAGGGAGAAGTGGGAAGTGGCTCAAATGGGTATGGATTTTCTCTTTAGAGTGATTAAATGTTCTAAAATGGATTTTGTTGCATAACTTTCTGAATGCATGAAAAACCAATGAACTGCACACTTCAAATGGGTGAAATGGTAAGTTATTTATAACTAAATAAAAAGGTTGTTTTTTTTTAAGAGTAAGATGCCGTAACATTCAAAAGCCAAGCCAGCAAATAAAGTTAGAAAAAATACTGCAGGGTTTTAATGCTCAGAAACGGGGCTTGGCTGCCACAGGCAGACGTCTCCGAGCGCTCTTGGATCGGAGGTGAATCTTTTTTGGATCAGGGAAACAGAATCAGAAAACAGGAAGAAAAAGAATTGGTGAAGCAATCAGCCCTCAATTTTTTTTATCTATCCACTTTACACTTTAGAGATAAGTCTTTTAGGCTTATTTATCAAAAGGAGGAATGAAAAAAAAAAGAAAAAAATAGGAAGGATGTCTCTCTCAACTTAACAAACAGAAGATTTTTCCCCCTTTTCCCCTCACTGAACTCCCAGCATTTAATTCTAATTTGTTCACTGAAAATGAGAAATAACTCAGAGGCTCTTAATACTCAGCCTATATATTTTAAGTTTTCTCTCCCTGTATCACATGGAAAGTCATTAATTAGAAGGTTGTTTGGTGAGCCTGAAGTCCAGAGCTAAAGGAAGTGAGTAAATCAAATGTTTAATGAAATATTTCTCAAAATGTGTTCCACAGAGGGGTTCCATACAAAAAGGGTCTCATGATGAAATGATTTTGGGAAATGCAGTAAGGTTATGTTAACAATACTCATATGGTTCCTTGTGTTCATCACCACTGGAAATAGCGCTGCCAATGTTGGCGGAGGCTCCCCTCTCCCACAGACCCTGGGCTCTAGAACACTGGCCTCTGTAACTTCTCTTTATACTGAACCCAAGGCCAACCAATTCTTCTTCTGAACCATTATTTTTTTAAATATAGCTTTCTTTTTTTATTTTTAAAGACTTTATTTATTTTTTTTTAGAGACAGGGAAGGGAAGAAGAAAGAGAGGGAGAGAAATATCAATGTGTGGTTGCCTCTCCTGCACTCCCTACGGGGAACCTGGCCCACGACCCAGGCATGTGCCCTGACTAGGAATAGAACCGGTGACCCTTTGGTGCAGCCCACACCCAATCCACTGAGCTACACCAGCCAGGGCTGAACAATTATTTACATTCCACTTAGAGTCAAATCTTCAGAGATACAGGAGGCATTATCTTCCACTTCGATTAAAGATTGCAATTCCTCTCAAAATGAAGATAGCCCTATTGATTTTCTTTGGTCAACTATAAAAATTATGTATGTGCATTGCAAAAGAAGTCAGGTGCTCAGGAAGATACAAAGAAATAAAAATCACCTTTAAATTTATCACTCATAGATGAACACTATATACATTTTGATGATCATTCTGTCAGAAATCTCTCTACTTACATATATACCCAATAGATACTTAATTTTTTGTAAATAGTATCACAGTATACATGATACACTGTATAATAAATTTTATTTTTCAGATTATCCTAGCTATATAAATTTCAGAATTTATCAAATAAGAAATATATTTCAAAAGAGAATATAATAAATATGTCCCAACACAGAGTTACATTATGCTTTCTCAGGTTTTAAATTCTCATTTGTTCTCTATTATCTAAAATTTTTCCAAATAATTCTGGCCTTGATGGTTGGCTAGCATAAAACCAATAGCAACAAAGTGCCAAGCACTGTGGGTAAAGCATTCCCTGACCAGGTCCAATTGTGTCCTAGAATTTCCAGATACAGGTGTTGGGATTATCAGCTCTTGAACACGTCATCTTGTTCTTCTCCCAATTTACAGAAGCTAAAATGAGTCCGACTCAACAGAAATGTCTCTGCAATTGCTAAATTTGGAGCTAACATGTCTCCTCAAAGCGAACCCTTGAAAATCTGTAAGACATTAAGACAGTCTTTGAAAGATCGATTCCCCGCAGCCAAAGAAAAACTGCTCACCAAATTAACTATCTAAATAATTCTGGTACAGCTTAGTTCCTACCATCCCTTCCACTCATTCGTACTGCTCCCACAGGGATCTTTCTAAATCACAAATGCAATCATCACTGTCTTCTAAAAAAGTCTTCAGTGAGTCCCATTTTCTACAGGTAAAGTCCAAACTCTTAAGCATGAATTACCAGGCTTTCCTGGCACACTTACTGCTAAAATTTCCTGCACTTCCCAACCCCAGCAGGCTGCCATGCACCAAATGCTCTACGCTGTGCTACACATTCTGGCCTTGGCTGTTTCTTCTTCCCAAAACGCTCACTTTCCATCACATCCTATCCTACCTGCAAACTTCTACTCTACTTTAAAAAAGATTATTTATTGGTTTTGAGAGGAAGAGAGGAAGGGGGAAGGGAGAGAGAAAAACATAGATTGTTGTTTCACTTATTTATGCATTCATTGGTTAATTCTTTATGTGCCCTGACTGGAGGGTGAACCCACAACCTTGGCCTATCAGGCTGATGCTCCAACCTTTTTGACCCCAAGGACCAGTTTCATAGAAGACAATTTTTCCATGGACAGGGAAGGCTGGGGCAGGAGGCGGAGCTCAGGCAGTAATGCCAGCAAGGCTTCCTGCTTGCCCGCCCCACACCTCCTGCTGTGCAGCCCGGTTCCTAACAGGCCACTGACCACCACTGGTCTGCAGTCAGGGGTTGGGGATTCCCTGCTCTAGCCAACTGAGCTACCTGGCCAGGGCTCTCCTCTACTTTTAAGAGGCAGCTTAAATGTCTTCTTCCTTGATCCATTTGGACAGTACCTGGCAGAATAGAGAAGCTCAATAAACACTGCTCTTTTTGATGATGCAGTTACCTGGATGCTTACGTTAATTTCCCAATTTAACAATGAAGACCAAGATCCTGCTTTTTATGAAAGGCCTTGACACGTATTAGTGGCACACCAGGGATAAATATTTTAAGGAATATATCAGTCAAAAGTACAGTGGATTTCACTGCACTAAAATTATTACCATAATTAGGTTTTCCATATTACCTGTAAAATATTATTTGAAGTCAGATTGGAAAGTATTTTAAATCAAGTTTTGAAAATACTATATGCAAAATAACATTATTATAACAGATTTTATAAGTTCTGAACTAAGTTGTACCAGAATTATTTATAAAACTTAGGTGTCTGGTTTCATATAAAGCTTTCTGTGGAACTCATACCACATGTTCTATTTACCAAAGCTAAATGTCTGCTCCTTTAATAAGAAGCTGATCAGGGCTAAAATGTTTGAAGAATTACACCATGGATTGATCCTCACTGTCTAACATGGAAACAACTTTAATGAACACCTAACATGCTGTATAGTGTAAGTGTATTTATCCCCTGCCTGCCCCCCACACCCTCCATCCTTCTTTCTTCTTTTAAAACAAGAAAAGAAAACCAGAATTTGTTTGTTCATGCAGACTTCCTCTCAAAGCCTGATCTTCCAGTAGATGCTGACCGTATCTCCCAGGTCCAGGAACCAGTATTGGTCGGACAAGCAACCAGTACATGAATTTCCCTGCAGATTGTTATTGGGCCGGGAAAGGGAGACCCCACTGGCTCAACCAACCTGAAGGGAAGGATGCACACTGCATGAGAGAGAACAGGCTTCCTTGAAATCTCCAGCCAGGCATACACAAGGAAGAGTGCAATTTTGATTTCTCCTAGCAGCCACCTTTGACCACAAGGAAACTCAGCCTTAGACTAGAGCTCAGAATGATCAGAGAGGGGTGGTGGTGGTGGCGGGAAGAGGACAGCAACAAAGCGGAAGAGAGTGTTGTGCAGATATCTGTCTCCCCTCTCACCATACCTCCTCCTCCTTCACTGTGATCCACTAGCCTTTACACCAAAGCTTATTTACCCCCAGCACTCCGGTGACCAGACTTTTGGCAGTGTGGTGTTACAGAATCCTAAAATTATAAAATGTTAGGTGTAGAAAGTTGAAAAAACTAACTTTAAGGAGTTCTGTGGTTTTCCACAAATCAGTCTTCTAGTTCATTCAGTGACAAAACAAATAGGTATTTAAATTTCTAGCCCAGATTTTTTTCCCTGTATGCCATAATTTAAACCTGAAAAACAGGATAATTAAATAATTAAAGGGGGGCTAACACTATCCTTTGCCATAAAAAGCTAGTTCCATCAACTCCTGTAACAAGCTCTGTTCTCTAAGTATGCAATTAATCCAGAATTCAGTGTAAAATAACACTGAATCATATTCTTTTTGTCCGAAAGAGTAATATTAAATGTGGTGGGTGGGTGGGAGTAAGAGCAGTCCCTGCACACTCACACAGGTTTAAGTGTGGAAGAAGTCAGACATCGACACATGAGCACTCGCATCAACTTTCTGTTCTCTCTTTGTGGTCACAAAAAAGTGCTATTTCGTTGACTTCTTTCTTAGTAAGTTTCAATTTTTAAGGCTTTTCCAAAGAATGGAAGAATGAGCGCATGAATGAACAAATGAAGAAATGGACAAAGACAATGGATAATTACTCCAAGCCTCTGGAGGGGCAGCAGTGTAGACTGTTAAGGAAGAACACAGGCTCTGAAGCCAGATTGTCTGGGCTCCAAGACCAGCTACACAAATCATTAAATATGTGACCTTAGCCAAGTTACTCAACCTCCAGTTCCTCTGTTTCCTTATCTGTAAAGTGGAGAAGGTACATAGGATGTAGGTACATACATCCTAAAGTTGTGAAGATTAAATGAGGTTAGAGGCCTGATGTGAAGTAAACCCAAAGGATAAGCATGCTATTGTATTACTGTTCTGTTATTACTGCAGGGCCAGTGGACACACTTGTTCCTGGGCACAGTACTGTCAGCTGAGAACAGCCAAAACACTAGGCAAAGTTTAGCTAATAGGAAAGAGCCAAGGGCTCCAACCAAAGGCCAACTGAAGAGAAAAGACATTGGCCTTAATTTTATGAGTTACAGAGATCTTTTCTTAGTTTCTTTTCTCATTCAAGAAATAGATGGGAGCTGACATAGCAAGACAGATGGGAGAGAACTCAACATGAAACAGAAGAAAGCACCTACAATAAAAATGCTTTAAAAGTTTTTTGATTCTTAATTACTGAGTGCTACCATTTATGAGGAATATTTTAAGGGCCTCAAAACTATTAAAATGGTAATTAGGTCCCAAGAAAACAAGAACCAATTCAATTACATGCTGGATGCTTTAAAATTTAAAGCGCTCTATTAACAGGGTTTTAAATGGAGCGTAGTTATAATTACAGGTCCATGACCAACCTTAAAGCCAAAGTGTAGGTTCCTGGCTGGCGTTGGCTCTCCCGAATGAGGTAGCTCCCCTCAGCCACACTCAAGAGCTGGTCTGCTGCTTCTCGGGAGATCATGCCGTGAAACCTAAGAAACAAAGTCAATATAGAAACTGCATGCCTTCCACCTTTTTCAATAAAACAAGATAAAACAAACCCCCACCTTTTCCTGTTGTTTTCTAGACTGCCATATAATCAGAGGGGAGCAGTTGAGTTTAACTATGCCTGTGTTTCTCTGGGCCTGGCCCCTGGCCAGCTTCTCGGTGGTGATAAAAACAGCACCAGTGTAGCTACCCAATCCATTTAACAATCGCAACACCAAAATTCACATCTATCCATCAAAAGGAAGACCAACCACCCATCTTGAGAAAACAGTGCTCTTCTTACGTGGCCATCTGAGCATATGGGCATGCTAAAAAATATACAGGAATGTGTCCCATTTCTTTTCTTCATATTAACAGCACTGCTCCAAAATTTTGGCTCAGAATCTATGTTGGCGATTTTCCAAGACCCTGGGTTGCCCTTAATTGGCATGATTGCCCAATAATGTGCATAATCTGCATCACTGGGTATTCAAGCCGAAAGAAAAGAACTGTAATACTTGCTTTTACTCCTTGCTAAAACCTACTTTTGATTAAAGGAGAAAAAAGGAGGAAGGACAATAAATACACTCTTTACACAAACACAGTAGACTCATCTATAACACTCAGACCTAAAACATTGAAAGAGAAAATGATGTCAGTGGTGGTTGATGATTATTATTAAAAATACAAAATCACCTGACATTTTCATGAGGATTTACACACTTTACAAAGAACTGACACATACATTATGTCCTTTTAGTAACTCAAAAATAACTGAATGAAGTGACAGCTCTAACAAAACTTTGCAGCTTTTACTGGTAAAACAAAATAAAACAACAGTCTCTTGAACTTGGAATAATATATTTAAAAGGCCCTGAAATGGCACCTTAAAAATTTAGAAACCTTACTAGGGTTCAGCTAGCAACTTTTTGAGCTTTTCCTCATGGAAATGATGAGTCTCGATTTAAGCCTTAAAACAGTTCATGGTGGGCATATTCGAATCATGACAATGAGAACAGCTAGGTTTAACAATAGTCTGGAATTTCTTATCTTCATAAATTCCCCAGTCTCTCAGAACCAGGTCCACTCGGACTCTGCTGGAGCAAGAAGATGGTAACCTGTCCTTACCATTAGATTAGTATATTGATATATTTAGTTTACCTGTCATAAATTAATACAGTTAGTAAAATTTATCAATGATATCTGTTTAAAAAACTCAGTTTAAAGAAGAATGCCATTCAAGAAAAGAAATTTTACAACAAAACCCAACAATGGTATTTTAAAAACAAAACTACTCATAACAGTTGACCCAAAATTTTCACCCCATAAAAAGCTGTATGCACTGAAATGTTTCTTATGGTGATACATTTAATAATATAGTCATGTGCCACTTAACAACAGGGATACATTCTGGGAAACGTGTTGTTAGGCACCTTTATCATAGAGTGCACTTACACAAACCTAGACGGTACAGCCTACTGCATACCTGTGTGGTATGCCAACCACTGTTACATGTGCAATCTGCCACTGACCAAAACATCATTATGCAGCACATGACTGTATATTTTCAATGCAACCTAAATGCCAAGAGCAGAGAAATGACTAAATTATGGTACAACCATAAAGAACATCAGTGCTCCCCCAAACTCATAAGTTCCTATGTTCTATTCACAAGAGTCTACAAAACTTAACCAGAATTTTAAATAATTTAAAAATCTCTGCTACATACATTATTAGCTAATAGGATATTAAGTCATGAAAAGCAAATTATTTTATTTGGGGAATGATGAGATTATAGGTGACTTTTATTCTTTCCCCCAAATGGCTATATTTCTGTATTTTTTAAAAAATAAGAAGAAAATTAAAGACTTTAAAAATGATTATAACATTTTTTATAGAATAGAAAAATTCTCATTATTAATATTAAATAGAAACACCAGGATACAAAAATTATAATATCTCAATTTTATAAAAATAGTTAAGAAAGCTTTAGAAGATAATACTTCAAACTATTTACATTAGTCATTTCTGGGTAGCATGAATTTGCTTATAGAAAACTTGGAAAATAAAGAAAAGTATAAATATGGAATAAACCACCCATACCCCAACACACATATGTATGTATGTGTGTACATATCTAAATGATTAATATGTACAAATACATACAAATACGAGGTCTGTCTAGAAGGTATACAGCCATGTAATATAAAAAATAGAGACACTTACAGAAGAAGATACAAGAAATATTGCACCCAGGACAATAATGCCTCAGTCCCCTTCAAAGTAAGCACCTTGGGACCTTATCGCCCATCACCATCAGCTGCCCTGTTGTATTTTCCTGAATCTCATCAATGGTATGAAATCTCTTCCTTTTCAAAGGTGATTTTAGTTTTGGGAAAAGCCATAAGTCTCAGGGTGCCAAATCTGGGTCATAAGGGGACTGAGTCATTTGGGTGATTTGATGTTTTGCCAAAAAAACTCTACACAAGACATGATGCATGAGCAGGCACACTGTCATAATAAAGCTGCCAATCACCAGTTGCCCATAGCTGCAGCCTCCTGAATCATTCTAATAGTTTCCACAGAGGAATGTTCAAGCTTAATGCAAAATCTGATGCAGATTTGTTGCTTTACTTGCTCAGTCATTTTGAATGTGACAGCCACACAACACATATGCTCACTCAACAGTGTCTACTGCCCCCACTAACTAGTACAGTGAAGTCATCATTGTTCACACATGTGCATTCCAGTCCACTCTCCTTGGCTGCCAGGTTACACTGGTGTTGCACAAGCCATTCCCATTATATTAACAGTGGCTGGACTTTTTCCGGACAGACCTATATATGCATATACTCACTGTATTTTTCACATATACTTCTAGGACTATTTATTCACTTGTATGGCTTGCATCTTTACTTGAACATTATTACATACATTTCCCCATGCTATTTTCATCTCTATTCTTCTTCTTGTTTTCTGTGTTTTACCAATTAGACTATATTTGTAATCAGAAAAATAATTTCACTAGTCCAAATTTGAATACCTCCTTCATCTTGCTTTTATTTTTACTAAAGCATCCATTTACCTGTCTCTCTTACATATTCCAATCTTTAAAATGTTTTCTGATAATCCATACTTACTCTCTTCCATAATACTTTGGTCTGTTTTCTACCTATGGGGGAAAAAAGATATTTGTGAAAATGCAAATGTTCAGAACATTACTCAATATTTTGCATGTGTGACAAACTAAAGTATATATTGAGAAAGAGAAAAAAATCAGAGCCTGGAGTTCCAGTTCTATCAGCAGATTAACTGTGTTATTCGGACTGGTCACCTCAGCTCTTCAACCTGTTCCATATCTATAAAACACTCTGTATGTAAAAAGAGTTGGACAAAATTATCTTTCATTTCCAAAATTTTATGAATCTGAAAAAATATTTACATCACTTTATTCAAAAAGTAAAACAAAACATGCAAAAACTTAATGCCACAATTTTGTCAGAACAACTGTGACTTTCTCTCCCATCCTCTCCCTTCCTGTTACTCCACAGTCCCCCTGCTGTTAACATCGCAGTATAATCTTGCCTTTCTGTTCTCCCATCAGTGCTTCCCTCATCACAGTTAACCTCCCCTAGCTTTTCCTGGCAGGTGTGCTGGCTGTATGAAGATAAAGGAAAGCCCTGCAGAAAAGATTCTAAGGAATTTGCACTGGGGTAGACTGAAAGAGAGTATTTGCTAGTTCATGTAAGAAATATTTACTGAATGGCAGAATGTGATAGGCGCTGTCATGCAAGGAAAGGGACATATCACTGAAATAAGGTAACAAATGCCATTAGTCATTTGAAACTGACATTCTAATGAGGAGAAAGAGACAATAAAGAAGTTTAAAGAAATTTAAAAAAGACAACAGGAAGTAATAATCAGTGCTATAATGAAAATAAAAATGGGTAATGTAACAGGGAAAACTAGTGGGTAGTCAGCAGAGGCCTTTCTGAGAAGATGGCAGTTAAACTTGGTCCTGAATGACAAGAAGCCAGGCCTAGCTGCAAAACCATGGGAATGCAATAAGCTTTCCCTAGAAGGTGGCTGGGTGACACCACAGACCACATTTATTAAGTTCAGGCTATGTGCTAGGCAGGTGTTGTAAGTACACACGAAGATCATTAATTTTCACAATGAGGTATGAATTATGCTATTTCAGCCTCATAAAATAGCATTTATTGATGAAGAACGGAGTATCAGAGAGGTGAGATAACTTGTTCAAGGTTACAAGGTGGTAGAGCCTAACACACCCCTGGGATTCCTGTTCAGGAATAGCGAAAAGGGCCCTCAGTCTGTGTCTGTTTGACACTGACTCATCTGAGATAGTTTAAGTCTGGCAGTTCTCAAAGCAATTCAGTATCTGTCCATTAGCCTCCGTCTCCCTTAACCTGTATCCAGAGCCAGACTGCCAAGTCCAGTTACCTACCACTGGTCATCAAGGTCTGATACTGCTTTCAGCAAACTTGAGATATTTATTTATATTGTAGGAAAAAACTGTGTTTCTATGAAAAACTATGCATCACAGCATGCACTACTATTTTATATCATTCCATACCAGCTCATTGAAATCTTCCTTATTCTTTTTGTTATTATACTTTATTCAATCAGCTTCCTATGGACAGACATTGAGGTTTTCCCCCTAATACTCTACTACAAATAGTTCTACCATAAAAAACTTAAGCACATTTTATTCCACATTTGGACAGGTAATTGATCAGGGTGAATCCCCATAACTTGGACTAGTAAGATAAATGAGGTATAGTTTTGTTAGACATTACAAAATTCTCATAAAATGGTAGTATTACCCATTCCCATCAGCAATATACAAGTGTCTGCTTCCTCACAGGCTTACCAATGAAATATATTTTAAGCTTTTGAACTTTGCCCATCTGAAAGGTGAAAATGGTCTTGCCACGTTCAGAGTCTGGCACAAATAAGTCCCTTTTTATTACAAAATCATAAGCATGTAATTCGGTAACATAACAGTATCACACTCAAGCACATCATATGACATTTTAGGTGAAATGTTCAAATTAAAACTATAAATTATCACACCCATATTATTACCCTACCAACCACACTCAAGCAGGTCTTACTTCTGCTGGTCCCTATATTTTAATTTGCATTTCTCTTATTATTAATTAAATTGAATATCTTTTCCTATATATTGTCATATGTTCTATTTTTTTGGTGAACTGTCTATATCTTTGCTTATTTTTACCTCATGATTTAGATCTTTTTAATGGAAAAATTACTCCAAATAATACTTCCATGATACCTCAAGCTTTGTTTTAAAAAGCAAAGAATAAACAAAAAATGGAAGAATGTATAAACTAAAAAAACTTAGTATCACTTAAACCTTTCCCCCAAAGGTAAATAATACATAATACTTAATAATACTTAAAACTTTACTGTCATATTCTATATTGTGTTTCCAGACATTCTTTTAAACAGTGAGAGTTATTTCAGGAGAGAAGAATAGGGATAAAAATGCATTCAAGTGACAGTTTTACGATGACAACTAGGGTAAAGGGTTAATTTCACAAATCACCAAGCCACTGAAGAAGGTCCAGGTTAGGGAAACAAATAACTGAGAGACATTTCCCTGTACACTCACCTCATTAGTACAAGTAATTCTTCGAGGGTGAGGCGCTTCCTGCTGCAGCTGATACACTGCGGGAAGGCAGAAAGTAAAAGGTGTCAGTTTCTGTCATGCAGAACATCTGAATATATTAGGAACCATGAACTGGCTGCTTTTTTATGTTCACAAGAACTGTGGTATAGCCCTATTTTTTTATGAACAAAGCAAAGAAAGTGAACCAAACTAAATTTCATGCAAGCCCAGGAGCAAGCACCAATAGAAAAGTCATAATCCACACAAGTGTCTCTCTACCTTTTAACCAATCATTACTGGACACCTGATCTTGTTCTCCAGAATCAAGTACCTGGTCATTTACTGTCCCCAATTCTTTTTGCCTATATTACAAAGCTTCTCTCCAATATAAACCAATAATAATTACATATTTTTAAGTACAGTATTAAGTATCAAACTTGAAAGTAAAATTAGAATTTATAGGCTAGAAGTAACACACTGTTTTTCTTCCATTTATATCATGAATGATCTATTTTCAAAGATAATCTCCCTTAAAAACAAAATTTATGAGCCAAAGTTACTACCACTTATTCAACTAGGGCAAATGAATTTTTTAAAAAATCAGGTACTGAAATAACTTGCCAAAGAAAGGATAATTTTTAGGGTATTTCAAAACAGACCATTAGAAATTATACCAATACCTTAGACTTTTTTATTTGAAATGAAGAAAGAATAGAATGTGTGGTTATCAGAGGAAGTGTGTTTATGTATGTCTAAATTTATCTCTTAGAGAGAATGTGTTTTGTATTTCAACATTATCACATATAATTGAATTTGAGTTAATACCGGATTTAAATACATACACATTTTGTCACCATAACATCAAATATCCCAGACATCTGGTGTTAGCTGATAACAAATGACTCAGATTTTAAGTGGATATCCATATAAAGGCCTCACCTCTGATCATATTCATTCATATGTAGCACAGGAACATATATAAATATATACAATTAGGACTATATACATATACAACTAGACTGTATATGCATATGCATGTATATGTACATACAACATATGTATGCTGAGAACAGGCACACAGCACTGCTCCACAATGCTATGTATGTAAAGGTGACACAGCACTGCACCTGAGCATGGGAACTCCTGAACAGTCTGCCTGGGGTTTGTCTGAACACTGGGGCTCTGCATATTGTGCTTCAGTTTCCTCATTTGTAAAATGGAGATACAAATAGTGTCTACTTCACAGAATACTGAAAGGATTAAATAACTTACTATATGTAAAAGACAAAACAGTCCTTGGCACAAAATAAATAATAAAGATCAGTTATAATTACATGTAGTTAACTGATATTAATATACAAAATTCTTTACAGTAGTACTTGAGTACCAGAACGTATCTTGAGTTTATCACCCCAACGATACCATGGTGATGCTATAATTAAAAGGTACTGAGAAGATACAGCTTTACTGTTTAAAAATAAAAAAAAATAAGCAAAGCCCTTTCTCACTTAGTAATGTTTGAAATTCTAACAGAAATGTATCCTTTTGCCTTTTCTTCCTGGTTGCAAAAATCCCTAAAAAAGACAGCACATTAAAGTATTTTATTGTGTGAGTTATTTTTCAAAAACATTCCTGTGAATATATTTTAATGGGTTAAAAAGATCTGAAGGGAGGAGTTTGGAGGTGAGGAAGGGAAGAAAGGCGAGCACTGGAACCTGCTCCGTCTGTGTGTCATCCAGGGTATCTGGAACTCTCCCTCCTCCTGAGGAGCCGAAACATGATTGGCAAAAAAGGGAGGATTTTGCAAGCCTATTCCTCCATACTGGTATCTGTAAGATGTGAAAATTCAGTTCACATTTCTGTTTTGATCAATAATTCTCAAAAGAGCAGTTATTTGGGTTGGCCAGAAAGTTTGTTCCGTTTCCCCATAAGCTATCTTGACTAGTGCTGAGTTAGTTGTCATTAACTTCATTTGAAACAATTTTGTTGGACTGTTTTGTGGCAACTGTCTTAACAGCGTGTTTTTTAAAAAACTTACCAAAATTGGTGAATTTTTATGTAGCCATTTTAATATTGAAGGTGGAAGAAAAGAAGTGAGATTTTTGGCATATTATGCTTTATTATTTCAAGAAATGTAAAAACACAACTGAAATTATTTGTGCAGCGTATGGAGAGGGTGCTATGACTGATCAAACGTGTCAAAAGTGGTTTGTTAAGTTTCATACCGGAGATTTCTCACTGGATGATGCTCCATGGTCGGGTGACCAGTTGAAGTTGATAGCAATCAAATCAAGACGTTAGTTGAGAACAATCAATGTTATATCATGCAGCAGATAGCCGACATACTCAAAATATCCAAATCAAGCACAGAAAATCATTTGCACCAGCCTGGTTAAGTTAATTGCTTTGATGTTTGGGTTCCACATAAGTTAAGTAAAAACCTTCTTGACTGTATTTCCACATGTGATTTTCTCCTTAAATGTAACAAAAATAATTATTTTTCAAAACAAACTGTGGTGGGTGATGAAAAGTGGATACTTTGGAATAATGTGGAGTCGAAGAGATCATGGGACAAGCAAAATGAACCACCACCAACGACATTGAAAGGCAGGTCTTTCTCCAAAGAAGGTGATGTTGTGTATGTACATGGTGGGGTTGGAAGGGAGTCCTCTATTATGAGCTCCTTACAGAAAACCAAACAATTAATTCCAACAAGTATGGCTCCCAGTTAGACCAACTGAAAGCAGCACTAGATGAAAAGTGTCCTAAATTAGTCAACAGAAAATGCATAATCTTCCATCAGGATAATGTAGGACTACATGTTTCTTTGATGACCAGGTATAAACTGTTACAGCTTGGCTGGGAAGTTCTGATTCATCCACCACATTCACCAGACATTGCACCTTTGGATTTCCATTTATTTCAGCCTTTACAAAATTCTCTTAATGGAAAATTTCAATGAAATTATCTTAATGAAATTTCAATTCCCTAGAAGACTGAAAAAGGCACCAGGTACAGTTCTTTGCTTAAAAAGATAAAAAGTTTCGGGAAGACAGAATTATGAAGTTGCTTCAAAGATGAAAGAAGGTAGTGGAACAAAACAGTGACTATGTTGTTCAATAAAGTTATTGGTGAAAATTAAAAATTATTTTACATTTACTTTAAAACCAAACAAACTTTTTGGCCAACCCAATACCTTTCGTCAAAAAAAATGCTTTGGAAAGCACTGCCATCTATATAAATTCAATTATTAAAATTAAATGGTAGTCGAGGACATGAGAAGTTACTAGACAAAGTAAAACACTGATTTTCATTCTAAGAACAAATACTCTAGTACCTGGTTATCATCAGTAATTTTCACCTTTTCAGTAAGCAAACATTAAGATAAGCCAGTATGAAAAAAAAAAGGAGTGACTATATTGTCATATGAGAATTTCAACCTGCATTTTTATTAGTTTTAATGGGTATAGCTGTGTTCATGGAGAGGAGTGATTTTTATATAAGTGCCTCCTCACTGGCTACCAATGGTCAGTCTATCCTTAAGACACGTTGTAAATAAGTAATACATGTTATTTATTTGGATACTGTATAACTGAATATAACATGAATTCAGGGAACACATTAAAAGGACCATTTAAAAACTATACAGAGTAATAAAGGCTAATTAATGAAGGCCCTTCTTTTTTTTTAAAGATTTTATTTATTTATTTTTAGAGAGAGGGGAAGGGAGGGAGAAAGAGAGGGAGAGAAACATCAATGTGTGGTTGACTCTCACGCGTCCCCTACTGGGGACCTGGCCTGCAACCTAGATGTGCCCCAACAGGGAATAAAACCGGCTACCTTTGGTTCACAGGCCTGCGCTCAATCCACTGAGCTACACCAGCCAGGGCACAGGCCCTTCTAAATTTGAAATATTTGGTCATTTAAACCAGAGCTCAGCTGAAATTTAAATTGCATAATCATTAACTGAATTCACTAAAAATTAATAGCTAAATTATTAAGTGAGAAGATACATGATTAAACTACTTAACATTTTAAAATCATCTCAGATCTGTTAATGCTTACTTATTAATGAATTTCTCATTAAAATGTATAGACAATACATTTTTAATCAAGTTCCAAGATCACAAGTTGGTATCTTAAAGTTGAAATTGGCTCACATGTTTGGTTTAAATTTCTTAACATTTAACAAAAGCAAAAGAGAATTCCAGCTTCTCTTCTAGAGTTTCACATGAACAACCACAACAAAGGGGAGCTAACTATGAGCCACTCCCTACAGACAGAACACTCATGCTCTGCTTTCCCACCATCCCTACCTGGTTTGCTTGCCTTATTTATTACATGTTAGGGCCCTGGTTTAATTCAAGCAATACAGCAATAAAATCATTTTTATTTAAAGAGAGTCCTCAACTTAGAGACTCCTTACTAATTCTATTTTCCCACTGGTCTGTGTTTGTAAGGCTTTAAAATTACATTTTCACAAGCTTAACTGAACCCAAACTGGAAAGCAGAACAGAGCCATGGGTAAAACTAATTTCTCACAGAGTCATAGAGAAAATCTTTCTTACAGATGCTCGCTGTGAAAAGCTATACAGATCCCACCATGCGAAAGACAGGGGGGAGAAACTTAAGTTGAAACTTTTGACATCAAGACTTAACTGTCTCCCTTTAGTTTTATAGATGTAATACATATTGGAAGTTAACAATCAAAACATTTTGAATAGCTCTTGCTTTGCCCTTACCTGCTTACATGGACTGATATAACTCATTTTTTTAAAATCTCAATCCATGTAAGCTTTATTAGCATTTTGAGAAATTTTTAAATTAAAGAATGTAATTCACATCACAGAGAAAATGATGAATGCATTATGGTTTGTCAGTCACAGAATTTACTGTCACTTATCAACTCTCAACAAGCTATCGCTGGGCCTGGCTCAGAATTAAACAAAGTATCATGGCTCAATTATTAAGGGTGCTGGGCATGGCTCACAACTCCAGTTTCTTAAAATTTCAGTCTCAATTAATGAAATAAGGATGTCATGGGCTTGTCAGTCTATAAAAGTTTTCCTATTAAAATACACAGATACCTGAACAGATGAGCTTCTTCAGGTACTATTAAATAAAACACCTTACTGTAGGTTATACACAGTTAGCTAAATATAAATTATAAAATTGTCTGACAGTGGCAAAGACAAAACAAACAAAAATCAAATTAAAAAACTCAACCAAAATCATTATTTTTTTTCTAGGATTAGATTTTGACAAAGACATTTAATAACCTACATGATCGTCATAACAATTACTTCAATGTTAAAATGCAATCTTTACATGTTTTCTTATTATTTAAATTTTGTACATATTCAATTTCTTGGAAGACGATATCATAATTTTATAAGAAAATTCAAAGGATCGATTTTTTCAAGTGAACTTTTCCACTAGGCTTTAATATAGTTTAATCATAAAATTTCCTTGAAGTGGAATGACGTTTTTTCATTTGATGGTCAGGAGATAAAATCCATTCTAATAATTTCTTCCTTGTTTCTACTATAAAAATGATGGAGGGGGGAGGCTCTGGCACTGAAGTCACTAAAAGAAACTACAAAACTCAATAGCAGTATTCTCACCAAAAAAAGAAATATGTCATTTTTAAAGACAAATGGTACCTGCCAGAAGATAAGAAGAGGTGGAAAATACAAACTGCATATACTCCATTCAGTGATCAAATTCTTCAGGGGGAACGAAATCACCACCATGACTTAATTACAGTCTGAGGCTGTGTAAATGCTCTTATACAAAAAATGTGTAAGGCACAAGTTGGAGCCAAGGGAACAAAGATAAATTGAAAACCAAAAAATGCAGAAAAGAATTTTAAATAGGTTTCCCGCCAATTAGATTATGAGACAAAACCTTTAGGAGGTTAAAGAACATTAGTCATTTTTATACATGCTTTGAACTATACTCCCCAGAAACAAAAGGCAGCAGTGGGGGTGGAGGCAAATGCATCTTTGGCAATGTTTTCAGAAGCTGTTCAGATTTTGCTGACTATAATCGGCCCAGTGTAACAACCTGTTAAAATAAAGCTTTCTGTTGTTCTGGGAACATAAAACCACCAAGATCTGAACTGTTGCTCCTTCAGTAAGCAAATTTCAGAAACATACCAATATCAAAATTGAAAATAACTCAACATCTACAAGATGTTAATAATCTACATCTGAAGTACAGGTTTCTTAGATTGTTTATTCAACTCTACAACAAAAGCTTATAGTACTGGTTTTGCAATAGTGCTTACATGACTTTTTAAAACCTGCTTTGATTATATTAACCCTATTTCCACTTTTTAAAAATCGGAAATATCTTTTACTTGATGAAATAATATTCTCTAGGAAACAAGGATGAGAAAATAAAAGACAACCTAGACTCTTCTGAAAACATTTTTGTTCTAATGCAAAGCTTAAAGAGCAATATAGAATTCAAATTCCTCTCTTTTACATTTGGGAAGACAACTTCTAAAATAGAAGATGACTATTCTTTTGCCACTTTTTACCCATTCTTTTTATCAAGATAGCCTCCTGATTTAACATCATTAACAGGTTCCTTCTTCACAGAAAGAATTGGGATCTGAGAATAATTAAATTGCTTGAATTCTTAATTAGCTTCTCCTTGCATTAGTTTTACCAGCCACTGTCAACATACAGTCGCAGGTTCCACGCTAAGGACATTCCACGCAAGCTCAGAAGGATGAGATGCGTTCCAGACGTGCAAACCACACACAGCCTTGGTGGGAACCCTCCCATTTCCCTGTAAGTACTTCTTCTATGCCATTCCCAAACGCTCTTGTTGATCAACTTTTCAATAAGAGGTACAAAATGGAATGACTTCATATCTAATGACCCTAATATTGTTATATTACTTACAAAGCACTGTGTAACTCACCCACTTTAAAATTATTTTGTATACTTACAGTAAGATTTCCAAACAGGAGGTCTATATTCATCTGTATCTGAAAGAATAAACATTAAATTAACATTGCTAGATATTTACATTTGCAGGAGATATTTTAATCATTAATTAATTTAATATATATTTGTCAAGGTGTATTTGTGCTAGGCATTCTGTCAGGCACTAAAGGGCATTCAAAGGCTTTTCTTCGTCTTGGTCCTCATTTTCTTGGAGCACAGTTTTAAAGATGTTCAAAGAAAGCTATTATATTTATTTAACTACTTATCACATAAAAATATCAAGAATAATTTTTACTGCTGGTAATTCTTAGAATCACTGAGGTAATGATGGTCAACAATGTATTTGCTTCTTTGGGCTTAATTTTATGATTATTTCACCAAAAGATCCCCAAAATCATTAAAATTTTTCTTTTTTAGTCATATTGACCAGATAACAATTTTAATCCTCAGAAATGTATTTCTATATCTGCCCCCCCATCACATTTGTGGGATTCCAGCATAACCAGTTTTACTAACATCAGGAGAGGCGAACAGCAGGTACAAATCTTAGTTCTCATACATCCTGGACAATCAAACCCAGGAAATGAGAAATACTTCAATGGGTGAGAGTGTGTCTGGGGAGCCACAAAGACCATGAGGTGAACATCTGCGCTTCAAGTCCATTGCCCCTCCCTCTGCTTGAATGCAGATGTAGGAGAGAGTGTGAAGAGGCAGTGGAAAGAGATGGAAATATAAACACGTAGAAGAGGGGCCAGTTTGGGCTGGCTTCTCATCAGTAAAGCATCGTTGAGGACTAATATTGCTAGTTATAAGCTCTGCCTGCAAGGCCACATAGCCAAACCGGCAGACACAGCATTTTGGTGTGGGAAGGTATGGCTAGCCGCATCATGAGGCTCTGTTAACATCCAACATGAACCCATTAAGAAAATTGATGCTAAAAATCTTGGTTCCCAAGAAGGCTAGACAATTCCTGGAAAGAAGGCTGAATCCAGTGTATGTAGCTAAAGTAAAAATATTCATAGTCTCAAAACATTTAGCCCTCAACTCCCAACCTTTAAATGCACCCTGACATTTCATTTATGAGGTGTTATTGTACAGAGTTGGAGGGCTGCTACACGGCCACTAATAACGGGCATAAGAACACAAAAGGGAAAGTGTAAGTCATGAAGAAGTTGCTTGGCACTCAGTAGAAGTGTTCAAATAGGTTTCCTTAAAGAACAAATAAAAAATTACATGAACAAATGAATAGGAATAAAGTAATGCAGCAAATGCAGTTGACTCTCATATAGATTATAGTTATATTCTATAAAGTCACTGCAAACACTGAATTATTAAATTCTGAACCACTACTCCTAGGGGAACATAAGGTTAGGCTCCTGTGAGCCTCTGGCTACATTTTCATCAACCAAATAATATATAACTTTACTTTATGTATGTTGCTGTTTAAAAATACCTTAGTTAGTATATACTGCTGATTCACTAACACCGAACTCACAGCCAACAGCTCTGTAACTCATGCCTCAATGAAGCTTATCTGACACGTGTGTTTTCTCCAAAAGACACATCGCAGACAGCACTTTGGCCCTATGCTGGGGGGCCATTTTAAACAGCAAAATCACCACTTAAAAAATCACAAAAATGCAAATAAATGTGGCACTACATAGACTATGAAGAGGACAGCTGTTTACAGTATGAAAGTTAAAACAAAGCAGGCAGAGGGTCACCTTGTTTGACCTCAGCTGGGAATATGCAGGTCATGCAACTCAAATATTTGCCACTCTGTAATCACTGGCAAATACCATGAAAATGTCAAAGGTATTTATCTTAGAATTACAAAGAAATGTTAGAAAATTTGGAAAAATACAGAATCATGAATAATAAGGATTAACTATATATGAAACAACAATTATTTAAGAAAACTGCCAACTCAGGTGAACCTGCTTAGTAATGATATAAAGTTAGGATGAGACATTACCTTAATGCAGTGATAAATATACACCTAAACATATTTATTTTGCTAGAGTGTGTACGTGTTGGTGGGGAGTAATTATTTTGAGATTTGTCTGAATAAGTAAATTATAATTAAGTCAATTATATATTTAATGGACTAAAGTTAAATAAAATATAATTAACTCAATTATATTTTTACTTTTTTAATATTTTATTTATTTATTTTTAGAGAGAAGGAAAGGGAGGAAGAGAGGGAGAGAAACATCGATGTGTGGTTGCCTCTCGCACGCCCAACTGGCCCGTAACTGAGGGATGTTCCCTGACTGGGAATCAAAGCAGCAACCCTTTGGTTCAGAGGCCAGCCCTCAATCCACTGAGCCACACCAACCAGGACAATTATATATTTTTAATACTACAAGTTTTGCCTATGCTATTTTCCAAGGTCCCAACAGCACAAACTGCAGTGACCAGGCATGTCCTAACTCACCATGTAGAAGACATCACGTGTGGCCGGGAACAGGAAGGGCACTCAACCAGGCTGGGATCTGGATTAAACAATTTAACCTTGCCCTGGCTGGTATGGCTCAGGTGGTTGGAGTGTCATCCCCTACACAGAATGGGCAGGGGTTCGATTCCCAGTCAAGGCACATACCTACATTGTGGTTTGGGTCTCCCGTGGGAGCAAGTACAGGAAGCAGTGGTCAATGTTTTTCTCTCTCATCAATGTCTCTTTCTTTCCCCACCCTCTCTACAAATATTTCCTCAGGTGAGGATTAAAAAAAAAAAGAACTTAACCTTGCCCCAAGAGGTCTGGTTTTGTACTCAGCTCCTAAGAGGCAATTTTATTTGCCTTTGAGCCTCAAGCTACCAGGGAGCAACAGTGTAACTTAGTGTGGCTTTGGGTCACATGGTATCAGCCAACCAGGAGACTAAGAGTAGCCACTGTGGGCAATCAACCAACCATGTCTACATAATAAAGCCCCAATGGAAACTCTGAACTCAAGGCTTGGGAGAGCTTCCTCAGTTTGAAATGCTCCATGTGTACTATCACATTTCAATGCTGGAAGAATATGCACCTGATTTCACAGAGAGAGAACAAGGAAAACTTTGAGTTTTGTACTTCTCCTGGACCTGGCAATATGTGCTTCTTCACTTGCCTGGTTTCAATTTGTATCCTTTCCCTGTAATAAATCATGACCGTCAGTATGAACTTTTGGTCAAGATGGAGGCCTCAGTAGACAAACTTCTCCTTCTCAAGTAACCACAAAAAGAATTACAACTAAACCTCAAAACAAGTAACACCCAGAACTGTCAGAAAATCGAATTGTATAGAAGTCCAACAACCAAGGACTTAAAGAAGCCAATTCATCCAGACGGGCCAGAGGGGAAGAGATGTGGAGACCAGCAGAGGGGTGTGGTGTGCTGCGGAGAGGTAATGGCAGCAGAATGGTAATGGGCCATACAACATTTACATGCGGTGGATCAAAAATCAGGAGGGACACCTTGGGAGTGAAAGATTGCAGCCCCAGACTAGACCACACAGCCCAGGGTTCCAGTGCCGGAAGATAAATCCCCATAACTTCTGGCTGTAAAAATCAGTGGGGGTTGGGGTAGTGGAAGAAACCATTGACTTTTAGGAAACTGCTTAAAGGGCCTGAACGGTCTTAAAACATACGCAACCCACCCACTCTGGGATTCAGCACCAGGGCAACAGCTAGAAGGGCTCCAGTCCCATACAGGGAGTGGATGAAGTGACTGGAAATGGGGCAAGTGTCACACAAACCTCCAGAAGCCAGGCAAGCGGCACAGTCCCCTGTCAGAGGCCTCTCCCAACACAGAGCCACAAAGTGATAAAAGCTGGTTGCCCCACCCTGGAAATTATGACCTAAGGCTCCGCCCCACACAATTTACAGATGCCTTTTCTACAATAGGCCATGCTACTAAGACAGTGAGTCAAAGCAGCTCTACCTAACACACAGAAACTAATACAGAGAGGCTGCCAAGTTGAGGAGACAAAGAAATATGGCCCAAATGAAAGAACAGAACAAAACCCCAGAAAAAGAACTAAATGAAATGGAAACAGCCATCCTATCAGTTGCAGAGTTCAAAATACTGGTGATCAGGATGTTCAGAGAACTCACTGGGTACGGCAACAACATAAAGCAAGAAATGAAGGTTACACTAAGGGAAATAAAGAAAAATCTACAGCACAGGTGGCAAACACAAGGCCTGTGGACCAAGTCCAGCCCTCCACTTTGTTTTATCCTGCCCAGCACCTTGTTTCTACCCAGTGGCAGTACCAGGCTCCTTGCCCCTAGTTAAGGTGTAGTTACATTTATACAGTTGTAAAATTACATTCAGCCCCTTGAAGGCAACCGTGAGGTGGATGTGGCCCCCCGGTGAAAATGAGTTTGACACCTCTGACCTAGACAGGGAACCAACAATGAAGGGAAGGAAGCCAGGATTCAAATCAACAATTTGAAACATAAGGAAGAAATAAACACTGAACCAGAACAGAAAGAATAAACAGGAATTTAAAAAAAAAAAAAAAGGACAGGAGTTCTAGCCAAGATGGAGGCATAGGTAGAAACCCTTTGCTTCCTCTTACAACTACAAGGAGGATAATGACCAATCTAAAATCAATCAACAAC
Source organism: Phyllostomus hastatus (assembly GCF_019186645.2). Classification (NCBI taxonomy): domain Eukaryota; kingdom Metazoa; phylum Chordata; class Mammalia; order Chiroptera; family Phyllostomidae; genus Phyllostomus; species Phyllostomus hastatus. The sequence goes on along the minus strand of NW_025333498.1, from coordinate 16,442,825 downwards.
CAGAAGCACCAAAAATCAAACTGCATGGAACTCAGACAACCAAGGGATTAAAGAAAAAATCACCCAGAACAACCAGACCAGTAAGACGGACCCCATGGGACAGGCGACTCAAAAAAACCCCAAGAGGCACTGAGGGGTGGGGCTGACTGTGGAGTTGGGCGGAGCTGTATGGGAGGGGCTGACTTATGGGGAAAACTGAGACTCAGAGCTGACTCTGGGCTACGGCTGGGGTGCAACAGTGGGAGATACTTCCAGTCTGACTCAAGAGTCTCTTGGACAAACAAGCAAAATATAACCAAAGACAATGAAATTGAGAACAGGCTGACAGTGACCAGAGGGGAGAGGGGAGGGAATTTCAGGGGAAAAAGGGAACGATTTGCAGGAACAAATATAAAAGACACATGGACAAAAACAAGGGGGGGCAGAAGGTGGGGAGGGCTGGGGGGTGGGCTGGGATAGGAGTAAAAGGCAGAAAACTACTTGAACAACAATTTAAAAAAAAAAGTCTGTTGGCAAGCTGCGCTGTTCCCTCTCCGGCCCCTCCCCCACAGGCAGTACAGCAAAAAGGGTGGCCCCGCCCCCTCACAACATATCAGTTGTGCCAAGACAAAGAAATATGGCCCAAATGAAAGAACACAGCAAAACTTCAGAACTAAGCGATGAGGACACTGCCAACCTAACTGATGGAGAATTTAAAGCCCTGGTAATCAAAATGCTCACAGAGCTGATTGAGCTTGGCATAAAATGAAAGAACAAAGGAAAGATACCCAAATGAAATAAAGCAAAATATTTAGGGAACCAAGAGTGACAAGAAGGAAACCAGGATTCAAAGCAATGATTTGGGAAAAAAGGAAGAAATAAACATCCAACTGGATCAGAACGAAGAACCAAGAATCCAAAAAAATGAACAAAGGCTGAGGACTTTCTGGGACAACCTGAAACGTTCCAATATCCGAATTATAGGGGTGCCAGAAGGAGAAAAACAACAGCAAGAAATTGAAAACTTATTTGAACAAACAGTGAAGGAAAACTTCCCTAATCTGGTGAAGGAAATAGACTTCCAGGAAGTCCAGGAAGCCCAGGGAGTCCCAAAGAAGTTGGAACCAAAGAGAAACACACCAAGGCACATCATCATTAAGTTACCCAAGATTAAAGACAAAGAGAAAATCCTAAGGGCAGCAAGAGAAAAGAAGACAGTTACCTTCAAAGGAGTTCCCATAAGGTTATCAGCTGATTTCTCAAAAGAAACCTTGCAGGCAAGAAGGGGTTGGGAAGAAGTATTTGAAGTCATGAAAGGCAAGGACCTACATCCAAGATTACTCTATCCAAAAAAGCTTTCATTTAGAACAGAAGGGCAGATAAAGTGCTTTCCAGACAAGGTCAAGTTAAAGGAGTTCATTATCACCAAGCCCTTACTATATGAAACATTAAAGGGACTTATTTAAGAAAAAGAAGATAAAAATATGAACAATAAAATGACAACAAACTCGTAACTATCAACAAATGAACCTAAAAGAAGGAAATAACAATGAAAACAAAAACTAAGCAAACAGCCAGAACAGAAACAGAATCAAAGAAATGGACATCATACAGAGAGAGCTTAGTGGGGAGGGGGAAGGGAGGAATGGGGGGGAAAGGTACAGGGAAGAAGAAGTATAATTGGTAGGCATAAAATAGATGGGGAAAGATAAAAAATTGTATAGGAAACAGAGGATTCAAAGAACGCATATGTACAACCCATGGACATGAACTAAGGTGGGCGGAATGCTGGAGGGTTGAGGGGGCAGGGTGGAAGGGGGTAAAGGGGGGAAAATTGGGAAAACTGTAATAGCATAATCAATAAAAAATACTTTAAAAAAAGATGGTATAAGAAGAATCTGGGGCATTTCCAATTGTGCCAAAAATCTGAATCACAAAAATGCCAAAAGAAGAAGAGGATGAGCAAGAAATTAAAAACTTATTTGAAAAATAATGAAGGAAAACTTCCCTAATTTGGTAAAAGAAATAGACATACAAGTCCAGGAAGCACACAGTCCCAAACAAGTTGGACCCAAAGAGGACAACACCAAGACACATCATAATTAAAATGCCAAAAGTTAAAGATAAAGAGAGAATCTTAAAAGCAGCATGGGAAAAGCAGATAGTTACCTACAAAGGAATTCCCATAAGACTGACAGCTGATTTCTCAAAAGAAACTGCAGGCAAGAAGGAACTGGCAAGAAGTATTCAAAGTGATGAAAAGCAAGGACCTCCAACCTAGATTACTCTATCCAGCAAAGCTATCGTTTAGAATCAAAGGGCAGATAAAGTGCTTCCTAGACAAGGTAAACCTAAAGGAGTTCATCATCACCAAGCCATTATTACATGAAATGTTAGAGGGATTTATTTAAGAAAAAGAAAATCAAAACTTTGAACATTAAAAAGGCAATAACTGAACAACTATCAACAAATGAACCTTTAAAAAAATTCAGCAAACAGAACAGGAACAGAATCATAGGTACGGAGATCATTCAGAGGATGATCAGCTGGGAAGGGAAAAGTGGAGAATGGGGGAAAATATGCAGGGATGAAGAAGCATAATTGGTAGGTACAAAATAGACAGATGGAGGTTAAGAACAGTATAGGAAATGGAGAAAGCCAAAGAACTTATATGCACAACCCATGGACATGAACTAAGGTTGGGGGGAATCCTGGAGGAAAGGGGGATACCAGGTAGAGGGGGGCAAAGGGGAAAAATTGGGACAACTGTAATAACATAATCAAAAAATATACTTTAAAAATTCCTTCAAAATAAATATTAAAATATTCCTTCAATATTTTACATTTTTAAAAATGAAAAATATCATGACTGTCACTATAATAATATTTAGTGACTCCTATGAGTTCTTATAGCAAATTTTCAAACCTAGGGGTCTTTGGGGGAAACCCCTCCAATGTGCAGTTGGTGTCAGAAGTAAGGGAAGTCTTTGGGACTGTGCTCTCTAACTCTGTAGCTGGCCCTAGCTCCTTGCAAACCCTGTGCAGACCCTGTACCTATGAGCACTGAGGGCCTCCTGCAGATTGTTTTGACTTTGGCAAAGGTGAGCAAGAAAAAGGCTCATACTCAAAGTCCTGTCTCTGGGGAATTGTGTATCTAGTCCTAGGCAGGGTTTTCTTAGAGGAACATCAACTTTTACTTGCTGCATGACTTTAGTAAATTTGCTACTTCTTTGAATCATAATTTCTTTATAATATGTAATAGCAATATCTAAAATGGGAATAGTAGCAACACAGGTTTGTTGTGAGGATTAAATTAGGTATCATATATAAAATGCCTTTCACTTAAGACACTTTTAGTAAATGAGTACCCCTTCTCCTGCCTTCATCAAAAGTGAACCTAAAAACACAATGATATTACTGTAAAAGCCTCAATGATATTATTGTCAATGACTTCAGCTGTGCATCTTAATATTTTGTTCTTCCCTATACATTTACTCTATTATAGAAGATACTATTCAAGATGCTACAGATCACAATTATGTGGCCAAATAAAATGACTATTTAGCAAATAACCAAGAAATATTGGGGGGGAAGTTTGAGTTTCCTTTAATATTAAAACAATTCAAATTACATGTGACATTTAAAGAGGAAGTTTGGGTTTTGAATGTCTTCCTAGCAATCTATTTTTTGCTGATGAGAGTGTAAACTGCCACAACCTCTCTGGAAAGCAATTGGTGATACATATCATAAGCCTTCAAAGTGTATAGCAGGCATCTGTTAAGGCAGAGTGTAAGCGAGATGCTCTCTGAAGGGGAACATTTAAAAATTACGAGAGTCTTTCTTACATGTAGTGGTAGGGACCTTAAGGTCACCTTGGTGACCTTTGTGTTGATCAGGCAAAGGGCAGACACCACTGTCCTCAGGACTCGGCGGAAAGAGCCCACTGGGAAGGGGAAGTTGGATGGCTTAGAAAAACATGCCTCAACCCCTTGATAAGTGGAATTAGTTGCTGGAGTCAGAGAGTCCAATTTTCCTGTATCCTACATCCTTCTGTTAGGGAAGAAACCTTACCCCGATCTTTGATTTCTCAGATTCAAAGTTAGGGAGTTCTGCCATAGAAGAAACTCATGGCCTGAACCAAGTTCCTCAAGAAACAAGAAACTCATGGCAAGAAAAGGCAGAGACACTCCTGCAATAAAATTACCTGGAAGACAGGTTAATTGAAACAAGTGATCTAGGGTCACGCAAAGGGCTTACGGGTTTATTACAGAGGGCAGACTCTGGCCCAGCACAAGGGAGATGCCAGAAGGGTCTTGGACCTCAGCTTCCCTAGCACACTGAGTTGTTGAGTATAAGAGCGTGAACTAACAAAGTGCAATCACAACCTCCAATGGGAGTCACTACTGTGACCTGGGCCAAATGTGATCAGAAACATCCTAGCAGCAGTTAGACAAGCAACTATCAACAAACAATACAGGGCTGGTCTTGAGCACTGACAATGTGATAAAGAGAAGAAGATAAATAGTATATGATTATACTGTTCTCCTTCTGCAGTTGGAAAAGAATGGGACCACTTCAAGACTACTAAGTAAGCCTCTTAGGGTTCAAACTTGGAAAGGAGACTGCCTAAAGAGGAAGATATTTAGGAATATCTGAATTTCCTGCTAATTGGAGCACTTATTTAAAAAATGGGTGCATATTTGGCCCCTGAATTTCTATTAGGTCATACCAGTTCCTTCTGCATATCTCTTTGGCCCTGCAGCTGTTATCTCTAGGAATTTATTGTAAAATAATCAAGAACGTTAAGAAAATATTAACACAGAAGAATATTGTGGCAATATTACACTGAAGACTAAGAAACTAAGTCCAGCCTAAATTCCCAACAATAGGACAACTTTTAATCTGTTAGGAGGTCTGTTCTCTTAAATATTTTAAATCTTTTAAATGAGTTTTCTTAAATGTTATTTTAAAAACTTGGATTATAAAGAGCTTTTACTATCTATCAATATTAACCATATTAGAAATTAAACCTGAGAACTCAAGTTATTTGCTAATTTATTTTAGAAAATAATAAATCCATTATGTCTTAATAAAACACTTTTATAAAAAATAACTTTATTTTTCAAAACAAAATATGTTTTACATTTTGCAAATCTCTTTAATGTCTGTTGTAACCGAAGACAGCCAGATTCTCCTATCCGCCTCTGTGTCTAGTCTGTTGTGATAACACGTGAGATGCACCTGCTGGGAGATTAAACTAAACACTTGTGAAAGAATGACAGTGAAAAGGCAAATGAAGTCTTATTATTAAAATACTTTGGGGAAACTGAAAAAAGCTGGGGACCATCAGGGGTCCCCACAGCATACTTTGAGAACAACTATGTTAAAACATGCTATTATATGAGGTAAGGTGCAGTAAGATATGTCTCACCTATAGAAGAAATATAAAAGTTAACTAAGAAAAGAGAAAATCGTGTGTTCAGCAGTTCAAAATCCTTTCAGCTTTTCCAAAGGAAGTTTTCAAAGGCCAGTAAGCACCAAACGTCTGTGAGCTGTCTTCAACAGAAGGTCTCAAAGGCCCCTCCCGCCCACCACCCCTTTCTGACTGTCGGAAAACCCCCCAGACAGAGAGAGCAATGTTAATGTGATGGACTTCCATCACTGAAGCATGATAGAGAATGACAGCCAGCCAACCTATGACTCAGAGACAGCGGTTTAAAATAATCTTAGCATGATATGGATGAGTTTCTAAATTAAGTACACATCCATAAATCCATTAAAAGATTTTTCACATTGCCTTTAAGTGTCAGCAATACTTTTCATATATACATAATAGATAATTTTATCAAAATACTAGTTATGCTGGCATACAAAATGTTAAAAGAATAAGAAAGTTTCATTTATTCCATAAATATATATTAAACACCTTCTGTATAAGGGTAAGAGTGCCAGTTACAAAACGAGTCCAGATGTAGTTTATGCCTTCAAAAGCAATAAGAATAAGATGGATATTATAACTTACAAATAAGGTAATAAGACATGAGTAACACATAATACTCTTATACACAGCAAGAACTTTACAAACCATCATCCTGTCAAAATGCTTGACAAAAATTGGTCCCCAACAAGTTATTTGCTAAACTCATAATAGAATGGAAAGAAAGAAGGAATCACTTCTGGCCAGAGTCAAGAAGGACAAACCAGAGATGGCATCATCCAACAAGGGCACTGGAGGGCAGATGAAATTTTTAAAGTAAAATGGTTGAGGGAAGGAAACTGGAAATAAGAGCAAGAACAGCATTAGAAACAGAGGGAACACACTGAATAAGGGCACAGAAACAAGGAGGTGCTGGAAGTGTTTAAAGAAATGCAAATAATGCAGAGTGGCTGAAAGAAAAGACACGAGGAAGGCCTGAGACTCAGGCACTGGAGGGAGCCTGGGCTGAGTCATCCAGGGAGCATCCATAAGTAATACCCCATGTGTTGTGCTGCTTTGTGCTTACTTCCCATTAAAAACTCAGATGTCTGGGAGGAATACTGTAGTCAGGCCCATGTCAGTTCTCCAGAGAAAGAGAAACAAGCCAGGCAGCAGGAAGGCCAAAAGCAGATGAAACAGCAAGCAAAAACAGTGGAGCACAGACTCAAAGTAGAAAGTGATTGGCTCAAAAATCACAGGTAGTACATCCAGGGAGGAAGGGGGACAGCTCTATGTCTAAAAAAGTGGAAAAGTGAGAAGACAGGTTCTATGTGAGACACTCACTTCTGTGATGCTAAACAAAAATCTAAACAACTAAATTCAGGAAAACGAAAGAAAAAAATGAGATCAGTACACTATATGGAAAGTATGCACAACACGATTACATGTTTATAAATGATAAAAAAATATATGTGTGTACATACAGGGGGAGAGGGACAAGGAGAGAGTATAAAGATCTAGAAGGACATATGCTAATGTCAATGAACAGTAGTGATCTCTAGATCAGCCCCTCTCATCAGGTTCTTCGTCTGAACCACAGAGCACAGAAAATGTTTTGAGTGATTATTTTCTCAGTTGTTGCATGGATGGTAGATAGCCAGTGTCCTTCTAGAAGCACAGGACAGGAGTTAACTTTCTACACACAACAGATGCCCTAGGTCATTGCAGCAATACTCCCTCCCAGAGCCAAGAGGAGAAAGGCTTTCTCTAAAAGCTGATTTTTATTTTTCTTATATATCTATGCAATTTTTTTATTTTTTTAAAGATTTTATTTATTTATTTTTAGAGAGGGAAGGGAGGGAGAAAGAGAGAGAAAGAGAAACATCAATGCACAGTTGCTGGGGGCCGTGGCCTGCAACCCAGGCATGTGCCCTGACTGGGAATTGAACCTGCGATGCAATTTTTTAAATTATAAAATGAATATACTACAATTGTGCTTAGGAGAAAAACTATTAAAAACAAAAGGTAGAATTAACTATGTGTAAGAAGAGAAAAACATGGAAGCTGATAGAGAAAAATCTCATAACAAACTCCACAGGAAGTTTTAATTATTCTGAATGGGCTCTTAAAGTGAATATACTACCACAAAAATCATATTTCTAGCTTGAGAGGCTTAGAAGTCACCTATATAAGCTTTGTGGCAAGTTTATACACAATAAAGCACCATCTTCTCTAAAAACTTTGAATTCCCCCTTGGAATCTCTATGGAGGTCTTCACTGACCTCTTCTCCCTGTCCTAACTGAATCTGCTGAATGGTGAGTACTCATTATGGAAAAGAGAATGGTTTAAGTTTTCTTTCACTTTTGGTTAATTGCTAGAATTGTGAGTCAAAGAAATCTCACTTCTATATATTTTATTTTTATAAAAGTGATTCTAATTTTTATTACTTTATAAACTCAAAGATACAGATTTTAAGCAAGACTTAATGTTAAACATTTTTGTGTATAATTTCCTTTTGTGCTTTTTTTCTCTATTAATATTTTCATGACATTCGTTTTTCCTTTAAATGTGAAAATCTCAAGATATTTATCTATACTTTTAGGCAATATTTTAAAAACTTTAGTAAAATATATCAAGGATAATATCTTTGACATAATATGATATATTATAATTTATATTAAGGCTATTTGGGAGATACTCGAACTATTCATTTATTGATTGACAAGATTAAATGTACTTACAAATACCCTAATGGTTCAAATTTTTAGATTAGCTTAAAATACTTTATTTTACTTTAAATTTTTATTTACTGGTTTGAGAAAGAGAGGCATCCATTTGTTGTCCCACTTAACTTAGGCATTCATTGGTTGATTCTTGTGTGTGCCCGGACCAGGTATCGAAACTGCAACCTTGGTCAATCAGGACAATGCTCTAACCAAGTGAGTTATGGGGTCAGGGCTGACACATGTTATGACTAAGTAAAGCTTGATGCTCTCTCCAATGAGAACCTGTTTTTAACCAGTATATCTATGGATGTCACTGTAAATGATGGACCTTGAAACACAAAAAAGTTTCTTTTAATTACACAGTTGTGTGTATCTTTATATAGTCATGCCTTATAAAGTCTTTGGTTTAGAACAATATTCTGGTGAAGTTTAAACCTGCTTAACCTTTTATTTTACAAAATAAACAGTTCATTCTAGAACAGACTAAATGCTAAATTTAAGCTGTTTATTGTTTTAGGACCAAACCAAAAAGGCTTTTATAACTTTTTAACAATATGATGGGTTTTCTCCAAAGGGCCGGTGTTGCATTTTAAATGAAGTTTAGACTAATGACACATGAACACAAAATCTACAGGCTTAATGTTTCACAGTATGTTTGTTCCAGATCGCCTCTGATTTGAAAATTAACAACTTTGATTTCTATAAAAGAATGGCATGTATTAACAAGAAAGAGTATTTCTTCCTTTCAAATGAAGACTCACCTTTCAACCAACCGGCAAGACATTCTCTGTCCTTCTTCAATCAGAAAATGCAGGGAGGCATTAAGGATTAACCCCCACCTGGTGCTCTTCTGTTTCTGTACCAAACTTGGCACACCAAAACACTGAAATGTGTCTGACTACGAAACTCTATTTTATTAAAAAGTAATCTTTTAAAAGAACAAGGGCATAAAATTCACAATAAATACCCAACAATTACTATTGTTAATATTTGAAGGAGTCTCAGAGAAAACAAACTTTTTATTCTAAAACAAATATATTTCTTGGAATATAAAAATTCACAGCAAAAATTAAAATGCTTACATTGTAGTAACATACACAATTCTAAACTAATGATGAAACAAATAAACACAGCTTTGCTATACTTCTAGATACTTCAGGTCCTGACTAAACTTCTTTTCTAGAAAATGATTCAAAATGTGGCAAGTAAGCATTTCAATTAAATATAATTAAAATTCACTTTGCAAAGTCACGGCGCAATCAGGTCAGTAAAATTCACCCTTAGAAGAAACAAAGTCATTTAAAACTGTTCCAAGTTGAAAATTGATGTGTAAGGATACAATTCTGACAGAAATAAACTATTTTTAAAACCAAAGATAATTGTATTTTAATTGTTCCATTATTCTTCAGAGAATAATGACCCAGAACTTTTAGTATATGGAAAAACTTCTGAGACCGTACAACTACAGCGCTCACATGTAACTCCTTCAAAGATCTCCAAAAACAAATATTTTGCAAATGCACTGCTCAACTCTTTGCCAGGGACCCAAAGTTTGGACAAACAAAGCCTCCTGAATGAAATGTGAGCCAAACTTGGAAACCTCTCCTTTTTGAAACTCAAGTTCGGCCTTTATTAAAGACCTAAGCATTGTTTCCTCTAACCAACCCGGCAGACCAAGCAAGCAAACTACACAAACAAAATCCTTCTGCTTACTCAACTCTTTTCACTGTCCTCTTAGAAACAAAAGCTGTACACAGAAACTCAGTCATTCGACTCAATTTAAGGGTAAAGGTTGTCATTTTTCAATCTACTATTTTCCTTTTTTCTTTTTTTACATTTTATTATTTTTAAATTACAGTTTACATTCAATATTATTTTGTATTAGTTTCAGGTGCACAGCATAGTGGTTAGACAAATGTATACTTTTAACAAAGTGTATATCCCTGATATTTCCAGTACCCACTTGGTACCACACACAATTATTACAATATTACTGACTGTATTTTCTATGCTGTACCCATGACCATTCTGTAAGTACCAGTCTGTACTTCTCAATCTCTTCACCTTTTTCACCCAGTTCCCCAAGCTCGCTCTCTTCTAGCAACCATCAATCTGTTTTCTGTATCTGTGAGTCTGTTTCAATTTTGTTTGTGTTGTTCATAAGATTCCACATATAAGTGAAATTCTATGGTATTTTTCTTTCTCTGACTGATTTATTTCACTTAGCATCATATTTTTTAGGTCCATCCCTGCTGTCACAAATGGTAAGATTTTTTTCTCTTTTATGGTCATTTATTATTCAGTCTTAAAGAAGACCCTTTAACATTTTCTGTGATGCTGATTTGGTGATGATGAACTCCTTTAGCTTTTTCTTGCTTGGGAAGCACTTTATCTGCCTTTCCATTCAATGACAGCTTTGCTGGGTAAAGTAGTCTTGATTGCAGGCCCTTGCTTTTCATCATTTTGAATCGTTCATGCCAGTCCCTTCTGGCCTGCAAAATTTCTGTTGGGAAATCAGCCGACAGTCTTATCCAACCTTGTTATTTCTTCTTCTAGGCAACTTATATCTGAGTTTTTTTCTTTAAAGGGCTTTATAATTTCTGATAATATTTATCCTAACATGTTGGCATATTAACAGTAAGTCCCCAAATCAGCTCACTTAACCACAGATTTCTAACAGAGAACGAGAAGAGATTTAGCTCCTGCCAAGCCTCTCAGTAACCATCTCAACATTTCCAAATAGCTCTTATTTGGATTTTATTAGTCAAGTTTAAAAAAAATTCATGCTCTGGCTGGTGTGGCTCAGTGGATTGAGTGCCAGCCTGTGAACCAAAGGGTCGTGGATTTGATTCCCAGTCAGGGCACATGCCTGGGTTGCAGGCCAGGTCCCCAGTAGGGGTCGTGCAAGGGGCAGGCAGATATTGATGTTTCTCTCTCTTTCTCCTTCCCTTCTCCTCTCTAAAAATAAATTAAATATTTTAAAAAATTCATCTTTAATAACATCATACATATCCTAAAACTCTCTACCACAAAAAAATAAGAATACACAAACACAACAATGGCAGATGATTTCTCTGCTCTCACATGTCTAAAATTAAACTGCAATAAATTAATTTTTATTAAGTCCTTATACCTCATCCCTAAAAGAATATACCATATGGTTTACACATTTCACCACACACACAGAAGAATCTATCTGATGAACACTTTTTCCAAATCCAGCAGTTAAGACGTTTAACCATCCAGAGCACTTGAAATTACAGATATCAAAAATATAAACACATGGAATTTTTACTTTTTCTAAATATGATTTCTGGGAAACAATCAACTCCAACTATACTTTTAGTGGGGATCTTCCTACTCAGCTACCCCAGAACTGTACTCAGTTGTCAGCAATGCCCTTGCCTCCTTTTGCAGACACAGCATATGTCCTCCGTGTTCTTTTCTCAAAGGAAAAGTTGCAAACAGTGTTTTTCTCCTTGTCATTATTCATCCTTTGGGAGAAGTTATTCCTAACCCATGAATTTCCCATGTACCATCAATTTCCCACAGTTTTGCAGCAGTGATTCACTGGGATCCTTGCCTTTGGCAAAGGAATCTATTGCCATATTCTCAGGCTTAGGAGTAAGCAACAGAATATGTTTACCAGAATGTGCATTATTTTTGACACAGATTCATAGAATCATTGGGATTTCCCAATGATGAAAGTCAATATATCATTTTGCCAGAAAGCATTAAAATAGCAACCTTTCAAAGTCTTGCCTTATATCAGTGTTTTTAAGCTTTATCAAGAGGACAGGTACCCAGAAAATAGTATGTATTAACCCTTAAGTGAAACTGTATGGGGAAAAGAGAGATAATGCTCCTTTTACTAATATAGATAGCTGTGTCTGTGGGTTCTGTATCTATAGATTCAACCAATTGTGGATCTATAATACCCTTTCAATGCTACATTGTTGCTGACATGAACTATGTAGTTAGGCCTAAAATAGCTGCTGTGTACTAAATATGTACAGACTTTTTTTTGGTCATCATTCCCTAATTAATACAGTATAACAACTATTCACATAGCATTCACATTGTACTGCATTATAATCTAGAGATGATTTAAAAGTATGTGGGAAGATATGCCCAGATTATATGTAAATCTTATGCCATTTTACATAAAGGAATTGAGCGTCCCCAGATTTTGGCATCGGCAGGGGGGTCGGGCATCCTGGAACCAGTCCCCCAAGGATGCTGAGGGATGGCTGTGCTCTGACATCATAGACAACGGAGATGGAAAGGATCACAACATTCCTCATCACGATAATTTCCTAAAGCACTTCTTTAAAACCAGACTTCTCTGGGAAAACCAACCAGTCACTTTAAAAGGAAGTGGATTTTGAAGAACAAGAGAAGTTTGCTTTAGATGATAGAATGTGGAGCTGAAAGTGGAACAAGGCATCTCACAGCTGTAGGAAAGAAAGCAGTCAGAGAAGTAATACTGTGTTGACCACAAACGAGCACAGTGGGATAACTCGAAGCACATGCTCACTGTCCCACAGCACAATGCAACACTCCGTGCGCTTTAATTACCAGTGCCCTGACTGCACACGTGACAGCACAGGCGGCCCAGACGCAGGGGCTCTCTGGAAATGAGAACTGCGTTCCAGGCTGATGGGCACCAATTTCTCCTGCTCTGAAAGCAGAGTCCAGGGCACGAAAGAGCTGGGGCTGTGGTCTCTCTTGCTCAGAGTTACTTTCGACAGGCCTAAAATGAACATGGAATGGACTTGTCTTAAAGAAGTTCCTGTAGTCTCAGGACATGAGGAGAAGCTGACTGAAAGAATAATAGGAACAAAGGCCCACCTTTCCTTGATTTTAAAGTCCAAATGCTTTAAAAAGTGGAAGTATTTTTATAATTCATTTTGCAGCAAACTCGGGTCTGACCTAAACCAGAGAGCATTTTTAAACTCTTTATACATTTGATGGTAAAAACCTCACCTGAACAGATGTGAGAATATTTACAGCCTTTATTTTTTCCACAGAGTGTAACTGTTCATTTGTTTCATTGCAGAAATATTAATGTGTAATTAGAGTGATATATCAGACTACTGGGATGTTATAAAATATACAATAAATGAAAAATGTGTTACCTTTCTAAAATCTAAAAAATTCTGAATTGTAACACACATCTGTTACCAAGGGTTTTGGACAAGGGATTACAGGCCTGATACTGTTATTAATATTTATGGCTGAGTATGTTAAACCATCAGTCAGAATGAGACACCGTTCTGCTAAATCGTCTCCACTGGCTTCCTGTCACTCAGAATAAAAGCTAAACTCTTTACAACTGCCAACCATACAGCTATTTAAAGACCACAACATTGACATCATCCGGTAATTTGTCAGAAATGCAAAATTTCGAGACCCAACTTCCACCTATGAATCAGAACCTGCACTTTTACAAGGTTCCCAGGTGCTGTGCATGTACCTGACTTTTCAGAAGCACTGACCTACAAGGCCTAGATCATTGCCTACTTCTCTCCCACTCACCCACTCTTCTCCAGTCTCTTTGGTTTCCTTGTCATTCATCAAATATACAAGAAACACTTCCACCTACCTGCTCCCTCGGACTAGAGGATTCTTCCCCCAAATATCTCTGTGACTTGCTCCCTCACCTCCTTCAGTTCTATACTCAAAAGTCACCCTCTCCAAACTGACAGTTGCCAGATGGGTGGTTGCCAGATGGGTGGGGGTTTGGGGAGATGGGTGAAAAATGTGAAGGGATTAAGAAGTACAAACTGGTTACGACACAGTCATGGAGATGTAAAGCAGAGCAAAGGGAACACAGTAATATTGTAATAACTCTGTATGGTGTCAGATGGGTACTGGATTTATCTGAGGAATCATTTCATACATTACATAAATGTCTAACACCTGTCCTGTACACCTAAAACTCATATAATACTGAATGCCAAATGTAATTGAAAAATTAAGAAATTAAATTTAAAATTCACTTTTTCAGTGAGCCCTTCCCTGGCAATTCATATTCCTTCTGCTCCCAAAATACTAACATTTTACCAACACATGTTTTTTTTCCTCTTCCCACTAGAACATAAACTTCATGAGGGCAGGAACTCTGTTGTCTGTTTTCCTTAATGCCCAGAACAGCAATTCTCAGTGTGGCTGGTGGGTCACTGAAACTCTTTCTGGGGATCTACAGGGTCAAAACAATTTTCATAATTATTCTACGAGGCCATCTGCCTTTTTTGCTGCACTGACATTTGCACTGGTCGTGCAGAAGCTGTGGTGGGTAAAATCGCCGGTGCTTCGGCACAAAACGATGCAGTGGCACCACACTGTTGGGCAGTCACTGTATTCCTCACAACCACACACTCAGAGTTTAGAGAAAGAACTCCATTTCACTTAGGGATGTCCTTGATGAAGCAGTCTTAGAAGTATCAGCTTCATTACATCTTGACCTTTGAGTACATGTCCTTTTACCATTCCGTGTGACAAACCGGAAGTGTGTCTTAGGCATATCTGCCGCATCCTGCAGTCTCTGGTTGTCTTGAGGGAAAGCCCAAGTGAGACTCAGCTGTCAGGTGGACTGGCTGCAACTTTTGTAAACACTGTTGCACTGCGAAGAATGACTGGCAAACCACGATTATTCAGACTTGGGTATTTGGTAGGTATTTGCTTGAAAATAAACCAAGTGAGCTTGTCATGTCAGAGAAAATAAGTGACAGTATTTACTGCTAGTCATAAAATTCAAGTTTTCAAGTGAAAATTAGAATTTGGGGAAACTTATATGCACCACCATGAACTTGACAGCTTGTTAATATTTAAAGATGTTTCCAATGAGATTGATAGTGACATTAAAGAATGTGATTTGTTAATATACTGTATAATGAAATGTGTTAACATTTGAGAGAGTTGCATAATTCAATAAAATAATATCTTTGAAATGACAAATGCATGGTCATATGAAATCATGTATGGGTAGAAGATTCGGCCCAAGCACAAGACGGACCAATGGATTTTAATGAAACAGTACCAAACGTTCATTGATGTGGCTTGAGAATCTACGTAGCAACTGACTTTGAGAAACTGACACTCATCAAGTTTTAGTGTAGTATCAAAGAATATCCACAACTCTTTGAAAAGACTATTAAAATACTTCTCTTTTCCAACCACACATCTGTATGTAGGCCAGATTTTCTTCGTATACTTCAATCAGAGTAATTCATTACAAGAGATGATTGAACACAGGCATTTTCTTCTTTTAAGCTAGACATTAAAGAGTTTGTAAAAATATTTTTTAAAAATACCACTCTTCTCACTACTTTAAAAATACAGTTATTTTCATAAAATATTTATTTATGCTAACATGTAATGGATTTATTATTTTGAATCAAGTGATAATTTTTTTAATTTCCGAATTTTAATTTTAAATACAAAAAACAGCAATATATCTATAATCCACGTAAACACATGCTGCTTAGGTTCCCAATGTTTAAGAGTGTAAAAAGGGTTGAGATTACAAACTTTGAGAACCACAAGCCTAAAACAGTAACTAGTAGATATAGTATATTCTGTTGCACTGAATACTTAAAATGTGCTGAGCTCTTGTTAAATGCTTTTATATGTATTTCATTTATGCCTCAAGACACCCTTACAAAGTTGGTATTATTATTATCACCATTTTACAAATGAGAAAACTAGCACTTGAAAGAGATCAAGGTAACTCTTTCAAATCTCAAGCAGAAAACCCCATCCTTGAGCCAAAATCAAGTGATTCTAAATCTCACGCTCTTAACCACGATGAATAATAAAGACATTCCGGTGAGAAACAAGACAAACAGAACAAAGCCAGGCAACTACATTTAAAGTACCAAGCAATAAGGAGGAGTCAAAATACAGGGTGGGACAAAAGTAGGTTTCCAGCTGTGAATATGTGAAACACAAGAGTTTATTCTTGTATTATTATTTATTTACTATATTATTATCCATATGAACAACTGTAAACCTACTTCTGCCCAACCCCATATAAAGCCAAATGAATTGGGGATTGAAGGGAGGCAATCTAAGTAGGTTCATGGGACTGAAGGAAGGCCAGGATAGCTTCTCAGATGCAGAATGCAGATGTTTGAGGAAATAACTCCAGTGCAGCAAACAAGAGTACAACTGTCACTAGGCTAAGAAATGGACACTAAAAACCCTGAGATGTCTATTTTGCTTCAGGACCCAAGGACAGCAGAGACAAGCTGATCCTTACGGCCAGGTTCACTCAGGATGCCATCCAAGTCTTCTTGCTACTGTTGGTTTCCCTGCAGCTCAAACTTGAGTATAAAATCTTTAATGAAATGTCTAGGATGTTTTCTGGTTCCCATGTCCAAAGAGAATTTCCACTTCACTAAATCTATAAACTCCTGAGAGGATCATCCTGATGGAATTAGTAACAAGGGAACTTACTGTGTGCATTTTATGAAGGAGTCCTGTAAGGTCAAGGACAGCAATCCCTTCGCAAACTCAAATTTTCCTAAGCTAAAAATTCCTGCTAGGATATGCAGGTATACTTCCTACAGTCTTGAGATATTCCATGTCCTCTAATACATAAACCTTGAATCCCTTTTGTCAGGGATGACTACCAAATAAGGGATCTAGGTTCAGGAAGAAAAAAAACAGGAGAAGTGGGTGGCAGAGCAGTAGTCTCAGTTTAAGGCAGCATTCAGACAAACAACAAAAGTTAGAGCAAAGAAAGTAAATGAAAACTTGGAACTGTTCTCACTCCATAGGAGGGAGGGAGGCCACAAAGGCCAAGTTAGTGTTCGCCTATGTGTAACATGTTCGGTGTTGAGACGGTGAGACTCAGCCCTATCAGAGAGAAGGTTTGAAAAATTCTGACTCAGCTATATATGTACAGAAGACCAGAAGTTGAAAAACATAACCTCTTACTATGCATAATGTCTGCAGCAGTGGGAAAAATAAATTTGTAAACATATTCTCAAAATTTTGGATGGAAGAGATCCTGAATAGTTCCTGGTGTACAAAGGACTACAACGATAACTGGTATTTTCTTTCTGTAGTCTTCTATTTTTATTTAATGTCAGTGACTATAAAAAAAATTATGAAGGCCTTTACAGATTCATTAGTGATCCAGGATTACCCTAACAGTATTTTTGCCTTGAAACCCTTTTGTTCCTCAACCACAAACTCTTCTACATGGAGTCATCCAAGTGAGAGTCAGAGGTCAGGAAGAGAATGGGGGGCGACGACTGTGCGCACTGGTGTTTCCAGAGCTGAGTGGGCTGCTGTCCAATCACCATGCCGCCTTCCTCCACAGCCCAGGCTTTAACATATGGCGTACACAGAACTGCAGTGACTCAACATTTTGCTAGATCATAAAACAGAAAATGTGCACATGAAACCCAGTCACTAGTGTTTCAGACTGCACAGAGCACTGCGATCTGCTTGTAGGGCAGCAAGGGACCGACACAGATTGCTCAAAGCCTGGTCACAAAACAAAATTTCCTCAGAAAGGGCAGAAATCTGGAACAGAAGGTGACAATATATCCATCAGGGTCAGAAAAATGAAAGGCTGAAGCAATGTTCTGGGAACCTCTATGAACATATCAAACAAGCAAAAGAACAAAGATGCCCGAGCGCTTCACCCCGGGGTACTTAGGAAGAAGAGGGGCTACACACTGACTGCCCGGCTGCTGTGGATTTCAGTGCGGACCCTGAGCACTTGCCTCGCTCTGTGCTACTAGCTTTCATGTGAAGGGAAACGGTTACAATTGTGGGGTGTGGGGGCTTGCGAACCTGACTCTACCAGAGCTTACTAATTGTGAGTCTGAACTCGGGAAGTCAATTGGACAAATGGATATTAGCTGACATTACTATTAGCAAAAAATGTTTTTTAACTTGATTCTTGAAGTACCTGATATTAAGTAAATTTCTATGGGAAGAAATGCAGGTATCACTGGTAAGATTTTCACAGACAGTAATCAGAACATGTAAGATGCCATAACCTAGGTCATTACAGAGGAACATCCCTGTTTGTCTTTCTGCAGTGAGCATTCCTAAGCTACCGAGCATTTCTACAGCATGAATGGCAAACAGTTTAACGAGAAGTATTGTTGGATGTGGAGCTAATGTTGTTCGATTTTATTCCAGCCAACATTAATCTGTTATGATTCCCGCCCCCATGCACGTGACAATGATATGTATGACATATACATGACAATATACATGTGAGTATAGATGACAATTATTTAAAATATACATAAAAGATAAAATATACTTATATTAAATAAAATATAAAATCAAGCATGGGGCACGGTCGAAAAATTTGCTGGTTAAAGCTTCATGAAGAAATGTATGTTGAATTTACAGGTACAAGGGAACACTTATACAAACATGGCTAGAACTCAATATAGTCCTACCAGCTCTAATGCGAAGTGAGGACTACCACGTAAACAGAATGCCTAGAAGTTTAAGTTACAGTAGCCCCCCTTTCTCCATGAGGGAGATATTTCAAGACCCCCCAGTGAATGCCTGAAATTGGGGACAGTACTGAAACCTAACACACACTATGCTTTTTCCTATATATACATATCTATGAGTAAGCTTAATTTATAAATTAGGCACAGTAAGAGATAAACACAATCATTAATTGTGAAATAGAACAATTATAGCAATATACTGTAATACAAGTTATGTGGATATGGCATTATTAAGTAAAGTAAGGGCTACTTGAACACAAGCACTGTGACACGGTGACAATCAGCCTGATGACTGACACTGCCACAAAGTGACCGACAACGGGGAGCAGGCACGCAGGGTGGAGATGCTGGAGGGAGAGATGACGCAGGTCCCAGGTGGGAAGGAGCAGGACAACACAAGATTCCGTCAGGCCGCTCAAAGCAACGTGCAATTTAAAACTTAAGAAGTGCTTACTTCTGAAGTTTTCCATTTAATATTTTGGACCTCAGTGGACTGTGGGTAACAAACCGGAGAAAGAGGGGATACTCTACCACACTTTAAAGAATTCTCTAAAAAGTCCTTAGTTAACAGATAGCACTTCTATTTTCTCCCAGTTCCACGTAAGGACGCAGAAAGGATACTGTGCCAGTGCCCAACATATCTCACACATGAATGGCATGTCCACTAGGTTTACCAAAATGAAAAGGCAGATAACATGTGTTTTTAAATGTCTAAGTCTTCTTTTGTTTAACTTCAGACTTAACGCAGCTTTCTAATAGCAACATCATTTGTTATTCAAAAAGCACTGAGTGATTTATGTGAAGCAGCTGTGAACAAGCTTCTGCTGAAAACACGGCTGTGTGCGTTGCTGTGCTAACATTGTTGGAACGCCCAAGGACGCTGGGAAGCAAGGATCGGAAAACAAAAGGTCACTGGAAAGAAAGTGAAACAAGACTTATCTGACTCAACCAACATCAAGCACAGAGAAAAGACAGCAATTTCTGTGTAACCTTATCAGCCTACAAGAGAATTATTGAAAATTCTTATATTATCACAATGAAAATAAATGATATTTACAGTTCACAAATGGCAATTAGATCAAATTCAGTTTTCTCATAAACTTAAATATTTGTTATACCCTTGAAAGTCAATGCATAACTGCTAGTAGTAAATGTTTCCCCAGGAACAATAAAATGCTCAAAAATAAAGGTAAAGTAATATAATTTAGTAGAATTGGGTTCTACTAAAGACTCTAGTATAGAAAAGCATTTCATCACTACTAAAAAGAAAAAAGGCTGTTAAAAAAAAAGCACAGGCAAAATTAATCTCTGGAGTTAGATGTCAGGATAGCGATAAACTTCAGGGAGGCAGGAAAAGTTAGAGGTTAGGAGGGAGGGGTTCTGAAGAAGGCTCTCCAGGGCACTGGTGATGTTCTATTTCTGGGCATTCCTGAGCATTAGCTACCCCAAATGTGTTCATCTGGCGATAATTCATCAATCTTACGAATTCTGTATTTTATTACGTATTTGTGTATTATACTCAAATAGGCTTACACACTATGTTTTTTTTTCTGTGCATATGTTACACTTTAAAACGGAAAGGAAGTCCTCAGGGAATCAATAAATATGGCTCCTTACAGTTCCGCTGTTCTTAGTATAATGTCAGTAGTTTCACTGATCCAGTGTAGGGAGGTGCAATGACTACCTCAAATAGCGCTTGTTGGGGGCCAAAAAATCGCAGGGAGGTCCCACACACGAATTTATCATGCCACAGTTAAAAGTTAAAACAAGAACTTAGTAAAATTAATCTATGCCTACAATCAAGCTTTAGAATTCACACATTCAGAAAAAAAGTCAATCTGTTGACCAACAGAAAAGATACTTTCCTTGACCACTACATACACATCTACATTTTCTAAAGATACGAAGGAAAAGACCCACAAGGAACGCTTCATTTTTAGAAGTTTTTTAGAATTTGATTCTAGAAAAAAAACTAAAAGTGGGCCCACTTGAAACCATAATCTTCACTCACCAATGGAAAAACAATCAAAGCCCTTAAAAAACAAAACCCTCAGCTCTCAGGATTCGAAGGCACCAGGGGATGAAGCAGCGCTGAGCGCCGTGCGTCCACCCCCTGCAGCCGCCCCCATGTTACACTAGTCTGACTGGGGTTTCTGCAAGAGTTCCTCAGCTCAGAAACTAATCTAGCTTAAATTCAATGCTTACATAAATTTAATGAAAATCATTAAACTTTAAAGAGATTGTTTTATAAGCCTTTTAAAAGGAAATGCTGTGCAAAACGGTATGATGAAAACGATGGCAACCTGAAACTGAACACTGCACCCTTGACCCAGGAGAGGACAAGCTAACAAAGGAGCAGTTCCACTGTGCAGCCTACCCACGGGACACACTTACGATGCAAGTGCAGCAGCACGTCCACGATGTAACTGTTTCAAAAAAGAAAACATTCCTGATTCTGTCTTCATATGTAATACATTATTTCTTCACAGCCCTCATAAGGATGGTGAAAATAATGACTATTTTCACAACCATCTAAAATATTTGGTTGTAAGATTCAATTTACATTTTTCAAGTCTGACTTTGTTCTCAACAAAGTTCCTTTTACCCTTCTCATGCAATTACATGCCTTTGAATCTATTGCTTGACCACTTTTATGACGAGGCTGAGAAAAATCCAAGCTATAGAATGCTACAGATCTACACTTAATTTGCTCTAAATTTTAGTGGACATACTTTCCTGTCTCAGTCTTTTATGAATACAGCTCTTTTCATTGAAATTGTGAGCAGGACTTCACAAAACAACAAACAAATATAAAACTTCCCTTACCAACCTCAACATGATTTTCACAGAACCCCCTTCGCAAACAACAATGCTAGTGTAAATAGTGACCATGTAAAACAGCATTAATTAGACACTAAATATGCAGGGGCAAACGGGAAGCCTACTGCAATCATATTACGACTGGGTAAATTCCTGCTGCCCTTCATTACTGTCTCACTTATTAAATCTCACTCATAATTAGGAATTATGTTTTTAAATAGAAAACAGAACCATTCCTTTAGAACAATAATTAATGGTGAGGTCCTCTTAAATGTCAGTATTTTAAGATGTACAGAAACTATGCATATAGACATGTTCATAGATCACAGAGACAGTCCTTAGTATTGACCCGTGTTTTCAAAATCTTAAAACCTTCAGTAAAGACTCTTAGCTCCTATACTAGAAATGAGTACTTTTCAAAAATGCTAAATTGAAGCTAATCAGTTTTAAGAATTCAAGCTCATTGGAAATCTAAACTTTAACATTTAAATACCTAAATATGTATGTGTTCCTTCTCAATTGTTACCAAATTTCCTTAAGCTAAGGAAAAACAGAGGAAACAGGTTAGCAAGCGCCACCTTGTGGATTCCCTAGAAAATGTCTTTACTCTGTTCAGTTTCAGAGATAAATCATTATATCCAATACCCTATTTTCGATACTCAAAATGGTACTTTAATTTAAATGAAAGTATTCACTAAAGGTTAACTTTCCAGGGTCCAAATAGCAATAGCTGTAATTAACTGCATTTGTGGATATGAGGTAAGATCCTTCTCCTAGAATCCGCACCATGTGTTCTGGCCGTGTCAGCCTTGGTCTTTCCTATAAGGAAATCACCAGGAAGCTTCAGGGGACTCAGGTGCCTCTGCCTTGGAAGAGTCTGGGATGACCAGGCAGGGCAGCAGGGTAAACCAGAGCAGTTCTGCATGGGGTGCAGAGGCCATGGCGTCTGGCAGTAACTGGCTGTCTGGGGTGAATGTCGCGCTGGTGAAGGCCTGCAGGAGCCTGCACTTAAAAGAGCAGATTGATATTCAACTTCAGGATATCAATTCAGGGTTCAGGATATCAAGCACAAACCTCAGCTCCTTGTGGAGGATGATGCAAGACTGCTACAGCTGGAAACCCAGGGAAATCTGAACTGCTACAACTGTTTATATAGGATGAAGGCTGTGATGCCATCCGTGCCTCTGAGATCCCACTTCATGCTGAACACCAGCATCTCCATTCCTTAATGAGCAAGAATTTTCACTTCTCCTGCTAGAACTTTGAAACACTAGTACTCCTTTCAAGGGTGTGTGCAAGGCCCACACTGATAACCTGCTGGGTGGCTATGAGACAGCCACTATGGGACAGGGGTCTTTGGCCAGAGAGAATGCCTGCACTACCAAGAGACTCTGAGTGAGCTGGCCACAGTGGGCAAAGCACAAAGTGGGGGCTCTCCGTGACATCAGCCAGCAACCAAAGCCCTAACCCCGTCTCCTGAGGTTTCCTCAACAACCATCCAGGTGACATACCTCCCCCTCTCCAGTCAGAAGAGTAGACATGCCAAGCACTTCCTTGAGCTGAAGAGCTTCAAGGACAACTATAATACAGAGAGAGGACTGTGTGATGGTGCAGAAGGGTTCTTGCTGTTGAAGGAGTCGGAGAGACTGCATTGTGCTTCCCGGGCGCCCATCAGGTCCCAGCTGGAGCATCTGAAGCTCAGGGCATGTCCAGAGTTCTCAGAGCTCATGCCTAGAGGATGGTCCTCCAAACCTTTCTTACAGCCAGTTTCAAAACATCACTCAAGACTTCAATGTCCCTTGGTAGCCTGTTTTTCTGGAGTTGTATTCAGATATTTTTCTTACTGTTCCTGCTAAGCTTCCTTAGAAAACCCTCACTTGGCTTTGATCATAGTTCTTCTGCCCTTGTCCAGACCATAAACAACCCCAAGGGTGAGAGGACTGGGGTGACAAGAATGGCCACACCAATGCACTGGTCTGGCTTTACAAATTGATAAAATGAGCAATTGAACAATTTTTTTAAATCTTTCTCCTAAAGCACTTGAAGTATTTATAGCCAAACCATGACATTTGATCTTTACAACATTCTCGGGAGTTAGGCTAAGGAGATATATTATGCAATAATGAAGCTTGATAATCTTATATACCAAAGGAAGTAAAAAGGCATTCCTCAGTGGAGAAGTTAGAATGATTCTCCTAATTTTGTAATGTAGCAAAGTCATAGAATATTACCTTGCAAAATAGAGGCCTTTATTATTTATAAAAACTAAATCAAACTCTAAAATTCAGTGGAACTAATAATGAGATATATCCATAGATCTGGGTGTGTGTGTGTGTGTGTGGGTGTGTGTGTGTGTGTCTCATCAGCAAAGGTTTACAAATTTAGTTAGGAGTTAGGGTACATAGTATATGAAGATAAAAACAACAACAAAAAAGACTTCAGAAATAGCATAATTTTTCCTGTAACATTAAAGAAAAAAATATAATATTCTGAATTTACATAATAGCCTCGAGTTGTCTCGCCTGCCAGCCAAAAGGTCTATTTTCTTTGGCCTACACAGTGCTTTTTAAAGGCCCAAAATAATTACTGATATTTAAAATTAGGAAATTCCTCAACACTCCCCATTGTCTATGTTACTTATCTGCCCACTGTAGGCATCCGAGTTTGGCCCCTTCATTTACAGCTTTTCTTTCTAACTTCCCAAATTTTTTCTTCAGGGTTCTTTCTCCTGGTAATCTTTGGGCGGGGTGGGGGTGGGAGGCCATAACAGCAGCCAAACTCATTTCTTATAATGTCAGGGAGTATGCTAACTGCTTGAGGATACTTCCCCAATTTTCTCCTTAAAAGGTGCTTAATCCCGATACTACTAAACGTTGATGCTGTGGCAATGTCTCTGCTGGAGGTTTACAGAAAACCAAGCTCATCACTGGATGGAAGAACAAAGATTTGTGTTACGTAGGGTTTGACATTCACGTTACGGAAGGAGAAAAAAACTAAATACTTGGGGGGAGATAAGACAAAACATTAATTACTGTGGCAAGTCTTAGTTGGTTTAAGATCTCACAGCATTTTAAATTTCTATAACCAAAAAAAGAAACATAAATTTCTATAACCTCTCACATCTGTTTTAATAAAATTAGCCTAAAGCATACTATTTTGCTAGTGTCCCTAATAATTTTTTATTAGTTTTCAAAATGACTGTTTACAATATAACTACTATATTATATTTAGTTGCCTGGTGACAATATGACAGACAATATTTTTATAGCAGCTTTCTTAGGGAATCTTTTTATAATAAGGCACTGGAAAATAAAATATGAAGCTGATTGAACTTCATCTGTGGTTTGAATTCTTTAAAAAAGAGTATGTAAAGCGATAATAAACACTGTGTTAAATGCACCAGTTCATCCAAGTTTTCAGCATTGGCAATATATTTTCATAATTAAGAAAAAGTTTCAGATAGATATAATTTAAAGAAAATAGATTTGAAATATAGAACATAAGAGTTTAAAATGGCAGGCTTCATTCATTCCAGTTTACAATACCAATTCTAAGTGTTCCTAAAAATCATAAGTTTGAAAAACTGCTTCTTGATATTTTTAAAGCTGCTGCATTTTTCCCAATAAATAAATTTAGATAAAATTCACTTACTCTCTTGCTCTCTAACTCTAGGGATTATTAGTTAAATGCATTTTAATTATATTTCCATAAAGCTTCTGTTTAAGTTTTAACATAAAAGGCAAATATGTCAACTTTCAAAAACTGTACCTTGCCATCTAGAAGTGGCAGCTAAAAATACATATAAGCAACATATTAGAATTGCATATTTATTTTAAATGTAAACTTACCAATGAAGAAAGCTAACTTAGGACAGATTTTATTTTTTGCAAATTATCTAATATTGATACACTTAACATACATTCATTTTCCTTCTTCCCTGGTAACAGAAAATAGCTTATTATAACAAAGTTGGACATTTTCTGATGAAATTTTTTTCATTTTTGATTAAATGAAAATTATTTCCAAAAATATCATTTTAAAATTTTCAAATGCCTCCATTTTCCCTAAGGTGAATTATTATAGTTGAAAAACAAGATGAAAGGAAAAAGTTTTGATCAGCTTGAGCTAAATGAGGTCTCACCTCAAACAAGTCCTGAGACCTGTGTGTGCACGATCATAGCAACTACCCTCCCACCCTTCTCAAAGGTGGCATGAGAGAGAGAGAGAGACAGACAGACAGAGAGACAGAGAGACAGAGACAGAGAGAGAGAGAGACAGAGAGACAGAGAGAGACAGAGAGAGAGACAGAGACACACACACCACAAGAGAAAGCGCAAGAGCTCCTCTGTCTGGAGAGACCAAAGCCCAGCAGAGGCAGGGAGAGGGCGGTGCAGAGAGAGGCTTGTGTCTCTCAGGAGAACTGCAGAGCCATCTGTCTGGAACATTCGGGATGACAGGCTTCTAAGTATTCTACAAGTCTCCTTGCCACACAGCCACGTTTGTTTCCTCCTTCCTTTTTAGTACTGCACTATTAATCCACTGTGCTCCTTTATCTTGTTCTTTTGAAATAATATCCTTTTAACTTCAACCAAAAGAGTACACTGACAAGTTGAGAATCATTTCTCATTCAAGGAATATAACCTAAAGTCTCTAGTTAACTTTTAAACATTATGATGAAGGGGGAAAAAACCATGAATTGTGTTTTGTGTTTTTATGGTTTTTCATCTTTAACTACATATTTTTCACACACATATAATGAGATAACATCCAAATCTGAGAATATTAACAAATGCCATCCAAAGACCTACATAGGTAGTATCACCAAAAACAACTTACAGGGGTTAAAAGGTCAATCAATTTTTTCTCCATCAAATAAAGTATTATTAGCAATACATGAAATGTCCTACAAGCCACTGAGTGCATCTTTGCTTTGGGGTTTCAGCACATTCTGGAAAGTAATCTTTAGCAGGAGCTTTTTGGTCCACTGCTTAGTGACTTCTATTCAGCAACTTTAGAAACACTTATTAAGATAGTTTTTAAATTGAGGGATAATATGCAAACGTCCTATGAACTTGCCTAACCCACCAAGGCCTGAAAGGGAGCTTGAACAAGGAAGGGCTTTCCTTTACCATCTCCCTGCTAGTGGCCTGAAAAGGAAGTTTGTTTCCCGGTGAACACTGGACACACAGCAATGTTGAAGGGACCAGCAAACCAACCAGGGGTAACAAGCCCTGTGTTTGCACATACTGTTTAGTGTCCCCTCTCCTCTGCTTTGAAAGTTGATGAACGAAGGATGAAGAGGCATTTTACAGAACATGAAGCAGTGTAAATCCAACTAGAATTTCACCAGAAATTTTTTTTGAAAATCCAGCTGATAAAAGCAACCAATCCCAAAGCAAATGCTATATCTGCCCATGACATGCATCAGTATTGCAGGAATATCTGTATTTCTTCCTTTAAAGAATGAAAATAGAATCATTAGGCAACAAAAACAATAAGTGAGAGGTTTTAAGATACGTTAACTACTATTACCTTGGTTAAAGCATTATTAAGTTATGGAGAAAAATAAAGAATGCTTTCTATTTCTGACCTGGGAATTGTTAAACTACAGGAAGTGCTGTGATTTGAGAACTATTTTACTGACTTAAATGTTTTTTGAGTACCTACTATGTGAGATGCACTATGCCAAGTACAGTAAGGAGCACAGCAAGGAGAAAGAATAAATCTTACCGTACAGAACACCAGCCTAGAAAATAGGTGATAAAGACATGTAACCACTACTGTGGGAGAAGCACAGTGACGGATGTCACAGGAGGCTCACGGATCAGATGGTAAAGAATCCAGAACATGAAAAGCCTCCTTTTGGGTGCATGGCAGGAGCAGGGCAGGGGGTGGGGTGGTAGCAATGACTGTAGTACTAAAAGCAAGCGCCGAGCAAGAGATGGAGATACAGAGAAAGAATCAGATATGGAGGCTCTTCCAAAGGCCAAGCTGCAAGAGTTTGCAGCTAACTGGATATTAGAGGTGAGGGAGGAGAGGATGGTAGAATACAAGCTAAGGATCAGGGGCTGGGAGCATGGGGAGCCTGAAGTGTCTGCAGGAAATCCTAATAGAGGTTCGGAGGGTATGGAAGGGCAAAGCCAGAGAGGGAGACTTGGGAATCATCCACATGGTGCTCACTGTTGAAAACCCATATATTCCCAAGCAAGAAAGGGAGGTCAGTTCTTAAAAAAACACTGACATTTGCAATAAGTCTTAAACAAAGTCTTCATGGTTGTTTTAACAAGGGTGAGAACATCTTTTTCTTTTATAGTTGCCCACCTTTCTTCCCACTAGAACTGAATGACATTCCCAAAGGCCTCGTAAGTAATTATGATAAAGCACGGTGGTTGGGAAGCAGTGGTATAGATGAGGGTTGAAGAGCAGGTATGCAGGGAGAGGAGGTGGAAGCTCTTTCAATACATCTCTGGTAAGAGGGGGGCCACTACTAACTCAGGGTGTTGCTTGAGAGGGTTCCAAAGCCGAGGAAAGGCTTTCTTCCACAGGATGCGAAAGCGTGGCTGTAACCTAAGGGAAATGATCCAAAGGAGAGAAAGGAGCTAATGATACAAGACAGAGAAAAATGAATTCCCATGCTTGTTGCTTTCAATCTTCTTGCATTGTACTGTTTTGTAAACCACCTCGAATTCTTGCTCAAACAATGAGAGGTATTAATAAGTAACACAAATTTTCTTTTATTCATTTAAAAATATGAATGATTAAACTGTTTATATTTGCTCTAATAAACATGAAAACTAATAGGAATGTTTGTGTAGCACACAGATTTATTATTATGAGAGAAAGATTATATTGTTTTTATTTTCAGACCTCTAAAAGGTTAAGTTAGCCATTTTCATATTGAATTCCTATTCAATTTGATTATGCTCCCTACTGTGAGGGTAAAACATGAACAAACCAAGCTAATTTATGAGTGGTTCCTTTGTAGCACTGAAATGAAAAGGAACAATAGTTTAATGAACTGGAATTTGTTATCTAATTATGCCAAATAATTCAGAAACATCTGCTGGTGGTTAGTAATACTATAGTTAAACCTCAAAGAATCTGCTCCCAGAGAGATTTCCATTTTGTTCAAGCCTTTCTGAGCTTCCAACTGGGGAATCCATATTCAAGTATGGAACTAAGGGATAATACAATCGCACACTGACTGAATTTTTTTAATAAACAAATGAACAAAAAATAGTGAAAAATAAAAGGTGTGTATCATATGGATTTGGGCCTTAAAATTAACTCCCAAATTTAAGAAATATCATAGACTACTGTAATATCCAACATTCACCCAAATGTTTATTGAGTAGGTGGTATGCATCAGACACTGGCAGTGGTTAAATACACAAAGAAGACATCCATTAGGGAACTTCCCTCACCATTAGGGAAGACAGAGAATATAAACCAACCACTGAATCACCACCCGACAAGTGGTAAGGAGAGATGTGTAGAGGGCATTATGGATACCAAAAACATGTAACTAACTCAGAAGGGCTACTCAGAAGAGATGACTATTCAAGCTGAGTTTTGCCAAGATGTGTGGTGGTGAGGGAGGAAAAAGAAAGGCTTGGGAAATGATGGTGCCAAAGGCACGTCGAGCACAATCCCTTCTGGAAACTTAAGAGTTAGTCCAGTATGGCTGAAGCACAGCCTCAGGAGAAGAGAGTAAGAGATGAGGCCAGTCAGGTAAGCAGGTGTCCTATCCTGACGGCCTTATTTGCAAGCTAGGGAATATGGGCTTCATCTTAATGGTGATGGGAACTCATGGGAAGATTCTAAGTAGGGAAGGGAACTGTTAGACTAACCAATTTCTAACAGGCCAGTTTAAGTTTCCATTTACGGATTCTAACATAATAAACAACAATAACCCAAAGTAATAAAGGAGGAAAAAAGTCAAGTGGAAGCAAATGTTTACACTAAGTCAAGGATATTCACAGGCTAAGCATACAGAGTGATAGGCCACTGTTGTATGTTCATGCAGTCACTCAATAAACTTGGACTGAGCACCCACTATGTGTCAGGCATTGAGTATACAGTTCTTGATACATTTTGAGTCCCATGAGGGCAGGGGCTAGACCTGATTCTATCTAGACTACCCCGTAAAGGAAAAGGAAGCATTGCCTCTTACCCAGTGTATTTTCACATTTTCAGAGTGCAACAGAAAGCATGAAGTGTCCAGCACTATCAGCAGTGTATCTGGCCTTCACTGTATTACTCTTGAGTCATGTCTCCACCGGAGCACTCTCAGACAAAGTCCATGATGGCATGCGGCATGTATGTAGCCATGCACACATAAAGAATACTGCAGAACTACTTTTTCAAGTGAGTCAACAGACTTGTGTAATACAGAAATGGAGAAACTGCTGGTATCTTGGATCTTTGCTAATATTTATAATAACAATTAGTGACAATATTAGCTACTATGTATTTTCAACCACTATATTAAGGACCTTATATATATATGGTCTCATTTATTTCTATGTGAACAAGAGAATTAATAGCCTTTGCTTTCACGATGAAAATGAGAGTAGAACGAATAGCTGACACTTGGCAGAGAGAGGATTAAAGGTAGCTTCTCTTACCCCAAACTGCGAGCCCTTTCCTCTACACTATGTGCTATGGAAGTGTCCTCCACGAGCTTCCCATCCCACTCAGAGTAAAACCTGCAGTCCTTCCCATGGTTGATAGGGCCCCACATAACCTGTGATCCCAACATACCTCCATCCCCCAGGTAGCTCTCTGTCCTCATCTGCTACTACTTTCCCCTGGCTTTCTCCACTCCAGCCACACGGCCCTTCTTTGCAGTCCTCAAATTGGCCTAAAACATTCATATCTCAAAGCCTGTTCTATGAGGTGACAACGTCTCTATTTCATACGTGACTCATTCCCCCACATCCTTCAAGTGTCTGCTCAAAACCCACCTTAGCTGTGAGGTTACTGCTGACCACTCTGCCACAGAGTTAGCCCCGTCCCCCCGAACCTGCTTTATTTTTTTTCATTGCATTAGCCACCTAGCACATCATCCATTTTTTCTTTCTCTGTCTCCCTCCCCTGTAAGAATATAAGTTCCTTGAGGACAGGAACTAATATATACCTGCACATATTAGGCCCCCCAAATTTAATGAACAGATGAGTAGACAAATCACAAAATAGAAAAACACACAACAAGCCTCAGAGCTAGTAATCAGAAAAATTGTGAAATAGTACCCTTCCTGTCTTTACTTCCTTCTCCCACTCCATGGTATCATCCATTCCTTCCCCCATTCCAAAATGTGCTGTGCTTTTACCCTGTTGTATGCTTTTATGCTGTGCTTTTCTATACCTGCTACGGTCCCTCTTAGTAATGCTACACCCTCTAAATAAATAGCTTTGCCACTTTCTTCTGTCTCATGCTGTAGCTTCCTGACTCAACAGGCTTGCCTGGTCTCATTACTTTAAGGTCCTTGGTCCATAAATTAAAATTATTCTTTCATGTTATGTGAAGATAAGTATCTATATTTAGCATATTATTCCTCATAGGTATCATGCTAAAAATCATGCTTTAATTTTTAATATAACGGTATACACTTCACTCACCAGGGAAGGCCTGCAGGGGAAATAGTTCGGTTAGACAGACGTTCACATATCCCTCAAACGAACATTTACATCACTCACCTGTCACCTGTCCTAACTAACACCAGTCACTGCAAACCCCCAAATCACCTCTGACGAGCTGACTGCACTGCTGTTAAGGAGATGGAAACAACAAAGGTCTACATGAAGGCACACACTACACGGGCGAAGATACGTGCTGATGGCAGAAATGGCAAAGTCGGGAAAGACTAGCAGTGTAAAGAGGACCCATTCAGTTATTAAAATGTCAAGTTTGTGATCATAAAAATCTATCAAAGCACACATACATTTCTTGGACTACAGCTTTTTCCTGCTTGCTTTACACCACGAAACACACCATCCAATGAAACTCAAAGGTAAAAAGTCAGAGTGGAAAGAGAAAGGAGCAGCTTCCAGCACAGCTGGGCCAGACACAATGTGTGGCCCCCTGCCACGCCAGAGGCGGCAGGCCTGGCCTGACTCATCTTCCCTTCACCCACGAACGACTCAACTGTCCAAATTAACTCTTTCCAAGAAGTCCTTATTTCCTAAATGTAGAACAATTCAAGCACATTGAGGCATTTTCAACCTATCAATTTTTACTTGTTTGTTGTTCCTTAGGGAAGAAAGAAAAAACCTTAATAATTAACGATGAAAAGTCCTAAAGGTTCATGGATATGAAACCAGTCTTTTAAAAATGGCACTTTCTGCTTTTTACATTTTAAATAAAAATAAATTTTCCTTCTAGTCAATCTTTCCCCTCCCCTGGGTGATTTCTTACTAATGACAGCTTATATTGAGATATAATTCACATACCATAAAACCTACCCTTTTAAAGTATACCATATAGTGGCTTTCAGTATACTCACAAAGTACACATTCTGTTTGTAAAAATAAAAAGCCAAATTAAAAAGGTATATTTGTAACTTTATTTTCTCAGGCATGAGTTTTTTTCAATATGGCTTTTCTTTTTTTTTTTTTTTTAAAGATTTTATTTATTTTTAGAGAGGGAAGGGTGGGGGGGGAGAGAGAGAGAGAGAGAAACATCAATGTGCGGTTGCTGGGGGTTCTGGCCTGCAACCCAGGAATGTACCCTGGCTGGGAATCGATCAATATGGCTTTTCAATGTAAAATACAGTCTCACCATCTTGTTTTCCTAGTTTCTTCCTATTCTGTTTTTTAAGGACAGTAGAATTACATTAATAAGTAAAAATCAAAGTTTATAGGAATCCCTTTCCACATAGAATGGTTTATGACTGGTAATTTGGTTCTAATGCCAGGCTCTGGGACTTGTCTGGCATTGCATTTGCACAGAAAGTTCAGTAACTTCATTTAGTTTTATATATTGCAGATAAATAATAAAGGTTGTTAAAGGTACTGTTCCTGATACTTTATGTAAGATTCAGAAAACATCAGTTGCCCATATCAAAGGATATCATAATTACTAGAGGGACTTTGAGAGAAGCTACACACATCCCAACTCAACGAGGAACTCTTTGTTATGGTGGATCTCAAGACGATAACTGTTCATTCTGAGATGAAACCAATCTGATGAAAAATGTGTAACTTATTATAAAATGCCATTTCTTCAGAACTATATGGCAAAGCACGACCAAACAATATTTTTTTGCCAGATTCTCTTATCATTGCTGTAGATTAGTCTAAAACATGCATTCTCAATGGATGGTAATAATGCCCTTAAGGGAGCAAAACTTAACCTTTAGGAGTCAAAAAACTAATTCTTTTTATACACAAAGCAGATATACATACAGTCTATAAACAGATAATACAGAGTATCTCTGATTATACTAAACTTTTATGAAGGCAACGATTAAGAAAAATGTCTAAAAGGCATCTTATGGAGAGTGATTTAAAAAAAAGAGAAATATTGATGTAAAAGAAACTTTTCTTGACAAATATGTCAAATTTTTATAGTTCCACACATCACAGTCTTCTATCTTCAAAGATGAGGCTGCTTTATAGGATGGTTATTTGCAGGGACAGAGGTGACTCAAAGACTACATCGCCAATATTCCTTGTACACAGATGGTGACTATGTGAGTTACAGCAACTGTATTTCTTTTATCTCTTTTACATAGGGCCAAATCTCCAAACATTAGAAGAAAACTTTTAAAGCTGAAATATTAAGCTTATAACACCAGTAAAAAAAAAAAAGCAACATGGACAAGTACTTAAATAAGATTGGTGATTTTAATGGTAGCCGAAAACATGGAACATTCTAAGACAGTAGTAGCTGGGCTCTCACCATTAGACCGCCCTGCTGCTTAGGTAATTCTCGCTCCTATGCTTTGATGAGCAACATCTGAAAAACAAAAATACCAGCAGAGAGTGTACTCAAGTGGGAATTTCCTATAAAATTAGCTTTTGGTCAAGTAAATCACACTGAAAATGCAGCTGACTTGTCTTTTTAAAAATCAATTTTAGCACTGGGACAGTCACAAGCAATCAGAAAATTTCCTACTGCATCACAGAGACTACCCCATTGCCACTTAACTACTACTCCAAAGGAGCTCTGCAGAGATGCCCACAGTCAGTGGGTCAGGGTAGTGATGGATGTCAACAGAAGTAGCATAGTGAAAAGTTTCCATAGCAGAAGAGTCTGAGGAAAGAAGGTAAGAATCACAGTGAAATCCCAAGTATGAGAAGTGATCTATGCAGTGACTATAGGGTAATGAGAGGAAAAAGAAAGGAGAGGGGGCAACACCAGAGCTACTCCTACCCACAGAGAGAAGAGTCACTCAGGGTTCAGCCAGTCTAGCTGGACTGTACCCAATCTCGTCTTTCAGTCTGGGCTGTAACCCACTACCCTGCCTAGCTATGAATGACAGAAATTCCTGCCAACGGATGACCTGAAGGATGCTTTCTCACCCAGCTCTGTCGACTAGGGCTCTAATGGTGTGACCAGTCAGGATGTTCTGTCAGACACACCTGCTAAAAAGTCCTGAATTAGATGATCTGAGTCTTTCCCTAGAGCTCAGCAATTACTGGAAAACATGCGCTTCTCTGTCAGGGAAGTTCTAACAAAGCCTACATGGAACTAGGTAGTTAGGTGCAAGCACTGTAGTTCTGGAATGTGAACTTTAAGACAGGGACCATGTCTTGTAAACTGTTTGTTGAACAAATAAGCAAGGTGAGTGAGCAGAGTATGAACTACATGTGGATTTTTCTTTTGATATGAGGATTTAAAAATTATCTATTGATGATGATGATTGAGGGGTAGGTTCATCTGAAAGGTGAATAAAAATTATTGAAAATTCCTGAACTTTCAAAAATGCACATTTTCAACTCCCAAATGAGACTGAAAAATCAGGAAAGATTAGGGTCTGGCTCTCCTATCAAAGAACAAAGCAGAAATTTGCATTAAAAATATCCTTTTAAGCATCAAGGAGGTGATTAATACTGTACCGAAGTGATAAAACAATCTTCACTCTCCAGCTTAACTTGGCAATTATTTTACTGAGGTCCTATAACATACTTAAGTGAAAAGAATTCAATGTATATAAATGTAAAGTTGTAGTAGGTAATTTTAGAGGCTCTTATCTTTTAAAATAAAGCTAACTTTCACTAACTTCCTATAAAAAGAACATGCTTTACAATTATAAAAAACTTGATGAGGACATAAAACACTAGATTCTACTGCTAGCTACTGTGGAATTGTTTACCCCACAAATTCACGTGTTGAGACCCTAACCCCCAAAGTCATATAGTGTTTGGACACAGGGACTTAAGAAGGTAGTTAGGAGTAGATGAGGTCTGAGGGTGGGGTCCCCATGATGGGATTAGTGCCCTTATAAAGAGACCACACAGCTTGCTTTCCCCTTCTCTCCACCACTGTGCGGAGAAAGAAGATGGATGGGTGCCTGCAAGCCAGGTACAAGGCTCTCACCAGGAAGTGAGTTAGCTGGTCCCTTGGTCTTGGACTTCTCAGCCTCCCAAACTGTGAGAAATAAATGTCTGTTGTGTAAGCCACTTAGTTTATGGTATTTTACTACTGCAATCCAAGCAGACTGGCTTAACCAACCACCGTAAAGCAAGATACACAATAGTTACTTCAGGAGGCTCGAGTAGAAATCCATTGAGATGGGACTTTCATGACTTAGAAGTCGCATTTATCTAGTTTCTTGTATCCTTCCTTCTCTTCACCATCACAGAACTTTATTACCTCATGGTTCCTCTGTAGTAAACTGGTTGTTAAGAGTAAACAGGAAAGGGCAGGAGGTATTTCTGACTAACGCCAACTAGTTTAATAGTAGTTAATATCTAAAATAAAACCCATTTCTTCTAACCCTTGAGGACTGCTCTTAACATATCCAAAAGCTATTTTGAATTTGGACAAATTTGAGGAAATCCAGTATTTACTTTTAATACAACGTTCTCAAACTTGAGTGTACATAAGCACCATAGGGAAGTCCTTTAACAATCCCCTTCCCCCAGAAAGGCAGATACTGTAGATCTCCTGGCAAACACTTTTATCCACGTCTCAGATGACTGATGAGGGGAGGGCAGGCGCGCTTCAGAGAGCAGCTGCTGCTCTACCATTACTGAGAAAATAGCCTGTGCATGCAGGTGTACTTTGCTTCGTAACAGAGAAATGTTCTTAAAAACTGTAACCAAATTGGATTTTGTAAGTAAGCTAATTTTTATTTTTTCACAAAATAACTTTAAAATTTTAAAGATACTTTATTCACTCTGAGGAGTGGGAATAGTTTCTTATACCTTCTTCTAAAGGTCAAATCCCATGTTCTTCCTTTCCTCATCTCCATTTCCGGAATTAAAGATTTAACAATTTAGGAATCCTCTTAAGAGTCACATATTTCTCGATTTATCTGTTTTATTCATCAGGAAATTCAG
Organism: Phyllostomus hastatus; assembly: GCF_019186645.2. Taxonomy (NCBI): domain Eukaryota; kingdom Metazoa; phylum Chordata; class Mammalia; order Chiroptera; family Phyllostomidae; genus Phyllostomus; species Phyllostomus hastatus. Next base: position 16,406,882 of record NW_025333498.1, on the reverse strand, counting down.
TACTCTAAAAGTGGTTAATTTGTAAACATAACCTTTAAAAACAGACCCTGAAAATGCAGACTAGCTCTTTAGGAAGGATAATAAATTTAGTCAAATAAAGAGAAATTTACTCCTGAAAATCTTACTTCTATGTATTAGCTACAATAGTGTAAGATAAATGTTTCTTCAAAAGAAAATAACTATGAGAGAGGCCTTCCATCATTTTTAACTTTGTATAAAAAGAAAAAGTCCACACTTAAGGAAAATACTTCCAAATAATGCAGATTAGATACAATGTACTGAGAAACAACAGTGAGATTTTTATTATTTCTTTCAGAGAAAGTAGAGACATGTTTTAAAGCACCTGTGGAGAACCAACACCAAGTAAGAAATGTCATTTCTCAGTGGGTGTTTAGACAAAATAAACACTGTCCCCGGCTGAGCACCGGCAAACTATATTCTAGGCTTAGCTTTGCCACAAAAAGGCCCTATGACCTTGATCAGCTTCTCTGGGTCTAAAGCTAATTTATAAAATAAGATGGTTAAATAAAAGTAACTCTTTGATTCCAGCAGTGTAATTCACTCTTAAGTATTTACATCAAAAGGCATTTGCGGTATGTGATGCTTGATCAAATGACATTATTAAAACTGTAACTGGAAACTTGATGATGTGAGTAACTTACTAAGACTGTCCTTGTAGCTATCAGTTACATATCATTGTACTTTGTTTCTTTGAAAAAACTGAATACTTTGAACATCTAAATTTTCACATACTGTATGTACTGAGTTTTCTGAGAGCAATGTACATGTGTACCATAATCTGTTTCTGTAAAAGGAAAGAATGCATCTTTTCTATCCTTTTTTCCAACCCATTGTCATTGCTGACTCCAGAAGAAAAAGAAAAAAACCTTAAAGTCAACCACTGAAACAATAGTGTTGCAGTAATTACATCACAGAAATAACATTTCTTTCCTGAAATACTCAAAGATAATCTCTTGAGATTACTTACTCCCAGTAACCAACTTTCTTCTGTCTTCTGTTATGTTAGAGCAAACATTTTCAATTTTAACAAATATTAAATTTACCATTTAATTCTAGCTTTCAGTGGAATACCCAACAAAAATCAACACAGGCACTTGGCAATACCAGAGAGGTTGGGATGCACAGACATTTTAGTCAAAATAAATAAACTTTCCAGGATCTTTATTTGTTGACTTGAGAAACGTAGGTCTGGCAACAACCAGCCAACTTCGCTCCCAAGTTGGCATCCTATCCTCCGTTTACAAAACACCCGGGACCTCAGAGTCTCCCATCCCAGAACTGGCCAGCGAGCACACGCCCATCGGCCCTGCCTGGAGAGGAAACAATAGGAGAGGCGCGAGGAGAGAGCCCAGCGCTCCGGGCGCCCCAACTCCCCAGTCCCGGCCAGCGCCAAACACAGCGTAGGGCGTCCCCGCCCGGGGCACCCAGGACTCCCCAGGCGCCCGCCCCCGAGCTCTGGGGCGCGGCTCACCCGCGGCGGCAGGGGCAGAGGGCTGCACTTACCAAACAGGGTCAGGGCCATTGTAAAGGCGCTCGCCAACTGCTCACTACCGCCCGTCAGTCCACGGGCTCCTCTCAGGCCAGCCGGCGATCACCGCATCCGCCCGCTGCAAGCACGCCTCGAAGGGAGTCGAGAGTCGGAGGGGCGTGGTGGGGTCGCCGGCGCACAGGGTAGCCGCAGGCCGGGACGCGGGGGGCAGCTGCAAGAAAAAGTTATTTACGTGTTATTGTCAAACGCACCAGCATAAGGGGAGACCCGCTAGCCCTCGGCGAGCCGGCACTTGTCGCTGCCATCTGTGCACTAAGCGGAACGCGTGCGGGCAGCGGTACCTGCCAGGCGGGAGGCTCGGCCGAGGCGCGGTGGCAGGCGGAGAGGCGGCGCCGCAGTGGCGGCAGCGGCGGCGCGGAGAGGAGCAGCCTTGAAGAGCCCCCGGCGGGGCGCGCTCACTCCGCATCCCGCGGCCTCGCAGACGCCATCTTGCGATAGCGTCTCCCCCTGGATTCGCCGCCGCGCCTCCTCTTGCCACCCCCTCCGGCGGCAGAGCTAAGTGCGTTCCCATGACAACGGGCGCGCGCGGGGGTCGGGGGCGCGCGCCCCTCCTGCCCAGGGCAGAGACCGGCAGTTCCAGCCTTGAGGGAGACAACCCTCAGGATCCTGGTTGAGGTGGGGGCGGTGCGCATGTTAGCTGAAATCCTAGGGTTTTTTTTCTTGAATGGGATTCGAGGAGGCGCAGAGTGGGGAAAAAACAGCAGATACTCGAAGAGTCACGGAACATGCTCCTGGAATACAGGGACCCAGCCAGGGTCATCTGGGGATCCGGGTCGTTTGAGGACATATCCCTCTGGTGGCGCCCTTAAGGTTAACGGAGAGTCTGGGGCCTGTGCCCTGAAGCTACAGGACTCGGGAAGGGATCCTGGAGTAGAACCGAGAGAGACAGTGAATGTCGCTTTCCTTTCCATTTGGGTTTAAGGAGCCACTAGGAGTAGTTCCGATCAGATTTGCCTGTCATACGCAAAGAAACAGGAATGGGTTACAAAGCGCCTGGGATTACCTAAAATAAATTGTTGCAAGTCAATGTTTAAACCTAATTTTTTCCTTTTACTTTAGACCGCTTTGATATTGTCTCAGGGAAAAAAAATCTACATTTCTCAGTGATTGACACTTCTCTACCACAAAAGATTGTTCCCCTGAGCTTTTGGCATTTATCTAAGAATCACTGGCAACATCCTTTCTGTGATGTTCTTTGCTGGCCTCTGTCTCTGCTTTAATTAAGGAGAAGCCATGTACCGCCTTGAGATTATCAGCCAAAAGATGTTCTTGAAAGGCTCGGTTATGATTTTTTTTTTGTCGTTCTCATTTACTGTATGAAAAAATCCAGTATTCTCTAGTTGCTATATTTGTTCCCCGTTTTAAAAATTCCTCCTTTTTTCTTATGTCTCTGCTTAAGGATTTGGTATTATTTCCACATCTAATGATGTAGTTCTTGTCTTTGGTTCTTATTCCTATGTGCATCTTTCCACTTTCACTTCCTCAGATTCCCTAATGTCATTTTCTTCTTATCTCTAATTTTCAACTAATTCTTTTAAGAATATTATATAAATAGCTTGTATTTAATTTATCTTGAGATCAAAATCATTATAAAAATTACTACTTCAAATAGAACCACAGTTAATCCATCATCGTTTCACAGCTGACTCAAACATTAGTAGAAAAAGAAAAGTGGATTGGAAGGAGGAGCCAAGCCTTTTGTTTCACACCAGTTGAGGAAAAAGAAATGGTAAAAGAATTCAATATAAATGGGCAAATGTGTAAGATGCCACATGCTTGAAATTTCTAATGTAGTAAATGGCTCTCCTTTCACCACTACTATCAAAATAAATGTTGGAATCCTCAGAATTTTAAATCGTTAATGAAAAGGACTCCTGATTTTGAACAGCCTTTCTGCTCATGAAAAATTACAAACACATAGCTCATGAAGATAAGTGAGAAACTCTAGAAGACTTTTTGAGACAGATTGATAACCGTGGAAAGATCGCTGCTGATCTGCTCTACAACCAGAAAACTCAGAAGCTACAGAGCCATGTACTGTCTCAACCGGTGGTCTTCAACCAAAGAAGGTCGAAGGGACCTAATTTCCCTTTGAGGCTCTAATGAAAATACTGTCCCCTTTCCTGGACAATTGCTTGTGTACCTCCATACACTCACCAAAAAAATGTCACACAGCTTCAGCGGGATTATGGAATAAACCAGGGACCTTAGTTTAGCCCTCAATATCCTTTGTAATCCCAGAAAGTTTCTGCCTTTATAGTTAAAAGTTTTAAAGACTTCCCCTTTCACAAAAAAAGCATGGAATTTTCAAGAAGGGACTAAACTACCCCAATTTACATATAAGGAAACTGAGGACCCAGCAATCAAAAGGTTTTCCCACATGTGTACACCTATTTAGTGGCAAAATAGGAAAATCTTAGGCATCTGTTATTCTCCCTCCCCGGCCCCCATCCTCCACTCTGCACCAACTTAGAGGTTAAAACATGTTTTGAACTTAAAAATAAAATTTTGTTTAGTATTAGAAGCAGAGTAACAAGAGTGGGGGTGCGGGGGGAAGGGATTTAGTTCTCAGCCATTGTTGTATGGTTGGGTCTCACAGTTTGGGAAGTTGAATTTTGTCCCAGAGTCTATTCACAGCCTCCTCCACTCAGAACTACAAGTCCAATAAGGCTAAGAGAAGAAACGTGCTTTTCTCACCTCTGTGCTAAACTTGCTTATAAAGAGGTACCAGAGCATCCAGGTTTTGGTGCTCCACTTTAGCTTGCTGCAATTCCTTCTCTCTGTCCCTTGGGGGTTATCCCCGAGGGGAGTCAGAGGGAAGCTAACAGTCCTGTGCTCTGACACACCCAGGGCACCTGTCCTTGGCTACTAGATCAGCTTTGCTCTCACTAATTGTGGTCAAACACAGTTCAAACCGAGTGTTAGCCTCAGCTTTGGCTCAGGAGGGGAATCAAATTCCTCTTTTTTATGTAAGTCTTGGCACTCCCACACCCCAAATGCAGACACACAGACACCCAGAAGATGATTTGGGGATACTATTTGAAACAGTACAGCTGAATGTTGCCATGTTTTCCTTTTCAAGCATCTAGCTCTCCACAAGTGGTTCCTTTCTATTGATTTCCTAATGGTTCGATGCTCTAACAAACAGTTTTCTATGCTTGATCAAAGTCCTTTGTCTTGAAAATAGTATTTGTTTTTATCACATGGCATTATCTGATGAGAAACAGAGTGTTTCTTTTCTCACTTAACTGGAAGTAAAGCAGCAGTCTTTTGGCAGTGGATTCAATGTAAGGAAGGGCGTTCACCACTTGAGGGTGATTATTATGGGTGGTGCCTTAGATTGTTTATTGAAAAGGGCGAAGAAGGAATTGATATTTCAAAACATTTATGTTTTCATTCAAAGATTTAATTTTGTGCTCGACATGCAACCGTTTAGAAGAGCCAGATTTGTTTGCTCTGTTACTAACTAGCTGTTAAATTTTTAGTTTTACTCCTGGTTCTTATCATCCTCATTTGTAAAGTGAAGAAATGGGACTAGGTTATCTCTAATGTCCCTTTTAGATTTAGCTGTAATTCTGTGATATTTAAAATATCTAAATTAACTAGATTATGGGCAAAACAAGGCATTTTTGTTTGACTCTTCAACATATTTAAAATGCTATTATATCTAGTAAGTCTGAGTCATAACTTAGTTTTATAAATTCCTAGTGTAATAAGGAAGTTATATTTTATTAAAACGTTGATACTGCAATTTCATCTACAGTATCTCATACTAACATTATACTTATTATATAGAGAGCAAGCCTCTTTTAAGTTTAACAGGATCAAACTTTAAATTATGCACTAAAGGATCCATTTTAAATTTACTGAAATGGTTTCTCATTTTTAAGTTTTGTAGACTAAACAGGACTTAAACAACCTTTTAAATTTTTTTTCTACATTTCAAACTAACAACTTATCACAAATGTTTTGTATTTTCTTTTTCTTGTGTTACTCATTTAGATTCGCTCCCATTGGTAAATATTGATTTGTCTGTCAGTTTTGAATGAAGTAGAAATTAATGAGGCGATTCTGCCTCACAATAACCAGTTAAAATCGTAGCGCTTTATCATGGCCACACAGCTTTAAACACTAGCAATGCCCAGTAATATTAGCACAGTTCCCAAAATAGTGCAGAAGTTTGCAGTTGAAGAAAAACATTACAAAGCATATTTCTGCTAATGTGATAGAAACATTTTCTATTCTTCAGTTATACTGATTTAAGGTTTAAATTATTTATTTAAAATATTCACAATATGTGGCATTCTTTGTAACCTCTATTTATATTACCAGTTGAAGTATTTATGTCCATAAGGTAAATTTGTTTAGTGTAGATTTGGTCTGTTTTTCATAATGTTTTCCTCAGACACTTAATTCAGGTGAGTTTTACCATCCTCCCCTCTTGCCTTAGGCTTTCTTTTTTTTCAGTTTTTTTTTTTATTTTAACCATTGTTGAAGTACGGTTTTCTCCCTTTTACTCCCATTCCAGCCCAAGGCTTTCTTAATGAGCACTTCACCTGATATTTGCAGGGCATTCCATGATTTATATAAACAGCACTTCACAGGGCAGAGCCACATACAGTATTGGCCTTGAACATGAAGATTTAGTTCATAACACTATTTAAGAAAAAAAAAAGAATGCTTGTGTCATTCACTATAAAATTGGATTTAAGCTTAAATAATTCAAGGCATTGTGAGAAAGACTTAATTTTGTTCTGCTGACCACCAGAGGGTGCTTAAATTATATCCACAGGAGTAATCTTGAATCTTAGAAATGAAGTAAAATTTGAAAAGTACCTAAGAATCCTTAAGAATTGGAAATCTTCTCAGTTTCCCTACACAGTGCAGAAAAGCATCCCCCCAAAGTCGTGCTAAACGGGAGGAGGCTATGGACCGGACAAGCACAACTGTGGAACTGCGTACTACTGAGAAACTGTGTACTGCTGAGCGGTGCTTGCTCAGTCCTTACGTCACTTCCCAAGTGAAAAACTGTGTTTGCAGAAGGTGTGTGTGTGTGTGTGTGTGTGTGTATGCACACACACGCGTGTGCATGCAAAGAAAAGGAAAATTTGAATTCAAAAGCAGAATGAAAAGGTTTTCTATCCCTGACCCAGGATAATAGATTTCTTGTTCATTGCTCAGCTTGAGGAGAAAATTTTAGTTCAACAGGTGATGGAACCACAGATGTTACTACAAACCCGAGGTTAAAATCTTCTAAAAGCCACAGGCCCTATTTTTAAAATTTTGTGATAGAACATACTTTGACATATTAAAATGACCTCTGGTTTGGAGTGGCCAAGAAAAAAGAAAGGGTAAAAAAAGTTTGTCTTTAATTTGCTTTGAGTACATGTTTAAAAGAATACTGTATTCCCTGGTAAATAATACAGCAGATCTTTTGGAAGTTTGTGTAGGCTTAAAACACATTTTCAAATGCATATTAGATAAAAGTACAGAGATTGTGAATGCTCTCAAGTAAGTTTTTGTTCTGGACTATAATCATATTATAGTACTTTAAGCCAGCATTTCCATTTGTGTGTATTTTTCTGAGGTCATCAGGCATAACTAATGCGCAGTGTAGCTACACGTCTATTTGACTTGAGCACTTGGATTTCTGCCAGACTGTGTTTTCAAGGGGGCATAAGGAGATTTGGCTACAAATCAAATCTCCCTAACATGGCCATGATTTTTCTGGTTGATGTGGGTGTCCACAATAAGATGACTTATTCAAGCTCATTACATTGTGAGTTATAAATCAGAAAAGTAGCTGGGCTCTAGGTGAGAATTACATACTATCTAATTAAATAACAGAACTAAAAGAGAGAGAAGTATATTTTTATGCTGAAAATCATGATCTAGGCTCAAACCTTGTCTGCCCCTGTGATGGATTTTTCACAAAGTTTCTTTGTATGCTGTTGTTAAGCAGATCTTATGTCAGACACCAAGGACAATGTACCAGTTGGAATTCATCCATCCATCCTTCATCCAATTAACAAATATTAACTGAGTTGCTATGTTATACCAGGCATTGTGCTAGATTCTGGCAAAGGACTCAAAGATGAATCAAACATGTATCCATATCTTTAAAAATTTGCAACCCCTGGGGGTAAGACTTATAAATGGGACAATAACAAAGGCCACAAGAGGGGTACAGATTAAATATTGTGGGCATTCACAGAGGAGGGAAAGATTATTTCTAGCTGGTGAAATGGATGAAGGCCCCATAAAGGATGAAGCTGTGCTTTGAGGTGTGGATAGGAATTAGGTCAACAGAAGAAAGAGAGAGGGCCCTAGACAAGTAGCTCAGTCAGTTAGAGCAGGTTCGATCCCCAGTCAGGGCACATGCAAGAATTAACCAATGAGTGCATAAAGGAGTGGAACAACAAATCAATGTTTCTCTCTCTTTCTCTCCACCCCCACTTTCTTCCTCTCTCTGTCTCTCTCCTACTCCCTTCTCTCTCTCTCAAATCAATACATTTTTAAAAATGAAAGGGAGAGGTGGGGTTTAAGCAAGAGGGAAGAGCATGATAAAAGTCTTGAGGAAAGAGGTGGGGAATCATGAGAAGAATTTCAGGTAGGACATTCTGGCTATAGCAAGGATTCGTGGGAGGAGCGGCTGGACACATGGGCTGGGGACCTATGCAGGTGGCCGACCTGTTACACTGATGCTTATTACGTTATCTGAAACCTGCCATCTTCCTGCAAGTACTCGAGACAGCTAAGAATTGGGATTTTTATATAAAACTCTGGTCTCAATTTGTTTTATTGCCCTATTTTCCAGTAACAAATTTCCAAGTACCCACCAATATATGTGTGCATGCAAGTATGTGTGTACATGTGCTATTGTTGTAAGCTAATAACTGAAGGCACAATAACCTGTAAGGTGAAGTTCATCACTATTGATATAAAGTCATATTTTAAAGTCTTCATGAAAATGTTTAATTTGGGGGTCAAGCTTTAGCCAGAGCTTATTGTATCATCAATATCTTACTTCAAGCTGCGAAAGAGCTTGCACCCAGTGTAGCGGTCACACCACTTCTGCTGTTTCTGCTGTTTATCTGTGTTTGTATAATCAGTAGGAAAACCAATGCATGGTTTTCTTGAAAGGATCTTTGAAGACAGTTGTCTATTTGGTGAGGATTAGTTTAGTTTAAAAGCACATGATATTGTATAAACTGTAAATCCAATTAATTTGACCATGTAAATAGCAGTAAGTTGCAATAAGGCAAATGAGAAAAAAGGAATCAATAGCATTGGCAACCCCACATCACAGTGGAAGTCCTTTCTTCTCCCAGGATAACTTCCCCATAATACACGTGAGGTGGGATTTTTCAACATGCAAACTAAGAAAGGGGAATCTGTGTCAACATGTATATAAATTACTAATAAGGCTTAATTTTTTCCTCACTTAGAAAACAACTAATGACTATAGATAGAAGCTCTGCTCTTCTTTCCACAAGACCATGAGAGTCTTGCATACCCCTTGGGGCATGCGCACTACACTTTGGAGACTGCTGGTGTAGACGGTGGGAGAGCAGGGCAAGGATGTGTGCAGCGGTGTGGTCAGGGCTGGCCTGCGCAGGAGCAATCCGATGTCTGTGTGCAGAATAGGTTGCAGGGGAGAAACTGAATTGTAGGGTCTCTTAATTCAAGCCCTACCCACTTATTAATTGCAATTGTCACCAAGTGCTAAGAATTCTGGGCTGAAGTATGAAGTGAGCCTAGCTTTCAAGCAGTTCCAGATGTCACTCAAACCTCTAATACCCTGGGCAAATGAGGCTGAACTTTATTGAGGAGTAGAGAAAAACTACTATATAAAGAATATAAAGAGATAACATGGTTAGCTGTAGAGTGGACCCTTCTTAACTTAGAACCCAAGCCTGGTGAAAGTTTTTCAAACATTCTGTTTCTCCTTACTACTGAGAGGAAGCATCGTCTATAGAACACATACATACCTTATCAAACACGGGACCTGACGGAATGCAGGGTGAGGGTGGGGAATTACCATCTACTACCTCCCTAGAACTTCTCTAATACTATTGTACAATAAATCTTTAAAAACACTGGTCAGAATGATCTGGCTTCAAATCTTGGCTTTACTTCTCAGTACCTACGTAATTGGGGGCAAGTTCAAATTTCTTTAGACTTCAGTTTCCCCCTTTGTAAAATAGAGGTACACTCTGTATCACTTGGTTTGCAACCTTTTGGTTGCAACCAAGAAATGCAAGGATGAGAGAAAACTTTGCTTAAATTGGCTTAAACAAAGGGAATTTACGGTCCCTGTAATGGGAAAACAAACAACAAAAAACAGTCAGGGTGAGTTTCAGGAGAGGTTGAGCCAGCAGTGGGGAAAAAAAAACCCCAACAAACCCATCCCTGAGTTTTCCATTTCTCTAGTCACAGGGTACCCCCACACATGGCATCTCCAGACCCTCCCCTAGTGGTTGTGAAGTGACTTCAGAGGTTCTAGACTTCATATAGCCCTACCTTCCCATCCAAGGGAAGACGATGTCTGGCACAAGTCCTTGAATACATCCCTCTCGCTGGCCAGGAGTGGGATACGTGCCCATCCACGAATCATGGCTGTGGCTAGGGAAAGGGGGTGAGTGCAGGCCATACGCAGGTTACCCTGAACCTGAGTGGATTAATTCTCCCAAACCTCATGTCTGAGATGAATTTCCCAAAGAAAAACCAGTAGACAAGTCGGAGGAGAGAGAGGGGGCTGGGCAGGAAACTCATACTTGTCTGCCTTTTAGGGCCATTCTGAGAATTAAATAAAACACAGAGTGCACATTCAGCAAACACAGTGTTTCGTCCTTTCTCCATGAGGATTAGGATCCTCAGTATTAGGTGAAAGCCAAATTTTCCCTGAAGTTAGGGACCCAGGTTTTGTGCCAACAAGTCCTCTCCTTACTAAACAAGGTCTTCTCAAATGTGAGAGCAACGCCTGGCTCTGAGCCTCAGAGATATCGCCTCCCAGACAATTCAGTCACGGCAGCAACCTGTGGGGAGTAAACATTGTAATCAATGGCTTTCCAAAGTGTGTTTGTCTGCAATGCAATGCCAACTAACAGCTGAATTTTTTTCATTAAATTGGCCATGATTTTGTCATATTTTTCAATTTCAAAATAATTTAAATTTATTTCAAAATATATAATTGGTTCAATATCAGGAAATTTACTTTCTATATGTTTTAGGGTTTCCTGTTGAATCTCAGCTGAGATTCCTAGTCTGGTTGTATATGATGAATCGCTAGGTTTTATAGGAGCATACTTACATGAACAATATTTAGGGGTGGGTAAGTCTGAATTATGTTAATAATTGGCTAATAACAATAGAGCTTATAAGACGAATATATCCCAGGAACCCAAATGGCTTAGTCTCTGCACGGAGTTGCATTCTAAGGAAGAGTCCATCTGGAAAAAGTTATTGCAAAGGAAGTGTAGTCTTGGGATTCACGAAGAATATTACAGGGTATGCACTTTATTCCACACAGGAACTCTTCTTAAAACTTCCTCTTTTTCTGTCATGCCCTGCAGCTGTTCTGGAGCAGAGCACTCAGGCCTCCCCACATTCCCTTCCACTCTTCAGCCTACATGGCCTTTTCTGTGCTCTCCCATCCTTACTTCTATTACATAATTGGGCTCTCTGGTTTCTGTTTACTTTCCTTAACCTTCAACTACTACTTAAGCTCCTCACTATCCAGGGAATCCAGACCCTGGCCCGCCCAGCCAGCAAGAATCTTCTTCCCTGTGCTCCTGCCTCTCAGTTCGAATCTTTTCCTGCCCGTTAACTTGATTCTGCACCTAAAACGTGTGGGGGTGGGGATAGGAGGTGAGGCAGAATCTGGCCTTTTCCTTAGAATTTGAGATGGTAAAAAAGATGGCTAAGACAAAATTACAATACATTTTGTCCCCGACTTAAAATGAGTGCCAGGAATGGTGTGAGACCCTCTGCATACATTTTCTCATTTGAACATCCCAGCAAACTTGTGGGGCAGATCCCAGAACCTAGGACCTCAGATTCCCAACTCCATTGCTTGGTTAGCTCGAGTACCCCACCTTTCTCTATAAAAAGATCTAGCCACAGACACATTTTTATTATTGATATATTCATGTACATTGATATAGTTTGTTCATTGAGGGTGCTTTATTGTAAAAGTTAGCCTAATGTGATAAACAGATATTTTGCTATAAAAAATTGAATTTAGACTTGATGCTCCAATTTGAATCCACTTTAGAAATCAAATATTTACTCACTTGGCAAGGCATTTATTGATAATGACAATGTCCCTGGAGCTCAGATATATAAAGAGATAAAATCCAACTAATAAAGCAAACAACATGTATACCCAAAATATCTATTATGAACTCAATACTTATGCAAACTGCTTTGCTAAAAATCTTTTCTATGTTTTGGGCAGATGCAGTGAAAGAAACAGCATATAATTGGAGTGGGGTTAAATTTTTAAAATTTGGGAGGAGGACTAACATTCAGTCCTTGCCCTCAGATCTCTTGGATGATGGTGACTGGTGGGAGGCAGCTGGCTGAGCAGTGAAAAGAGGAAGAGGAAGAAGGGAAAGAGGCCCTTAGAACCTGCCGTCGTTGGCCTGTCGCTGCCACCAGACCCCCCAGACACAGCGCACCCAGGAATTCAAGGGGTCAAAAGAGAAAAGGCTCCTCAGCAGATGAGTGCCTTGTTGCAATTTATTTGACTGACAAGTAAGACTTTTAAATTCCAATCTGAGGTAGAATAAACAGCTTCCTATTGAGTGCCTATTGTATCCATGAGTGCCTTCATTAATTCTCTTTATTTTCTGAGCTTGGGTTGGCTTGATTCCTAGATTTTAAAAATGTTGGAAGTGCCTCATACCTCTTAAGCTGTGAAGGGAAACCGGAGGTCTTAGGGTATGTCTTCCTGTGTTTCCTGTGTATCCGCTGAGGAACAATGCAAATGAGAGACAGATAACCTTCAGAGACAGGGCGACACCCAGTGCTGGTCCAAACGAAAAGAAGAAAACACCCAGAATGAGAAAAAGCTCTCATATCCGGCCTCCGCTGAGCCTGGCCCGGCCTCTGTGCTCTCCACCCCTTCTCAGCCCTCGGAGCCTGGGTTGCATTAGTCCCTTCCACCCGGAGCTGTCTCCCGTTGGTCCAAAGAGCACCCCTCCCAGCTGTGATGGGAAACATCAGGCTTTCTATCATTCAACATACATTTTTATCCCACTACTTAATGGAAAGAAACAACTAATTCATTTCTCAGCTTAAAAAAAAAAATACAAACTCCTTCAGGGAAAAACTGGTGTTGGCTTGTCTCACTGTAATCAGGGCCACACCCAGGTGTCCCTGCAGGGGTCAGGCTTGACAGCATCCACATTCCACAATGCCCCCTCTCTCCAGACCCGCAAGGCCTTAAAACCCTGTCCTCCTTTTCTCCCCCCAACTTGGGAGTTAGAGTTTAATTTAATTGAAAGCATTTAATGCCTGTTCTTTAGGGCCTCCTTTCAGTTTTCAAGCCTATGCAGCCTGTCTCAGTAAAGGGATGTGCTATGGGTGATATATTAAATATATATTTAGGTGGCCAAGACACGGAGAAAAGCAAAGTGTCCTCAACAGGGGACTGGATAAAGAAGGTGTGGCACAGAGACACAATGGGACACTACTCAGCTGTAAGACAAAATGAAATCCTGTCATTTGTGACTACATGGATGGACCTTGAGAATGTTATGCTAAGTGAAATTAGTCAGAAAAAACTAAGAACCATATGGTTTCACTCATATGTAGAATATAAAACTGAGATGCATAGACCCAGACGACAGTATGGTGGTACCAGAGGGAAGGGGGTGGGGCGACAGCAAAAGGTAAAGGGGCCAAATGTGTGGTGACGCAGGACCATTTACCTTTGGGTGGTGGGCACACAATGCAACATACAGATTGTGTGTCATAGAAATGTACACTTCAAACCTATGTGATTTTGTTAACCAATGTCACTCCAATAAATTCAATAAAAATATATATTTAAATATATGTGATGATTTTGTTCAACTGAGGCCCCAAAACAATAATTTAAAATGCAATTCTACATGAAGTTAACCCACCCAGAAGTAACTCATTCTTCTTTTAACTGCCAGAGAATTCTGTGCTTCAAGTTCAAATATGGGTCTAAATATATTTTGCATTTTATTATAATTATTTGAGTACATACATATGCAAATATATAAAAATATATTTGTGAATATATATGTTTGAGAATAATACACACACATTCTACCTTTCTACCTGCTGGATCCTTAGCTTAGCAAGAGTAGGGTTCTGTTGTCCTAGTAAGTACAAAGATACTCAGCAAATTTCAGTTGAATATATTAATGTAAAATAAGAGCTAATACACTGACTTCAAATAGGCTGCCTATGTTCTGCACCTCCCCAAGGGCAGCACGCCAGGCTACAGATAACGTTCTGGTTAAGCCTTTGCCTTCCTCCATCTTACCTGTATGATGGCAAAAGCAAATAGAAGGTTTTGTTTAAAGTTTGTACTTACAGCGCAGTGGCATGATAGAGGACTCAGGGGCCCCAGGATGTAGGAAGGTTAATTATAACTGCTTTTCCATGTTTCAGTTGTTTGCAGTTCAAACAAATGAAATAAGGTTTGCAAAGTCAAGCCAGATTTTTTTTACACCAGTTTGTAGAAAATCTTACTTTATATGAACAGTCTTTCTATACCCTATAACTCGTAGAGCCTTTATACGCAGACAGCCAGAGACAGGTGCCTACTTTCTCCTTTTAAAAACTATTTTCAATGAGAAAAATGTTGTTTTTCTACAAATAACAATGACAAAACATGTATGCAAAAAAGAAAAAGAGGAAAGAGAGACCATTGTTAAATTCACTGCCAAAAAATAACCATTGTTAACATGAGATTTTTTTCTTTGACCCTTAGATGGGGTACATGCCAGCATGGAACTTGCCCCTTTCTCTGCCTCCTCAAATCCAAATGGTTACAACATGTTAGTATCATGTGACTTTGCCCTCCATCGTAGCTGTTGGGTAGGGGCGTGGATGAACACAGACCCACGCTGGGCCATTTAGAGTCACCCTTTCTCTGAGGATGAAGCTATAATGTTTAAGTTAGGGGCTGCTGGAAATAATCTTTGACCATGGGGAATGAGAAACAGAAAACCATCCAGAGCAAAAGAGATGCAATGGTGGGGGGGGGGGGTGGCCGTTAAGAGAGAGAGAGAGTCCTGGCAGCAACCAAGTATCTGGTTCCAATTATTCTAAGGCTTGGTAGGACATAATCTATAAGCTCTGTAGGTAGGGTTGCTGTTTGGTGTGCTGCCTAGACCCGCCCCTTTAGGGCAGAGGTAGCCCTGCCCCCAGATGCTGGAATGACTGTCGCTGATGGATCATAGCTGAGTAATTTCCCAGGATTTGTCCTTGGACTAAAGGAGCTGGCTGCTTGGACCAAGGTCACACACTGTCTCCATGAACAGCCTACATCCAATGACTGTTGACATGTGGGTATAAGGCCTGAATTCCTTGCCTCCATATGGGACAACTCCATGGCATTGCCCATGGCATTTGTCACAGCCGCATCACAGTTCCACTTGGCCCTCTGCCCAATCCTCCTTCCCTCACTCCCTTACAGGTATCAATTCAAAGGCCACTTTTCACTAAACCTTCCACATGCAATTCCGTCTCCATCTGTTTCCTGGGGAACCTGACTGAAGACAGAGAGTGTGGCAGAGATGTCTACATGTCCTACATAACACTTCTCGCTTTCTTCCTTTGTAATGTAGCTGACGATGCATCCCTGTGATAAATCACTCCACCATTAGTGCTCAAGCTAGCACAGGTGGCTTCTTGTGTTTTGCAACCAAAAGGGTTCAAACTAATATATTATTTTCTTTTTTGATCCCTATTATCACATCATCCTTCAGAAACATGGCACCAATTTACACTCTCATCAGTAGTGTATGAAAGTAACAACTGACCAGGATCTGCACAACACTAATGTGATCTTTTTTAAAAATTCATTCACTCAATGAATGTTTATTGAGTGCTTGCTATGTACTAAGTAAGGGCTGTAGAAAAATTTCTGCCTTCATGGAACTTGAATTCTAGGTGTGAAGAGACAGACAATTAACAAAATAAGTCTTAAGTTGCACTGTATACCAGAAGGTGGTAAGTGCTACAGAGACATAAAACAGAGAAGAGGGGGCAGGCAGTATGTGTGGGGGGGACACTCATTTAAGTACACTGGTTAAGGAAGCTCTTGCTGAGATGGGGACTTTTCAGGGAAAGCTTGAAGAGGATAAAGGAACAACAAGGCATGAGAACATCTGGGGAAGAGCATTTTGGCAGAGGGAACAGCAAGTTCTGGAGGCTGGATCACACCTGGTGCATTCAAACAACGACCAGGCTGGAGGCTGGAGGCTGGAGGCTGGAGGCTGGAGGGAAGGGTGCAAGGGGCAGACTGGGAGGAGATGTGGCTGGTAAGGGAATGGGGCTGCTGTGTGGCCCTGGAGACTGTGGCTTTATCTAGACGAGACGGACAACCAGAGGGATTGGAAAGGAAGTGACAAGTTCTGATGTGTTCAAAAGGCGCCCTCTGGTGGCTCTGCTCAAAATCTTGAGTAAAGAGACACGAAGGGGAAAAAAGAAGGTTGGTGCTGATTCATTCTAGTGAAGATGTCTGCCACTCCATCTCATGCTCCTTGGATCCCTCAGATTGGTGAGCCTGGCTCTTCAGCTGATTTTATGATTCTACAGGCCACCCTTTGCCTTGTAGTACATTTTCCTTGTCACTGAGGTAGCCACAGTAGGCCTCTGTCACTTGTAACCAAACACCTCCACCTGCCCTAGGGTAACTCTTGTTGACCTCTGCCTGGCAGGCTTTCCCTCATCTTCTACTGGTCACAGATCCTACTCAGCCCTTAACCACAGCATCTCTGACTCTAGATCCTATTGCCTCGAAACCAAGATGGATTCCTCTTGTACTTTGGACGTATGAGCCAATAAAACCCCTTTTGACTTTGTCTGGTTTGAGCCGGGCTTCTCTCACTTAGGACTGAAATCACCCTGCACCGCCCTTCCTCTTGTCCCCTCTGTATGTGTGTGCCCAGCGCCAAGCATAAGGCCTTGGAATCAGCCAGAGCTGAGTAAATGAATAAGCTACTACTCTCTTAAAATCAAAGACATTTTTATAAATCTATAGATGACAGAAAACTGGAAAGGTTGCTTTGAGAGGCACAGCGTTAAGCACACCTCTTCAGAAGCCAGCCTGCCTGGGAGTGGGTCGCAGCTCTGCCATTTATCCGCTCTGTGGCCTTGGGCAGGGCAGGAATTTTTCTGTATCTCAGCTTCTTCAGTCCTGAAAGCTGGGCCGTAATAGGACCTACCACACAGAGCTGTCATGAGGATTAAATTAGTTAATTTATAAAAAGCACTTAATGCCCGATATATGGAAGTACTTCTTAATTTTTGTTTTGCTTTGTTTTGATGCTGACAAATTTTTGGATGATAGAGTCAAGAGTGAAACAGGCTCTAATGTTCTATCAAGAATGATATGCTAAAACCCCAGTCATTAGTTGTGCGATCTTAAATGAAAGGCCTACATTCCCTGAGAAACAGTTTTTTACTTTTTAACCAAGCATGTATAGAGTCCAATACTCTGGCCCAAATAATTAAACATAAGATTTATGTTTAAGATTAAGGTTTAACAGAAGTTCATGTGATACTCAGACCCTAAGCTGACCATGAGTTCATCTTGAGCCGGGAGAATGGCAAGCCTCTCACACAACGTTCGGTGATTGGACTGTGTTCGGTGTGAGGACTTGCGCCGCACCCGCGCTCTGCCTGCTGATGGAGATGGCGGCCTGTGGAGCTGCGGGTCCCAGCAGCCGAGGAGAGGTAGATGAACGTGAGGTTAGGGACACATTTACAAAGAATCCTAAATGTGGGAGTAATGGATCATGTATGGCTACTTTGATTCATGCCACATTCTAACAATGTGTGACTATTTTTTGGAGATTGTGTTTTTTAGGTTTAAAGGAGGTAAACCAAACACTAGAGCAATGAATCGCAACGTTTGTCAAGTAGAAGCCGTTCCACATATCGGTTGTCTTTTGCCCTAAAGGCCCAGTGGGAGTGGAACGAGCCACGGCTGCCCCCAACTGGTCCTGTCTGCAGGACTGTGCCCACATCGTCAGTGTTGAGTCTACTTTCACTATTGCTCGTGCTTGTGCCTCGGCCTTGGGAGGACCCAGACGGGCCACTCACCCTGCCCTAGTGTGATGTTAAGATGATGTTAGATGTGAATTCATCTAACTGCTGTGTTCCATTTAGTCACTTTCCTCTCAGTCCTGGAGGTACAGAAGACAGAGCTAACAGTGCAAGTCCCATCTGCAAGGGTATTTCTTTCTGTAGAAAGAGTTGCTAGAATGTTTACTTATAGAATAACCACTGGCTAGCCTAGCCCACACTAAATAAACACAAAGGAATTACAATGAATCACGGGGACCAGAACTACTGTTCACTGCACAGTGAAAATTGTTTAATTAAAAAAACAAAAAACAAAAATAAAAAATCCTTCCTTTTGTTTCCAAACACTGCTCCACCTCCATGCTGCTTTAAAAAAGAATTATACATAAAGTATATATATTCTTCATGTATATATGACTACAGTGTATTAAAAGACTATTATTTAAAAATCCAATATTCTGAAACTGGCCTGGTTTGGCAAAGGGAGGCAGGACTATGTGTTTTGGGTGTTTTTAAAGGGAGCAGGACTTATCAGCAGAAGTAAGCTCTTATTCTAAACCTATATAACCTTTAAATAAACAACACCTTTCTTTTTTCACCAACAAAAATCTATTTCTTGTACATTGTAGATTCAAATTGCAGTGAAAAACAGCCAATGGACATTTTGATGTATTTGTGTTTGTAGAAAGAAAAGTAAATATAATACAGAAATTATTTTTTTAAAAGAGATTTTATTTATTTTAGAAAGGGGAGAAGGGAAGGAGAAAGAGAGGGAGAGAGACATTGATGTGAGAGAGAAACACCATTGTCTCTTATACATGCCCCAACTGGGGATCCCCCTCGAACCTGCAACCCAGGCATGTGCCCTGACCAGAAATTGAACTGGTGACCTTTGTGGGACAACATGCAACCAGCTAAGTTTCACCAGTCAAGGCCAGAAATTCTTAATTAAATACCACTGTTTATCCAAATAGAGGCAGCAAGGGAGGTCAGTCAGTGAATAATTTAAACCCATTTAATCTCTATTGTTGTTTTGCCTACGAAATGCTTGTTTTGTTTTGGGATTTACTTTTTGTAATTAGAAAAAGCAATATATAATCATTGTAAAATAATTTTGAATATATGGAAAGTTATGGAAAAAATGTCTAGGTTCAGAAGATAAATATAAAAGACTTCTGGCCAACATGGAGGAGTAGGTAGATACACTTTGCCTCCTCACACAGCCAACAGAAGGACAACAACCAATTTAAAAATAAAAAACAACCAGAACTGCCTGAAAATCAAACTGTATGGAAGTCCAGCAACCAAGGAACTGAAGAAACATTCATTCAGACGAGTAGGAGGGCAGAAACAGGCAGCCAGGGCAGAGAGGATGTGCAGCAGGGCGACAGCTGGAGGACTGGGGCAGGCAAGGTGGCAGCTGGTGGACCAGGCAGTCCCACATTTGTGTGCACATAAACTGGAAGGAACAATTGGGGAGCAAGACAGACTGTGCAACCCAGGGTTCCAGCACGGGGAAATAAAGCCTCAAAACCTCTGGCTGTAAAAACCTGTGGGGGTTGCAGCAGCCAGAGAAACTCCCAGCTTCACAGGAGAGTTTGTTGGAGACACCCACAGGGCCCTAGAACATACACAAACCCACCCACCCAGGAATCAGCACCAGAAGGGCCCAATTTGCTTGTAGGTAGTGAAGGAAGTGACTAAAAGCCAGCCTGGCCAAGCAAGCAGCGTTGTTCCCTCTTGGACCCCTCCCCCACATACAGCGTCACAACACAGTGACCTGGATGTCCCACCCTGGTGAATACCTAAGGCTCTGCCCCTTACAACGAAACAGGTGCACTGAAACAAATAAACATGGCTCCAATGAAAGAACAGATCAAAACTCCAGAAAAAGAACTAAGCAACAAGGAGATAGCCAACCTATCAGACGCAGAGTTCAAAACACTGGTAATCAGGATTCTCACAGAAATGATTGAGTACAGATGCAAAATAAAGGAAGAAGGCTATACAAAGTGAAATAAAGAAAAATATACAGGGAACTAACAGTGAAGGGAAGGAAACCAGGACTCAAATCAACAATTTGGAACAGAAGGAAGAAGTAAACATTCAACCAGAACAGAACGAAGAAACAAGAATTCAAAAATATGAGGAGAGGCTTAGGAACCTCTGGGGCAACTTTAGATGTTCCAACATCTGAGTCATAGGGGTTCCAGAAGGAGCAGAAGAGCAAGAAATTTAAAACTTATTTGAAAAAATAATGAAGGAAAACTTCCCCAATATGGCAAAGGGAATAGACATGCAAGTCCAGGAAGCTCACAATCCCAAAGAAGTTGGACCCAAGGAAGCTCACACCAAGACATATACATCATAATAAAACTACTCAAGATTAAAGGTAAGAAAAGAATCTTAAAAGCAGCAAGAGAAAAGGAAAGAGATACGTACAAAGGAGTTCCATAAGACTATCTGCTGATTTCTCAAGAGAAATCTTATGGGCAAGAAGGGCCTGGAAAGAAGTATTCCAAGTCATGAAAGGCAAGGACCTATATCCAATATTATCACTTAGAATGGAAGGGCAGATAAAATGCTTCCTAGATAAAGTCAAGTTAAAGGAATTCATCATCACCAAGCCCTTACTATATGAAATGTTAAAGACTCTTATCTAAGGAAAAGGAGATCAAAACTATGAACATAAAAATGGCAACAAACTCAACTATCAACAATTAAACCTAAAACAAAAATGAAAACAAACTAAGCAAACTACTAGGACCGGAACAGAATCATAGAAATGGAGATCACATGGAGGGTTATCAGTGGGGAAGTGGAGGAGGAGAGAATGAGGGAAAAGGTACAGGTAATAAGAAGCATAAATAGTAGGTACCAAATAGACAGGGTGGGTTGTGAATAACACGGGAAATGGAGAAGCCAAAGAACTTATACATAAGATCCATGGATATGAACCGAGGGGCAGGGAATGCTGGAAGGAGGGGCTGGTGCAGTGTGGAAGGGGATAAAGGGGAGAAAAAAATAGGACAACTGTAATAGTATAATCAATAAAATATACTTAAAAAGAAAATAAACATAAAAACAAAAAATGCATATTCTAGGTGGTTTTCCATTTGTTAAATGTGCTTTAGCTATTTCTACTCACAACACTTCTGACACCAAATGTGTCCATTTTTTCCCCACACCAATCGCTTCTCCAACTTTCCAACCGGGTATCCTACAGTTCAATTCTGACCCTGTGCCTGGGTTTAGCACGGACTCCCATGAGGCTGCCCAGGCAGTCAGGGGTTCCCATGACTCCCTCCCTCCTCAGGTTCCACCCTTGGTAGAATGGTTCCTAGAACTCAGGGAATCTTCAGCCCCTCTCCCTCCCCTAGAGGTCTGGGGTGGGGGTTGGAATGACTGAAAGTGCCAGTCCTCTAATTACGCCTTGGTCAACCAGTTTGTAATCCGGAAACTGTCTAGGGCCCCCCCACCCCGCCCCCGGTGCCAGGCATCTCACAAGCTTACAAAAGACACTTACCACTCTCCAGAAATTCCAAGGGTTTTAGGAGCTGTGTGTCAGGAACTGGGGACACAGACCAAGTATATATTTCTTATACCACAGTGAAAAAAATGTTTAAAATGCCCCGACAATAGGTGTTAACTGGTGTTAAAAGGAAAAACGGCCAGACGAAGTCACTTGTGCTGAGCCCCAAGTCAGTGAACCAGGCCCTAACACCCGACTACTGCTTCAGCCTCTCCCAGGAATGCAGCCCGTCAGCCTGAAATTAGCCGGACAGCACCAGTGAGCTGACTTTTAGTGAGACCCCTTTCATCCCCATGGGTGGGTTACCTAATCCAGAACCAATCCTTTCATCACTAATAAACTTCCCTTTCCTGCCCCTCTCTGCCTTAAAAATAATTTCCTTTTCTGTAGCTCTCGGGAGCTCCTTTCCCTTTGCTAGATGGGATGCTGCCCCATTCATGGATCATTGAATAAAGTCAAATTGGTCTTTAAACGCTCTGAGTTGAATTTTAGATTTTTAAACACTGGTTAATCTCCTTTTGAGGGTCTATCACTATAGAAATAGAACTCTTCTCATGTTTCAAATATACTGATTCTTCTGAGCTCTGAGCGGTCAGTACCAATTGATTAACTGTAAGTAGTCTCAAAGAGGTGATGCGCTGATCCAATCCATGGTCAGAACTTTGTTGGAATTTTGATGGAAACAGAGACCGATCAATGGCCTGTGGGTCAGACAACAGAAGGCCAGAATTTAAAGGCCATCAGCCAAGTACCAGGCTATTCCATATAAATTACAATTGTTCTGCCAATGGACTCTTCTTCTTTGTATAGGCCCCAGTGTGTGTGTGTGTGTGTGTGTGTGTGTGTGTGTGTGTAGGGTGGGTCTCTAACTGGGGCCCCGAACAGAAGTGCCAGCATCCTCTGGAAACCTGTTGGAAAGGCAAATGCTTGGCCCTACTGAGTCAGGAGCTCTGGGGTGGGGCCCAGCCATCTTTCAACAAGCCCTCCAGATAATTCTGATACCCTGCACCTGCATCTCAACTCTACTCACGTGTCTGTCTGGATCTGGGTGACATTTACGTGGTGCATAAATCCATAAAAACCCTTCAAGCTCTGCACTTAAGATTTGTGCATTTTACTGAATTTAATTAAACCTCAATTTAAAAAAAATCACAGCCAAATTGTATTTCTAAGAAAGCTGGGTGGGGCTGGCTTGCTGGCCCCTATGGAGGGTGATCTGACCCAGGGAGCTTGGCCTAGTAGCAGCGTTCTCCAACCAGTGATCTCCAGCCTGCCCTCAGGGGTCATTCCACAGGACTGACAGATGGGGAGGCCTGTCTGCAGTGACCACAAAGGGATTTGTGGACATCGTTTAGCAGCGACTTAGTCCCCAAGCAACAACCTCAACTTGTTCTCTATCAGGGGTGTCAAACTCACTTTCACTGGGGGCCACATCAGCCTCGAGGTTGCCTTCAAAGGGCCAAATGTAATGTTAGGGCTGTATAAATGTAACTACTCCTTAACAGTTAAGTGAGAGCTCGGTGCTGCTGCCGGGTAGAAACAAGGTGCCGGGCCGGATAAAACAAGGTGGAGGGCTGGATTCGGCCAGTGGGCCTTGTGTTTGCCACCTGTGTTCTATATCACCTGGGTATGTCTGCAAGACATGAAGACACAGGGAACCCTAATGTGATACCTGGCAGCAGGCGGGAGGAAGGACTGGTCCTTCAGGCTGGAGCAGGGAAGCAGGAGAAATCTAGAAAGCACTGATAAAACTCAGCTGATCTGGGCTGTGCATACAAGTCTTGGGCTGGAGAAACCAAGCAAGGAGAACAGGCTTGTTGAGGCACGTCTCTTCTGATGACAGAATCCTCAGAGGAGCCTAAGAAAGGGGGAGGAAGGACCCACGGACCAAGAAGGGCCCTGCAGGGCCACAGCCTCTAACAGACATCTGTCCTCTATCCCGGTGGGGAGTGAGGTGCAGGCCCACGAGAGCCACGGTAGCAACTCTGCACCCAGCCTCAGAACCACAGAAGTTCTGTGCCTCTGCCCTGAAGTGCCTTGTGTGTCTTGAAATGAAAAAAAAAAAACACTCACCCAGCTTCCAGTCTCCCAGCCTGAGCACCAAGAACTGCCTTCTTGATTAACTACCCCTCCCCTACTCTAATTTGGAGAACCCACACTACGCTTTGCAACTGGGCCCACTTTTGCTAATCCCCGCACAAGAAGGCTCAGGGAGAGAAACGGGGCGGGAAAACTGTTCCAGCAGGTGGACCCCAGTCCACCCTCTGCCTGCTCACGTGCACAGTGCCTGCAGCGCTCCTAGCCAGCTGCCCCCCCACCCCCAGTCCTCAGAGCAGCTGCTGCGTCCGTGGACCTCTTATGTTGAATGTGACTGGTTTTGTTCAAATCCAGTTCCCTCTGCTACCCAAAAGTACAGCGGTTCCTATGAAACCTTTTGAGAGGTAAAATGGTGTAAAGCGAATAAGGAATTACCATTAATTTGTATAAAAAAAAAACTTGAGTATTCTCAGACCATCCCCAAAATAACCTACTAAATCATATCAAGCAACACATAAAACCTATCCAGTAAAATAGTACCAACATACAGTGAGAGCAGTGCCCCTCTTGCTGTTCCAGGGGTGCGCTGCCTCTGTAAGGGCTTGCTGTGAAACGAATGTACGCTGAATGCTATTTTTGCTGTTTGCCTTTTTTGGAAAAGTGGAAAACCTCCCCGTTAGTGAAAACAGGTACTAATGGTGGTCTTTCATAAAAGTGAAGAGGTGTAACAAGGACTTTCAAACAGCAGGGGATAGCTGTACTCCCTACAAGGTATTTTTCATTCCACCCTTGTCCAGTGGGAATAGAAACACATTAGAAATCGTTCCTGTCTAAACTGATGAAATTTCCCTTCACTTCCCAGACCATTTCAGTCTGGAAAGCAGGCCTCGGGCTTGCAGATTCCACCTTCTACACAGTGTTGTTTCTGGCCTTCGATTGCACTGGCTTAGCTACGGTGGGTGCCTGTTAATTCCTCTGGCTATCCAGCATCCAAACGTTCTTTCTACACTGAGTGAGTCTTCCGTTGCATAAGTCTTGGTGGGGAAAGACCTCCCACTACAGAGCCTCAAGCAGACAGGTAACCGCTCTGTTTCCTGGTTGTTGGCATGGGTAGCTGGGACATGACCTCAGCCAATCAGATGCTGCCACCTGAAACTTTAACACTTGAGTAATAAAGCACAGATAGAGGGACCCTTGAGAGATTATTCACTGAGACAGCAGTGCAGTCTAAGTGTCCAGCGGTAGCAGAACTAGTGGCAGTGTCCCATTGTCCTACAGTGCGACCTTGCCACTAACTAGCCAAGGCTAGTTTCTGTTCTCGGTCTCCTCCGGCCACTTCCTTGCTTGTGGTCCACTCCTCCCTTCTCTGAGGCTTGAGCTCCTGTCCCCAGACCCCAGGGACACCGACCATCTCTGCCATGGCAGGCTCTGCAACCCCGCACTGTGATCTGCCCCTGCTGCGGGTTGCTGGTCCTGGCTGTTCAGGAGCTGGCTGAGAGCCAGCATTCAGCTGATTTTGCGGTAGCTGTCAGGTTTCTTGATTACAAACTACATGTGAAAGCTCAGAAGTCTGGACGCTGAAGAACAAAGCAGGAAAAACAGTTCCAGAGGACATCCGACAGGGCGACTTTTCCACGACCCGATGGTTCTGTGCCCAGACTCTTATCTCAGGCTCCCCTGGATTCCTCTCTCCTCAGCACCAGTCTACGCTAAGTTCACAAGGATTCTTTGGCATGAGCGCTCCATCTTTCAGGGCATTTGCCCATCTCCATCCTCTTCTTCCCAAGTGACATTTTGGCTCGGAGGCAACTTCAAATTACATAACAGCAATGAGGAAGGATAGCCCAGTCCCCAGGTTGTCCTGTTTGGCTGGTATGCTCTGAGGTCCTGTCCCTCTTCTGGGCTGGAGCCACCTGGCTCTGGAGCACCGTACATGGGCTTCCACAGCTGATGTTGTGAGTTTTGCCCCCAGTTCTCTGAAACACCATAGTCTTGACCCTCCAACTCTTGTGGGCTCCCAAGTCTCTCAGCACTCCCATGCCCCACCTGTGGCACCCAGGACCTGTTAGCTGCATTCCCTCTCCCGTTCTGGAGTCTAGGTCCCTGCGAAGCTGCCCTGGGGGACCTTCGTCTAAACAGCTCTCTCATCCACTGCTAATCCACCTGCTGGGGTCTCGCTGTTCCCGAACCATTCCAGACACTGGGCATCTCTAGGAGGTTTGCAACTCTCTTTGCCATGTACCAGAAAGCAAGAAACAACCCCATTTGCTTTGAATTCCTCCAAATCTATTGGCTGGTCATTATCATTCCCTTACATCATAATGTTGACCTCAAAGTGGGAGTCAAGGAACAGGCCCTCATGTGTTGAGTATTCTCCCCCACCCCAAAGCTCTCCGAGCTCTTCCCCAACCCAGGAAGCATGACCTGTATGTCACATTTTGCAATTTTTCTTCTCTGTGGTCCTTGGTACACCCTGTGAGTAATTCTCCAAGCTTCACTCCCCTTGTCAGGAGGTGTGGTAAGAGTCCTAGTCTCATTCAAGTGCTTAGTTCTTGCCACAGAAATCCAGGCCTCTCATTATTACTTTTTTCTACTGTAGGCTTTAAAATGCCTGTTTTGAAAGCCAAAATTGAGACATAAGTGCTTTGGTCTAGACTGTCTCCATTGTTCCTCTCTGGGTCACACACTGAGGAACTATTTCTGCTGGATGGTTCAGGCGAGAGAGGTAGGGTAAAGAAACAAAAATTGTGTAATTTACCATGAAAACATGACCCCATTTCAGAATCCTAGCTGTTACTTTTTAACTGAGAAAATTATCTGCTCAGAGCCTCAGTGTTTTAATTTACAGAGCAGAATAAATAGAAAATGATTTATGCATTTGTTGTGAAGATCAAATGAGATACTACATTTAAAGACCTCAGTGTAACATGTAGCACATAGTTCTTGCCTTTGCAGACACACAGTGGTTACACCTCGAGAGGGAGGACCCCACGAAGAAGGGAGTATTCCGTGACATTTGGTGCAGCAGGATGTTGTCCTGTTTCCCCCCAACGATGTAAGCTCTTGTATATCTTAATGTTAAACTAACGTCAAACTAATAATTACCTGTTATCATAAACATAGTGAATCCATTCCAAAGTTTCTATGAGAAACTTAGGTTCTCTTCACTTTTAAAATACTACCACTAGGTGGTGCTTTGTTCAATTAATTTGACTGTAAAATCTTCTGGTTCCTGTGTCAGATGAAAATGAACTGAAAAGTAAACAAGCATGTTGCCGGGTGCACTTCAGTCTTCACATTTACTTTCCAATGGATGCAAATGTCCTAGGCCAGCTATGGCAAAAGCAAAAAATGTGCTTTTCTCAAGGGTTATACACACTGTGTTGCTTTTCTTTAAATGAAGTGGAAATAAGTACTGTATTTTTAGGACTGTAAGATGCACCTAGGTTTTATAGGAAAATAGAAAAAAAAATTTTGAAGTAAAAAATGTGGTAAAATATTTAATAACCTGTGACCCCGCTCCACTGTCACGCCCCCCCGCCCCCCCCAGCGAGCCAAGTAAGCTACATTCAGGCTCTAAGACGCACCCCACTTTCCTCCCAAAGTTGGGTGGTGCGTCTTATAGTCCCAAAAATGCAGTAGCTCTTTTTTCCTTTCAAAGGACCTGCTGAACAGAATGATGCAGGAGGCAGGCCCTAATGCAGGGGAGAGTATACATTTTTGCCTGATGAAGAAATCACTTTTTATTTACAATTCTTGTAGCTTTCTTTAAAAATAAAAATTTCATATTTAAAAAATCAAATTCCCCTTTAAACTAAAAATACTACACTTTTTAATTCCTCATTTAATAGTGCCTACTGCTCCTATCCTAGACATACTGAGTCTTCTGCAAATGTATCACTAAAAACAGTTTGTTAAAAACTAACATTATGAATCACTTATAAAAGTACCACCAGCTAATAGAACAATTATTTAAGTTAAATATGTATTTTTTCATTAAAAAAGGTAAAGATAGTCTTTTATGTATCAACTCAAAGCCTTTCTTTCCCTCTATGTTCAACCTGGATTGGAACCCCAATTCTGCGACGTGCCAGCTCTCCGACCTTGGGCAAGCCTTTTAGCCTCACCTGTAATACATACCAGTATCTGTCTCCCAGGGTTGAGAACAGGTCTTTTTTTCTTAATGTTGTGAAGTTGTTAGTACAGAATGCTTGAAAAACTATGGATATTAAGGACAAGTGCATTCTTTCTTTCAGATTCATTGGTATTTCTGCTTGAAAACACAGGAATCTTCCTGTAGGACATCTTCCCTTTGCTCTCCCTCCTCTACTCCAGGACCACCATTTCCATCTTTTTTTCTGTCCAGGAGCGTTGACTTGGAAAGGCTGTGAACAGATTCCTTTGTCCACAGGACAGGAGATTGGAGGGAGGGTGGAGAGGGGCGTGTGGGTATTTGTTCATCTAGGTTCCTGCCTGTGGGGTCACCGTGGGCTGGCTGCAGCTCTCAACTGGACGCCCAGGGTCTGTCTGTCTGTCAGGCATCCCTCTCCACGCAGCTCCCTCTCCCTCTCTCCAAATTTCATCTCGGACTCACTTTCCTTGCCCCACTAGAACTAGCCCCATAACAAAACTTGTAGGACGTACATGCCCTGTTCACCTCTTCGTGTGTAGTTCCTTTATCAAATTCTCCTACGCTAACCTAACAATTTAAATGCACCACCTTTTTCCTGCTGGGTCCCTGTGATCCAGGAATTAAGCTAATTTGGGTGGGGGGCACCACAAGGAATATCCTTAGACTTTCCATTACTTGGGGTCTCTGTGCTTCTCCAGGAATCTTGGTGACACTTGGTCTGAACCCAGATGCAGGGATCTGTGTGGACTCAAAAGCCTCCCCCTACTCTCACCGGTGATGTCCTCCTGCTGTGTTCCTCGCGTCTGCATCTAGAGCTGCTTGGCTCAGCTGAGGACCAGACCCAGACGGGAAGCTCCAGCCCCTGACCACTGTCCTATGAACTCCAGACACACTTGCCATTGTGTGAGGCTTTGCTGCAGAGTCAGGGGAGCGTTCCAACCAGACTCCAGCCACATTTACTGTCTCCCCAAACCTGTTTTCCTCCCAAACGAACCCCCAGTATCTGTTGCCTTATATCATCCAACCCCCTCACCCTCAGCTCCCACTGTTTCTCTGGTCAGATCACCCGTGACAGCTCAGTCTGCTGTCCCTCGTCCCTTCTTCTGGAATTCCATTGAATGACATCATCTTCTCTTGTCACCCTTGGGGAAAACAGGCTCAGCCAAGTCCTGAAATCACCCACCGCCCTCCACATTTGTGCTCACTCCTTCCCTAGCCCCACTGACAACCTTACCCCTCGGCCCCACAGCAGATGCTGGAGGAGGGTGCAGCTGGGGAGCCACTGGCAAAAACCAAACCAGATTTTGGGAACCAAGCATTTACCCCAGGACTCCACCTGATGAGCCCACAGTCTTAGTGGATCAGAACTTTTTCCTCCTGTGCATCCAATAGCCACTTTTACACAGTTTAGAGCTCCTCTAAATCAATAATGACATGTCCCCTACCCGCACCCCCCGACGAGCCAGAAAAAAAAAAGCCAGAAAAAATCTGGCTATAGGAGGAACCCCTGCCCTGGGGCTGTGGGCACTTTGCCTGGGGCCCCTTCCTCCTGGAGCAGGAGGAGGGCTACTGTGAGCTCCTGGGCCTCCAGCCTCTTTGGCTGTGGTGACCACAAGGGACTGCAGACTCAGAGCAGGTCGCCCAGCCAACTGCTGGTGGCAGCTGCATCTGGTTAAGGAGTCCAAAGAGGACGTGAGGAGGTGTGGGAGCTAAGAGGCCACGATGACTCCCTGGTGGTTCACTGGGCTACCTCAGCCTGCTGGTGCTGGACGGCACTCAAGCTGTTACCTGCACACGCTTCTCCCAGTCACCCACAGCGAAGGCTGAGATCACGTGTGAACATTTAAACAGAGTTAATTAGTGCTCTGGCCTGTGTGTCTTAGTGGGTTAGGCGTCGTCCAGGAAATGGAAAGGTTACTTGTTCGATTCCTGGTAGGGCACATGTGTGGGTTGTGGGCCAGGTGACTCTTGGGGGTGTGAGAGGCAATCAATTGATGGTTCTCTAGCACATTGATGTTTCTCTCCCTCTCTCTCTCCCTTCTTTCCCCTCTCTCTAAAAATAAATAAATAACATCTTTTAAAATAAATAAATAAAGAGTTAGACTTTTCTGATAGTTCAGGGATCATGGAGAAAGTAGCTTACAGGAAAAAAAAGCCTGAAGCAACACAATTGCAACAACACCAACCCTACTTACCCACAGGCCCCTTCCTCACTGCCACCCAGCTGAGCTCCGGGTAGCTCACATCAGGCGTCTCCAGGCCCAGGGCCCCGGCCTCCCATTTCCTGGGACACTGTTCCCTCCAGCTCCAACCCTTGTCACCGTCTGGGCCGAGCTGTTTCCAGAATGACAGGAGTATTCACCCTTTCATGGGAAAACTCATTCTCCTCACAAAGACTTCATACATTCGAAGGGATAATGGCCCTACAATTATAACTACATTTCTCAAATTCTGGCTAGTCTGTCCAATGTAAGAGTAGTTGGGATCATCAGACTGAGGTGAGATTGGGTTGTATAACAAGCTAAGTTCAATTTCTTTTCAAGAATGAAACATTTTGTTATTCAGCTTATGCATGGTTTGCTCTCTTATAACGTATTTCATCAGCGTTATTCAGAATGAGGTTTATTTATATATTTGATAGACTTTTTCCATCTTAATATATTTTCATCTCATTTAACACTGTAGACTTAGAATGCCAATATCCATATTGCCTGACCTGATTTTATTAGTTTGCATTTCCTAGCATATCCTTTTCTTCTCTTTATTTTCAACCTTTCTTTCTTTTATATGTATCATTTGTACAGAGAATATAGGTAATTGTTGATTGCTTTGTCATCCAAATATGTTTATCTTCTATTGTTGTTTCCTTCAATTTCATGATTTCCACTATATTATTTTTATTTTCTTTCTGCCCCCTAAAAAGCCCTAAAGTCTCAACAAGCCTATTTAAGTCTGTTTCTTCATCATGCAATCCAGCAATTTCAAGAATCCAGGCCTTTTCAATCTTACTGCTCTCCCATCTGTAAGGTGTTAACTTCATCTGCGTGGCCCCGTGGCTCACCTCCAGGTGGATGTTGCAGCCCAGGCAAAGAGAGGAGTTGCAGAGATGACCCAGGAGTTGCACATGTGGTTTCCATCCATCAGTGAGCTGGGACTTCACCTGCTGCCTGCCCAGGGATAAGGGATTCTGGGAAAGCAGTCGTGCCTGCCTGGTTATTGAGTTTCTGGCTCTCAGATGCATTCCCACCCTTTTAAACTCTGGTTTTTGATGCCAGGATTGAGGCTCTGGGAACTACATTTCTCCTTTGTCAGCTGCCTTTGTGGTAAGTTCCACCAAGAGGCAGTGTGTGGAGGGACACTGGAAAGGAAGAGAAAGGAATTGCTCCTCCCTTATTTGCTGGTTATACCTTTCACGTCACCCCCAAGAATGGTCCTGTACCCCAGTTGTGTCAGTCCCAGTCTCTAGCCTCTTCGGGTACTCCCAGAACCAACCACATTGCTCTGTCCTCAGAGATCTGAGAACCTTCCTCTGATCCTTTAGGTTCGAAAACCTGTCTCTTCTCTTTGTTCCCACTGCCCTAGAAGTTGTGACTGCTTCCTAAAGTTGTACCTCTGCCTTACCTCAACGTTCCTGCTCGGACTTTTCAGTTTTCCAACATCTATTAAACTCATACCCTATGTCAAATTCTCTGTTTAAATGCCAAGCAGAGTTCTGGTTTTCCAGGATGAACTCTGCCTGACGGACATATTAGTCTGGAGTTGGTTGGCCACATGCCACTAAAAATTCTATTGCTATTTAAGAAAGGGTGATGGATACTGGGGACAACTATCAGATCTCAGAACAAAGAACCTTAGTACAATTTCATTCATCCCTTATACCGCACCATACCTTTCAAGATTTGTTGACACTGTCCTGCGCTTTTGTTCCAGTTTATTAATTTTTGCACTTTATGCCTATAGTGTTAGGACTTCCTTAAATAGTTCTACTTAAACTCACAAATACAGTATCAATAATTATTTGTACTTAATTATACATTTTACTGGTTTTTCACAACTTTCTGGTCTATCAGATCTTCCTGTTTTATAAGTTATTCTGAATCTTCTCCCTTTCCTGGGTAATGTTCTTCCCGTGTATATGGGGGGAATGGGGGGGAGAAGTGGACACAAATGGGTTGGCCAAAAAGTCCATGATGTTTTTTCTGTACAATGGCTCTAGCAGTGCTTTGTTGTCGTTAACTTCATTCAAAATATCTTTAAATTATACTTTATTGATTATGCTGTTACAGTTGTCCCAACTTTTCCCCCTTTACCCCCCTCCACCCCCTCAGATAATCCCCCCAACTATGTTCATGTCCATGGGTCATGCATATAAGTCCTTTGGCTACTCCATTTCCTATACTGTACTTTGCATCCCCATGGCTAGTCTGTAACTACCTATTTGTACTTCTTAATCCCCTCACCTCTTCACCCATTCCCTCACACCCCCCTCCCATCTGGCAACCATCAAAACGCTCTCCATATTCATGACTCTTTGTTCTTGTTTGTTTAGTTTGTTTTTCAGGTTCAATTGTCGATAGATATGTATTTCTTGTCACTTTGTTGATCTTCTTTATAGTTTTGATCTTTTTTTCTTAAGTCCCTTTAACATTTCATAGAATACTGGTTTGGTGCTGATGAACTCCTTTAGTTTTTTTCTTGTCTGGGAAGCTCTTTATCTGCCCTTCGATTCTAAATGGTAGCTTTGCCATCTTGGCTATAGGTCCCTGCTTTTCCATTCAAAACATTTTTATTAGATCGTCTTGTGACACCTGTCATATCAGCATGCATTTCCTAAAACACTTAGCTAAAACTGAATTTTTGTGCAGCCATTTTAATATTGAAGATGGAGGAAATAAGCAGTATTTTTGGTGTATTATGCTTTATTATTTCAAGAAAGGTAAAAATACAACGGAAATAAAAAAGATTTGTGCAGTGAGTGTATGGAGAAGGTGCTATGACTGACTGAACGTGTCAATGGTGGTTTGTGAAGTTTCTTCATACTGTTCACATTTTGGCCAAATCTTTGCTGTGGGGCTAATATAATTTTTAAAAAAGTAATGGTTATAAGAATGCTCAACAGAATAAAAAAGGATAGAAATCATAAGAAAGGAATAGTTAGAAATGAAGATACTTGTCCTGGCTGGTGTGGCTCAGGGGATTGAGTGCTGGCCTGCCAACCAAAGAGTCGCTGGTTTGGTTCTCAGTCAGGGCACATGCCTGGGTTGTGGGCCAGGTCCCCAGTAGGGGGCATGCAAGAGGCAACCACACATTGATATTTCCCTCTCTTTCTCCTTCCCTTCCCCTCTAAAAATAAATAAAAAATTTAAAAAATTACATTAAAAATTATTCAAGTATAATTGACATACAATATATTAGTTTCATGTGTACAACATAGGGATTTAACATTTACATATCAGTTACACTATGGTCAACACAATAAGTCTCTAAACTATCTGTCAACATAAAAAGTTATTATATTCCCTGTTCTATATTATATTCTTGTGACTTATTTTATAACTGGAAATTTTTACCCCTTATTCCCACTCACGTTTTCATCTGCCTCCCTCCCCCTTTTCTGGCAATCACTAGTCTGTTCTGTTTCTGAGTCTGTTTTTGTTTTGTTTGTTCCTTTGTTTGTTCTTAGATTCCAGATATGAGAAATCATTCAGTATTTCTCTTATTTCACTTAACATAATACACTCTAGGTCCATCTTTGCTGTTGCAAATAGTAAGATTTCATTCTTTTTTATTGCTCAGTAATATTTCATTATATATACATACACTTCTTTACCTATTCACCTAAACATAGATACCTAGGTTGCTACAGTATCTTGGCTATTGTAAATAATGCTGCAATGAACATGGGACTGTTGGGAACTGCCCTGCCTGGTATCAGAAGCTGTAACCATGCCAAGGCTAAGGCTGAGGGAGTGGCCTTGGACCATAAGCCAGTAAGGAGACAAAAGCCTATCTCCCTGGCAGGAGCGCTGCTTCTGCTGCTTCATTCATAACTGAACCCCAAAGCTTGGTCGGTTAGCCAATGACGGGTGAGATTCACCAAGGGGGGAATGACCTAAGACAGGCATGATCACGTGAGAGGCCCCCAAGAAAGGATTTTGGGGGCTATAGCAAAAGGGGGTGATGGACTCTCGCTCCTTGGCTGTGTTATAGCCTGAGTCCTCATCGTCTGGGAGAAAATCTCCTAATCTCTTGGCTGCCTTAGTTCCCTTGCTCCACCTAAGCCTGAAACAATGACAGGGTGGTGCAGCCCTGTGCTGAAAAGGGCAGGTTCCCCGGGTGATCAGGCCTAAGAAAGAATATGTAAGATCCTGTGAAACCTGCTTTGTTTAGAATGCTTTCAGTTGAATGAGAAGGGTCCAAGGAAGAAGTAAGTTTGTTCTTTAAAGTTTTACAGCTCTTTGACCCTGACTCAAAATAGGCCCTCACACTTTCTTGTTATCTATTGTTTGATCCTTACTTCCTAGCAATGAGTAATGAGTTTTTACCTGAATTCTTATTCAACGAAACTAATAAAAAGCCTCTCCGGAGGGGGAACAGTGCACTCTCCCCACCAGGGAGGGTGGCCAAGAGGCGCATCCCCTACGTGAGGAGTGGCCATGGCACCCTCCGGGAGAGAGGGTGGCCAAGGCGCTCCCCACGTGAGGAGTGGCCCTGCTGTTCCTATTCCCCCACAGGACCTGGTTGTCTCTGTGCATGTTTTTCTCACATGTTGACGAACATCCGCAGCTGAGATGCATACTGCTGGCCGGTATCATCCACATGGGGCAATGTATCCTTTCAGAATTCGTATTTTGTTTTCCTTGGATAAATTCCCAGAAATGGAATTGCAAGGTTGTAATACACTTCTATTTTTAATTATTTGAGGAAACTCCACACTATTTTCCATAATGGCTGCACCAATTTACAATGCCACCAACAGTATTAATGTATAAAGCAAAAGGGTTTATTTTTGAAGAATAATGGTATTGACAAATATTCTCTGTTCCTCATAGACCGCACATAATGCCATTGTTATCAGTTGTAAGAAACTCAAGCACCTCTATCATCTTAAATTTTGCTAAGTAAACAACATTAAATAATGTTTGCCTGGTTTTGGGGCCAGGCTATGGAAAACAACTGCATTATCTCCTTAATATTCATGCCTTAACATTATTAAAGCAAAAATAATTTTTGCTTGAACTGGGTGAACATTCTGTTGTCTTTCACAGGAAGCCAAACCTACTGTAAAATGAATTATATATAAAGTAAACCAGTCCTTATTTGACATAATTGACATATTCAAAAATAAGATTTAGAATCAGAAATAGTTTCCCATGGTAACTATTCTGTTCAAAGAATTCTAGTTCAAGAAATGATGTCTTAAATGTAAAATCTAATACAAAATAAAGATGCAAGGGAAGGTGTAGGAGGGTGCAGCCAAAGGGTCCCCAAAAGAAGGATTTGTAATGGAGTTCAGAACTCAAGGTGTCCAGGAAATATTAGAAAAATATATAGAATGTCCTCACCCTCCACCCCAGGGGAAGAGACAAATGGAGCAGGGCCATTGAGAGCTGTTTCGCATAGCAACAGCCTTGCAGCTACCCTCTGGTGTGGTCATTTAGCATATCTATAACCTTTAACTGGTTGCACAGATATGTTAAATAACTGTGACCAGCTCTGAGCCAGGGGAATGGAAGTAACTTCCCCACCCAGATGTAACTGGGGGGCAGGTCCCCAGAGTTACAGTGCCTGCGTGGTGGGAGCTCAGAGAAGATTGGCTCCATGACATGGGGCCACGCCTGTCCAGACTCATGATGGCAGCCCAGTGAAGCTGGAATGATATGAGTTCTGGCATGTGAGGCCGAGTGTGGGAGGAGTCGGAAATGGGGCTGCAGAGGAAGATTTGGCGCAGGGATTTAAACTCAGGTGCAGCAGCCATTAGAGAGAACCATGCGGCTTTAGCAGAGTGGGGACTCCTGCAGCTGCGTAGACACCTTCCGCAATGCAGCCGCCTGTGGCTCCTCTACCGCCTGGCTCTGAGCCCCAGCCAGCTCTACAGCTGAGGCCGCGAGAAGGGGCCACCAATAAGTGACTTGAGAGCACCGGATCACTGCCCAGCCGCTGCAGCAACCACCAGGCCTCTGCATGCTGCACCTGCGCTCTCACCGCTCGGGCTCAGCCAACCTTGCAGCCAACTGCTCTGGCCAGGACACGATGAGCTCCGCGCTAGCCCTCACGGCGCTGCTGCCACTGTTCTCTCAGAAAGGGGGATCATGCCCGCCACCCCCCCCCCGCAGCCATGAGAAGAATCACCACGTGGCTTTAGCTGGCGATCCTGGCAACACAACCAGTGGTGCTGGGAACTAAGGAAGGCCTGCCAGCTGAGCACAAATTACTAGGAAAAACCGAGAGCTGCCTAAGCCACGGACTTCTATTTCTTCTCCTGAGATACGGTACCCCAGACTGGGCAAAGGGGGGAAGGAAGGACTGTGTGTGTTTGTGGGTGTTTCAAGGGACTTTGGGATTTTAACAAAGACATTAAGTCTTTACTTTTAGTCTGTATAACTTGAATAAATAACTCTTTTCTTTTTCACCAATCTCTAACATGGAGAGCTATAATTCTCTGGCTTAGGGAGAGGTGAACCTAGTACAGGGGGACCCCAGGGGAAATGGGGATTAATTCCATAGCATTGTGGGACCCTCTTCCCTGGTGGCCAATCGGGGAGGATCATGGGAAACCACATGCGCAGTAGCTTTAAAGTAATACAACTACTTGTGTATACTCAGTAAAAACCCACTAAAACAAGCCAGGAAGGATCCACCCTATAAGAATAGAGCCCCTCCAGCCCTTGAGGTCAATCTCTGGTTGGAGTTGGCCTGCTCCCATGTTCTCTTCCATGAACTCTGGGTGTTCGGTTCAATTCTTTGTCCCGATCACTAAGAACCTGGTTACCGATGCCCACCTGTGACAAAGGCACTGTGATCAGGATAATGGTGTACTAACGCCATCCTCTTCTCTGAAAGCCATAGGAAAACAATGCACGTGCCTTTGAGGAACTCACTGGCTCACTATCGAGCAACAGAACCCTTCTAGTTTGAGTGTTACATGTGACAGATATGATGTCTTATAATTTAACGTTTGAGCTGGTGCTTTGGACCGCTGAAGTAGAATAAACTACACGTATTTCCCCCTTTATTGTAGGTTCCAATGTCACATGGCCTTTGTTATTTCAGAACTAGTAAGCCCTTTCATTTTGGAAACATCACTGATCACACTTTTTCTATGCAAAATATGTAATTGGCAACTCACCACTTACAGTTTTCCAGGAAGGTCTTTACCTTACATCTTGTGAGGGTTCCCTTAAACAGGATGCTAGCTCTCTAGGATCTTAGTATTTGCTTCAGTGAACACCCAAGTCTTGATCTGTAGTTACAGATAGTCTGAAAGGATCTGCACTTGTTTTTTAAACCATGTGGGAGAGAGAATTACAGAAAAGTTATTTGTATGTATTACAATTCTCAAAAAACTGTTTTTCACAACTATATCAGACAAAAACAAAATGATGTAATTCTGCTTCAAAACTATTATTCTGTGGTCAAGATAATCACAAAATGTCAGATTAATTTTTTTTCTTCCAAATTTCTGTTTCAGAACTAATTGCTTAGATAACTCAGCGTTCTTGAGGCACATGTTTATCTATGCATGTGCATATTTATATAAGATGAAGGCCTAGGAATAAATGTTTTTTGTGTAATAACATTCTCAGAAATACTTAGTGTCAAGCATCAAATTCTACAGTCTCAGAGATGCAGAATTATCAAAACTACATTTAACACTACGGACAAGCCAGAGATAAGAGATTCTATCTCCTGTCCTTTAAAATAAAGGACACACGACTTTGTGCTTTTAATATATCTGTCAAACTTTTTTAGAGAAATACATCATTTTGTTTTGATGAAATCTTTTATCTAATACCACATAATCTAGATTAAGCACGTGTTAGTATACTTTAAAATAAAAAAAATAGCCATGTGGTTCTCTGTATCTCTTCAGACTGATTCAATCCAAAGACTGAAACATCACTCTACATACTCTCCAGCAAAACCAGTGTCTTTCTTTTTCTTCACTTAGCACTTACCACTTCTAATACATAATGTACTTACTGTGTTAATTGTGTTTCTCAACACACACCCCCTCCACCAACACACAGAATGAAAGCTTCACATAGGCAGGGATATTGTGTCCTGGCAATGGGTGTATTCCAGGTGCCTGGAACAATGACTGACACCTGGTAGTACTTATTTAGTGAATACAACAATGGGTAGGAGATAAAGTTGGAGATGTTAAGGGGATGGGGATGGGGAAACATCGTCTAGGCTTTATAGGCCACTGCAGGGAATCCAGCTCTGAGTGCAATGAGGAGCCACTCCAGGACTTGAGAGCTGAACTCGCTGTATGTTGGAAAAGCTTCCCTCTAGCTGCTGTATTGATGGCTGAATGTAGTAAGTGGGGCTGTATGAGGTGGACACAGTGATGTGGGTCAGAAACGATGGCACAGATCAGGGTGATAGCAGTGTAAATGCTGAGATGTGGTTGAATTTTGGTTTATTTTGAAGGTAAAGCAGTGTGTTTCCTGATGGGTGAGTGTGGGCTATGGGAGAGCAATCGAGAATGACAAGGTTGTTCTCGCATAACCAAATGGAAGAATGCAGCTGTCATCAGTTGACTTATAAAAGATTGTGGGAGGACTACATTCGAAGGTAGGGCTGGGAAAGACTATGAGAGTTCAGTGTTGGACATGTTATATTTAAGATGTCTTGTTAGGCAGGCACCAAAAGATACCAAAGGCTGGTGGGTCTGTGTGTGGTTGAAGTTGAAGAAACATTTTGAGCTGGGAACACCCAAGATCACTGTACATGAATGAGGCTAAAGTGAATGCCGGGAAAGAGGAATAACGCCCGAGTACCCTGCAGTTGAAAGGTCTTGGGAAAGGAATGTATTTTATCACAGAAACAGAATATCAGGTGATGCAATTTCATGAAAGATAAGTAAGAACAAGCAAATTATGAACATAATTTAAAGATAGAATTTATTCTCTGATGGTTTACTCATGCAAACTGCACATAAAAGAAAATAGTACAGTTTGTATAACATTGCAAATGTAAGGACTCAAAATGCTAGGTACAGAAGTAGTGTGACATCCTGAAAGTCAAAATGAAATTTGTGTTTATACAACTAATAATGATTTTTATTTGCTGAGTACAGACTGATTTACAATGAAGGTTTTGCTAACGTTGGTAAGCTCATTAACCATTTACATGACTTCTTACATCTATGTAGCTTTATTTTACAGTTGCAAGAATTCCTGTTATCAAAGAACTTTAACTTGCATAAATAATAAAAATGAAAGGAAAATGCACTGAACTGGACTTAGAAGAGAGAAAAATTGAGGCGGCTTTTCCTAACCCATTCAAACTACAATAAAAAATAGCCTTCTTGTAGAATTCATATTTTGTGCCTTTGAGATCAACTCCTTAGCATAACTATGGCAAAATCATGATTAGAAATTGATTACTTTAACATTATAAAATCAGTTAAAAATAAAAAAACTTAAAAGTCGAATTATCAACTAAAAATGTTGTTTTAATAAGCCAAACAATAAAATTCTTCTTATCTTCATAACTTAAAAGTCCTGAAATGTCGTTTGTATAATTTGAATGTTTCCCAGTCTGGAACTTAGGCAGGTGGAATATTTCCTTGAATTATCAAGGATATTCCATACAAGTTTTTAAATGTCAGTCTCATTAGGAGATGGCACTGAGACTTTCGCAAACAGTGTAGTATGGATGCAGAACAAACTACACAACTTATTATAAATGCATTACAGGTATTTACATAATGGAATCCTGCTTGAATGCCAGAAGTTGCTACTGGGTAAGACTCATCACTATTTTACAAAGTTTTCTTACACACATCTACTACTTTTAAATTTTTAACAATTTAGTCTATTTTAAAATATTGTACTGTATTTTGAACGTAACTGCAGAATAAAAATAGATAATGGCACATTAGAAAACTCAGCATCCCACAGATGATTGGATAATGAGAAAAGTGTACCTACAATCATCTCATCAGAAACAAACTACATCATGGAATGTTAGTTATCCAAGCCTGCACAGTAATGACATTTTAAATTGCAATCACCTATTGGCCAGCATCACACTGAAGGCATCGTTAAACATTCAAGCAAAGATTGCTGGCATAAACTATTGAAAGATACACACACACACATACACAGACACACACTCTCTCTCACTCTTGCTTCCCACATTATAATTACATTGTTCTAAAGATACTGATTTTTTCCCACAAGAAACATTATCAAAATTTGCTACTAAAAGATGACAGTGCTTTCACAAGGATAAGTACAAGTTAGCTTGCAAGTACAAGACAATGGGGGTAAACAGTCTTAAATTTTCTAAGTAGTAATTTTTAGGCTTTTCTGGCAACCATACCATACTTGATTATGCATAAACTTCTCAGTTTGAAACCTGATCTGCAAAAAAACCCCAAAAACCTAATTTCAAAAAAAATTATTAGATATGTGATAACCCTGTATTGTACATTACATAATTTCATATTTTATAGCCTCAAAACATAAGGTTTAAAATACTGAATTTAAGACTTGAAAAATAGTCATTTCTGAAATGATAAGGATTCCAAAATTCATGTCTACTTAAAATCTTTAAAAAGAAAAAATGCACTATTAATGGTCTTGATCTAAGAGTTTAAGAGTGTGCATAAAAGCACTGTATGTCTTCCACCATGTTTCACTTACTTAAAAAGTGTTCTCTAATGTTCTTCCTTTTGCATAATGTGCAAAATAAAAGGCAAAAAGGTTAAAAGCAAATTTTTTTCTCTTGCTAGTGCTTTATGACTTTGTTAACATTACAAAGTCAACAGGGATTTAAGCAGAACTTTGGTATAAATGATATAACAATATTACCATCACAGTTGAGGGTTAAGAGGTGGTCAAAAGAAATGGAAGTGGGAAGAGAAATTCAGTAACACCCCCATTTTTTAAAACACCACCAAATTAAAAATGAAATAAACCACAATGAATTATAATACAATTTATACACTGAGCACAGAAAAATTAATAAATCTAACAATATTTATAAAAAAATCAAAATCAGTCTTTTTCCAGAGACTAAAAACTTTTGTTCAGTCTGATCATCAACTGCTGCTACACCAACTTTAGAGCCAAATTTAATTTCAAGTAAAAAAAAAATTTACAACCACAGATTTCGCATAAGTGGAAACTGGTCTTTCCTTGATTTCCCTTTGAAGTCACTAGTAAGTTTCTAAAGCTGCTGCACTGCAGGTTTCTAATCAACTTCCTGAGGGCTGTGCCTGGGAGGAAGGAGCCATAACAATCTGTGAAAGGGCAGGCTCTGCGCTCTGGTCCGCCATCTGGGTGAGGACTGACGTGGCTACAGCTTCTGCCTTGGAGGTGGAGCTGACTCCATTGGATGTGCTGACGGAACTATGCTGTATAGCTTCAGTATGTGGACTACTTGGCACCGACAAGTCTTCTGAACTATCATCCTTATCCGCAGCTGAGTAGAAAAAAAGAAAAACTCTCAGTTTCTTAAACAGTGTAAGAAGGTAGGAGTAGGCTGAGTCAATAAACAGAGTAAAAAGTTACAAGATTGGTTACTTAGACAAGTCAGTCTGATGGGAACTGTGTAACTGAGAGGTGGCTTGGCTCGAAGTCATGAAGTGGGCAATTTTACCTTCAACAGGTTGAAGGGAGGCACGACCATGCACGTGAAAACATCTGGGTGCCCGGTGCCTCAGCAATAAAGCTGAAGAAATATCTGCTAAATGGCGAGTGTTAAAGAGGCTGTGGTAGGGATTTGGGAGATAGACTCCTACAGCTATAAGCAAACACTTACAAACAACACATCTAACAAAACCAATCTGTTTGGCTATATTCATTCTTATTAACAGATAAAAAAATGTATTTCTACATGCATGAACAAAATGAATTCTTCCATACAAAATTATACCTTCAAATTATCCCTCTGCAGTTTCCAGAACTATTCTGGTTGACTTTCCATCTACTGCAGCAATGGATGACTACCACACCTGATTCTAATGATGCATACACAACAAGTGTAAGCATTTAGAATCCAAATGCCACCAGCTATTATAGTTGCATGCATTAATTGAGATTCAAATAAAAATCTATTAAAAACTCTAGATACTGCAACTGAAAAGAAACTCAGAAAAGGGCAATCTAAATATTTATGAAAATAAATCTACCCATTTGTAGGCGTGAATGACACATCTCCCATATCTTGAGAACAGAATTCAGTAACTTCATTTACTGAAAATTCTGACACACACAACACAGTTACAGTGTATATGAGTTATAAGACACAATGTTAACACGGACACCTGTGAACCCAGCTCCAACTTAAGAGAACATTGCGAATAACCCTGAAGTTTCCCATAAGCTGCTCTCCTTACCAAACATAATTGCCACTCTGATATTTCTTTAACCATTCCCTTGTTTTTTTCTGTGAAGTTTTAGCAAATAGGTATGTATCCGTAACAATAGTGTTTAGCTTGTTTATTACTGGACATTCTAAAAACAGTATCATACTAGATATATTCTTTTGCACCTTGTCTTGTTCACTTGGCATTGAAATAATTTTTATTTAGCAGGCTTTCCATCAAATCTGGGAATGCACACTAGCCTGCTTACTAGTGGCTAAGTCCTCCCCCTGAGTGTCCATTATTAAAAGACTATGGACCTTATGAAGCAGGACTTATCCCATGATTCATAATATAGAAGATGGAGGGGGAGGAACCTTACAAAGCACTTTTGTTCAAATAAAACTCCCTATTTTGAGGGTTTTCTAGAATATAGTAATTTTTATAGAATTTTGACATACTTTCCCCAATTCATGCATTTTTGAAAAGCAGTTTTAAAAATGTATGTGAGATAAAATCCTATATTCTCCATAATCTGCTATGAATGCAAAACACCACCTACCCTTATATAAAAATTTGACCTTAGGATATAAATAAAAAATCACAATCAGTAATTCTTTTAAAATTGTAACAAATGTTATAAAACACAGTTTAGTGCATAGCCAACATAATAGTTATGTGTTCAGAGAAAACACTACAGACTACTAAAAAGCCCTCGTTTTTATTTTTTCACTATTTCTTCAACAGGGCAAAAACTGACCTTTCTCTCAACGTTAAGTTCTAGGGATGCACCACCTTTCAGAAATAGAGGCTGATCTGGTAAGTGTAACAAGGAAATATAAACGTATAGTGAAGGCAATGACTCAAAATTAAACAGTAAATTCTGAGGGACAATGATTATCTCCAGTCTTTCAGAATTAGGTAAAGTAAATCTTTAGGCTGTATGTACAAAGAACAGGTAATCAGTTATAAGTTCTGTAATTATAGATTTCATACATAAAATAACTACAATGTGATATATTTGCATCTACCACTACTTCTAGAAGGTGAGCAGAGAAAAATTACCAGTATGATCACAAGCACAAGAAAGACAGACGAGACCTTACAGCACTCCAAGAGCCATTTTCAGCCTACAGAAGTTAAAGAAACCAGCTGTTTGACAATTCACTCTCTGAAGTTCTTCTCTACGTCTGTTCATGTATATTTTCAGTACTGAAAATACTGGGGGGGGGGCAAGAGTAGGTTTACAGTTGTTCATATGCAAAATATAATAATTAATAAGTAGTAATTAATAAATAATACAATAGATTCTGTGTTCTGTGAACTCACACCTGTAAACTTACTTTCGCCCCATCTGGATAAGCTCTCAATTATGTCTCAAAATTATCTTTCCCACTTATGACTATGGAAACAACTATAATACGATTTTAATTATGTTCAGCACTCCAGAGAATATGAATTAATGGCAATATGATCACTCTTGAGCTTTCTTCTTCATGAAAGTCAAACATTCAGAATGTACCGTATCTTTACCGACAGTTGATACTATCTGACTGTTACAGTGCCAACTGTGAGTTTTCCCATGGCTGGGTTTCCTAGGATGCACGACTTTCAGTGTTAAAACTGCTACCCTGTGACAGTGTGCCTTTAACTGTCACCTTTACCCACAAAATTTTGTAATATTCCTTAGCTTCTACTGAACCTTAGTTTTCTCTATTAAATGTTTTGAAGGAATTAACTAGCACTGAAGCTCACCATTAGCAATTGCTGTGTGCAACAGGATGAATAGCATTAGGTATTTGTAAATTTTGCCATGTTTTCTAAAAGATTTAAATATGCACTTAGTCACTCTCTATATTTAAGTATTAAACAACAGAGAAATCAGATTTTTTCCAAAGACTACAAATCCTAAAATAGAAATTACTTTAAAATTTCCACAAAATCCTATTATCTCCCAAGAGCTGAAGAGAACTAATTTTGTGCTAGAACTATACTCCAGTTAATCTGATTATTTAGATGACCAGACAGGAAAAAAGGTAGGTATAGTTTCCAAAATAAAAATGTCTTGCATTCTCACAACCTAGTATAATACACAGGGTCCAGCACAAAGAATGTTCCTTTTTTACAAAATCATAAACATGTAATTCTGTAACATATACACTATCCCACTCAGGCATACCATATGACATTTTAGGTGAAATATTCAAATTAAACTATGAATTATTACACCCATATTATTACCCTACCACCCATACTGAAGCAGGTGTTACTTCTGCCAGCCCCTGTATATTCACTAAAACTTATTAATCTAGGTTTTTAGTTTATTTAAAGGCATAGGACATAAATTCATGCATCTATGCACTTAAAAATTCCT
The DNA here is from genome assembly GCF_019186645.2 of Phyllostomus hastatus. NCBI lineage: Eukaryota > Metazoa > Chordata > Mammalia > Chiroptera > Phyllostomidae > Phyllostomus > Phyllostomus hastatus. The sequence continues at coordinate 16,362,399 of NW_025333498.1, read as the reverse complement.
TTATAAATTATTTCTTAAAATGAAAAATTGGCTTGCATTTGTTGAATATAATACTGCCTAGAGAATAGAGAGAAAACTGTTGGGATTATCTAACAAATTACCTAGGATTTAAAAATTGCAGGTAATTTTGAATTGCATGCAATATGAGGTAATTTTCTAATTTTATAGAATCAATTGTACATTACATTTTGAACTATCAAAATTCAAGAGAACTCTCTTGTGAAGAAAATCATGTATGCATAATGCTGAGCTCAGTAGCTTCTGTAGGAAATTATGTTGTTAAGTCAGATGGGAGCCATAATACCCTCATCTCTGCAGCAATCATTGTTAATACAAATTCCAAACATATTTCTATATGGGTCCCATTTACTCAACAATGTGTTTCACCATCCTGTCAAAATGATTAGATATCAAAGGACTGAGATTTATTTGCTCAAAAGTGACAAAAATCAATGTTCTAAATATATATGGCAATAGAGAGTTGCTAAATCTACTGAAACTTTTAAATTAAAAAATATTGCCTATTGTGATGAAACTGCTTACAATGACTACAAGTAAAGATGGTGGCCATTAAGTTTTATCGTGAGCACCTGAGGAACTGCTTGCGTCCAATACAAAATGTTTCTTTCCCTTTGAATTACTGACACTGGCAAATTAAAATGAAGTGGATACATATGGTTGAAACAATCTTCACATTTACAAATACCCTGAAATATCACTAAATCATAAAAATGAAAGCTGTGGGTTATATATTATGAATGTTGCCTAATGCATTCCCCGCTCTGTTATTTGTTACAAATTTGTGTACAATGGACAAAATTGGCCATTTACTCAAGAGTAACAGCTGGTTTCAACATTGTGCATATTATCAAAAAGAAGGACATTACCAAGGAAAAACCACAATTAACCTCTGAATTGCTAAAAACAGAAGAATCTCATTTTTCAGGAAAACCATTTAAGAGGAAACTGATTAGCAGATAATTTAAATACTGTTCCATCTTAGCCTTTTTATGACTAGTGAGATTCAATATAAAGGTTCACAACAATAAAAAAATCGCACAATGCTGGTATCTAAGAACAATAGGATTTGCTACTGTAAACAAAAACTATATATTAAAAAAACAGTTGATTTAAAACAATCATTACTGAACAAAGACTGGAAATGTTTCATCCTGTCAATCTAAGACAAAGCGTTCCAAGGAAGATAAACAAAATAATCATCAGTACTTACAGTACATTTTAAATTATTAACTAACCCATTGCGTTGATCTATAGCAATCCCTAGGAAAAAAACTAGAAATAGGAAAACTCAAAAATTCTAAATTCTAAGAAGAATACCCTGATTCCATAACCTCATGGAACTGACTTAATATTAAATATGAGAATTTCAGTCTTTTTAATGGTAGTTTGGTTCACTGTGGCAGCATTTCACGGGTGTAGCCTGAGGCTACAGGTAATGGACCATTACTCACTATGATAGCCAGATTTCTTCTGCATGGCGGTTACAGGGCAATCTTTATGAGCCAGGAGAAGCTGTTTCAGCTGCGCCACTTCATTTCTCAGCAGGGTGACTTCACTCTGGAGAAGAAACGAGTTATGTACCTTACCAACATCAGAGTAAACATTTCTTACTGTTTAAAACAAGTGAAGATTAAGATAGTGAAACTGGATATCTTAAACAATATCAAGGAATAAACAAAATATGCTTAAATGTTTAATCAGTACACATCAGTTTTTATATTTGAGCATTTGAATAAAAACTGCAGGATTTATAAAAATTTAATACCACAACCGGATAGCATATTTCAAAGTTTTTACATTATCACTTGCCTTGGGACTACTTATATATACTACATGTATTGAATATAAGGCATTTTTATTACATATATGTTAGATGTTCTTTTGATTACATAAAAAATCAGCAACATCGAAGGAGTCAGGATAAATTTTTAGTCACTCTATTCACTTGAAAATGAAAAATTTATCCTGAAAACTCAAGTTTCTAGTTTTCTGGAAACTTGAAAAAGCTCCATATGGGAAACCACAATATCAATCAATCATGGATAACTAAAATGCATTTCAAGGCACTGTGTTGGACATGAAACCAATGGGAGTATATCTAAATGGCTTAGTTACCTTTTACTTAGGCAATTCGTTCATATCTAAATTTAAGTCTGATAAATCAATGGTAATTTTCCCTATTCCTTATTATGGACTGAACACATCAGCTTTTGTTTTGTATGCATTAATCTGGAAGATTCTCTGCAAAACACAGATGGCAAACACAGGGCTCATGGGCTGAATCTGGCCCTCCACCTTGTTTCTACCCAGTGGCAGCCCCAAGTTCTCGCTTAACAGTTATAGAGTAGTTACATTTATACAGTCCTAAAATTACATTTGGACCTTTGAAGGCAACCGCGAAGCTGATATGGCCCCCAGTGAAAATGAGTTTGACAACCCTGTTGTAAAAGTCCCAAATTCAGAGTCCAGTTAATTTCATTCAGTCAACCCCAAATATTAAAGACATATAGATCAGTGATTACTACCAATACTCAAGAGTTAGAAATAATATGAATTTAATAAATTGGTAACATAAAAATTTTAATTTACAAATACCTCTACTTATTTGGACTTACATTAACCTTAACTATGCAGATTTCATCCATGAACCCAAAACTGAATAAATATAGCAAATGAGTGTACATAAAAGCACAGCACTTTGTTTTCCACCCCTCAGTCTCTTTTAATATAAAATAATTTAGCAGATTTGACTCATTATGCCTGCTGATGTGATAAATGACAAATACAAAAATCAAAAGAATAAAAATAAGCAATCTAAAGGTAAGTCTCTTGGGTCAAATAGTTCCTCATACCCCAATAATAATGAAAGGCAACACTATTTTAAAGCACACATCAAAAATTGATGCTTATAATAAATACGAATCATTAATTAAAAGGTTAAATTGTTTAGAATATTGTACTTGAGACAAGAATGGGTTCATAGCAATCAAAGTACTAAAGGGAAAACTTACAAGTTTTGTTTTAAAACTAAACTTATTTTAGAAAACTCATTTTTATGAAATAGTGCAGTCATTAGTGTCAATATGACTAATTGTAGCACTTTATTAATGACACTATTGATGAGAAACCATGTTATGAATAATCCAACATATAACTTCCAAGAAAGTTTCTCCCTCTGTCTGCTTTGTCAACTTAATTTTGAGACCCATGTCTATAAGTTTCTCTCATTAATTTGTGTAATATAAAATAGGACTGGATATGTATATCAAGCATATACATTTTATAATCTGGTACATGTGGCCATCCTTCCCATTAGTTTGAACCCATGAAATAATACTTAATCATTTTTACCTATAAAAAATAGAAATTTTATATGGCTACCTGAACACATATTGTTGTCTCTACCTAGAAAATCTTTCCTTTTTGCCTTGCTAACTATTCTACTCATCAGTAAAAGTCAACTCAACATAGAGTGAGCTTGCGCAGGAAAAGAAGTTAGATGTCCACTTCTTTGCTCCCACAGCTGTGAGTGTGTGTACTAACACGGCACTTATCACGATGGACTGTGATTTTTGGTTTACCAGTTTGCCACCTATGTCAGACTGGGGCTTTCTCCAGGGCAGGATTCTTGTTCTTTGTATGTTCAGAGCGTTACAGCACAGCCTGGCACAGGCTAAGTACACAGTTACATTATAGAGGACCATGGAAATTCTATGTCCAAGGGTACAAACAAAAAAATGAAAGAGGTAAAGTAAAATAAAGGACAAGAAAACATGAAGATGTCAAAGTCCCATTCAAATGTGAGCAATTTTGATTTTTTCTAATCAAAGTAAAACATACTTGGTAAGATAAAGCAGATGCTGAAAAAATTATCCTGGTAAAAAACAAAATGGACATTATTTTGGCATTGTCTTACTATTGCTCCATTCTATTTTTAGGTACTCAAAAATTGATTTCATACTAATACACAAATAAATAAATATTTTAGAGTTTGTCTACAGCAGACTGGACTGATGAAATCATGTTAGGGTAGCCAATCCATCAATCAACCAAAACTTCTTACTGATATCTGGCCACAGATGATGACCAGGTAATCCACAAATTTATGACCTCTGACTTACTGGTTCAGCCACTACCCCCAAAATTACAGTAATAATGTTAGATGATTTCTTCTTTGGGGAATTTCTCATTGCTAAAGATCTAATTTTTCTCATGTTTAGTCTTCATAAAAATCAATGATCAAATATTAAGATTCCTACTGAACAGTTCCAAAGGTTGCCATGGATACATAACCTTACACTTGAGAACAAAATAGTTTTTTGTCTACAATAGAAATATAGACAACAGTGTTTAATTTTGAAAATATTTTTCAAAAAAAAGAAAAAAAAAGAATGACCCTTTCCTCTTCTTATACTGTAATTACTTCTTTCATGTTTGTGTCCTCTGGTAGACCACAAATTTTGTAAGTGCAAGGGCAATGTCTTTTTCACTATTATATTCCCTGTGTCTAATAACATGTGCTGCATACAACAGATGCTTAATGACAGAATGAATAGTAAGTAGTATTTGCATAGCACAGTTATAACATACTTTTCTGTATCTTCTCTCATTATTCTATGACTGACAGACAGGAGAGAAAGATTTTTAGTGAAGGCTAGTAAAAAGAAGTACTAGGTTTCCAAATCTTAATAAAATGTATGAGGTACAGGTAGCATCACTAGTAGCTGCCCATCCCCCCACGTAGTTAAAAATTCTAGGGAGGGGGGATTAAGACAGTAGTGTAATAGGATACTTACTATCCCCACCCCCCGCCCCAGGAATTAAAACAGGCATTATACAGCATCTTAAATTGTGATTCCTTTCTATTTCAAGTGATAAATACTAAAGATTTGATCCTATTCCTATAGTCAATGGACTGATCAACAAAACCAATTTCATATCATTAACCTACAATAAAACTTTTCACATATCCAGCTATCAAAGAATGCTCCTATAAACTTCTGGAACTTCTACTTCCCATACATTTTGCAATACTTAAGTTTTAAAACCAAAATCCACACCAAAATCTCCAAATTTTATCCACAGAGTAATGGTTAAGGAGTTATAGTTGGTAGAGAGTCAGCTTTTTGGTCATAAAGGAAACGTGCTGATGTTGTAAACTGAAAACTAATCCCCCAAATATGTATGACTGAAAGGCAAAGCCATAAAAAGGTTAAAATGATTTCAAATAAAAGACAACAAAAACCATATATTACCATAAAAATATAATTTATGATTAACAGCATCTAATTCTTGGTCAAGATTACTCTAAATATCTCTAATCCAATTTGATAAAATTGCCTTTTTAGTAATGATTTTAGAAAGCTAAAATATAATAAATTTTGTGACTGGGGCAATAAAGTTGAATAATATTTAAAAAACCCTAATATATATTTGGTAAAAATATGAACAGTCACCAGCATTCATTAAACTTTTTATTGTATATGAAAAAGTCCAACCATTGTAATATAACAAGAAAGGTTTCCGTGACATTGATGTAAGCTAGCAGCCAAGAAGAGTGGACTGGAATGTGCATGGGTGAACAATGATGACTTCATTATAATAGTCAGTGGGGGCGGTAGATGCCATTGAATGAGCATGTGTAGTGTGTGGCCATCGCATTCAAAATGACTGAGCGAACAGAGCAATGAATCTACATCAAATTTAGTTATCAGGTAGTGTGATTCCTCCAACTTCATTCTTTTTTCTCAACATTGTTATTGCTATTGAAGGTCTTTTATGGTTCCATATAAATTTTTGGAATATTTGTTCTAGTTCTGTGAAATATGGCATTGGTATCTTAATAGAAATTGTGTGGAATGGATAGATTGCTTTGGGTAGTATGGACATTTTAATGATGTTAATTCTTCCTATGTATGAACATGGTATATGCTTCCACTTATTTGTATATTCAATTTCTTTCTTCAGCGTCTTAAAATTTTCCAAATGCAGGTCTCTTACCTCCTTGGTTCAATTTATTCCTAGGTATTTTATTCTTTTTGAAGTAATCGTAAATGGGACTTTTTTCCTTAGTTCCCCTTTCTAATAGTAATTCAGCAGTGTTTAGTACATTTACAAAGTAATTTACAAATCTACTTATGCAATATCTCTACCACTCTAAAATAATACCTATTACCCATTCATCAGTTTCTCCCTTTTCTCCTCTCCCCAGTGTCCCACAGCAACTCATCTGCATTTTGTTTCTATGGATTTATTTGTTCTAGATATTTCATGTAAGTGGAGTCACAAAACATGTGACTTTGTGTCTAGCCTCTTTCACTGAAGCATGTTTTGAGGTTCATCCACATTGTAGTATGTGCTTTCTATCCTTTTTATGCCTAAATAATATACCAATGTATGTATATACAATTTATTTACCCATTCATACACTGACGGACATTTAGACTATTTCCAGCAACCTTCTTTTCCCCCACAACGATAAACTACAATTTCTCAGGTTAATACATATAAATGGACCCTATTCTTTTTCTTTTTTGAATAAATATTTTACCAACAATCCCTGACAACATATTTCACCTCTGTTCATATTTTGGTATGCACCTCTAAAACTGAATACTTTCTTATCTAATTATCATGCCATCATCACCAGTTTCTAATGATTAAAAATATTTTGTTTTGTTTGTAATTTAAAGTATTAAGCTCTACAGTTGAATAAAACTTTAGTTAACTTAGTGATTTCCTGGATTTGACTTCTATTTAAAAGTTTCATGCTTCGAAAATGATGTGTAGCTTGTACTTAGATGATAAATCTTGCCTTCTACCTGACTTGGGAAATATAAAAATTTAACACATTTTACAATGGTATTTTAATCATAGTTTGTATAGTGGAAAAATGTAGTTAATAAAAAAAGATTACGTTTATTTTAAATTCTGAATTTTCCAAGGTTTTTTCAAATAATAAAGTACCATCGCTATTAATAATGATGACCAGCTCTGCAGTATAACTAAGGAAAAAGCAATATCTCATTAAAAGTTATTAATGCTGCAAAAACTTGGGTCAAAGCAGAAAACTGGCTCAACTTAAAGTACAATACCCTGTAACTAAGACCTTATAATTATATACCATTTATAATTTTCAAACATTTTCACTTCTTAAAAAGGCAAGTAAGCCAAATTACATAGGAAAAAATTAATAAATTTATCTTACTACAATTAAAAGTCTATGTATCTAAAAATACTCAAGCAATTTATGCAACAATCCAGAGATTAGCAGTGCCATCTCTGTTCCACAGGTAAGACGACTGAGACTAACAATGTTCAATGTCCTACAACTGTAAGTAGCCTTAGTCATCTGGAAGAATGATCTTGTTAGTTAAAAACAGAAAAGAAAAAATATATATACTTAAATCACCTTTGTTAATATAAAATGAATAGTCTTTGAAAATTTAATTAATTAAAATAGTTTTTAAAAAGTTAATATTATAAAAGAGAGACCTGGTAAAGAATGTATATTTTTATAGTGTATAAATAAATTGATACCTATAATTTGTTTCACTGAATTTAAGAGGAAAAATATTCATATTTTCCTTAAAAATTAATGTTTTCTAAAAATATAAGTATACACTTGAAGTCTCTGTGATGTAAACCATGTTTAATTTTTTCTAAATGGTTAAATATGTTTTGTAAGACAATTTGTTCTAAAACTAACATGTCAATATTCAAATCACAACACAGTATTAAAAGATATCTGCTGCCCTGGCTGGCGTAGCTCAGTGGATTGAGCGCGGGCTGCGAACCAAAGCATTGCAGGTTCGATTCCCAGTCAGGGCACATGCCTGGGTTGCAGGCCATGGCCCCCAGCAACCACACATTGATGTCTCTCTCTCTCTCTCTCTCTCTCTCTCTCTCACTCTCTCTCCCTCTCTAAAAATAAATAAATAAAATCTTAAAAAAAAATGTCTGCCTCACATTTGAAGAATCTTTAAGTTATAAAATTTACATTACAGGTTAAATGCTATCCCTGATGCTAAAAACTTTTCCTAAGCATTTAAATAGACATTTATATTAGTGACATCTTTACAGATACACAGGTTTAAGAAGAGAGCAGTTATCACCAATTATATAGAAAGATATGTTTTTAACTGGAAATGAATGAACTCTGAAGGCTGATCAATAACAACTATAACTCATTAACATAATTTTCTAGTCGATGCTCATTGATTGGTAGTTTAGAAGATTTTACTGGAGAACATTCACAACATTTAAAAAAAAAAAAAGAAGAAGAAAAGAAGGAAGAAAATAGATTTGGTGCTCCCCCACTGGAAATCTTACCAAAGACTGAATGGGAAGGAGCCTTAAAGCTTTATACCCATGAGGTTCCTAAGAAATGTATCTGAGGCACATCGGCAGGGCAGTATAAAATGATTTCTATTGCCACTGGCCATATTGTACCTGTTCTGTGGATAATAAGAGTCCTTCAGTTTCCAAAGCTGTCAATCTGGCACCTTTCTTGAGCACTATATTCACTTTAAATAAAACAAAACAAAACAAAACAAAAATTTATAATTCAAAGAAAAGAACTTAAGAACACCATTACTTAAAGCAACTTTACTGTTGTGAAACAAACCAGAAAATGAACATGAAAGTAAAATACCAGTGATGTTTTTAATTTTAAGATTCTTTGAACTTTATACCACAACTTTATAAAGTTTAAGTACTTTTGTACTACACAATTAAATTTAAAATCTTCGCTGTATCAGTGTTGAAAGTTTTCTATTACTTCATCTCAGTATTGAAATAGAGTTATAAAATTAGGCTTTATTATGGGTTCTCTACACACCCAACATGGTGTCCTAAAATATTTAGGTGGCTAACTAGGAAAGGAAGAGCTGTGTTCATGATTACTAAAACAAACAGATAAAACAAAATTTATATTTATGTACCATACCTGCAGTTGTCCATTTAATGAACTCAAGTCTTCTGCTTTCTTCTCTAAAGACTGAACCCACACTTTCCTTTTTTGTCGGCATCTTGAAGCCGCTGCTCTGTTTCGCTCCAGAAACTTCCTTCTTTTTTCATCAGGATCTTCATTAGCTGCCCTTCTTCGACGACCACTTGTATTTTGGGTCTGTGGAGTTGTGTGAGCTGGAGAAGCCTACAATAAACAGAAATGGAAGCATTTTAGTGACTGGTGTGTCTGTACAGGGCATTTGCCATAAATGGAACTTGTAGGACTAGAAGTTGCTCTGGGTAAGTCAGTGAGTAACTGGTGAGTGAACGTGAAGGCCTAGGACATTATGATACACTACCGTAGACTTTATAAACACTATATACTTATTATACACTAAATTTATAAAACATTTTTCTTCAATAATGTTAAATTAACCTGAATTGTTGTAACTTTTACATACTGAACTTTTTAAAACTTCTGGATTCTTTTGTAATAATATCTAGCTTAAAACACAATGTACATCTGTACAAAACATTTTTTTTTTTGAAAGATTTTATTTCCTCATTTTTACAGAGAGGGGAAGAGCAGGAGAAAGAGAGGGACACATCAATGTGTGGTTGCCTCTTGCACACCTATACTGGGGACCTAGCCCACAACCCAGGCATGTGTCCTGAGTGGGAATCGAACTAGCGACCCTTTGGTTCACAGCCCACACTTGATCTACTGAGCTATACCAGTCAGGGCCAAAAATATTTTCTTTCTTTATATTCTTATTCCATAACTTTTACTATTGATATTCAAAAAATTTATTTTTTTACTTTTGAAATTTTTTCATTAAAAACTAAGACACAAACACACATTAGCATAGCCCTAAACAGGGTCAGGGCCATCAACACCACTGCTATCCACCTCCACATCTGGTCCCACTGGAGGGTCTTTAGGGTCTGCCATCTTCTGTAATATGCTTCTTCTGGAATCCTTCATAAAGGACCTCCCTGAGGCTCTTCTGGAAAGAGGTGTCAATCTTAGAAATATGTCCATGGTCGTTTGGTGTTTTTTTGTTGCTGTTGTTGTTGTTGTTGTTGTTTTTATCACAGATTTGTTTGTAAGCATATACTGTAATCTTATAGAACCACTACCACATATGCAGTCTGCCACTGACCAAAATGTCATTATATAGCATGTGATTCTAACTCAGCTTGTCTTCAGTTTTTAAAATATAGGGTCAATCTTTTTCTAAGGGTTAGATTCATTAATGCTCATTTTCCTGGCGGGTAGAATACCATAGGAGTCCATATTTTCATTATAATTTATCCCTCCACCTCCCAACAGATTGGCTTGGTTATCCCAGGTCAGCCACAGACAGAAATCTTCACTCACCAGTGATATTGTCTAGTGTCTAGGACCATACAACAATAAATACCTCCAAGCCTCTCATAAGTCCCAAAAGTGTACCACAGAACACCTGAGTATGAAGACAGGAAATGAAGCCTTGGGCATTGTGCAAGGGAAACAGCACTTTGTGGCCACAGGCACATGATCCAAAGAAGCCTAAAATGATCTTTTACCTATAATTAATTATATTTTAAAATGGTGTGAACAGATAAAACTTCTATCTTCTCCTAATGTAGATAAATAGGCAAAAATCTTATATATAAGCTCAGGATAACTTCTACAGGAAAATAACCAACTAGTTTTCACTCTATGAACTCCAAAAAATACCATGTTATGATTTAATTCATTTTCCAAATAACTAGCATTAAAAATCACTAGGGTTATTCCATTTATACTATATTTTAACTGTAATAAAGACTAATTGTTAGATTATTTTACATAATAATTCCAAGTTAATCTTTTAGAAAAATATTTTTATGGCTAGCTTCAAGAAAGGCAAGCTTGAAATATTTTCTTTACCTTATCCTCGTAACTTATAGCAGGTTTTTTTTTCTTTTACTCATTTGGCTAAATAGGAGAGAACAGTTATTTTTTTTAATTGACAATTCAGTTTCACAGCAAAAGCCAAATCTAAGTATGATAAGTGGAAACTGTAACAGTTACATTTGTGTATTTTTACACCTAACAAGGACTTGAGGCTAATGAGAAGCATTAGGACCTCCTCCTTTCCTTTCTTTCACTGACTCATTCATTCCACTTCATTAAAAACATATATGAACTATTCTAGAAACTAGAGATATAATAGTGGAGCTTTCACCTAATAAAATAAAATATAAAGATATAGATAAAAATTAGACAGGGAAACTATAGCTAGTGTAAGACAATAAATTATATCTATTTCTTTCCTTTTAAATAAACTTTTAAAGAAATAAAAACCACACTTAGCTTGCACACCATACAAAAAAAACAGCCCTGGGCTTCATTTGGCCTGTGAGCCATCTTGCTAATCCCTGAATTATGACAATAAAATATACTTACTTACTTTCCCTCTCTCTTGGACAAGTAGTAAAAGTTGTTTAGTGGATGACAACCACAACTACATTCCACTTTGTTGTAAGTTTCATAAAGATAAAATAGAATTACCTAAATACCTATGCTTACGAGGCATTCTAAAACTTGCTGTTTGCCTGTGTTTATTTAAATGCAAAGTTTTGCTTTTTAATGCCAATGCTAACATTCTTAGGGTAGAGAAGATAAAAGGTCTAGAGTTCTGAAACACTAAACAGAAGTACAGCAACCGTTACTACAGAAGTATTGATCATCTAACAGGCAGTCACAAACTAGAGAGAAGTGAAAAGGGCCTCTAGTAAAAACAGCTGCCACATGGCATAGCTTTTCCTTTGGGGATGTTTCACAAATTTTAATGAAAGAATTGTTTGATTTATGCTTGTAATGTGCTACATATACACATTACTTCTTGAATACAATTAACAGAAAAAATATTTCTTTTGTAAAGTAATGGTGTACATTGTGCCATGTTAGGCCAACACATATACAGGGTGTCCTACGCAGTAATTACTTGACAGAATGATGGACTGGACTATTTACTTAATGTCAATACTTGTACACTGAACTACCTCTTCCTAAGGCTTCCTACATATTTTCAGAATAGCAACATAATCAGAAATAATTTTTTCAAAGTACATAGTCATTTAAGTTACACTGTATTTGTTTTGTTTTAAGGATTGTAACAGTGCTGAATGATAAAAATGACGAACATACCGGAGTTTCTGTAGTGGATGTGGCTGGTTGTTGTAATGACTGTGGTCGAGATTCCTCTGATTGAGTCCTAACCAGTCCGCTACCATGACCTTTTACTGTATCACCATTGGTCACAGGAGGATGTTGCTGGGTCAAAGCAGCTTTTAATCTCTGAAATGCAAACACTAAATTAAAAAAATTTCTCTGCTTTCCACCCAAATCCAACTCTTAATGTACTTTTTGATTAACCAAAAAAGATATTTGTTATGGAATACATAAACACACCCAGCTTTAAAGTTAGTTTTGATTTGTCATGATTTGTTACATTCCTAAGATCACTATAAATATCAATAAGATAAACAAAAGGACCTTTGGAAAGCTTCCCTGAGCCTTTTGTTTAGTAGTACTAGAGATTCTAAAGTTTGCTGTTCCTAATCAATTTTGAAAAAGAGTAAAAAATAAAAACACTATTGAGTGTTTTTAACTAGCTTTGTTCAACTAACATAAAGCAATACAAGTTTATTATGTACAATTATTCCCCCCCTCATTCCTGTATCCTATATTCTAATTTTCTCTGGCTCTTAGATTCTTAAATCAAAATCTTTTCTTTTCCAGATACGGGCCATCTGATTTCTGCTTTTCAGGTCTGATGTCAGTGCTTACTTTGACAATAACCTGATGTTGCACTTTTTTAGGCCACTACACTGTCAGGTTAAACCTCCTCTGAGAACCTACAGTCTGATTTGCATCTCTTAGGTCTTCCCTGTGTCCGATAAGCAGATCTACTTCCAAGTCTATCTGTTCCACTGTGTTCCATTTTGCCTGTTAACTGGACTGTACCTGACCCACTGTCAAGAGTATGAAAGGTCTAGTGTTAGAATGAGGCCCTAGACATTTATGGCTACCTTTTTAAAGGATACAATTTGAATAAGCCTTATTATTCTATTGGTAAAAATGTATTGTATGTGAATATATTATCTCTCTAATTAGACAGTAAGCATTTTAAGTGCAGAGATTGCCTTATATTTTTTGCATCCTTTTTAGCAACTGGTACTTTACTGATTTATTACAGAGGTGAACAGTGAATTTATTTGGTAATAAACAGAAATTGGTTTCTTTGATGAAAATGACATATATGATTTTGGGGATAGTTTTATTATTATGATCTGTATTTTGAAATAAATAGCACAAGGTAATCATACTATAGTATCTCTGAGATGAAAACCACTCCAGGGACCTAAAAGACCTGGAACTATTGTTGCTGATAATGTTCTTTTTTTTTTTTTTAAGAGTAAGGAAGATAAATATCTTTTTTTAAAGATTTTATTTATTTATTTTTAGGGAGGGAAGGGGGAGAGAGAGAGAGAGAGAGAGAGAGAGAGAGAGAGAGAGAGAGAGAGAGAGAGAGAGAGAGAGAGAGAGAGAGAGAGAGAGAGAGAAACATCAATGTGCGGTTGCTGGGGGTTGTGGCCTGCAACCCAGGAATGTACCCTGGCTGGGAATCGAACCTGGGATACTTTGGTTCCCAGCCCGTGCTCAATCCACTGAGCTACGCCAGCCAGGGCTGCTGATAATGTTCTTATTAACTGAAATGTAGTCTTGAGCCCAAAATAAAGCTCTATCACAAAACTTGATGCAGAAATATGTACATGACCTTTTCCTAAGATCCACCACACTCAGGCACAACTTTCAGAAGAGGGAGGCTACAAACACTGGTATGAGAACCGTGTTGCAGTCTATCCAGTGCTTCCAACTGCCTGTACGTTACATGCTAAAAACAGATTCTTGGTAGCCTTTTCTCTCTTCCTTCTCTGGGTAGAGCAGAAATGGTATATTACCACGGTAAGAGAGCTTTGGAAAGAGGTCCCCAATGATTCTAGTACAATTGCTTTCATTCATGCCAACTCAGAACAATTTAGAAAGTTCTACAACTACTCAAATATTTGAAGTTTCTTAATTTTCATCCATAACTATCTTACTTTCTATATCTAATCCAGATTCCTTAAAAACTGAAGCACATATGAAAAGATCTACAAAATTTCTACTAGGCAATAGTTAAACATGGATAATTGTTAGTGGACATCTTCTCTTTACTGCTAATCATTGTAGATTCTGAGTATGACTTTAAAAACAAAGTCAGTAGTTTAAAAAAAGTTTTACTGAGTTGTAAGTTCAATACAGTAAAGTGAACTCATCTTAGTGTACAGTTCTTTGAGTGTTAACAAGCACATACAGTTGTAGCACCACCTCCTACAATCAGGATATAGTACAGTTCTATTACCCTCAAATTTCCCTCATGCTCCTGTCCTGTCTCTCTCCTCACACAACCAGCCCCTGGAAACCACTAATCTGTTTTCTGACCCTAAAAGTTCTTGCCTTTTCAGGAATACCATCTAAATGGAATTATACAGTGTATAGCCTTTTGAACCCAGCTTCTTTCCTTTAGCACAATGTACAATGAGTTTCTAATAGGACAATATCCCTGTTTTACATACTCAGAAACCAGAGATCATTTGTCCAAGGTCACACAATCATTAAGCTAGTTCAAATCCTGGATTTGTTCAAATCACACAAGGAATGATCAAGAAATAAAGTTTGAGGCTGAGAAAGAGAGGGAGAGAAACATCGATGTGTGGCTGCCTCTTGAGTGCCTTCTACTGGGGACCTGGCCAGGAACCCAGGCATGTGCCCTGACTGTGAATCAAACCAACAACCCTTTGGTTCACAGGCTGGCACTCAATCCACTGAGCCACAACAGCCAGGAATGACAGAATACTTCTTTATGAATTGCAGAGAGTTCTACAATATGTAGAGTACTAGTATCTTCACTGGTTAGTATATAGAATGTATACTGTATACATATTGTATACAGCTGAGAAGACACTTTATATTGTTCAGCATTTAACTCTGCCTCAAACTATCTGTGTGACCCTGAACAAATCATTTACTGTATTTTGGCATGTATAATGTGCTCCCATGTATTATAATGCACACCCACATTTTTGTGTGCATTATACACAGGATCATTAGGCACATCATTATACCCATGGAATGTAATCATTATACCCATGCATAATGCGCATCCTTGTTTTCCCCTTAAAAATTTAGGTAAAAATGTGTGCATTACATACAGTAAAATACGATAATCTTTGGGTTTCGGTTTCTTTATCTGCAAAACTGAGGCTGAATAGTGTTAACTTCTAGGATTTAGGTAAAGATTAAATATAATGTGCAAAAGTACCTGATTCATAAAAGGATCTCTCAAATGTCGGGTTCTTTATTTCTTCAAAAATAGCCTCTATTTTCTTTGTATGGGTGTGGGGTGGAGATGCCAAAGAATCAGGCAAGTTCCTACACTTTTGTATTTTCAAACTATACTTGGGAAAAATGTACTTAAGGGTCATCTTAATCACTAATTTAGTCTCAGACATGTTTTATTATGTAAATTCAATTCTCAAGACCACATCATACAATGCATCTTTCGGAACCCAGATAAAATTCTTGGTTCCTCCCTTGTTTTCCTTTTTTTTTTTTTTAAACAAGGAGGAACCACCACAACAGTGGCTCAAATACAGGAGGTTTGGGCACTCATAACTGATGGGATAACATGGAAGTGGGTGAATAAGTAGACAAAACAAGTAGTTGGCTACAATCAGGTAGAAATACTTAGGTTAAATGGTCAAAGAAAAATTAAAAGTAAAATGATAAGAGTTTGAAAGTATGGGTCACATAAACAGAACAAAGGAGGAGAATCTGGAGAGGTAGTCTCTGCCTAAGGGTATCTTTTAAAAACAGAGTATCAAATATCAAAATACAACGAACAGCACCCAGCCTCTACCATTAGGTTAGGGCTTTCATTTATGGATATAAAATGTACATACGTGTAAGTAGTGATTAAGATGTGAAACTTAATAAATTTTATGTTGGTAAAACATTTTTAAGTCCTTAGGTAGAAAGCATCATAGAATTGGAAAGCATTTAAAGTTTTATAGTGAAGAGCTTAACTCTTAGAATTAATGAAATACAGTAACTACACACAGGGGAGTCTGAAGTACATAAACATCACTCTCTTGAATAATCTTTAGTAGGACAAGTTACTACCTTACAGAGCACTTAAAAGCAGCATCAGTATTCATTCATTACCCTCTCCTGACTGCCCTAGGGTATACAGTACTCAGCCAGTGAAGAAGCTCTAATGTTTGCTCCATGCTGTTACATTGATTACAACAAGTCTGACTTGGAAAGTGTGCCACTGGGTACAAAATTTCTGAAAAAGATTTTCAAGGGTTAAGTAACACTGCTCTGAAATGCAGATTTTTTGAACAGCAATAAATATACATATAAACTAAAAAGTTAGAATGGGTTCAGTGAAAAAGCTGTCACTAAATGATTCATATAAAGTTTACAATATAAAAATGTCTATAATCTACCCATATATATTGTATTTGCTAGAGATATTTTAAAGAAATAATTTGTTCAAAAATTAGTAAGAAATTCTGTCCAATGACTCCTACTTCATTGAACATATTTTAAACAAGTTTTGTCCAACTAGTGCTTTTGTCTAATATTAAGTATTCTAAGTATATTAGGAATCAAAAAGGGTATCAGTCCATTGCTAAGACTAAAATTTCTCTCATTAAGTAAAAAAAGATTGAGTGCTCAATGAAACTAAATATTTAAAAGTCTATATTCTCCAACATATACAATAAAACAGACATAACTTTAATTTCAAACTGAAGGTACATACCTTGTTTGAAAGAAAATGAAAACATCTTTATTACTGTATTTCTAAGCAGACTAATGTTTTAATGGTTAGAATTAATATTTAACAATATAAAATTCAACTACTACTGAAAACTTTTTTCTTAAAAGGTAGAGACTGTTGTGCTGATCTGACATATTCACTTTAAGAGGTAAATCTAAAAATAATCTGCTATTCAGGTTCTATGTTATATATTATATCACTGAAAACAAATTTTATCATATTTGTCAGGACTTAGTAGAAACAAACTATTCCATCATAGTTCAAAGAAAAAACAATGTTCTCTAAAAAAACAATTTATGAAAAAGTCAGATCCATATTTCATATGTGCCACAAAAGCTCATCAGAGTAATAACCCTCCTTCTCCTGGGTGTTATCCTACCATCTGCTGCTCTATTACTTATCTTTATTTCGCAACTAATTAACAGCATAATCTTCTAAATTCAGCAAGTTAATTATCATTATTGTGGTCTTTGCAGCATCATCAGTCCTCATAAAGTCTTGTCTCCCCACCCCCAGAGAACATATGAAAATGAAGTAGGTTGGGAGAGAGTCTGTTTCTTTGGAGTGGGCTCATTAGGTGTTTGCTGATTAGCTTAGCATGCAGAGGCAGGTCAGGAGAATTCTGCTGAACATGAGGTTCCATGCAGGGCCCAACTAAGTTAATGTGAGTTTCTGAACATTTGCCAAGATGCCCTCTGTCAGCTCTCAGTAGAAACCCCCCGCAGAAAACCTACTGGCTACCCACTGAGTGCAAAGGTATTTCTGTTTGTCACACAACTCTTAAAGGAATGATTCTGGAGAATACCACTTAAATGCATTTTACATCTTCTTAAACAAAACTCCTAAATGATTAACATTCAGAAGATTTACTTTTTGATTACAAATATTACATAAGAAAATTGTTCTACTAGAAGAGTAACAAAGACAGCAAATATTTATGGTTTATGTGCTTAATAACAAACAAAACCTCTTAATCTAAATTTGGTGAAATACAGTGCAATTTTGCAGTGAAATAGATTCTACTGATTCCTGTGTAGTATTAGAAAGTACTAGATAATCTTGTGTCTGTGGACCCCCACCTACCTTTTTCTTGCACCACACACTTACTTTTCCAAAGCTTTATTCTAAAGTTCTTAAAATTAAACAAACAAACAAAATATCTTGCTCTTAAGAAATTTCTTGAACACAAAACAAGGATCTTATTTCAATATTTATAGGGGACACAAACACAATGCAAATGTCATGCCTTCCTGTAATCACTAGGCATCTGCATATCGGGGCAGTGCAAAAGCATTCTTTGTGCTCTCTGGATACAAACAAGTTTTTCTTCAGCTATACAGTGTGCTACTCACTTTATGTATTCTAATGCTGTCATTTCTCTTACATTATTTTTTAACCACAGGTCATTTTAGTAGAATCAGCACTGCTAAGATATGTGGCATGTCATTAACAGATTGTGACGACACAGGCCAAATAAATCCTAAAGAGATATGTAGAAAGAAACACAGAGAATGTTTTAAGTATTTTCAGAGTTGAAAACACCAAAGCAAAAGCCAACTGAAGTAGTGAAAGAAGAAATTGTAAGTTTCACTGAGGGGCTGTAGATTGGTGAACAGTCAGAAAAATTAATTATCATGTATATAATGTGAATACAGAGATGTGGGCTGGGAACCATGCATGTGGAAAGCATGGATTTGAAGTTCTATCTCTGATGGAGAAAATAATAAAGTCCCAGGATCACTTATCTGGTTATTAAAAAACCTCTGTGCACTGAGATATGAACCCCGTTTCAATTTTCTTCAGTTGGGATGATACAATTATTTCTTCATTTGGTAAGCCTCTAATTTTAGCCCCTCGAAGCTTAAAAAAGTAATCTATGACACTAACATTTTAATTCAAATTTAGAAATAAGCTGTATCTATTTGGTATTTTATGTTCTAAAAGTACCTAAAATAACAGATTATCCTTGGATTTCAAATTAAAATATTTAAGAGACTGATTTATTCCTGTGATTTTAATTGAGGAACTAAGATAATCTTATTAAGCCTCTAACTTATAAAGGAGTATTTTAAAAAACCATGCCTCATTATATCTATTAAGTTCAATTGAATTTAAAGGTTATTATGTACTTGGGAAACAGAAGAAACAGGAAATATTAGGTTTAAAATAAAATTTAAGATGTTTAATATTAATTATAGTCCTTTAAAAGGGCTACGTATATAATTAGATGTGTAAATTGGCCTTAACAACTTACGGAAGAACTAAATTTAAAACTTTAGTAAATCTAATATTATTTTAATTATAATGTGTCACACCAACACACATCATAATTAAAATGCCAAAGGTTAAATATAAAGAGAGAATCTTAAAAGCAGCAGGAAAAAAGCAGTTAATTACCTACAAGGGAGTCCCCATAAGGCTGTCAGCTGATTTCTCAAAGGAAACTTTGCAGGCTAGAAGGGACTGGCAAGAAACATTCAAAGTCATGAAAAGCAGGGATCTACACCCAAGACTGCTCTGCACAGCAAACCTATCATTCAAAATTGAAGGGCAGATAAAGAGCTTCCAGACAAGAGAAAGCTAAAGTTCATCAACATCATACCATTATTCTTTGAAATGTTAGAGGCTAAAGAAAAAGTTCAAAACTATGAGCAGTAAGATGGCAATAAACACATACCTACCAACAACTGAATCAAAAAAATTAAGCAAACAAGAACAACAGAGATGAATCATGGATATGGAGAGCATTCTGATGGTTGGCAGATGGGAGGGCAGGATTTAGGGGATTGCAAGAAGAGGTGAGGAGATTAAGAAGTACAAATTGGTAGTCACAGAAAAGCCATAGAAATGTCAAGTACAGTATAGGAAATGGAGTAGCCAAACAACTTATATGCATGACCCATGGACATGAACCAAAAGTATGGGAATTACCTGAGGGGGGGGGGTAAAAGAGGAAAACTGGGACAACTCTAACAGTATAATCAATGTAATTTTAAAAACATCTGATATTTTAAAAAAGAAGTCCCTGAAAAAATGATTCTTCTGCAAAAAAAGTCACCATAAGAAACATCAAAAAATCAAAAACAAAAAAATCACCCCAATGATGTAATATAATCCTGTCAGTACCTGTTTGAAAAAAAAATCAATAATGTTCTTCTTAAAGGTAACACTTTTTTTTGACTCTCTCGATGATCACAGGCAATATCTGGGAGAAAAATCCCTCAAAATTTAAGATCACCTCTGCTAATTTTTTGGTACCCATGAATGTCTGTTAAATAAATGACAAGTGATAGAAATAACTATTAAATGAGACTGAGACAAAATATATAAACATGAATTAAACTACAAAAAACAAACTATTTCTGGTTACTCCCTAAGGCTGACAGACTCGTTTTGTACTTCTATAAGTAAAGTATAGTTGATGGTGATGATAACAACACGTAAGCATTGAAAAGTCTTAAAGAGATACTAAATAATGTTCATTGTATGTTACTAAGACAGGGAAAACAAACTAATATTCAATAAAAATATCAAACCAACAGTGAAGTAGGAAATAATCTAGCTTTGACAACAACAACAAAAAACCCCAATTAATCACAATTCCTTTAGCATTCCAGGCAACTGATATTCTGTGACCAGTTCATGCTACTTGAATAGCATGGTAACAACTATGATTTTCACAAATAAGCCAAATGCTTATACTATATTAGAAAATGAAAACACATGACAGATATACCAAAGGTTGTATATTACTACACCATAGTATATATAATTAAAATATAAAAAGAGGAAAGCCCCCAAATATTTGGAACCCGTGTAATACTTTTTAAAAAAGTTAATCTAAGTTTCATTCTATTTTCAAAACAATACCAATTACACAGTTACAAACAGAGATAAAAGCCAGATAAGATAATTGTAATAATTATCCAGAGAATGTTATAAGGCAAATCGGTACCTAAGCTTCAAGGGCAAGTAACAAATATTTTCTTCTAAATAATGACTATTGTTATTTTCAATATTTTTTTCTGAACTTTGGAAAATAAAGTCTTGCTTCTCACTTCTGCTTCCAGTTCCACTTGTCCTATACAAACAAGGAGTGCCACGGAAATGCAGGGAGACCTGAGGTCCAAAGGCAGATCACCGATATCGCCCAGAAGCTACCCAGTTTACACAAGAACGGGAAGTGGAGGTCAGTTCATCCAAAGTCAGCTAGAGAGGCACATAAGCAAGTATCTCAGAAAGTCTAGTCATATATATATATCCTCAGGCTAGCCCCTTTTTTTCCTCAATTCTTTTGAAAAACACTATGAAGTCTTTCTTAACATTTTATTGTATCACAAAACCTTCAAATATATATCCAAGATGGAAGAATTATGTAATAAACATCTGTATGCCCACCAATGCAGTCTATCACTAACATTTTACTATATTACTTTATTGCACATCTGTTGACAAACCCATCCCTCTATCCATCATTCATAAAGCCAACTTATTTTTTGGTGCATTTTCAAGTACAGTAAATAGCAGGTATCAGTAAATATACACCTAAATATTTTATCTTTGGGGGCTGAAATATACTTAAAAACACACACACAAATCGTAAGTATACCATTCAGTGTTTCCACAAATGTGTATTTGTGTAACCAAAACCTCTATAAACATTGCTACATCCCAGAATATCCTCCCATGCTCCTTCCCAGTAAATACCACCAAACACAACCACTATTCTGAATTTTTCCACCACAGATTACTTTTACCTGCTCTACAATTTTATATAAATGGATTTATAAGAAAAAAGTAAAACAGAAAATAAGTAATGAGAAAAAAATTCTGAAATATCTTATTAGAAAAATGGCTTAAGTTGAAATCTAGTTTGATTAATAAATACATCCTGAGACTTCCAGCCAAGATGGAGGTGTAGATAGATACCCTCTGACTCCTCACACAACCAAAAGAGGAACAACAACAAATTTAAAAACAAAATAACCAGAACTGCCATAAAATTGAACTGTATGGAAGTCCGACAACCAAGGAGTTAAAGAAGAAACATCCATCCAGAACAGTAGGAGGGGCGGAGATAGGCAGGCGGGCAGAGAGGACTTTCGGCAGGGTGGCAGCTGGCAGACCTGGGCAGGCAAGTTGGCACCTAGCATACTGGGTGGTCCCACATTTGCATTCAGATTAACCAGGAGGAACAACTGAGGAGTGAGACAGACCCCTCAACCCAGGGTTCCAGCCCAGAGAAATAAAGCTTCAAAGCCTCTGGCTGAAAACACCTGTGGGGGATGAGCCTCACAGGAGAGTTCGCAGGAGAGACCCACAGGATCCTAGAACGTACACAAACTCATGTAACTGGGAATCAGCACCCGAAGGGCCCAATTTGCTTGTGGGTAGCGAGGAAGTGGCATCGTTCCCTCTGAAACCCCTCCTCCAAAAACAGTGCCACAATGCAGCAACCTGGGTTGCCCACCCTGGGGGACACCTAAGGCTCCGCCCCTTACAACATAACAGGTTACCCACAAAGGAGTGCCCATAAGGCTATCAGCTGATTTTTCAAAAGAAACCTTGCAGGCAAGAAGGGGCTGGAAAGAAGTATTCAAAGTCATGAAAGGCAAGGACCTACATCATCCAAGATTACTCTATCCAGCAAAGCTATCATTTAAAATGAAAGGGCAGATAAAGTGCTTCCCAGATAAGATCAAGTTAAAGGAGTTCACCATCACCAAGCCTTTATTATATATTATATGAAATATTAAAGATACTTATCTAAGAAAAGGACGATCAAAACAATGAACAGTAAAACAACAACAAACTCACTGAACAATAACCATTAACAACTGAACCTAAAAAAAAAAACAAACGAAAACAAAGCAAACTAAGCAAACAACTAGAACAGGAATAGAGTCACAGAAATGGAGATCACATGGAGGATTATCAGTGGGGAGAGAGAGGGGTGAGAATGGTATAGGGAATAAGAAGCATAAATGGTAGGTACAAAACAGATAGGGGGAGGTTAAGAATAGTATAGGAAATGGAGAAGCTAAAGAACTTTTATGTATGACCCATGAAGATGAACTAAGTGGGGCGATGCTGGTGGGAAGGAGAATGCAGGGTGGAGGGGAATAGAGGGGAGAAAAAATATGGGGCAACTGTAATGGCATAATCAATAAAACATATTTTAAAAAATAAATACATCCTATGCAAGACTATTAAATTATTCAAAGCTGAAAAAAACAGCCCCCCGCAAAGCAGTTTGTTTAACTTTTCAAGAGAAGCCAAAGATCTATATTTTCATGTGAAAATATTCTGTTAAAATTTACCAGCAAATGCAAAATTGTAAAAGACCAAGAGATCTGGCTTGGTGGCTCAGTTGGTTGGAACCTTGACCCGTACACCAAAAGGTGCAGGTTCAATTCCCAGTCAGGGCACATACCCAGGTTAAGGGTTCCATCCCTGGTCGGGTCACATGCTGGGTAGGGGGTGGGGGAGAGGCAACTAATCGATATTTCTTTCTTTCCCCCTTCCCGTACTATTCTAGTCATGCAGATAAAAACTTACAATAAAACTCCACAGTGGATATTTACCCACAAAAATTAAGACATATCTCTCCACAAATACACAAGAATGCTCACAGCAGATTAACTCATAATGTATAGGCAGCAGAAACAACCCAAATGTGTGACAATGCATGAATGGATAAACTATAACATATTTATACAATGAAATAATACTCAGTAATGAAGGAAATGAAATGCAGAATATAAGCATCAAAAGCATTATGCTGAATACAGTAAGACAGGCATACTGTATAAATCCATATTTTATTTGTATACTTTTTGCATTTCATTTACTTTTTCATTGTTGTTCAATTACAGTTGTCCTAATTTCTCCTCGTTGCTCTCCCCTATCCCTCCCATCCCCTGCTCCCTCAGTCAATACCCACCCTGATGTCCATTACCATGGGTCCTTTATACATGTTTCTTGACTAGACCCTTCCCCTTCTATTCCCTGTTATCCCTCTCCCCCCTCCCTTTTAGTCACTGTCAGTCTGTTCCTTATTTCCATGTCTCTGGTTCTATTTTGCTCATTTGTTTTGTTCATTAAGTTCTACTTATAGGTGAGATCATATGGTATTTGTCTTTAGCTGCCTGGCTTACTTCACTTAGCATAATACTCTCCAGTTCTATCCATGCTGTTGTGAAAGGTAGGAGCTCCTTCTTTCTTTCTGCTGAGTAGTATTCCATTGTATAAATAGACCAGAGCTTTTTTTATCCACTTATTTACTGATGGGCACTTAGGCTGTTTCCAGCACTTGGCTATTGTAACTGTTGCTGCTATGCACATAGGGATGCCCAGGTTCTTTTGAATTGGTATTTCAGGATTCTTAGGTATAATCTCAGCAGTGGGATCACTGGATCAGAAGGCAGGTCCATCTTTCTTTTTCTTTTTTTTTTTTTTTAAGGAAATTCCATACGATTTTCCACAGTGGCTGAACCAGCCTGCATTCCCACCAACAGTGCACTAGGGTTTCCTTTTCCCCACATCCTCGCCAGCACTTGTTTGTTGATTTGTTAATGATAGCCATTCTGACCAGTACGAAGTGGTATCTTGCTGTAGTTTTAATTTGCATCCCTCTGATGGCTAGTGATGTTGAGCATTCTTTCATATGTCTATGTGCCCTCTGTACATCTTCCTTGGAGAAGTGTCTGTTCAGGTCCTTTGCCCATTTTTTAATTGGATTGACTTCCTGGTGTGGAGTCATATGAGTTCTTTATACATTCTGGAGACCAAACCCTTGTCCAAGGTATCACTGGCAAATAGGTTTTCTCATACAGTTGGTTGATTCCCTTCTCATTTTGCTGATGTTTTCTTCAGGCATGCAGAAGTTTTTTTAATTTGATAGAGTCCCATTTGTTTATTCTTTCCTTTATATCCCTGGCCCTAAGAGATATGTCAGTGAAGATATTGCTGTATGGGACAGCTGACATTTTACTGCCCTATTTTCTTCTGGGACTTTTATGGTGTCATGACTTTAAGTCTTTTATCCATCTTCAGTTTATTCTGGTGTATGGTGTAAGCTGGTGGTCAAGTTTCATTTTTTTGCAAGTACCTGTCCAGATCTCCCAGCACCATTTATTGAAGAGGCTATTTTTACTCCATTTTATGCTTCTGTCCCCTTTGTCAAATATTAATTGCCTATAGAGATGGGTTTATTTCTGGGCTCTCTGTTCTGTTCCATTGATCCATGTGTCTTTTCTTTTGCCAGTACCAGACTGTTTTGATTACAGTGGCCTTGTAATATAATTTGGAGTCAGGTATTGTGATCCCTTCTACTTTGTTCTTCTTTCTCAAAATTGCTGCGGCTATTCAGGGTCATTTATAGTTCCGTATAAATTACTGAAACGTTTTTTTCTATATCTGTGAAATATGTCATTGGTATTTTGATGGGGATCACAATGAATCTATAGATTGCTTTGGGTAGTACGGACATTTTAATGATGTTAATTCTTCCAATCTACGAACACATTTGTGTCTTCCTTAATTTCTTTCTTCAGTGTTCTGGAGTTTTTTGAGTACAAGTCTTTTGCCTCCTTGGTTAAGTTTATTCCTAGGTACTTTATTTTTCTTGTTGTTATAGTAAATGGAATCTTCTTCCTAGTTTCCCTTTCTGATATCTCATTGCTGGTATACAAAAATGCCTTTGATTTCTGAATATTGACTTTGTATCCCACTGTTTTGCTAAATTCATTTATTAGGGTGAGTAGTTTTTTGGTGGAGCCTATAAGAAAACCCGATAGGGTTTTCTATGTATACTACCAAGTCATCTGCAAACAATGACAGTTTTATTTCCTCCTTTCCAATTTGGATGCCTTTTATTTTTTTCTTGTGTGATCACTGTGGCTAGAACTTCCAATACTATGCTGAAAAGAAGTGACAGAAGTGAAAGTGGACACCCTTATCTTGTTCCTGATCTTAGGGAGAAAGCTTTTAGTTTTTGCCTGCTGAGTATGATTTTGGTTGTAGGTTTCTCCTATATGGCCTTTATTAGGTTGAGGCATGCTCCCTCTACTCCCACTGAAATAACCCATGGTTCAAAGAAGAAATCATGAAGGAAATTAGAAAATGAATGATAATGAATATATACCATAAAAATTTGTGCAGAGAAAAATATAGCTTTAAATGCCTATATTAAAAATGTAAATAGATTTAAATCAATGAGCTCCACTTTAGGAAGCTAATAAAAGATAAGCAAATTGAGTAGACAAGAGAGAATATTAAAGATAGCAATAGCAATCAATAATAGTACAAATATACTACTAAGGAAAATAAAGGCAAGCTACAAACTGAGAGGAGATATCTGTAAGGTTATATATAACAAAAATTTGAATCTAGTTTATATTCATAAAAACTAAGAATTCATAGAATGAATTCATACAACATAATAACAGCATACAAATAACCCAATTTAAAAACAGGCAAAAGATAACACAAAAAAGCCTAGTCAAATTGGAAATGCAAATAAAAACTATGAGATACTGCTATATACTCCTAGAATTTCTACAAGGAAAATGATAAAAACCAAATGTTGGCATAAATGTGGGAAAAACTGGGATTCTCATGCACTGCTTGTTGGAATGTAAATCTTTGGAAAAATATCTGGCAGTTTCTCATTAAGTTAAATGTATACCTACTCTCTGACTCAGCAATTCTACTATTTGGTAGCTAGACTAAATGAAAATATATGTCTATGGAGAGTTATATAAAAATGTGCATAGTAGTTTGATTCATAGTAGCTAAGCACTAAAAGCCATTCAGGTGTCTATCCACAGGAGAATGGATAAAGAAATTGTGGTATATTCTATACATACAATGGAACACTACTTAGCAATATAAAGCAGCAAACTAGGATACATTCAACAACATGGATAAATCTAACAGACACAGGCTGAACTGGACACAGAGTATATACTGATTGTAATTATATGAAGTTCTAGAACAAATTGCTGCTGACAAATAGAAGTTAGGGAACTGATGGGAAAGGAAATAAACTTTCTGGGTAGATATTAATGTTCTATACCATAATGAGGGTGTGAAGTACATGAATGCACTTATCAAAACTGTACATTTAAAATTGGTTCATTTCAATGTATGTAAATTTTACATGAAAAATAATTGAGTCACAGTAGGGAGTAATCTGAGGTATAGACAAAATAAGAATGGTAGTTATATTTATAATAATTGAAGCTGGGTGATGGGTATGTGTGGGTTCATTCTATTATCCTGTTTACTTTGTATGTGTTTAAAATTTTGCATAATGCAAAGTTAAAATTTAATAACCTAATTTCTGAGTCTTTTTATTTAATTAAAAAAGAACAAACTTATTTATTATACCAATTAAAAAAGGCAATCATTTAACTATAACTATTTCACATTAGCAAACTTCTAACAAGAAATTTATTTGGATTATTAAATTTAAGTGGAGCAATCTGTAACTCCCTCTGCTATTTTGGGGGCTTTCAAGCAATGATTGTTTTCCATATATAAACTTGTGAACATTATAGCTTTGGTATTTTTTAATATACAAGCATACAAAATACTTCTATTATTATTAATTTAATTTCCTGGTAACAGAGAAAATTATTTAGGGAAGTGCTCAATTTAATAGTTTCTACAAATATGGCCTAATCTTGTAAGCCAAGAGTATTTCTTTAAATTGAATTTGTTCTTTTTGAATTAATTTGTAAGAAAAAAAAGCCCACTGAGTAGGTAAAATATTTTTAGATACAGTGTACAATAATATCATCTCCTTATTCACATTTCTACTCCTAGTTCTCCCTAACTGAATTTTTTTTTAATATTTTATTTATTTATTTTTAGGGAGGGAATGGAGGGAGTGGGAGAGAGAAAGAGAGAGAGAGAGATCAATGTGCGGTTGCTGGGGGTTATGGCCTGCAACCCAGGAATGTACCCTGGCTGGGAATCGAACCTGGGACACTTTGGTTCCTAGCCCGCGCTCAATCCACTGAGCTACGCCAGCCAGGGCTTGAATTTTCCATTAGTACGATATGTTTAAAGTAAAATGTATAAAAAGCATTTCCAGGGAAGCTCTTTGGCTATCAAGTGAACATTCATCGTAGTATTTCCGAAGTTTTGACCTAAAAGCACTGTCATGTGAAAAATTTCCCTCTCAGGTTTTCATGTTCTCTCACTACAATCAATAACCAGCTAATTTTTACATCCCTCAGCCACCTATTATTCATTCAGATGATATGTACGTTTTATTGTTAAGAGAAGTCATCACATGCCAATTTCAGATTGATTATTTGCACTAATGGAGGACAGCAACAAAAAATTTAAAGACTTGCAACATATAATGGTTTTATGTGTACAAATCTGTATCATTAATGTACTGCCTAGCATTGAAGTAGAGCAAATAATAGGCACCTAATAACTATTTATCTATTGATTTCCTAGTAACACATTCATTAATTGCTGTTAAGAAGAAACTGCCCCGAAGTATGTGAGGCTGTAGAGGGAGAATTACAATGATTTAAACAAGATGATGATGATGTACAGAAGAGGCACTGTATTGTACAGCATTTTGGGAAACCAGTTAGCCGCTGGCTGCCATGCAAGTTGGTTGTGGAGAGAGAGAAAAGAACCTCCATTCCCATTCTGGAATTCCATGAGGACCATGGCATAATGCAAAGGACCCTGGCTGGCATTCAACTCCCAAAGGTGAGTGGGATATTCTATTTTTTTTTGGCATATGGGCCCGGTAAGGTCTCTTCCCAAAGCTGTGTTGGAAATCCACACTCCCTATGTACAAGCTCAGCAGAAAGACAACACTGTGCTCCCTCTCACCCCACAAACCACAGAGAGCTTCTCCTCCAAGGGAGTTAGTTTACCATGGTCCTGAGGCTTAGGGTCAGGGTATTTGGCGGCTAATAAAATAGACCACACACTGAGTTAGCTCAGTGATGTTGCTGAGCACACATAATTGCAGAATGATCTCAGAAATATTCTTGGGGACAACATATGAAAAAGCATCATGAATTAACATGCATTGAAGGCCTTCTCAGGTCCTACCACCCTTTGCTTCAAAGGTTCCCAACTCAAGTGAGAAAAGGAAACAATGTTCTCCACCCAAAGCCAAGATTTGAAATTCCAGCTTTATTATCCTTCAGGGATTATCACAAAGCCTCTTACTGGATTCATTTACATGTGATATAATGTAGGGTTTACCATCATTTTAAATAAAGACACTAGAAGAAATTTAAGACATATGAAGGGGAGAGAGAATTTAAAAAACAAGCAGCAGTTATATGTCTTCTAGCAAGAAAATTAGCAGATTTATAGGATTTGGAGCTAAGACAAACCCCAGAAATCTAATTTTAATACCTTTATTTTACAGATGAGAAAAATGAGTCTCAGAAAAGTAAAAATGGGTTGGTTAAGGGTAATGAATAGCAGTTATGATTAAAATTACAATATGTTTCCTGACTCCTAATCTATAAATAGTTCATTCCTTACACAAAACCAGTTTCTCAGGGTCTGAAATACACCTCAAAAATATGATTTTCCTTTAAATTACTAATTTGTATGTTATTTCAGAATTTTGTTAATATTGTTCTACAAATGTGTATCACTGTTTAAAACTACTTACCAGCACTGACTTCAGATGATTACATCTAGTTTCAGCTGTAATATTCCTAGCCTCCACCAGGAGGACAGTTTGTTTAAAAAGCCACAGCCAAAAACCAGATAAGAATTAGAAATTTATTACACATTCATCCATTTATTTTAAAGCACCACTAACCAGTCACCATGCTAGTGGAAGCTCTCCTTTTCCAATTTTTCTAGTTCTTCTAATAGTGTAATATAGTCCATAATTTTATAAGATGTGATCTAAATTGTGCACTTGAGTGGGCTTTAATGAAACAAACAAACAAACAAACGAAAAACTATTTCAAAACAGGCTCAAGAAATGGACAGAACAAGTAAAATCTTATTTACCATTTTTGCTTCTGACTGTACTGGTTGAGGAGATGAAGGACCTGGAATCCCTGGAACACTAGGCACCATGGTGACGGGTCGAACGAGCTATGCAAAAGATATTAAACAATAACTGCTAGAGGATACATTCAAAATGAGGTTTGTACTTTATTTTCACAATTGCTGCTATAATTTGAGACTTCAAATCAGGAAACTGTTTCTGTCCCAAACCCTTATCAATCTTATACCCTGATTTATCCTTCAAAAGTTGTCAATTTCTAAGACACTTGCTTCCCTTATCTTCAATTTTCACAATTTTTAAAAATGGTTTCTTCTTACAGAAACTCACAGTATTCAAAGTGACTGATGCACAGCTTCTCACGTATCTGTCACACTTCCATTCTGAGTGTGTAAGAAAATGTTAAGTCTTGTGGCAACTAGGCATAAAAAATAATTTCATCCATGAATTACGCTTTTCTAAAATATGTTAGATTTCTAAAAAATATAAAAATAGTTTGCTATATTACCATACTGCATAATGACAAAAAAAGCCCTGATTACCTCTAATAATTTCTCTAACAACCTGAAACAGATTTTTCCATTTTGTTTTTTCCTTTTTTTAAACCTAGTATCAACACCGAGTGATAAGCTATTGTGTAATAAAGTATGTCTTTTTCATTTCAGTTTCTTTCATCACCGTTACATTTCACAGTATACCCATAAACCTCAAATACAGGGCAAAAATGTTTCTTTTTCAAGAATATCCTCAGAAAAGAGGAAGTCGTCACCTTTTATTTAGTCCTTATAAAGTTTCTCAAATAATTCATCTTAAACAGCACAGTTCTGTTTAAAGGTCACATGATCTTGAAATTATTTCAATCAATGCTAATTCTGGGTACTTAGAAAGGTCACTTGGAAGAGTTAATAAAAATAAGTATTTAACATTAATTTTAATACTATGCTTGGTATAATCTTACAAAAAGTGCTGGATGTTACTATAAGCAAGCTTTTCAAAATGATTTTTAAAAGCGATACAATAGCCCTGGCTGGTGTGGCTCAGTTAGGTGCCTTCCCCACATGCCAGTAGATTCCCGGTCGGGGCACACACCAGGGTTACAGCTCTAACTCTGGCTGGGGGCATGGCAGAGGCAACCAATCAATGCTTCTCTTGAAAATTCATGTTTATCTCTCTCTCTTTTCTCCCTCTCACCCTCTTCCTAAAAATAAATAAATAAAATATTTTTAATTTTTTTAAAAGCTACACAATGAATGATTATAATGTACTACAGAGAAATATCTATCTACAAAGTAAAAGAAGAAACTATCTTTTTGTTTTATGAATTAGTATTAGGGCTTGGGGTAAGACTTCCAGAAAGGGAGTAACAGATTCAAAAAGTATTATATTGAAATTCCGTAAGTAAAAATGAAAATAATGTATCTTAGAAGAGTATGCCATGTCTTAAAAGGTGGTTCTAATGATGACTTTAATGTTGAAGACACATTTTGAGAATTTGAATAAAATTGTTTTATGAAATGTGAAGACAGGAAAAAAGCATTATTTCTAACTTACATTATTCCAAATAATGTGTTTTAAATATTCACCAAATTATTAAATATTATAATTAGATATTTAACTTATTACCTATGTCTTTTAACATTTATATAATTAACATGCCCCTCAAACAAGTTTTAAAAAAAATTCTCATTAGGAAAGTGGGGGACTAACTATTGTTTTAGATTGATTAAGATGCTCATAGGCTTGAATAGCAAAATAATTCTATAAACCCAGCTTGAGCATAAAATTCTGAGTGTTTTTATAAACAATTTCTACACTATTTGAAATACCATGGAGTTATCTGACAAGTGTTCTAGCATAAATATCCCCTTAAAGAATAAAAATCTGTGTTACTATTTGAATTCTACAAATCCAATCGAATTGAAATGAGTTGACTAGGAATAACATTCTTCATTCTAAGTTTTGCTATAACAAAAAATTTAAATAGTCTAAATCTCGAACTCACTGGGACTGCAGCTGGAACATGCACATTAGAACTTGTAATTGATGCAGGAATAGCAACAGGCATAGTTTGTCCATTGGGAAGATGTAACAGAAGAGGAAATGGACCTGGTACAGGACTAATAAAAACAAGGAAGGGAAATTAAAGAAAAGAAATTTGTACCAATCATCTCTATTACTCCTATTACTGTAGCATTTAAAAATAAATTTTCTAACCAATGAAAAGCAAATCACAAAATTTAATCACTTTTAATTGTATCTTAAATTCATAATATATGTGGCAGTGTGAATAAAAACAAAACAAAACAAAAGAAAACAGGAAAAAAACAGAAACAGTTATGGATTTATTTAGGACACTCTCCAATATATTAATGAGAAAAATTCTTATTAGAAAGCTCTGAATAACTACCAGTCTAAAAGAAATACCATCTAAGTTTTAGATATTTATTTTCCAATTTTATATCTATCAGGTCTGTCTGGAAAAAGTCCAGCCATTGTTAATATAACTAGAATGGTTTATGTGACATTGATGTAACCTGGCAGCCAAAGAGCGTGGACTGGAATGTGCATGCGTGAACAAGGAAGACTTCACTGTACTAGTCAGTGGGGGCAGTAGACGCTGCTGAGTGAGCATGTGTACTGTGTGGACGAGGCAATCAAAATGAGTTAAGTAGAGCAATGAATCTGCACCAAATTTTGCATTAAGCTACTTGGATAATACAGAAGCTGCAGCTATGGACAACTGGTGACTGGCAGCTTCACCATGACAATGCACCTACTCATGTATCATGTCTCATGGAGAGATTTTTTGTGAAATATCAAATCACCCAAGTGACTCAGCCCCTCTACAGCCCAGATCTGGTGCCCTGCAACTTCTGGCTTTGCCCAAAACTAAAATCACCTTTGAAAGGGAAGAGCTTTCAGACTGTCAATGAGGTCCAATAAAATGTGACAGGGCAGCTGATGGTGATTGGGAGAACTGTGTGAGGTCCTAAGGTGCCTATTTTGAAGGGAACTGAGGCATCATTGTCCTAGGTACAATGTTTCTTGTACCTTCTTCGATGTCTCTATTTTTCATACATATTACACAGCTGGATAGTTTCTGGACAGACCCTGTATACACACACACACACACACACACACACCCTTGTATATTTAAAGAAGACTACCCAAGTACTTTTTCCCAAAACCAAAGCATGCAGAATACGATCCTTCCCACCTGTCTCTCCTTCTCTCATATACACACCCCTGATTTTAATGATGTCACAATTTTAATGATAATGTGACAACAAAAACTTAACAGTTCAAATAGGTCAATAAATGGCCCAAATCACTTACACAATTGGCCTGTTGGAGGATGGTGCCTGGGTGATTACAGTACTTGAAGTTGGTGAAGGTACTGCCTGCTGAATAATTACACTTGAGTCAGAACTTGTAAGCAGCACGTTGGGAACCTGTAATGATGGTGGACGAACAATAGCTGATGTTGGCTGTGCAGTTTGTGCCAATGGTACTTCCTATTTAATAATGATAGAAGAGAGTAGAATTGAAAAATGCAAGTCAATTCATGTACCTTAATGAATAGAATATAACACACTTCGAAAGCATCCACAGGATAGTACTTAATATCCCCCAAAGTAAATTAATGTGTAAAGTTAATTAAAAGAAAATTTTAGAGACAGCTCTAAAGTTTCAAATGCTATGTTCATATCTTAATTTAAAAAACATCTGAGTGGTTTTTTCAGTACAACTTGTTTTCCCATCAATCCAGAAATAAGTTATTAGGCTCAGCAACTTGTCTATGATACCATAAGAATTTTAGTAAAAAATAAAAATAACAGCCATTCTCATGGAATCATAGAACTTAAAATCCAGAAGGGACTGCTTAGTTCTGCTGCATCATTATATGATAAACACGAGGAAAGAGGTGTAGGGAGGTCATGTTATAGCTGATACAAATTCAGTAATACAAATACTTAAAAAAATTTTTTAAGGTGCCCTGGCTGTTGTGGCTCAATTGGTTGGAGCACTGTCTTGTAAACCAAAAGGTTGCAAGTTCAGTCCCAGGTCAGGCACATACAAGAGGCAACCAATCAATGTTTCTCTCTAACATCGATGTTTCCCTCCCTCTCTCCTTCTCCCTCCCTTCTTGTAACTCTAAAGTTAGTAAGCATGTCCTCTGGAAAGGACAAAAAAGAAAAATTAAAGCAATGCAAATGTTGCTTTAGGTAGGTACCCCTCCATTATCAATAACTTCTCAGTATCAAGAGGCCAAAAATAGTGGATATCTTAAATATAAAATACATAATTATAGAATTATAAAAATAGTTAATGGCATGAGAACTTTCCAAATTAAAGGAAAACATAGAATTTATGACTTGGTCGGGACCTTATAGATGGTCTTTTCCCTGGTTTTACACATTAGGATACAGATTAAGGGCCTTATCAGAACTCCTTAACTAGGCAGTATAAAATTGGGTCTACTGTGTACTTTGAATTGGCTTTTATGCTGCCACTTATTACCAAAATCTTATTACGCTACACAGAAAGATAAACTATTACTACTGGAGCTTCATCTACTCCACAGTCTGAGAATGTATAACATGCTCTCAAGAACTAGTGATAAAGGACAGACAATAAACAAATAAAACAAAATTACAGATTGAAATGTGCTATACAGTAGAAATACAACATAATAGATAATGAAAAACTGAAGGAAGGTTGGAGTTGGTTACTTTAGATAGTATAATGAAGATAGACTTTGAAAAAAAAAATAGTATTTGAACTGATACTGAAAGGATAAGGAGAACATTCTAGGGAGAAGGAATCAATACTATGAGTAATGATGTCTTTGAGCCAAGAAAGAACTTGCAATATTTGATAAATACACCAGAGAGTGGCACGAGGTGAGGTTAGATGGGTAGACAAACCAAGATCAATGAAGACTTATGGAAGAAGTGTGAGTTATCTTAAATGCAATGAAAAACCAAAGGATTTCAAGCAGGGAAGTGACAATTTATTATGGTGGCTTGCACTAAAGTGGTGACACTGAAGATGGGAGAGGATAAATTGATGTATTCAGGAAGTAGGTCTGGTAAGATCTACTGTTGGTTTCAGTGTGAAGGAAAAGAAGAAATTAAGGGTTCTTGGCTTGAGCAATTAGATGGATTGAAAGAAAATATACTGAGATAGGAAAAACTGTGGAAAGAATCAAGGGCTCTGATTGAGACATAGGAATTTTAAGATGAGAGACGAGGTGGTTCAAAGTTACCAGGCCATTCAAGATCTAGGAATGAGGCCCTAAACCACCTACTAAAGGCCTTGTACTAAGATAGTATCATCATTATTTTAGTTGCTGCTACCCAAGATCCATTGCTAAGGATGAGTAATGCTGTTAACCCTTTAAGCACCTAAATAACCTTTGTTAAATTTCTCACTGTAAACATTCTTAATTAAGCTGTCACTGTATAAAAGTTGTTAAGAATAGCAAAGCCCAGAAAAATTAACTTTTTGAATTTATATATCCTTTTAAAAATAAGCTTTATCTAAAATGACTACTCTCCCTTATATTTTGTGTAATAAAGAGCTAATTATCTATAAAGATAGAATTTTCTTTCCCTGACATTTCTATGAGGAGTTAAAGGCTTTCACATATAAAACTGTTACAACCTGACACTAAGTTATGTACAATTTATGACCTTAACATTTATGTAGGTCAAATATTAATCTTCACTTAAGGTACTAATTTTTCCACTTAGTTTATGTTTTCACCATAAAGACCAATGTCTAACCTTTTCATCACTGGTGGTAGACTCTGGGTGAGGTAAAGGGCTATCTTGGTGAGTTGTTTCCACAACAGATGGCTCCTCAATTTTGCTTCTTATGATGGGTGTTGCAAGAGGGGATAAATCTAGAGGCATCTAAGATAAACGTAAACATTAAAAACAAGTTAGAAGTTAAAAAATAGCCAATTAGTTTATCTGAAATAAGAAAGAAGGAGTGTAAACTATAATTGTTTTTCTGCCAGAAGTACTCTTTAATACCATGGTTAACAACATACTTTTTTAATGTCGTCTTCTGAGGCTTTCTTGAATTCATTCTCAAATGGACTTGCCAATTCATTAAACAAACCCACTTCTTCACAGTTTTTCAAGAATCTTGTTGGTGTTGGGGTCTGATCTGAAATAAATGTCAAGCAGCAATCACATAGATTTAAATATCATAAAGAACCCTAAAATATATGTAGTAAATTAACAAATTAGCAGGACTGGTTCAGTCAGCTGTTAATTCTCTCTTTGGAAAGTCCTCTTCCTTTAAAGCAAACAAAATTTGGTTAAGTACCTGTTGCAGTTCAAGATATTTCATCCAGTTTATGAACCATGAAAGAAGTCCTTCTTGTTCCTTAGTCCATACCTTCTGAGTACAGTGACATAAACATCCTCTACTCAGAGAACAATTATTGTCATTATTCAACAGTTTTTAATAATTTACATTAAAATTATGTTTAAAATACATGCAATCTGGGGAAAACTAAGACAAGAGCATGTATGTTCACTCAAATGTGGCCCTTCCACTAGTGCTGATAATCTATTATGGAAGCATGCTTAAATAAAACAATCTTTAGCAGGTAAATCAAATACACAAGATAAAAAAGGTTTAAAATTAGGCCCCTAAAACAAAAACAAACTAAAACAAAATCCCTGATTACTACCTACTGAAGCTAACTTTCTATTTTAATGCATTTTTCAAGCTTGTATGAGGAGCTAGCTATGTAAGAGTTCCATATCTATGGAATGTTCTAGCTTAATTTTTGAGCAGCAGAGGAGTAAGTCAACTTTACATTCTCCAAACTTGAAATATTTTCACTATATTTGAATACTGAATTCACCTATGTACATGTGTTGGTTATAGACCAAATGACTGTTATGGTCCATGTGCATAAAAATAGTAAATTTACAAATTTTGTCTGTTAAAAGTCTTATTATTTTCAAGGCTATTCATGTTGATCAGAGTTGGCAGCACATTCAAATTTTATATTTTAGGGCATCAATATTATAGGTTATATAATGAATCTAGCTTAAACCAAATAAATGTATAAGGATGATTTTCATTTAAGGTAAAATACTCATAAAATCTTTTGTAAAATATATTTGTTAATTATTGTCCCCAAAATGGGCATTACTTACTGATTTGTTTTTGCCTCCACACATATACTAATACCATATCAGAGGACTAATATGTTTATTACACATGTAGTTTAGCACTAAAATGACTACTTGTCACACATTACACATAAAGTAGGCCTATCTCAGATACTATTAGTATTAACAGAGTTACTAGAGACTCTATTGTGTTATCCTTTTTCCTATTAGTCTGCAACTTACATATCACCTACCCACCAAAAGATTTCCAATATTGTATTACACAAGGGCCCATCGTACATGTATCAGCTTAGGTCTATTGTGACTGACTTAGTAAACTGAACATAATTGAGTTTTCTGTTCACACTTAAAAGATTTACCTATCTAGGGCCAACAAAAGGCTCCTTCCTAATGTGTGTTAAAGGGAGAGAAAAGTCTTAAAAATAAAACACATATGCATAAATCACTTTTATCAGTGATTACTGGAGAGGTCAGGCTTGAGAAAGTCAACACAGGCACAATTGTTTAAACATGCAGATGGCTTATGACTGATGCTCATCAAATATATAGTACACACATCATGCATTCTATATATATAGTAATGCTAAACTACTCATCTTGACATATATTAGTAAAAAATATGGTTAAGTGCTGTGTTTGAATGTGTTCTATTTTCTACTGTATTACATGCAAACAGGAAAGTAATTCTAGAAAGCAATCTCAAACACTTTTGAATTAAAAAGTTACAAAGACAGACAGTGCCCTAAGGCAGTCAGTTTCAGAGAAGCAAAGACTTCCATGCCTGGGAGAGTGACTGTTCCAGGTTATTGTTATACCGCTTATTTGACTGTTTTCAGTTCTGGCTCATATCTGAGGCACAACACTCTAAAGATGCACACCTTACTCTATTCTGTTTCCTTTTACTTAATGGAACTG
This sequence comes from Phyllostomus hastatus, assembly GCF_019186645.2. Classification (NCBI taxonomy): domain Eukaryota; kingdom Metazoa; phylum Chordata; class Mammalia; order Chiroptera; family Phyllostomidae; genus Phyllostomus; species Phyllostomus hastatus. The sequence continues at coordinate 16,324,417 of NW_025333498.1, read as the reverse complement.
AAGATAGGTTGAGCATTCCCCTAAATTTTTCATAAATAAATACTTTTAATAAATCACCAACTTTTTGTTATATCCAATTTTTTCATTACAAAAATTTTGATGCTAAAAGTATTGGAAGAACGATGTGATATTTGCCTCACTATCTCTAAAGATTGCATATGAAAATTTGATCTCTACATTTGGGTAATTTTTTTAAAGTGTTAATCATTCTCAGTACTCAGGTATAAATACAGACTTACAAAGAGTGTAAAAACCTAAGCTTTATAAGAGGAAAGAATTTAGTGTTATTTTGAATACTTATGTAAATCTGTGGTTATGACACTAAAAGTCTGAAATTTATATAAAAATACTAAATTTCATATAGATTTTTCTTACCACAATAATTATAAAATATGTAAAATTCATTGAAATTAAACATATTGTGTGTGTACATATAAACAGGTATGTGCTTATATATATTCAAATAACAAAAGAGGGGCAACTAACAGCATGGAGGACAAGAAACAAATTTGTACGTTGGGTTTCTCTCTTCACATATTGTGAAAGATTGTATCTGCTTAGGTGATCTTGTATGTTCATGGAATCAACATACAAAAACACTGACTGAATTTAGGAGAGCACTTTACTAACACAGATGTTTAGTACAAAAGAAATAGAAACAAAATCCTAGTGAACAAATTGGATAAGTGCTCTTTCTCCAACAGGAGAAGCGTGATCATTTTCTATCTTCACACAGCACCACAGGCCAGGTGTGAACAGCTAAAAGAAACAATGACCAAACATCACATTAGTTCAATTATCTATTAAATGTAAACTTTGGAGATGGTATAAATGCTCCCAGGTTTCTAATTAACTTCCATAAAATTGACATTGAAATCTACATTTCAAAACCATACAAAAAAGTGAAATGAATGGTCAGAAGGAAACATGGAGATGTAATGGGTAAAATACATGTTGCCAACATTTACTGTAAATGAAGTCATTGGAATATCACCAGACTATATTATTTACATAGAATACACAAAAATTGTGCACATTCCAGGTGAAATATGTATATAAGCTATTAATAAAAGCATATACTAACCAGCCACAATGACACTGTCATTACGTGCTGGACCAAATTTCAGTGTCATCTCATGTTTATGTTTATGGACAGCCAAATGATCCTCGTTGGTAAAACGCTGTGGCAAAAAGTTTTAAAATATAGTTAAGATTTTCAATTTGATCAAATAGGTAAAATAAGGAAATTCATTTCCACAACATGTAAAACCACCATTAACAATGAAATAGCAGTTTGTTAACTATAAGAGAATCTACTGTTAGTATAGATAAACATACTAGATTTCAAATTATCACAGAGAAACCTATTACCCAAGAATAACCAATGCTGATATATTACTAGGACACATAGCTCCTTTGAGAAACAAAACCTGAGGCAAAGAAACTTTATATAAATTTTATTGGACACTAAAAACAGACCTCTATAATTTTTGCCATGTCATAGTAGAAATATATGCTCCGTAGTGTAAAGACTTTGGAAAGAAGTACTGTATTTACATAGACTTCTAGTTACTTACCACTTTTAAAATGAGAATTTTTTAATATTACTCTTGGATGAATTAAGAAGTAAATCAGGTTCTTTATGTTACCAATATGTAAAAAGAATGCCTCTGTCATAATCAGTAAAGAAACAGTAGCCAATGCAATAATTTTAAAATAAAATTTTAACTTAAAATACTGATTTTTTTCATTTTTTTTCTACCACAGTTCTTACATTAAAAATGAAACAAAATTACCTTTAAAGCTACAATTAACTTGGATAGGTCCTGCATGCAAAAGGTAATATTTGTGCTTACAATATAATAAATGCATAATTTTAATATCACCTGAATGTCTGGACAACAATGTTTATGAAGATACCCTTTACTAAGCAACATTTATAACTGCAAATTGTGAGCACTTACTCTCTGTTATTTCAGAGCAATAATTGTAAAATGCCAAATTAAGAGATCTAAACTCACTCTCTAGACAACATCCTTATAAATAAGGATGTTAAAATTACACATACTTGACCTTAGTTCCCCCAAACCATCATAATGGATTCCTTCCTTGTGGTCCAGTCCCTACTTCCTCCTACCCAATTTACTGTTTCCTTTCATGGAACCAGTAATAGTAGCTATAGGGTAACATTAAAACAGTATAAAAGAATGAAACTTTTTTTTCCATTATGCTTTTTATTCTAAAATTTTCTAATTCTAAAAGTATGATACTAAGTACCCACATTATCCTTACAAGCCAACCAGATCTTCAATCTGTAGAAGTCAATCCCTCTCATTTATACCCATTATGCTCTGCACAATGCCTTGGTTACAGTACCTATCAATATTGTATTAACAATTTTGTACATCTGTCCTTTTAAGTAGGCTGAGCTCCTATTGTTTGAGGTCCTCCAAAATTAACATATAATAAGTAGTCAATAAAAATTCAAAGAATGAGCTCCTTTACAATAAAACAGTGTATCACCATCCATTTTTGTTATACTCTTACATATTGGTCTGTGCCATTTTTATTTTATGTTTCATTGATCCCTAAAACAATGGAAGAGTATAATTTGCAGAAAACTTATGTTAATAAAATTCAGAAATTTAAGTGTCAAGCAAAATTTGATACATGTGTACATGTGTATGAGGTACTTATTCTAAAAATGATCACTGCTAACCTATAAAAATATGATTAAAAAAAAAACAAAAAGACCCAATAAAACAGTTGAACCTTTAAGCCCAGCCTAAAGAAGAAACAAAAAACCCACCAAAACTAGAGACTGTTCAGTAATGTGAATTAAGCTTTCATTTAATTTGGCCATATTTTGCTATCATGGTACATGTTGTTGCCACTAAGTCTGTAGGTTACTGTACACACTAATGGAAAAATGTCTATTATTATGAGACACTCTGTCAGAATCTTCCGTGGTCCTATTGAAGGTGAGTGTTTAGATGCAACAGTATCTCTATCGCTTGATTTACTCATCCACTCACTCTTCAAACATTTACTAAGCACCAACTAAAGGCACTGAAACAACAACCCAGTTCTTCCCCACCCAAGTGCTATTTTCCTATGCTTTATCATTATAAAAATCCTTCCCAAATTTACAGAAATAAGTAGTCATTCTTTGACAGACTTCTGAGTAACAAAGCTCTTGGAGAATGCACATATCTATAGAGTTTATTACTGGCATTATTTCACTGCTTTTAACCTTTGCATTACAGTTGTAAATGTGTGTATCTTACATTCTTCATTAAATGAATCTTAAAGCACAATTCACTTTATGTTACAAATAGCCTAACAATGTGGCTTCTCCACAGAGAATCATTAAACATTTGTGAGTGAATGTATTTGGCAGAGGTCCTAGATTTTACAATGGCAAAGTCAGCATAATTAATAGATGAGGACTTGGAAAATTATCTCCCAGGAATTTTATGCTACTAGTATCTTCTGCTTGGATTGACTTGACCACAAATATTCAAATCAAAGAGCAACAACATGAAGAATAAATAACATTATGTTTTGTACAAAACATGTGAAAATGGCAGCAAGATTGATCCTAGGTGAAAAGGAGTAGCTAAAAAGACCCTAAAAAACATTTAGGGTCATATTAATATTAAAATGGGAAATGCAAGAAATATGCAAGATCTCCAGATCAAATTGATCTAAATGCTATTAATAAAGGAAATATTGATGGTATTAAAGGAAACTGGTGATATAATTTATATACATGGATAAAATACACTGAAATTGGCACTTGATACAGGTGAGTTTAACCTTGATTGTCATGTAAGAAAATTTACTTGCCTTTAACAAGAAAGTTAAAGACAGTGGCAAAAGGCAACCTTATCAAAAGGCTGTCATCAAGAAAAGATATATACTGGAGTGGGCAAACGTAGGCTTACAGTTTTGAGTATGTGAAAGTTTATTCTTGTATTATTTATTAATTATTATACTATTTGCATTACAACTGCAAGCCTAGTTTTGCAAAATCTATTTGAATTGCTGTCCCAGCCAAATTAAAAAGTTTATTCTAAAAATAAGTTTTGAAGAAAATCATAGTGATACTGCTAGTAAGAACATATTGAGAGCACAAATCCAATGTGAAATGTGCCAAGTATTGTGTTAACAAGACTTCAAGCGTATAGCTGAATAAACAATGGGAAAGGCAGTCAAGAAAGGTGGAACAAGATAATCATCTCTCTTAAAAGGTTAAAAAGAGGAAGGGTAACCTACAAGTTGGAGGGATATAAATCAGATGCCTCTATAATAGATTGATAATAAGCTCTGATAGCTGAGAAATCTGTAATTCCAAGGTTTGAACACACTAGCACTACCTAAGAAATTAGTCATTCTGCATTTAATTCATATACTGGATATAGATTTTAATTCCTGTTTAACAGGTAAACAGGTTCAAATGAGTTATAAAGCCATCAGGACAATACCACTTGAAGGATCTAGCCAACATCAGGAAGTTACTGATTAACACACACCAACACACACACACACACACCCCTCCACTGAAACTTTAAATAAAATGAATCTTCAATTCCTTCATAAAACAGTTTATAATAAATATATAAACATTCTACCAAAAGAAGTTTTTTTTTAAAAGATTTTATTTACTTTTAGAGAGAGAGAGAGGGAAGGAGAAAGAGAGGGAGAGAAACAGCAATGTGTGAGGGATACATCAATTGGTTGCCTCTCTCATGCCCCCAACGGGGGACCAGGCCCACAACCCAGGCGTGTGTCTCAACTGGAACTGAACCAGCAACCCTTGGGCTCGCAGGCTGGCACTCAATCCACTGAGCCACATGGGCCACATCAGCCAGGGCAAAAAATTATTTCCAATGAAAATGTCACCAAAAGCAAAATTATTATCACTAAAATAGAGGACTTCCAATATTCCATAAATCTTTCACTAAATTATCTCACTTTGGACAAATTCAGTGGAACACCACTTTAAAACAAATGAAATTAACAGAATTTTTTCTGTGAAATACCTAGTAGTGACTGAAGCATTCTAAAAAAAGATTTAACAGCAATAGTAAACAGTTAAAATGCTTTCATTGATTTCTACAGGTCTCTTTCTCCGAAATGATTTTATCAACAAAATATATTTAAATTTAAAAATCTATTTGAGGCTCTGGTCAGGTAGCTCAGCTGGCTGGAGCACCACCCTGATACACCAAGCTTCTGGGTTCGATCCCCAATCAGGGCATGTACAAGAATCAACTAATGAATGCATAAATAAGTGGAACAACAAACCAATATTTCTCTCTAAAATCAATTAAAAGGAGAAAAATCTATTTGAAAATTTAAATTTAAGTCTATTAAGTGTGTTAAAGCTAAAATTCAAACGTGGAATCAAGTCATTATTTACTTATGACCAAAAATAATTTGTACTACCATCACTTCTAAAATCAACTCTTATTAGAAGTTTTGATTTCCTAGGAAATACTACTTGAACCCAAAGAGAGACTATTCGATTTCCATTCACAGCTAGATTTAACAAATAGATTTAACGAATAGATAATGTCAGTAATCTGACATTAGCCAGATTACTGTTTTGATCAGTAACAGTTAAGATATTATTACAACATTGAGATTATTTTAAATCCCTTAGGGAAAAAATATAGCCACCCCCCAAAGTAATAATACCCAAAACTGGAGTGTTCATGATAAAACCAGTGCTTAAATAAACTATTAGAATAAAAAGTTGGTTTAGCTTTTAAAACAATATGGCAAAATGTATGAAGAACCTCAAAATTGTGTATACATTTTGACTAAGTAATTCTGTTTTTAAAATTGTATTTTGAGAAATTAGAGATGCATATAAAAGGTTATGTAGGATATTTACCACACTGTTGCTTATAACACTAGAATTATAAAATTACATATAAATTATAACATGCTATATTCTATATACTCATAATTTGTATATCACATTATATAATAAAATTAATTATAAAAATTTTATAAATTACAAATTATCAAATTCCACAATAAAGAAATGGGCAAATCAATTATGGGACAGGCTCTGGCAACAGAACAGGACACATCGACTTTTAATGAACACAAATAGGACCAGGTGTTAAATTTTTAAAAAATATATTTTATTGATTATGCTATTACAGTTGTCCCATTTCCCCCCTTCTCTCCCCTCCAGCCTGTACCCCCTCTCCCACCCACGTTCTCCCCCTTTAGTTCATGTCCATGTGTCATACTTATGAGTTCTTTAGCTTCTACATTTCCTGTACTATTCTTGCCCTCCCCCTATCTATTTTCGAACTACATTCTATGCTACTTATTCTCTATACCTTTTCCCTCTCTCTCCTCCTCCCACCCCCGTGCTGCTAGCCCTCCATTTCTGTGGTTCTGTTCCTGCTCTAGTTGTTTACTTAGTTTCTTTTGGTTTTGCTTTACGTGTGGTTGTTAATAATTGTGAGTTTGCTGTCCTTTTACTATACATGTCTTTTCTTTATCTTTTCTTAGATAAGTCCCTTTAGCATTTCATAAAATAAGGGCTTGGTGATGATGAACTCCTTTAACTTGACCTTATCTGAGAAAGCACTTTATCTGCCCTTCCATTCTAAATGAAAGCTTTGCTGGATAGAGCAATCTGGGATGTAGGTCCTTGTCTTTCATGACTTGGAATATTTCTTTCCAGCCCCTTCTTTGCCTGTAAGGTCTCTTTGGAGAAATCAGCTGACAGTCTGATGGGAACTCCTTTGTAGGTTACTGTCCCCCTTATCTCTTGCTGCTTCTAGGATTCTCTCCTTCATTTTTACCTTGGCTAATGTAATTATGATGTGCCTTGGTGTGTTTCTTCTTGGGTCCAACTTCTTTGGGGCTCTCTGAGCTTCTTGGATTTCTTGGAAGACTGTTCCCTTTACCAGAATGGGGAAGTTCTCCTTTATTATTTGTTCAAATACATGCTCAATTTGTTGCTTTTCCCCTTCCCATTCTGGTACGCCTATAATTTGGATGCTGGAATGTTTAAAGGTGTCCTGGATGCTCTTAAGCTTTTCCTCAATTTTTTGAATTCTTATTTCATCATGCTTTCCTGCTTGGTTGATTCTATCTTCCTTCTGGTCTACCATATTGTTTTGAGACTCAGATTCCTTCCTTTCACTATTGGCTCTCCTCCGCGTATCTTCCTTCATCTCTTTTATGGTAACCTGCATCCTTTCATCTAAATTGCGCCCAAAATCAACCAATTCCGTGAGCTTTCTGATCACCAGTGTTTTGAACTGTGCATCTGATAGATTGGCTATTTCTTGGTCGCTCAAAAGGATGAGTCCTGGGGGACTGATCTGTTATGTTGGAAACATGTCTTATGCCTTTCCCTGTCTCTCCTTTTTTTTTTCCCGGTCTGGTCACTCTTGTTACGGTGGGGGGGCGGAGCCTTAGGTGTTCACCTGGGCTGGGCCCCCCAGTCGCTAGATTGTGACGTTATATGTGGGGGCGGGAGCGGGGACGGGAGGGAACAATGGCGGTAGTTCCGTTCTCCTGGGCTCAGACCCTTCTCTGGGATCCTGGGTAGCGAGCTCTGCCCTGGTCCGCAATCGCTGCCCCACTGGTTCCCCCAGCCGCAGCTTGCGTACTCAGGGATCACCGCTGCGTTCTTGCGCCCCGGATGGCTGTCTCCTACCAGTCTGGATATACGGGTCTACTTCAACTTCTTGGCTGTCCAACTTCCATTCAGATAAATCCTGTCAGTTCTGAGTGTTATTCTGTCTGTAAATTATTGTTCTAATCTTGGTTGTGCGAGGAGGTACGGTGCATCCACCTATTCCTCCATCTTGCCGGAAGTCCCGGACCATGTGTTAAATTAACAAAAAATGCTTATGATACATATAATGTAATCTACATACAAATAGAACACAAAACTATGTAAATGCAGTACAGTCCCAAGTTTGTTTTAAAAATAAAAGAGAGAAGGACTCATAAAATGCTCCAAATGTTAATGGAGTCCTCTCTGGATTTTGTTTTGCCCTGTTTAAGCTGTCAACATTTTCTGTGATACTTATGTTATTAAGAGGAAATAAAAACTTTATGTTAACTGAAAGATAACAAATAACAAGGTGTATTCAAATACACCTTGGAGTCTGAACATTCTATTTACAGACAGAACACAAGAGTGGGCTTGGGTCCAATTTATTTCCAATACTTGCTGGTTCTGTGACTCGAGAGATTCTTAAATGTTTACATTAAATTGGTCACCTGTAAAATAAGGCCAGTAGCACCCTCGTCATAGGGTACTGCAATTATTAAATGACATAATCCACATACACTTCTTTGCAAAGTCACTAAGTCAAAAAAGGTTATCACTGTTTTTATCATTATAACTATTATATGAACCTTTAAATTCTCAAATACTTTTTGAAACAAGTTGAGGCACAGATAAATAATAGACATGGTATACACTTAATATTTGAAAGCTCTATTCTGTGGTTGATAAGTAACTTTGTGTGTGTTCCTTGGGTAGAATTTTTGTTACTATTACCAAATAAACATATATTTTTTTGTTTTGGGGAGCATTCATTGAGCACCTATTATGTGCTGCACATACATTATCCCTTTTGACTGCCACAACATTCTAGTAAAGTTGGCAGTGTTATTACCAAATCCATTTTTTGTGTGTGGAAATTTTTTTTAAATTGAATGAACTTTTTATTTTGGAAAACTTAAATTTACAGGAAGGTTACAAAGACAGTACAGAGAGTTCCCGCACACTCCGAACCCCCTTTCAGTTCCCACTATTGTTCTCATCTTACTTACTGTGCTACATTTCTCAAAATTAAGAAACCAACACTGACACATTACTGGTAACTAATTCTAGACTTTGGTAACTTTGTTTTAAACTTCAAACACAGTAGAGCAGGTGCTTGAATAGCCTTTTGTTCTTGCCTATGATAAAATTTCATATTGTTTCACCAAGTTGCAGAACCTATTGACAACATTAAGTGAGGAATTACTGTACCCAGCTTAAACAAATTCATCCTCTAAATGACTTATTGCTATGTCCTGAAATTCAAAATCATGTCTGAAAATGATGACAAGGACTGCTAGTTGTCTCTCAACCTCTTATTACTCAAAGTTTTCCCTTCAATAAAAGAACTTCCCAATTTTAGAACTGCCCAGAGCCAAGACTACATTTTCTAGCTTCCTTAGCAATAAGATGACCATGTGACTGAGTTCTCATCAAAAGGAATAAATGAAAATTGTATGTATTACTTCCAGTTAATGCTGATAAAATGGCAAGTGTGTATGTGGTGCTCTGCTTCCCCTTCTCCCTCCCTAATGGTTGAAATGTGAACTTGATGGGAGGAGCTGGAACATCCATCTTGGACCTAAAAACGAAACTCACATGTTGAGGATAGTAGGCAACCTTCCCTGGAACTCCTACTTCTAGGTTGTTATGTTAAAAAAAAACCCAAACTGTTCAAGCTATTGTTAGATTGAATCTTTGTCTAAACCAGCATCCCAAATACAAAACGGGTTAAAAATCTGCCACTCCTAAGGCTATTTAAAACAGTTTGCCATAGCCTCTAAAGGTGATTTCTTTGCAATAAACAGAAATGTAGGGTTTTTTTTAATGGTGATTATACTGAAGGAAATATGTCTGTATGCTTTCTTTTCTCTATTTGAACATTCCAAACCTTTACCCCCTCCCTTTTTAGTCTCAGTTACTATGGAATAATTGGCCATGGTCTTATTTACTAAGGTCAGTCCCTCCACTAGAGCACCAGATCCCATCTTCTTACCTACTTAAGGATACCAATCCTACAGTCCCTCTCTCCACAGTGTCAAATATGTTGTGATATTCCTACTATAAAATGCAAAACAAACAAGCTGTACCTTCAATCCTACTCCAGCTATATTTTTTGCTCCCTTCAAGCTCAACTCTAACAGCTGTCTTGCCCTGGCTGAGTGGCTCAGTTGGCTGGAGTGTTGTCCCATACAGCAAAGGGCTGCAGGTTTGATGCCTGGTCAGGGTGCATGTTGGAGGCAGCAGATTAATGTTTCTTACTCTCATTGATGTTTCTCTCCCATCTCTCTCTCTCTCTCTCCCCCTCCCTGTCTAAACTCAAAAAATCCTCAGGTGAGAATTTAAAAAAATATTAAGGAAGAGCTGTCTTATAATGTCTCCTTCATTTCTGGTTCTCCTCATTTTCTCTTCAACCTACTACAAACACATTGTTGTCACTGCTGCTTCACTGAAACTATTCCTCTGATAATCATATTTCTAAATCCAACAGTAAATACTGAATCCTTACCTTTTCCTATCAACTACATGACTACATGTGACTCCACTTTGAAACACTTCTACTTGACCTCCAGGACATAATTTTCTTCATTGTCTGAGGCTTCTCAGCTTTCTATGCTATTCCTCCCCCTCCTTCTGACTTCTAAATACAGAGTTTCTCAAAGCTTAGTTCTTCCCCTTCTTCTCTATCTATATTATTTAAGTATGGAAGTAAAATTAAGCAAATATGGGAATTACAGGTTATTAGGCAGAATGTGTTATAAACCTTGACAATGTAAAAAACAGAATTATCAGACATCAAGAGATGGAAGAGGTAAAAGGAAGTATGAATGTTAAATACTTTCACAATAGGGAGTGTATAAAACAATTCTAACTTAATGTTTTCCTTTTTTTAATTAGAGAGGTCTTTTAAGAAAAAATCTCTTATAAAACACACACACACATATTCTTATAGTCTGCAATAGGTTTCTTTTTGTTTTGTTGAATTTAAGCAAATTTAAATGTAATACTTTTTATTAACAACTGACATGTATATTAATAAAAGTCAATCACAAAATAACAAATAATTCTTACTAGTCTAAGAGAAGAATGGAAGATGGAATTAGGGGTTTGTTGGAGACTAGTTTTTAAGAATAATTCCTAAACAGCATAGCAAAACTGCTCATTGTCCAAAGGCTGGCTCTAGAACCTCACTGTGTTTGCAGTAATCCAGGGGATTACAGAATCAGGATGTGTCTGTTCAATCCACTCCAGCAAAATGGGTGACTTGAGTAATACCACCTCTCTTTCCATTCAACTCTGTACCAAATTCAGGAGTAAATGTGATTTATCAGAATGAAACACTTTAATGCTTATTTTTTATGTATAATTTGCATGTTTAAGTATTCTGTAATTTCACTATACATTACATATATTCTTTAATTCCTTAGTGTCTGTAGTTATTTTAAGATGAGAATAATTATAATACCAATAAATTAATAATTTAATAGTCTGTTACAAAACACTGAAATATTATTTTTTGAAACAACACTGAAGTATTATTTTCAGAAAATGCATCCACACATGCTCTGTATTAAAGATGTTAGACTTAAGAACATTAATACATTAGTAATGCTCTCAGGTGAATATTAGCTAATTTCATAAAAGTTTAGTAAATAAAGTAATTTTCATATAGGCTAATGTACATCTAATTTCCAATCAAGCAGTTTACAGTGATTTTCAACCAATAATGGTCAAATGAAAATACTTTTAAACCCTGGATTTTGTCCAGGTTTTCCATCTTTCCATTATAAGACAACTTCTTTTCCATATTAGATTGAATTTTTTAAAACTCAGATAATGCTACTGAGGAAGAGGAAGAATTTCTTCCTCCAGTTTTTCTGGGTTGTTTTCATTTAGCTCCAAAATTGTACAAAACATTGTAAGGAAATCCATTTAATGACTTTTATCAGTTCTTTAACAAATATGGATAAAAAACTAGTTTAAAGTAATCTGTTTATTACCTGGCCACATCCAGGGGCAGTGCATAGAAAGGGTTTGTCATCACTCATATTCCACAGGTCCTTGTATTGCCTGTAATAAAACATTAAGAGATGATGAAATGTTTTACAGTATAGATTTTTAAAGAAAGAATAAAGTGTAATATATATTTTTTAAAAATTTATTTATTTTTAGAGAGAGGGAGAAAAAGCATGAGAGAAACACTGATCAGTTGGCTCTTACATGTGTGCCCTGACTGGGGGAAAACCCGCAACGCAGGAATGTGACCTGACCAGGAACTGAATCTACCACCTTTTGCTTTGCGGATGACACCCAACCAACTAAGCCACACTGGTCAGGGAAAAATGTAGTGTTTTTTTATTTTTCCCAAAGTTTATTGTTTTTCCTACCTGACTGTGAAATAACACACTTTTACTGACATTTTAATCCTGACTTCTATCTTACTATGAGTAGACAAACATGTCTAACATGCAAATTTTACACTACAGAAAAAAAGGGTAGGATTCCTGGTCTATCAGGCTAAATCTTCCTATTAAATAGTGAAGTGTAGAAAGAATGAAATCTTATTGTTAGAAAATCACCACTTTGACCTTCAGTAAAATAATGGATATAGACAAAATAATGATTTTATCACATCTGATAAAACCATTAGGAGAAAAAGTGATGGGAACTTTATGAGGGTTCGATTGCGCTGATGGCACCTAAACTTACCAGTCAGTCTCAAATTAACATCACTAAAAGAGGCACAAAAAGACATTACATGTTTCCTGATATGATGCAATAGAAAGCACATAAAGTAAACTTGGGGAAAAAAATGTCAAACCTGAATGTAATCAATCCTCTGTAGATCCAACTACAGGAAATATAGGTGACAGAAAAACATGTTAAACAACACCAGCAGGCTGTGCTTAGCTAAATTCCATAGGACAAAAAAACTGTTTTTTTCAACAAATAGCATGAGGAACAAAGTGGGGGGAGTAGAAGGTAGGGGGAAGTGTTTTAGGTTAAAAGAGGTTTAATGTAATATGGTGACCTTTTTGGATACTGATTTGAACAACACAAGTACAAAAAGACATTTTTGAGTCAAGATTATTTTCCTACTTTTTGATTTAAAGTTCTCAATTATTATCAACTCGTAGGTCTTTATTTTGTTTTTGCTTTTTTTTTTTTAGAAATTATGTATATCAACTGTATTTGATGCAACTAAAAATTCTGTCCTTGTCAACACTACCTTGTTAACTCTTCAGAGCAATGTTTCCTAAAGCATTTCCTTTTTAAAAAAAGTGTATTTTGATTATGCTATTACAGTTTTCCCAATTTTCCCCCGTTATCCCCCCTCTGCTCTGCATCCCCAATCCTCTAGCATTAGCCCCCACCTTAGTTCATGTCCATGGGTTGTACATATAAGTTTTTTGAGTTCTGTTTCCTATACCATTTTTGACCTCTCCCTGTCTATTTTATGCCTACCAATTATGCTTCTTCTTCCCTGTACCTTTTCCCCTCATTCCTCCCTCCCCCCTCCCCACTGAACTCCCTATGTGTGATGTCCATTTCTCTGATCCTGTTCCTATTCTAGTTGTTACTTAGTTTTTGTTTCTGTTGTTTTTCTTTTTTCTAGGTTCATTTGTTGATAGTTGTGTTTGTTGTCATTTTACTGTTCATATTTTCGATCTTCCTTTTCTTAGATAAGTCCCTTTAACATTTCATATAATGGCTTGGTGATAATGAACTCCTTTAACTTGATCTTATCTGGGAAGCACTTTATCTGCCTTTCCATTCTAAATGAAAGCTTTGCTGGATAGAGTAATGTTGGATGTAGGCCTTTGCCTTTCCTGACTTGGAATACTTCTTTTTCCAGCCCCTTCTTGCCTGTGAGGTTTCTTTTGAGAAACCAGCTGATAGCCTTATGGGAACTCCTTTGTAGATAACTCCTTCCTCTCCTCTTACTGCTTTTAAGATTCTCTCTTTATCTTTAATCTTGGGTAACTTAATGATGATGTGCCTTGGTGTGTCCTCTTTGGGTCCAACTTCTTTGGGATTCTCTGAGCTTCCTGGACTTCCAGAAAGTCTATTTCCTTCACCAGACTGGGGAAGTTTTCCTTCATTATTTGTTCAAATAAGTTTTCAATTTCTTGCTGTTGTTCTTCTCCTTCTGGTACCCCTATAATTTGGATACTGGAATGTTTCAAGTTGTCCCAGAGGTTCAAAAGGCTCTCTTCATTTCTTTGAATTCTTGTTTCTTTATTCTGTTGCGGTTGTATTCTTCCTTTTATTCCAAGTTGTGGATATGAGTCTTGGTTTCCTTCCTGTCACTGTTGGTTTCCTGAATATTTTGCTTTATTTCATTTTGGGTATCTTTCATTTGTTCTCTCATTTTTCAACCAAGCTCAATCAGTTCTGTGAGTATTTTGATTACCAGGGCTTTAAATTCTCCATCAGATAAGTTGGCTATCTCCTCACTGCTTAGCTCTTGCTCTGTTCTTTCACTTGGGCCCTATTTCTTGGTCTTGGCGCACCTGTTAAGTTGTAAGGGGGTGGGGCCTTAAGTACTCAAAGTTCCATGAAGTTTGATCTTTCTGGCACTTTGGGTTGTTTATTGATTTTAGATTGGTTGTTATCCTCCTTTTGATTGTGCAAGGAAGCGAAGGGTTTCTACCTACGCCTCCATCTTGGCCAGAACTCATGAGCATTTCCAGTAAGGATGGCAACAGCTATTTCAGAAAAAAGGTATGTGGCCAAACAAATTTGGGAAATGTTAGAGCACTTTTTTTCTTTGGCATGAATTTTTGGAGTTTTCAATATGTTCAAGCAAAATGACTAAAGGAACATTCTGAATATTTTTTCACATTCATGGGGAAAAACATTAAAATACTTATCTAGAAACAACCTATGAAATTTTTTACTCTAAAATATTGAAAATGGTAAAAATATCAAATATTACACACATACCTGGCAGAATTCACATGTAACTTGAATTTCATAAGTTGAACAACTTATCACGTCCTTTTTTTCATGGCAAGGATACTGAAAAAGAAAGTGGTTCCCCACTGTTACTAGTTCTGAAATTTTTTTTTAAAAGATTTTATTTATTTATTTTTAGAGAGAGGGGAAGAGAGGGACAAAAAGAGGGAGTAAAACATCTAAGTGTGAGAGAAACATTAATCAGTTGCGTCTCACACGTCCCCAACCTGGGACCTGGCCTGCAACCCAGGCACAGGCCCTGGGAATTGAACTGGCAACCCTTCACTTTGCAAGAGGACACCCAACCCACTGAGCCATGCCAGTCAGGGCTAATTTTGAAACATTTCTTGAAACACTGTGGGAAAAAAAACAACACTCTAATAATGACACTCTGGAATGTTACTGTCATCCAAAAATCCAGTCACTATTAAGAATCTTTATAATAGAGTACTGCTTCTTAAACATGAACACCTATATAAATGCCATTTGTATATATTAAAAAATATAAACCTGTATAAAATACAATATAAATTATATAAAATGTATATATTAATACATAGGACTCCATCACAAAGAAGGTAAAAGAGAAAAAGACATTTATTTTGGCCTTTATGACTATGGTTGAAGAGCAGCCATTAAAAGGGTGAAAAGCCTGATTTCTGAAGGCTGATAAGAAAGATGAGAACTGGTATTTCAAAATATCTATTCAGAAGGCTTTTAATTTTTTAAAACTGTAGTTCACGGTTGTCAAGTCCTAAGCCTTATTCATCAAAATTGATTTGTCCCATAATGTATTGATCTATATAAGCAGCTCTCTCTTCCATAACTTTTTAACTTACTTGTTTTATACTAGCTTAAGGACAAGTAACATACTATCTAGGTTAGTGGCCCATTTTTAAAACTCTGCTAACATTGTTTCATCTATTCACTGAAACCCCATCTAGTGGAGAAAAGAGTATATATATACTTATTGAAATAAGCCAGTGGTACAGACAGAAAAGATTTTATTTTTGATAATTTTGCTTATAATTGTGGTATCAAGAATGTCTTGGCTCAGGAACGGTGGACAGTTCTTATAGGAAGTGTGTAAATACTAGCTATAGTTCTGAGGCCTGGAGTCCTGAGTGATACGGAATAGCAGAAAGGAAGAAGAAAGTTTTCTCCCTGGCCCTGGGCAAAACCTGTGTCTGGAAATGTTCCATTTCTTCATTCACATCCACCTTTACCATGCTGTTTGTGAAAAGAGGGAAAAGAACACTAGAATAATCCAAAGGAAACCTAAAAAAGTTATGCTTCTGTCATTACCAATAGAATGTGGGCTCAATGAGGGCAAAGAACTTTTCTTTTGGTTAACTATCTAAAACAGTGCCTAGCTTATAACATTTACTCATGAAAGATTAAGGAATGAATAAACAGCTGTATGACATGGACAAGTCAAATAAATATTGAAAATCTAAAGCAATATTTAAACTTAGTTAAGTTTCAGAAGCATTTAAACACCAAATACATGCCAACGCACAAAGATTTTTCATGGAGGGGGCAGAGGGGACAACTAAAAAGCAAGCAGCGCTTGCACTTGAGAAACTTTCAGTCTAGCAAAAGAAAGAGGAATACAGAAATCTATCATAATTTCAATTCCTTTGGAAAGAATGAGAGTTGAAATTTTATGAGAATATAGAGGTAGTTAGTACAGGGACCAATCTGATAGTTTTAGAAATGCTTTCTGACAGATTTAACTCTTGGTACCTTTCTCTCTCCTTTTTTCCATTCCTCCCCACCACAACTGTCCCTTTTCTCTAAAAAAGAAGGTCCTACTTATCAGCCTATTTCCTGGCCAACCAATTAAAATTCCCATTCCTTATTGCTATTTTTCTAATACCTCACTGAGGTAGCTATAAATATAAGCTTATGCCTCAAAGTGGAAGCAACTTTGGGACATCTCAAGCCTCTAAATCCAGGCTTATCTCCCTTTTACAGCAAGGTTGGAAATATGCTCAAAGGAAAGCCTGGAAGGGAGGCTTTTGTTCAACCATAAATTGTTGAGGAAGTCAATGACTACAGATATAGAACTGTTAATATACCATACCACTGTCTCTGGCAAGCACCCACTACTTATAATGGTGGGAAAATCACTGTTAGAAAGAATACACAGGAGAGTTCTAGGCAGTATTTAAAAGAAATCAGCTTCTTTGGTTTCTGTAATCTCTTTCAACTCTTCTTACACTCTTTTATCTTCCTTGTCCTCATAATCTAGTAATTTATCCTTTTCTTCTTTCAGTGAACAAATAATGAATGAGTGTCTACTAGTGCTTAGCACCATGCCAGATGCTAGGCATGTAGTAGTGAATTAAGACAAATACCTGTCCTTAAAAGTGTCCAGGATAATAAGGGAGCTTACACAAACTAATCAAGCATCCAGCTCAGACCTCCTCTTTCCAGGGTTCAATATAAACATGCCAATATTCTTCATATTTTCTGTATTTCATTATTATAAGGTATTTTATTTTGGAACCTCAAACTTAGTTAAAAGTATACTTTGAATTTTGTTTGTTAAAACATAGCCAGAGCAAGTTCCACGAACAGGTATCTCACATAAATGACCAATCTTATAATTACTATAAAACCCTAAAACCTGAAGTTATAAATACAGTTCAGGAGGTCATTGTTATTTTCTGACAATATGAACTAATCACACCTACTAAACTACAATGTTACAAATAACTTTAAATTTGCTCCCAGAAAAATATAGCAAAAATAGAAGTCACCCAAAATAGCACCACTCAGAACTAACTACTGTTTAACTCTCCAGAGTACATATTCCAGTCCTGTATGGAGATAAATAACTTTAAAAATTGCAAAAACAAAAAACAAAAAACAATTGCAAAAACATGACTATAACTTTCTTTAAAATTCAATTATATAAATTCTGCCACATCATTAAATAATGGTATCACTAAGTATTAGATGTTGTTTTTCATAGCTATATGGTATTCCATCATAAAGATATGATCTATTTAGAACTAATTCTTTATCAGTGGATTCTTATCATCAATAAATATGATATGATCCCTGAGGACACATTTTTGTGCAATATCTGTAATAATTTCCTCAGGATGAATTTATAGATGTGAAATCACTGTCAGAGTGAAGACGTGTTTATTTTTTTAATGTTTTTTATTTTTTTCAATTACAATTTACATTTAATGTAATTTGTATTAGTTTCAGATGTATAGCATAGTGATTACATAATCCTACACTTTACAAAGTGTCCCCCCCCCATATTTCTAAGCACCCACTTGGCACCATACATAGTTATTACAATATTACTGACTGTATTTCTTATGCTGTACTTTACATCCCCATGACTATTCTGTACTTCTACCAATTTGTACTTCTCAGTCCCTTCACCTTTTTCACCCAGTCCCCCAAACTCCCTCCCCGCTGGCAACCATCCATCTGTATTCTCTATAAGTCTGTTTCTGTTTCATTTGTTCATTTTTATTGTTCTTTAGATTCCACATATAAGTGAAATCACATGGTATTTGTCTTTCTAACTTATTTCACATAATACCCTCCAGGTCCATCCATGCTGTTACACAGGGTAAAATTTCATTCTTTTTTTATTGCTGAGTAATGTTCCATTGTATATATGTACCACAACTTTGTTATTCACTTGTCTACTGGTGGGCATTTGGTTTGCTTCCATAGCTTTGTAATGCTTAGATGAACATAAGGGTGCATATATTATTTCAAATGAGTGTTTTGGGCTTTGAAGGCGTATTTTTAAGGCTTTTGATTTACATTTCTAAACTGTCCTCAAATACACAATATTGATTTCTACTTTACAAGTAGTATACAAAAAGGCCTCATTTCTCAAAATTCACACCAACAATAGGTATTATTTTTAACATTTTTGTTAGATTAGTGAAAAAAGCTAATTTTAAGGTTGCACAACTTGACATAATAAGGTTGAACTTTTTCATATATATAAAATAGTCCTTTGTAGTTATCTGTGAAATGCTTCTTTTACTGATTCTTAAAAAAATCAAATGTTAGTCCAAAATTCTTTCTAGAATATAGATCATAGGCTTTTTCCTATGGTATGAATTTCTGGTCATGTACCTTATTCTGTTCCTGATCTGATCCTAACTACTCAACCTACAAAAGTGGGCCCCAAAGGGTAACTTGATTTATACTCAAAAGTAATAAAAATGAAACAAGAACCTTTCGACTGTTGTATGAACTGTGCCTACCAACTGGTATGCCTTGCTCTACTAAAGTATATCAAATATTATACCTTGCTATTGTATGGCTACCAATTATACCAACATTTTATATGAATCACCTTAAAAAAAAAAGCACAGACTCTTTTGGAGACTTGTAGGATTACACGGCTGACCTTTTATCAAATAAAATCACACATAATATAAAATGCCAATGAGAAAATAGTAAAGAACAACTTTAAGGAAAGATGAATAGAAGAAAATGGGAGAAATTAATTGGCAAATCATTTCTTATAACTTAAAATTAATACATAAGTCAAGCCTCCAGGAAAAAAAACAGGTGTCTTCCGAAGAGGCAACTTAGGCCATTGAGGGACAGCCCAGTGCCGAGTGTCAGAGCCTAGGCAAGGTGAGTGAGCTGTCCATGGGTGGGAACACAGGTTGGGCCTCAGGGGAATCAGAGTTGGGTGAGGCAAGTGTGTAAGAGGGTAAGTATCTTGATGTGGGATCAATGCCCAAGTAGGGTAAGAAGACATCCCATGAGGTAAGGTGCAGGGCTGGCACCATCCAGCAAAGGATGTCAGGGGCCAAGCAGGAGGATACCTACTCACTAAGGAGAAGAGGGCCTGGTGACAATAGGCAATTCATTATATACACACACAGGGATTGACTGAACATGTAAACATACCAAGGATGTGGTAGGTGAAGGTAAATCTACACTATGAGTGAAGGTAATTCAATACAATGAACCCTTATATTAGATGAGATTTGAAGATATTCATGTGAACTCAATGACTTTCAATATAGGTATAAAGATATAAATAATAAAGTGTACATATATATGCACATATTTAATACATTCCTATAGTTCCCTAGCTGTGCCCACCGAGAGGACCTGGGAACACTGATACCCCTTTAGCAATAAGCCTGCTTAGCACTCAGGTGTTGATGTTTAGATACCATTCCCCACCAAAAGGAACATGGGTTCTTTGAAAATTCAGCTGATTTCAGGGCTGGGACAGGGAAAGTACACGATGGACTTTGAATATCTTGAGCCAGAAAGCAAAGAACTTACATATGGCCAGAAAGTGGCCAAATGTAGGCCAATCTGAGAATCAAAATAAACAATAACAGTAATGGATCATATCATGAATAAAATAGGATTCCATTAATACATACTGATATAACTGAATATAGAATATACAGAATCCATGCAGAATAAACTGAAAGTCTGACAAGACAGAATATTTATATCTTCTCAAAGTATCACCCTATAAATACATTTTAATTACTAAAGGCAACAATAACATACAGTATAAAAACCTGACAAACATCACCTTACTCAAGTGATCAAAATTAACACTAGAAATAGAGGAAATCAATATCACATGCCTGGAAAGGCTGCAATAAGGATATATTATCACTTACATGATAGCCATGCCAAAAATAAATGAACTTAATTTAATTATGAAGAAATATACAACTGCAAATTGAGGTACACTCTTCAAAACAACTGGTCTATGATCTCCGAGAGGGTCCAAGTCATCAAAGTCAAGGGAAGACTGAGGAACTGTTTCAGACTGAAAAAGACCAATGAGACACAGCAACGAACTGCAATGTGAATTCTAGCCCGAGCCTTTTTGCTATAAATATAAAAGACGTTATTGGAATAACTGGCAAAACTTAAATGTGATGTGCAAATTGGATGGTAGTACATATTAATTTCTTGATTTTCATGGTTGTACTGTGGTTTTGTAAAAGAATGTCGTATTGTAGAAAACAAAGTATTTGGGGATGATGGGACATCATGCTGGCAACTTTTAAAAGATTTTGAGCTTAAAAAATTTCAAAAAGGAGTTAAAAATTTTAAAAACTTAAATTAAAAAGCTTGTAGTTTACATTGTATATAAATAATATGTACTACAATAATTTACTATATAATTATTATATAATTAGTATGTAGTTTTTAACAGTATTTACATGAGAAAAATACTATAAAATATATGGATTCTTGAACAATTTTCTGCTTGTTCCTGGTTTGTAACTTTCATGTTACGAGATATCAAAGAGTAGAAAAACTATGATCCATACGGAAAGGTTAAGAGCCATACTGTGGCAGAACAACTTCCGTATCTGAATAAAGACTCAGGGGTGATATCAGACAATTTGTCCAAAGGAATAGATTCCTTTTTAAAAAACAATATAAAATGTGAGTTAAAAATCAGCCAAACAGAGGTACCAGCAACTCAAAATTGTACTCAGGACTGGTGGATATTTTTTGTCATGTTCATACTGATAAGAAATTAATGAGAGCCAGAATGAAGTAGGCACAGAAAAACAGACATGAGAAACCATGCAGCCAAGATGAAGGAATGCAGTTTCTGTGATGCCTAGCTATGCTTATGATTGGGTGATGAGTCTCCTAAAACCTGAGTATGAGGCTCCTTTTTTTTTTCTTTTTTAAAGCCGAATGTATCTGATTTTTTATCCCCTAACTAAGGTAAGCACCTGGCCAACCCTAGAAAGAGTGTCTGGGAACACTATGGAAGGAAGCAATGCCTGAGCTTAGTCTTTTCAATGAAAGAGGCATCAGTCTGTTACAGATGATGGTTTGGGCACAGGAGATACCATGTGCAAAGCACAATAAAGCAGAGTACACTGAAGAATCTGAGAACTTCTCTGATGGCTGAAGTGTAGAACATAAGGTTGAAGGGAAGGGAGGAGAGGCCAGAGAGGGAAGCATATCTTTAAGGGCCTTTAAAGCCCGGCAAGGAATTTCAGTTCCATCCTTGCTTCCCATCCCACCTGCACTCTGAGGTTGTAAACTAGGGCCCAATGCCAAAATGTTAAGCTAAAAAAGTTTTTCACATTTTTAATTGGCTTGGGTGGGGGGTGGCGGGAGGAAAGAAGAATAAGCAACAGAGGTCTCAATAAAGCCCAAAATATTTACTGTCTGGACCTTTAAAGAAAAAGTTTGCTTAACCTTGCTATAAAAAAAATGAAAAGAGCCCTGGCTGGTGTGGCTCAGTGGACTGAGCGCTGGCCTGCGAATCAAAGGGTCTCTGGTTCAATTTCCCGTCAGGGAACATGCTGGGTTGTGGGCCAGGTCCACAACCCAGTGGGGAGCATGTGAGAGGCAACCACACATTGATGTTTCTCTCCCTTTCTTTCTCCGCCCCCTTCCCCTCTCTCTAAATATAAATAAAATCTTTTAAAAAAATGAAAAGATTTTAAGCAGGTGAACTAGATAATGAAAGGGCCATGTTGGTGAGATCACTAATATGAGTGTGGAGGACTGGCTAGAGAGGGCAACACTATGCATGAGAAAACCAGTACAAGCTACTGCTAACCTCAGGGAAGAAAATCATGGTCTGAATTCAAGCAGTGTCAATCAAAACGAGAGTAAAGAATGTGTTTATGAAAAACTCCTCTTAGGATAAGACCCTTAACATTGTTTCTAGACCCTTGCATGGACTGACTTCTGTCCCCCTCCCAGTCTCACGCTACCTCTTTATCTCGTGGCTGTAGTTATGCGGACTTTTAATCAGCTCCCTCTTTCAGCCTCACTTCTCACTCATCCATCTCAGTTTTAGTGAACACCACTCCCCTCTGATATCCCGACATCCACTATCCCCCTACCCTGAAATTCAGATCTCTCATTTACTCAGTCATTTAGTCAATAAATATTTATTGAGTAGCTGCAGGAGGGTAGGAATTGGGCTAGACTTCAGAGTTCAATGATACAGACCCAGTCCCTGTCCTCATGGAATTTACATTTCCTGGAAAATAGTTCTAACCAAATCAGTAGACTTGAACATTTAAGTTGGACAAGTAGTTCAAAATTATTTAACATAGATATCAATATGTAAGGAAAAATTACCAAAATGTACTGGCACCTTATACTTGCTGAAAAGTTTTTACTTTTTCAAATACACAGTATGTTTAAATTATCTTCCAAATTTTTGTCAAAATTAAGAGTAAATGTACTTATTGCACAGCTTTTCTTTTGATCTGAACCTTCAGATTCAGGTGCAACAGCATGGGCCAATTTGCTGTATCTTTTTTTTATATTTATGTTTTTAAATACTTTTTTTAAAAGATTTTATTTATTTATTTTTAGGAAGGGAAGGGAGAGAGGGAGGGAGGGAGGGAGAGAGGGAGAGAGGGAGAGAGGGAGAGAGGGAGAGAGAAAGAGAAACATCAATGTGTGGTTGCTGGGGGTTATGGCCTGCAACCCAGGAATGTACCCTGGCTGGGAATCAAACCTGGGACACTTTGGTGCTGTATCTTGATATATTTGACAAAGTCCATCACCACACGACACTGCTTTGAGAGACTCCGTATGCCAGGCCACATTTAGTAAATCACCATTTTCTTTCCATTTTTAGAAGCTATACCCCCAAATTATATAAACAGCTTGAGACCAGAAATCATTATACTGTGTATCCTTCAACATCAGCACACCGTGGTTGCCACATAGATAATAAAGGTAAATGTTTGACTATATATCTTTCTATTAATGTTTCTGATCAGCATGAAATAATCATGGTACTAAACTTAGTTGATATAATTCAAGACAAAAGCAAGTAAATTTGACCTTTTAGTTAGTTTGTACAGCTTTAAAGTGGGTAATACTTTTTGTCCAACATATTTTTGAAATACAGAAAATATGTCACAGATTAACTCTTGATACTATCCTTATAAAATCCTACGATTGGGACTTTCATATTAGGACCCTTTGCTAATATAGAAGGCTCCCTTGTCAGAGAAGTTTGGGAGCCTCTGGGTTAAACAACATTAAGTACTTCAACCGAAGTCTTTGGTGTACTTATGTAATGCTTTGCATAGTAGCTCCAAAAGGACATTTTCAAATTTGCTGAACCTCAGAATTTTTTTTAACTAGACACTGTCAAGTTAACACTAGCATTCTGAGGACTACTGTCTGGAAACATCTGTTGAATTTAACAATATCTGAGAGATAATCACAAAATAAAAAGACCACTTTTGTATACGAAGTTTAAAGTCTCTTACCTTTCTGGCTGGTGGGCCATGAGCTTTATTCACTCTGCGGCCTCCAATCTCTCAGCTCTGATCAAGTAAATGGTGCCCCTCAGGTTTTCTTCCAAGTATTCCTAGGGCAAAGGAGAGGCAGAAAAGAGTGAACTCATTACTCTGTGACATCTAAAGAAAATGCCTCATGCAGTTCAACTTCATTCACTACATTTTAAAAATGTGTGTTTTATATTTTCAAATGCATCTCTAAAAAAATTAAATGCATGTGAATTTTGCTTTTCATGCTATTTTTTAATACAAAAATTAGGGTTCCCTCCAAAGTCTTCAGTGCTCCAGGAAGATGTTCATCCTGTGGCCTCCTGTAACCCCAGGCACACTGCCACTCATTAGGTGTGTAAGTTTCAAGGATGGAAGTACCTCAGTGGAATCCCAGTGAGAAGAGAAAAATGGAGCTTTTCACGATAATAGAAGGGAGAGGTAGTCATAGTTGACAGGTGAAATGGCAGTGCCAAATCCAAGCACCAAAAACTGTTAGTGAAAATTAATGGTGTTTCTTGTGTCCGTGCTGCACCACAACCCCCAAGAGACCCAGTTTATGTGCTTGTTATTCAGAAACAGCTTGACTTTTTTATACCAGAATCAGTTAGAATTAGGTTCAGCTGTGAGTGACAGAAAACTCAAAAGAACAAAGGCTTAAATGATTCAGAAGTTTCTCTCTCTCATATAAACACAGGCAGTTCAGAACCACCATCATTAGAAGCCCAGGCTCTTTCTATTGTCTTTCCAAGCTTAATGAGGGGTCCCCTTCATGGTTTAACTGCTCAAGGTCTAGTAATACACCTGCTGATCAGAAAACAGGTAGGAGAATGGGGAGATATGCAACAGCCTTTCTTTAGGGAAGCTTTTCAGAAATCTCACAGAAAATGTCTACTTATATTCCATAGGCCAGAACATAAGTCACAATGGCTATAACTATCAGGAAAGCTGGAAAATATAGTCTTTATTTCACCATATGCTCAGCTAAAAAATGGAGCATGTATAATAAGGAAAAAGAATGAATACTGGTGGACAACTAGTTATTTCTGTCATCATACTCATTTCATTCTAAAATGTAAGATGGTTGGATAAATGCATTTGGGAAAGGCAGCTAACCTAGAAGGAAGATGAAGGGAAAGCACACTTTCTTCTCCACTAGGCTGTGTATGAACTTCAGAAATTTCCCTATTGTACAGACTATTGGAAAGAAGGGTTGCACTTTACCTTAAATAAAGTTGGCTGAACTAGCTTTAATGTGTTTAAAACTTTGATGCAAATGCCAGAAGCTGGAAAGACGCTCATTCCAAAGCTGGCAACAAAATTCTGTTTTATACAGATTGTTTCTTAAAGGGAAATGGACCCCAAACAGGATACATTCAGCTATATAAACGTAAGATTGGGACTATAAATGAAGCAGCAATTCTGTGGGATTCTATAAATGAAGTGGTTCTACGGG
The DNA here is from genome assembly GCF_019186645.2 of Phyllostomus hastatus. NCBI lineage: Eukaryota > Metazoa > Chordata > Mammalia > Chiroptera > Phyllostomidae > Phyllostomus > Phyllostomus hastatus. The sequence goes on along the minus strand of NW_025333498.1, from coordinate 16,298,913 downwards.
ATAATATGAAAGTTCCCATCTTCTGGGCAGAGATAAATTACTACTACCCTATCCTAGCTACTGTGTATGTATTTCTTCTATTTGGATACAATTAATCTGTGGATAAGGGGTAGGATAACTGCTAATGGCAAGGATTCTGAAAAAGGGTAGATATTGTGCCAAGAAACAGACCCTAAAAGGTAGTGTGAGAAAGGAATTAATTTTCTGGGACATGGACTCGGAAGAGTCTAATATACTCAATGGCAATCCTGGCTGGAAAAGAGAAGATGGCTTTTGGCCTTGTGGGAAAACAGGAGTGGGCCAAAAGGGGACAGTCTCTCAAGGCAGCAGTGTTCAAACAGATGTATTATGACTGACGGTACCTAAGACTTCCCACAAGACACCTGAACAAGCTAAGTTTTAAGAAAATCAATTTCCATAGCTTCAACTCGCCTATGTTTGCTTTCCAAAAAAAAAATGATCTGCCTACTTTCCTTAAGTCCTCATTCTTCCACACTTCAAAAGAAACCCACGTCTCTCACCCAGATCAAATCTTATTACAATGTATTGTTTCAGGCTGCAAAAACTTCCGCGGAACAAAACAAGGGATAATTTAAAATAAAAGTGTCTTAAAGGCCCCATTGATCAAGGCACCATTAAATCTCAGACTAGCATCTTTTCCTGTCTTATATTTTTTGTTAAAGTAAAGCATGGCTTTAAGAATGGTGTTTTGCCCTATGTTTAGGAATGTTCTCAATTCAGATATATTGTACAGTATGATAGGAACAAAAAAACCACTTTCATTTAATAATTGTCTTTCATTCTGGAAATATTGTCCAAAAATGCATGGTCCTGACAGAGAGCTCCATGAGAACAAAGCAAAGAGGAAATCGGTAAGAACTTTTAAAAACTTTAATTTATATTTGTTGCAGAGATAAGGTGATCAATACTTTAAAACATTAAAATACACTGGATATAAATAAAATTGTTAGAGAAGTGGAAATTGAATAACTTCCATAAGAAAAAGGAACAAGTTTCCAACTGTTGAAGATGAATTCTTTTTTTTTTTTAAGTGAACATACTGACATTTTATTGTCACATAAAAAAACACAATATGAAGCCTAGATCCCTTGGCCCTTACTCATCTGCTCCCAGTTCAAAATGCAAGCATCTCTTAATAGCCAACTTCTCACAGATCTGCAGTTAGGCTCAACACATTCAAAAGCCTCAACACAATCTTCTTTGTAGTTTTAGCCTTTTTGCAGAAAATCGATTAGTCTTCCCACCATAGCCACTCTGCTTCCTATCACAAGGCTGCTTTGCCTGTGCATACAGAGAATCCTGCCCTTCTTATACTGTGCCACTTTGTGGGGTTGATGCTTAACACACTTATAGAAAGTGTGGTGGGTTAGGAACTTCACAATGTTTACAGGAGTGCTATCAAGGTGAAAACTCAAGTTTGTTTTCTAAAATCAATGATACTATCAAATCACTATGGAAATTGGGTACTTACAAAATAGTGTCATCAATATCTGGAAAAGCCAGAATTTATACTTTTTTCCCAACTTTTTAAATCAAACTTCTTTTCAGGTGCATATGAGTACAGTAGGTAGAATGCCCCCCACCTCAAAGATGTCCACACCTTCATTCCTGGAACCTGTGAATAGGTTACTTTACATGGCAAAATGGACTTTGCAGATAGATGTACAGATCCTAAAATAGAAAGATTATTTCCTGGGTTATCTAGGGGGCCCATTTTAATTACATGAGCAGAGAACTTGCTCTCTCTGGAGTCAGTGATTCAGTAGCCACAGTAGCAGCAGTAGCCAAGAGACTAGAAGCCTGGGAGAGACCTGGCCAGCTATCACTGGGAGTGTGGCAGCATTGAAAGCATTTCAGCATCGAGGAGCAAGGACCAGCACTGGCTGGCAGTAAGCAAGGAAAGAGGGACCTCAGACCAACTGCATTCAGTGAACAACCTGAACTTGAAAGTGAATTCTTCCCCAGGGACTCCAAAAAAAGAAATGCAGCCCTCCCAAAATGCTGATTTTGGCTTTGTAAGACTCTAAGCAGAAAACCCATCTGAGCCCAGCTGGACTTCTGGCCTACAAAAATTGAGAGACAAATCTGTGTTAAGATGTAAAATAAAGTATGTGGTAATTTGTGATGCAGAATTAGATAATAGAGCCAAAGATGTTAAGGTGCCTAGGAGAATAAGCCTGTGTCCCAAGGCTTCAAGGGCATCAGCATCTTACAGAAGCGGAGTTTTGTCTGTATTATAATTTCCTTGTATCTTGGTCTAGCATCACAAAATGTAAAAACTGATCCTCAAGTTCACCATGGGAAAAGCAAAGTAGGCATAACAACAACCTTAAACCTAAGGATTTGAAAACCTCTAGCTATGAGTTGGTAGGACTTCATTCCCTTTTCAGGGTTAAAGTACCTTTGTATTTCTGTATTAGGAAAATTTTATTTTTTAAAGAGGAGAGAAACGTCAATGTGTGTGGTTGCCTCTCATGCACCTCCCCACTGGGAACGCGGCCTGCAACCCAGGCATGTGCCCCAACTGGGAATCGAACCAGCAACCTTCTGATTTGCAGGCTGGTGCTCAATCCTCTGAGCCACACCAGCCAGGGCATGGAAAATTTTAAATAGTATGATTTTACTACAATCCTCTCCAATAAGAAACAATACACATTTCAGGGTTGTCAAAAAGAATAAATGAAAATATGTGTAAAACACATAGTACAGTGTATGGTAGTCATACAGTATCCATCAAGTTTATTAATGGTTTTACTGTATTTTGATTTTAAATGTACATTTTCCTAATGCTTAATTAATCCTAATCTTACTACAGTCTTTCCTTATTTTTTTCATCCTCAACCAAGGATATGTTTATTAATTTCAGAGAGAAGAAGGGTGGGGGGAGAGAGAGAGGGGGCGGGGGGAGAGGGAGAGGGAGAGAGAGAGAGAGAGAGAGAGAGAGACAGAGAGAGAGAGACAGAGAGAGAGAGAGAGACAGAGAGAGAGAGAAACATCCACTGGCTGACTCCTGCACGCACCCCAACTGGGGATCAAACCTGCAACCTTTTGGTGCCTGGGACAATGCTCCAACCAACTGAGCTGCCTGGCCAGGGCACTACCTTTTTTATTTTTAAAGCCAGAAACTGAGAACTACACATATAGTTTAACTCTTAGAAGACTTTTACATTACTCTCTAATCCAAACGTTACCTGGTATATAACTTTAGTTCATCAATGTATGAAATCAAACTTCTCAGGTGTGAGAAAAATGTAAGGCCAGCTTTAATGAGGAAAGCGGCAGTTTTTAAGTTTTCTTTACTCACAGCACACATGATAGATGTCCTTCACACACATCACAACTCACACGAGTATACTGAAGTTTTGATGAAATTCCTCAAAGTTGACAAAACACATAAAGAGTTTCTCAATATTGTATTCATGGAAGTACATTAGTATCTGAACAGTGATGTCAGCCCACTATCTCAAAACATTCTTTAGTAAAAACCAGTAGTCCAATGTTTATGTTCAACTTCATTTTAAAATGAGTTTTGATTATTCACAGACCTCTAATCACTAGGTAAAGTAAGGCAAGCAAGTTCTTGTTTTATAGTTTAAAATTACAACAGAACATTAGAAATATACAAATACAAAGAACTTACACACTAATGGTTATGAATATGAACAGTGTGAATGCAAGTTTTTACTAGTAACATCATTTTAGATTTGGTAATTGTATGCTATATGAAATAATGTGCAATGCATTATTTTTGCTCAAGGTAGTTGTATAAAATGTACTTATCTAACATTGCTTTTCTTTTCTTACTAGAAAATGGTCTTTTGTAAAAGTAAAAAGAAAACAAGTTCACAGCTCCCTTAGTACTACAATAACTCATACTCGTCATTACTATTAAGAGTACATAAATAATTTCTCACTATGAAGGAGGCACAAATAAGATAGGGTATGAAGTATGACAATTCACATTACAACACGAGTAAGCTCACTTCTCTCTCCTCCTTTCAAAGTATGTCAAAATTCAAGTTAAGTGATAGAGGTATTACTTCAGGAATAACATCCATATTTCAACAATAATTAAAATTCTTCCTTACAAATGATAAAAGACATCAGTGACTCTCCACACTGGTTGAGAACCATTGATGTAGTTATATTGGATGAATAATTAGTAAAGAATTCAAAAGAACACAGAATGGAATACTATGCAACAGTAAAAAGGAATTCTTTTTTTCTAATTTTTAACATTTTTTATTGTTGTTCAAGTACAGTTTTCTGCCTTTTCCCCCACCCCTCCCCACCACCTCAGCCATTCCCACCTCCCACCTGTTTCTACCCCCCCTTGTTATTGTCCATGTGTCCTTTATAATTATTCCTGCAAACCCCTCACCCTTTTCCCCTATAATTCCCTCCCCTCTGGTCACTGTCAGCCTGTTCTCAATTTCAGTGTCTTTGGTTATATTTTGCTTGCTTATTCATTTTGTTGATTAGGTTCCAGTTAAAGGTGAGATCATATGGTATTCATCTTTCACCACCTGGCTTATTTCACTTAGCATAATGCTTTCTAGTTCTATCCATGCTGTTGCAAAGGGTAGGAGCTCCTTAAAAGAAGGAATTCCTACCTTTTGCGACAACATGGATGAAACTGGAGACTATTATTCTAAGTGAAATAAGCCAGGCAGTGAGGGACAAATACCATATGATCTCACTTGTAAGTGGTAACTAAGGAACAAAATAAACTAACGAGAAGAGTAGAACCAGAGGCACAGAAACATGGAACAAACTGACAGCTGTAAGAGGGGACATGGGAGGTGGGGACTGGTTGAAAGAAGGTGAAGGGACTAGTCAAAAACACATGTGAATGACCTATAGACATGGGCAAGAGTGTAGGGATTGACTGTGAGAGTTGCGGGACGAAAGGGAAAAAATTGGGACAACTGTAACAGCATAAACAATAAAATATTTAAATTTAAAATAAATTCAGCCTTGGCTGGTGTGGCTCAGTGGATTGAGCACCAGCCAGTGAACGAAAAGTGTGCTGGTTAGATTCCCAGTCAGGGTACATGCCTGGGTTGTAGGCCGGCCCCTGGTTGGAGGTGTGAAAGGGGCAGCCAACTGATGTTTCTCTCTCACATTGATGTTTCTCTCCCTGTCTTTCTTCCTCCCTTCCCCCTCTGTGAAAATAAATAAAAATCTTTTTAAAGAATTTAAAAAAGAATTCAAAAGAACATTAGAAATGTGTTTCTTTAATTTAATCATCTCATCTACTATGTAAGGAAGAAATGAAAGGTTTCTCTGAAATGTAAAAATCACAGTATAATAATTCTATCATTTCAAAATATAGATATGCTATACTGAATAAGCTTTATATGTATAGAAAGAGTCTGATTTGGGGAGAAAGGGTGGATATGAAACAAAAAATGATGAGATACTCTTTGACATGGACTTATGAAAATTGTAAGGTGGTAAGTTCTACCACAAATTGTAAATTCCTAGGGAAACCCAACAATATTGCCAAAGCTACAAAGCAGATGGTTGATGTATTGCTTTCAAGCCACATAACACATGTGCCTGGAGGGGCTGTGATATATTATTATTATTTCTGAATGAACTTGAAAATAATTACCACATCACATACTGAGTACTCATTCAAGTTCCTGACATTGCTTTAAGCATTGTACATATTTTAATTATTTGAATTATCACAAGCTAGAAGTGGAATATTGTTATTCTTAAAAATGAGGAAACTGAGGCACAGAGTACTCAAGGTGATACAGACAGTAAGTGGTAGACCCATGATAATCTGGTTCCTAATAACTACCCTAAAACAATGATTACATACTATGTTCCAGAAAAATGGCACTGAGGAAATAATAACTCAATTTGGCTCAAACATGCAGTTTCTTTATTTCAAGGGTTACCTATATGGAATGTCATTATGAATTTCAATAGGTCATAAATCCATAGTTGAGAAAATAGGTCTTATATTACAACAAACTGCCCTGACCAGCATGGTTCAGTTGGTTGGGCATCAATCTGTAAAGTGAAGGGTTGCTGGTTTGATTCCAGGTCAGGGCACAACACACCTGGGTTTTAAGTTTGGTTCCCAGTCAGGGTGCATTTGAGAGGCAACGGATCAGTGTTTCTTTCTCATATTGCTGTTTCTCTCCCCTTCTTTCTCTTTCCCTTCCCCTCTCTCTAAAAATACATAAATGAAATCTTTAAAAAAGAAGCAAATTAGAAAAAAACTAGCATAAGACATCCAACATGTGAATTATGTAAAACTGCATAAAATTTAAGAATTATTGTTATTAAATTTTACAAATTTTAGTAATTTGCCCTGGCTGGTGTGGCTCGGTGGACTGAGCTCCAGCCTGTGAACCAAAGGGTCACTAGTTCCATTCCCAATCAGGGCACATGCCTGGACTGCACGCCAAGTCCCCAGTTGGGGGCATAGGAGAGGCAACCACATATTGATGCTTCTCCCCTTCTCTTTCTCCCTGCCTTCCCCTCTGTCTAAAAATAAATAAATAAATAAATAAATAAATAAATAAATATATATATATATATATATATTTAGTAATCTTTATAAGAAACAGTCAGTGTAATGACAGAAAATATTAAATATATGCAATATGTCTCAGCATAGATCACTGGTAGACAAACAGCTACAGATTGTAATGGTTAACTAAATCACACCACACAGCAATACAACCTATTCCCATCATTAATTCCTAATTAAGTAATCCTTCTGTATTAATAAGCACAATTCCAAAGTTGGTGAAATTATGACAACGTTGGTGCATTCCTATTCTGATGGTATAAATTTGCTCAAATGTTTGGGTAGGCAAAAATTGGCATCTGTAGAAACATTTATATCCTCTGACGTAGTAATCTCATTTGAGATTAGTATCCTGTGGAAACAATTCAAAATAAGTAAAAATATATATGCAAAGAGATGCTCAATTCACTGTTAAAACAGGCAAAACCCAAACACAATTATTTTCCTATTGGGCACTTAAAATTGATCACATTTTAATAGTCATTTAGTAAATGTTGTATAAACATTAAATATTACAAAGGTGAGATAACATTGGGAAAATGCTAATGCTAGAAAAGTAAAACAAAACTGTATTACAATTCTGTAAAACTGTAATACATATACACAAATTAGGAGGTAACAAAAATAATAAATACAAATATTTGTTAATAGGGCAAAAATGAAGTTGATTTCTAGTAACACTACTCTAACAAATGCTTAATAAATAAAAGGAAACACACTAGCCCAAACTTCAGAAAGGAAGTAAAATTGAAAAAGCAAAGGTTTATGTCAAGTTAGGCAAACTCAAGAAACTTAAGTTAGAGAGCTTATTTATAAATTTGATATATAAGAAGGTAACCATATATACTTCTAAAATAACCAAAATGAACTTGGTATTTTGCCAAATAACTTCTGCTAATTATTGGGTTGGCTAAAAAGTTCATTTAGTTTTTTTCCATACAATAGTTCTCGTAGTGCTTAGTTGCTTTTAACTTCATTTGAAACAATTTTGTTAGATCATATTGTGACAGCTGTCATATCAGCATGCATTTAAAAAAACTTATCAAAACTGATGAATTTTTATGCAGCCATTTTAATACTGAAGATGGAAGAACATGTACAACATTTCAGGCATATTATGCTTTACTATTTCAAGAAAGGTAAAAACGCAACTGAAATGCAAGAAAAGATTTGCGTATGGAGAAGGTGCTGTGACTGAGTGAACGTGTCAAAAGTGGTGTGCGAAGTTTCTTGGTACTATTGACATTTTGGCCAAATAATCCTTTGCTGTGGGGCTGTCTTATGCATTGGAAGATGTTTAGCTGCACCTCTGGCCTCTAAGCACTAGAAGCCAATAGTGGGAGATAGCCAATATACTCAAAGTATCCAAGTCAATAAAGTTATTGGTGAAAATGAAAAATGTCTTTTATTTTACATAAAAAACCATATGGATTTTTGGCCAACCCAATACTATATGTATCAATTTTTATAAGGATCAGCTGAATATCCATTACTGTTATTCACTGGGTTTTAACAGAAATTCTGTAATCGCCCAAGATGATACAAACAGTAAGATCCAAGGACTTGATCTAATAATTTAATACACCAAGAGAACATACAAATCATTGAAACCCAACTTTTCCAAAAAACAGAAATTTAGGAAGGAAAAATGTAGATGGTCTCTTGAGAGTTAATGCTAGTTACAGGTAGTAGGAGTTTGATGCATAGCATATAAAAATTTTTTGACATTCATAGTTTCCAATAAAAAGCATCCCTATAAAATATTAAAGACATAATAATAATTTCTACAACTATTTTAAAAAGAGAAAATAAATTCTCCAAGTAAAAAAGTAAGTGCAGGAATTTCTGGAGTACATGTTTAACAGATTATAATATAGTGTTTGAAATATGAAATAAACAATCTAATAAGGTATGTAAAAGAGAACTTCCAAGAAATGCAATCACATCTACAGAAGACATTATGTACCTTAAAAATTTACACACAAAGTCCCTGAAAGTTCCTTCCTTAGTGACAATTAAAATACAAACACTTAAACTCTGAATGACCACAATATTATATTTTAAATAATTAAAAAGTTAATGGCAGTCATATCTTCTCAAAGGAAGGTTAAACATGTTTTAGGAAAGCAGCATATACACCACTGTAAATTTGTAAGATTCTTATAATTCCTTTGCAAAGACTAGGACTCTTAATTGTAACTCAATTTTGGTGGCTTTAAAGATGCACGAACTTCCTTAAATCTGTTTCTTGATCTGAGGAAGGGAATCTCTATTTTCTTTTTAACATACTTTACATCAATGTTCCTACAATTTTGAAGAAAGCATTTACAATGTATTCCTCAATTCAGTGTAGCAAATTTAAGATAAAATTGCAACTGTATGTGTCTTTCAGGACACTTAGCCCTGCAGGGTTGACTTTTTAACAAGCTTCTCACCTTCATAGCTTGGGTACAAAAGACCAAGGCTACACGGTTAAAGGTTATGCCTAGAAAGGCTATTACCGACAATGCCAGTGACGACGAATTTCTTCAAATAGGACAAAATGGGCTCAGAGGAAGTTTTTGGGGTTTTTTTTTCAAATATATACATTAGATTTATGCATTGTTATCGTTTCCATGATTTAAAATCCTTAAGAAATTGTATCTTTCACATTAGAATTTAGGGATTAGTCAATAGGCCAAATTCCATCAGGTGTAATCCCTTTTACTCCATCACATGCACTATAGTGCTACTCTTGGCTTTTAGTTTTAAGACGCCCCATTAAGCGAAGACAATTTTACACTACCTAAGAGCACGCAAATAGTCCCCAGCTCCCCCACCCTCTCCCTCCTTACAGGGGCGGTTCAACAAGGGAACTCAGAGCACACACACACACACACACACACACGCGCGGCTTTGGTCCCTAGGGCATCAATAAAAGCACAGGTTATTTTCCAACAGGAGCTCTGCAGTCCACCCAGGGAGGTAAAACGTGGGGGGAAATGCAAGAATCGATACGCACCCACACCTCAGCCCCGCCCCACTGGGAAAAAGTGGGGGGTGGCGGGAGTGTGAGGGGGCAGAAAGGACGGAAAAGGCCGACACTACCAACTCCCAGGTTCTGCATACCATTTGTTCCAGCATGTTCCACCGCAGCAAGAGACCCTGACCCTATTTTCAGCCGCGCCTCCCTAACCTCATCCCTACCTCCATCACAGACATAGTCCCCAACCACCGAGTCCTGGAGTGAGGAGGCCAGAGCCAGCCCTCTTCCTGGTCAATCCAGGGACTGAAGAGGAGATCCCTCTGATCCCTGAGCAGATCTGACGTGTTGCCCAGGAACCTCTGAAGTGACCAGAGAAGGAGAAGATAAACGGGGGGAGGGGTCTAAGAGGAGCCGTTATTCCTTTTTCTTCTTCGTTAGGAAAGCGCGCGAGCGGGGAGGGGCCGGAACAACGAACGCTTGTTACCTAACGGTCCGGCTCGGCCGATCGGGCTCCAGAGGCCGAAGCTGCGCGGATGCTGAGGCGGCAGCACAGTCACAGCGGCCCCGAGGGTTAGGCACCAAGGCAGGAGCGCCCGAGGTGATAGGAAGCTGGGGGTGGGGACTACGGTGAGCGACGTCGCCATGTTAGTGCCTTCTTTCTCCGTATCCCTACAGTCTCCAGTCCTGCGGCCCTCTCCCCACCACTACTCACCTTTCTAAGACACTAATTCATGCTTCGTTCGGTCGCCAGGGAGGCCTGAGCTCAGCCGTGTTTACAAACTACCCTTGGAGGAAAGGGCTGAACGGCACTTTAAAGGCCACGGGCTCCCACAGGCTTCCGTCCCCTCTCGCGAGATCGGATTGACAACCCTTCTCCCCGCCCCACTCCCGGCATCCCCCTTTTTCTTCTAGTACCCCTCCCCTCCACGCACACGCCCCTTCTTGCCTTCTTTCAGATGGAGAGCCTCCGGGTCAGGTGATTCTTTCAGGTTTAAGAGAAGGGGGAAGGACTTCAGGAAGGTGGGGATGTAGGGGGCGGGAACCAAAGAACACTCAGTGGTTGACGATTGGACAATGAGCCCGAAGGGCGGGAAGCAGTTCTGGAGAGGGCGGGGCCAGGGAGCAAAAAAAAGGAGGTGTCTCGGTAGCACAGGACTTGCGGAAACCTGGGATTGCCAGGCAGCTGGAGGCGAACTGGGTGTGAGGCACTGGAGCAGGTGATTGTTGAGGTCGGTGGAAGAGGTTGACGGTACGCGTGGAGCAAAAGCTGTAAGTAGCCAGAGGGAGAGCGGGACGTGTGCCCCGAGCCCTGCCCGAGGAGCCTGGTATTTCCGTTTCTGTCACTTCCTGGCCCTGGGTAGGAAGAAAGGTAAAGCGTAGGGAGGTGCGCTCCTAAACCCACCTTCCGGCTACCCAGGAGCTTCCATTGAACTAAGGGTTGGAAGAGGCGGGGTTTGCCGGAAATAACCCCAAAGCCCCCGATATGCTTAAAAGCAGACAGCCAGAAAAGTCAGTGCTGGAAAGAAAAGAAAAAGCCTTTGCTCTGAGTTACGTTTGTTCGGATTTCACTAAGCTATAAGTGGAACAGATCCTTCTGGCTCCTAAGCATCTAATACAATGTACGGTATTAGCATACAATTATGTTTTAAGTAACTTATCAAAAGGCAATACAATGCCTTCTACTAGAACACCATAATTTAAAAGAAAGAGTGCAAGAACTTGTTTGTAAGAGAAAGCCTTTCAAATTATGGGGTATCCTGTTTTATTAGTTTTCCTTTACTTAGTAGTTATAGATAATATGTATCCACTTTAGTAGAAATAATTTCAAACTTTTAAAACATCAACAACTTCAATTTTAGAAAGGGCTAAAGGGCACCAAATTAGAATGTGGCATAGAGATGGCACTCTTTCCACAGTACTATCCCACTGCCACTATCACTATTAAGGTCTCTGCAATGCCAAAGAAATGTCTGTCAAGCTTTGAAAGTAACTTTAAAGTAAGGGGAAAGAGGAGAAGAGCATTTGATTAAATTAACGTTAAAGACTTAGGAGATAATATGGGATGGGCAAATAGGTTTACATTAGTGAATATCAAAACTTAGAGTTTATTCTTGTATTATGTATTGTTAACTATTGTGCTATTTGTATTATTTGTCTTTTTGTTATTGTTATTATTTTGTATCCTTATGATGTATCTTTTAGGTAATTATTTTGTATCCTTATGATGTATCTTTTAGATAATTTACCTACTTTTCCCCAGCTCAGTATTTACTTATTTGCCCTTGACACAGATAAACTCCTAAAACCACAGAAATGAGTCCAGTGCTGAAACCATTTCTTTTAATGTTGCTTTATGATTCTCTATACAACTTACACATTTAAGTGGTAAGTGTATGGATATTGATTTTTCAATAAATACACACTACCATAAATTGAAAAGTATGACCAGGGCCCCTGTGGAAAATTTGCATTATACTACTTTTAAAAAGACAAGTTTTTTCAGTATCTTGTTTTTTTCCTTATTAAGTGCTGATTTCTAGTCCATGACAAAATTATGAATAAAGTTTATGGATTAACACAAAAATGCACTCACAAACATATCTAAATCAAAGTGGAACTGAAATTGTTGGAAGATTGTGAGAGGTAGTATTTGAGAGTTAATGAGCCTGCAAATCAATAATAGTATCTGGCATAGCAGTGGAATTGTAATGGCACTGGATCTTTTAACAGGTTTCTGGCCTGTATACATGTATGTGAGCCAACTCACTCCTCTTTTAAAACTAATTTCATTATTTAAGAGACCAGAAAGAAGCCAGGTTATTAACTCTGTTTACTTTTCAAATTAAAATGAAAGTACCACCCCTATATAATATTAGTAACATTGAGGTAGGATTAGTATAGTGTAACACTAATTATATCAACAAACCCTCAGCAGCTCAGACTACTGATGATGAACAGGATGATGGACAAAATATGCAATTGACAAATCGGAAATTGTTAAGTCTAGAATACATTTACTAATGTGGTGCTGCTTCTCTCTGTCCCCCAAAATGTCTAATGGGAGAAAAAACATATAAATATTATGTTATTTCAAAAGAAATCTGCATCAATTAGAGTCATTTTTTTAAACAATTATTTTCCATTCACTTATATCCAAAATTTAATATGCGCCCTGGCTGGTGTGGCTTAGTGGTTTGAGTGCCCACCTGGGAAGCAAGGGGTTGCTGGTTTGATTCCCAGTCAGGGCACATGCCTGGGTTGCTGGCCAGGTCCCCAGTAGGGGGTGTGTGAGAGGCAACCACACATTGATGTTTCTCTCCCTCTCTTTCTCTCTCCCTTCCCCTCTAAAAGTAAATAAATAAAATCTTTTTTTAAAATTTTTAAATTCTTTTCTCCTGTTTTGATTCATTTTCTGTTGGCGGTAGGTTTGGTTTTAAATTTCTCCTCCTCATCCCTGCTTCTCCAGTCTATTGTCAAGTAATTATCTACATAATGTAGTAGAGGGACATGTTTCTTTAAATAAAGTCCTTCAGGCATCCTTAGACGCGAAAAGAGTCATTTAGTAATACAAATAGTACTGTGGTCTGTTGTGAGAATGCAGTTTTGGCTAATTTTCTAAAGAGATGGTATAAAGGGAGATAAAATAAAGATGGGGAGAAAACAGGTGGAAATCATGCAAATCTGTTCTGTGCACGTAGGCAGCATGGCAGTTAGCAAAGGGTCTCACTTTATTTACATGCTTCTAGTTGTACAGCAGTTCATTGACTATAGCTTTTCTACAAACAGAAAACATTCGCTGTGGACAAAATGAGTGTAGTTTCAGTTCTGATTCTATGAATTTGTAAGTCTTATATTTGTTCATATCCTCATAAAATGCTTTTCAATTTTTTTCTGACATCATTCCTCAGGATCCCCCAACAGCCTAATGTTCCCTACAATCTTCTCTTTACAAGTGCAGGAAACATCTTCTGGATACTTTCTTTGCCTATCTTATCATTCCATACATGCATCTACCCAACTTAATCCTAGGAAAACTAGTGAGAATCTGGTAAATCTCCTTTAAGAAGTCAGCATGATTTCTAAATAAAACTGGCTTCCCTTAGATTTCAGAAGAGGCTATTTGAAGAAAATTATTTTTATTGTGAGCCCATTACTAAATACCACAAGAAACAATGGCGGCCTCTCAGTACTCTCAAAACCTCCCAAATGCCACAGAATGTGGCATTTTCAGCCTTGGTTAGAAGTAATAGGTTAACCCATCTTCTGCTATTGCTCATAAAAATTCTACCAGAGGGAGACAGATTTAATTTATAAAATATAGTTTCTGTTTGTCTGAAGCTAAATAAAACATAACATACTCAAGGATATCCCTTATATCTGCCTTGGACTCAGAAAGAGCCTCTACATTTACACAGGTATCCTCAAGATGCAATCCAGTATGGTGCATTAACTGGGATTTTGCTAGTGAGAACAGGTTGTGTGTGTGTGTGAGAGAGATGAAAGGGGTGGAAGGAGCAAGGCATAATTATTCACCCACTTAATATCAGAGAGAGGAGATGAGAACAGCATGGCCCCAGACATTATAGTTGATTTTTTTTGGTAGCTTCTACTCATGGTTTGCTGAAATGACTTAATGTCATGTCATAATGTCAATGCCTTTCACTTACCCATTCTCACTATGGAAATTTCCATTCAGAGCATTTCAAGTGCACCTGTACACCTCCCACCCCCCACCTTTGGATTCTCAAAGTAATGTATTATTTACTGTGTGTGGCTTTGTGAGGAAAAAATTAGAGGGCTGAATTTATCTTCAAATCACACCAATTATAGTTTATGCCAGCCTCAGTGAGACCAGCCCACAGATGGAGAATGGAACCTATGGGCTCTATTTTCATCTTTCATATCAAAACCTCCTCCAATCTGTTTCATCCCATTCACTAGAAGGGAGACTTGTCATCATTATATTCTGCTTTCCATACACTATTAAGTTACCAATAAAATAAATAGAACCAGTCCTAGGGTAAAAATTTTCATCTGGCATTCCAATGTCTACCTTTCATAGCTAGTCTGTTTGTCAAACTGGGGCCCACATAATTCCAAAGCCATCAATTCCTATGCCAGGAACCAAGGAGGGTCTTGTCATACGGACTCTCCTGGGCCCTTAGACTAATGCCTTGCTCTTTCCAGTTACCTTCTTACCTTGGACACAGACTTTAGATTAACTGTCAATCAAATGCTCTGTCTCTACTTCATTACTCATAAAGCCAAGATTTATTGAGTATAAACATGCCAGGCACTGATCCTGGTGCTGAGGCTACAAAACAAGACCGTTAAGGAGACTCTTATGGGGGAGGAGAGACATAATACATATGTAAACAATAAAAATTTGAATAGTGGTAATAAGTGCTATGGAGAAAATATAGCAGGGGTGTGATAACATGCAGTATTAAGCTTACTTTTGTACAACTTAAGAGGACTTGAGAGCTAGGCATTTTGGATATTTTTTTTTAAGATTGTATTTATTTATTTTTTTTAGAGAGGGAAGGGAGGGAGAAAGAGAGAGAGAGAAACATCAATGTGCGGTTGCTGGGGGTCATGGCCTGCAACCCAGGCATGTACCCTGACTGGGAATCGAACCTGCGACACTTTGGTTCACAGCCCGCGCTCAATTCACTGAACTAAGCCAGCCAGGGCCATTTTGGATATTTCTAGAGAGGTAAATAAATGTTTTGAGCTATCCTGTACAAGTATTATATTAAGGGAATAATACTGAGCTGTCCAGTGGCTGAAAGACTCGGCCAACCTGTGCACTTGAGGAAGAAAACCCTGGGAGTCTCCTAGAAGAGGAGCAGATCCCAGAGTCCCCATGGCTGGGAAGTGCTGACTGAAAGATGTTGAGTGCAGCCAACAGCCATGGCTCCCCTTAAGAGTCTGCCAAGATTGGTTGTGGGGTGTTAGCTCACGCTAACAGGTGGAACAATCAAAAGCCCTAGGATTTACAAGTCCCGGTTGATCTTAGGTCAATTCCTCTTTTTAATATTTAAGGTCCCTTGAGAAAGGAGCCCTAAGGTAGCAAATTTCTAAGAGAAAATAGATTACTAGCACAGGTCAGGAAAAAAAAGTACAGATTCTGACCAGGATCCTGGGCCAATTTAAATTATAAGCAGATTAAATTATAAGCAGATTTAAATTATAAGCAATTAAATTATAAGCAGATTGATAACTGAAAGGATGTGACCTAGGGGAAAGGAAGATACAGGCATATCTGGGGGATATTGTGGGTTCAGTTCCAGACATTAATAAAGCAAGTTTTGTAATAAAGTAAGTTGTAATCTTTTTGCTGGTGGAGGATTTTGCTTGCACTTTGTAAAAAATGCAAGCAACACCTGTAAAGTGCAATAAAGTGAAGTTCAATAAAAAGAGGCATGCCTGGCTCTGGCTGATGTAGCTCAGTGGATTGAGCACAGGCCTGAGAGCTAGAGGGTTACTGGTTTGATTCCCAGTTAGGGCACATGCCTGGGTTGCAGGCCAGATTCCCCAGCTGGGGACCTGTGAGAGGCAACCACACATTGATGTTTCTCTCCCTCTCTTTCTCTCTCCCTTCCCTTCTCTCTCTAAAAATAAATAAAATATATTTTTTAAAAGAGGCATGCCTTTAGTTGCATTCTTGTGTCTGCTTCAGCATTTGATCTGTTGATGAAAGTCTAGCCTCACACAGCTATGTATGTGGAAAAGGGAGGCACTCCTGAAGCCTCTGAAAGCCTCAGAAGTCCTCAGGCCACACTTCAAGAATCACAGAATTAGCAGTACATTCCAATAGGAAGAGAGGGGGATCTTCCAGTGAATGGACAGCTTTTTGAAAGATAAGGAGTCTTAAGGCATGGCATGTTGGAAATTGCAGTATTCTAATACAGCGGTTCTCAAAATTTAATGTATCTACAAATCATCTTAGATCCTTGTAAAAAAAATTCCTATTCTGGTTCAGAAGTTCTGGAGTAAAGCTCTAGAACCTGTAGGTCTGACAAGCTCCCAGGTTATGCCAATGCTGCTGACCCATAGACCTCACTTTGCGTAGCAATGCCCTGGTATGTCATGCTATCAAATCACCAGGAAGCCTCTAAATGCATGCATAAGTGAACTTGTGTGTGTTGGAGGCAGTCAGTCGGGGGAGAGGGTAGGATAGGGATGGGCAGAGAAAAGTAAATAAACTCACGTGATATATATATTTTTAAAAGCTATAAAAAGATTTTCTTATAAATCCTGCAAGTTTTGGCCACCACTCCAACTATCTCTACATCAGAGCAAGCTAAGGCATAATGTTGCTACTGACTGAAACAGAATCCAACTGCCATGTCTGTTGAGGCAGAGGAGGATGACATTAGATCTTTTAAAACAAACAATGTCGCCCCTAATAAAGAATTAGGCACATTATTAATGGACTCTGTTTGGAACTTAAGTTCATAATGTTATCAGTGTAGTTATACCATGAAATTACTAAATTAACATATGCTCAGTATGTAGAAAATTCAACTCATTTATTATTTCATGTTTAGAAATCACATTTTAAGAGGCTTTGCAGAGGATAGTACCTCAACAATACAAACTTTTCCTCTCCCAAACACAAATCACCCAAATCAAACCACATTGGCTAAAATTGTTTAATGGAATTTAAAACTTGTGGCAGAAGCACAAGTGTAGTTTATTTGGTTCTCAAATGTCACTTTCCATGTCTACAGTTCCTCCTTAAACTTCATTGGCATTCATTTCTATCCAACATTAGCCAGTCATCAGCTTGACCACAAATTGTAGGTTCACTACAAATTCATTTTATCTACCTGGAGCTGGGTCCTTACTGCTGCTCTGCACTTCTTTTATTAACATCTACTCTGTACTATAAACCACAGCTTTACTTTGTTCAAGCCCACAAGTCTCTTCGTAAAATTATGCTTCAATTTTGTATTTAAAGTTGCATAACAGCCCTGGCTGGCTTAGCTCAGTGGATTGAGCGCGGGCTGCGAACCAAAGTGTCACAGGTTCGACTCCCAGCCAGGGCACATGCCTAGGGTGCAGGCCATGAGCCTCAGCAACCGCACACTGATGTTTCTCTCTCTTTCTCCCTCCCTTCCCTCTCTAAAAATAAATAAATAAAATCTTAAAAAAAAAAGTTGCATAACAAAATAATCACTTCCCCCAAATCAGCTTTTTTTCTGTCATCCCTAACATACTCATACTAAAAATCAAAGCATAGACTTTGGAATTAAGGAAGATCTAAATTTGGATCATGACTTTGCCACTTAATGGCTGTGTGATTTAGGGGACGGTTGAACCCCTCTGAGCCTATTTTTCTCTGCATCTTGAAGAGTAATCCCAATTTTGCAGGGTTGTCTGAGGGTCAAATGACTTATTTGATGTACACACCCTCTCCTTCCCTAACTGGTTCCCAAGATCTAGACATCAAATCCTACTGATACTTTTGTAGACTCTATTGAAAAACAAACAAACAAAAAAAACAACTTACTGCCACTATCCTAGACTAGGCCCTCATGGCCTCTCAGGAAAGCTAGTATAGTAACCACTGATTGTTACTGGCTCTAGTCCATCCCACATACTGGTCTTATATTAACTTCCCTAAAACACATCTCTAAACCTTCAAAGGCTGGCTGTAGTTGCCCGAACAAAACCCACACTCCAGTGTCTGCCAGTTTACATAATTTGGCCCCAGTCTTTGCAGCCTCGTTTCACACTATTTCCCTCCCACACCCAGGCAGCTCTTTGTGTCTCACATACCTTTCCTGATGCTATCCACTAGCCAGCATACCCTCTTTTCTTACCTGTCTTCATTCCACCAGTTCCTTAGTGTTTATCTTAATTTGTAGACATTTCTTCATGTGATTCCATCACAGGAAATTCTTTCTGCATACTTTGAACAATTTATAACTTACTGCCACTCTTCTGGAACTTACCATTCTGAGTTCTAGTTATTTTCATACATATCTAGTGTGTGAGGCTAGATGGCAAGTTTCTCTTTAGTTCAAACACATTTCATACTCAAACCTATATTTTTAGTTAGTCCTAAAGGCATCAACAATACCGCATTTCTGTACCAAGGAAAGGTAACAATTGAATACCAAATAAAAAGTATGCCTGGAAAACAAATGCCCTTGGGAACAATATTCTGATTACATATAGTCGAATTGACACACTATAGTTGAAGAGCACATAATAGGTGCCCTTACCTATTGGACTTTTTAAATAGACCGAACTCTTATCAACATGAATTCATTTGATGTTTGATGTGAACATCTTGTTGGACTCTGTTCAGAATCTAAGGAAAGCTGGTGAAAAGCATGTACCATTAATATTTGTTTGTAAGGCGCATGAACTAAGGGAGGGGGTACTTCCTGTAAAATGGTGCACAGTAAACATCTCTGCTGTCTTTGTGGATGTATTCCAGTGAGGTACTTTCAATGTCAGAAACTTGTTACTGGAAACTAAAATACAGTGGAGAGATATACTCCAGGATGCTGATCCTTTCAGTGTCCTTTTGCCTTCTAGGGGATATAGGCTGTGGTTATACTTTGGTTATACTGACTTTCTAAAGACCTTGTTTTTTCTCTCTCTTTTTTTTTTTTCTCAGTAACATGGAAGTCACACAGCCACAGCCCAGACATTTCTTTCCATTTTCAATCTCCTCAGCTAGGGGCCTCTCTTGCCTGTTCCAAAATCAGTGTTTCAGGACTCTTCAACCAACCACCAAACCAATAAGAACAGTTTGTTTTTAAATACAAATTGACTTAATTTAAACAAATTTGGGACAGAGGACTAATTAATCTATATATTTTCCTAGGATTTAAAAAATGGGGTATGAATAATACTATGTACTTTGTGTTAACAGTACTTTAATTGTACTAAAATGTATTTGCCATTTTAACCATTTTAAATTGTACCAATTCAGTGGCATTTAGTGCTTTCACGGTATTGTGCAACCATCACCACTATGTATTTCCAGAGTATTTTTATTATCCCAAAAGGAACCCCCATACCCATTAAGCAGTCACTCCCTATTCTTCCCATCTTCCCAGCTGCTGTATCTATGGATTTGCCTATTCTGGATATTTCATGTAAATGGAATCATATTATGTGTTGGGAACCACTCTGCCTGGTTTCAGAAGCTATAACCCTCCATGGCTAAGGCTGAGTAGAGACCTTGGGACCATAAGCCACTAAGGAGACAAAGCTTATCTTCCTGGTAGGGGCACCGCCTCCTCCCCGCTTTTACCTCACCCTGCTCGAGGGGCAGATGACTGGTTAGCCAATGATGAGTCAAATTCCTCAAGGGAGGGAAGACCTAAGACAGGCATGGTCATCAAGGGGCCCTCAGGAAGGACTTGGGAGGTTATAGAGAAAGGGGGTGCTGGACCCTCGCCCCTTGCTTTGACATAACCTGAGTCCTCATTGTGTCTGCAAGAAGTCTAATCTCTTGGCTGCCTTACTTCCCCTGCCTGACTTAAGCCTGAAACAATGCTGGAGGAAGGTGTGGTCCTGTGCTGGAAAGGGTGGGTTCCCTGGGGGCAAGCAGGCCTAAGAAAGAATGCATAAAATCCTGTGAAACCTGCTTTACTAAGAATTGTCGTAAGTTTTCTGATAGGGGTCCAAGCATGAAATGAGTTTGTTTCCCAAAGTTTTATGGCCCTTTAGATAACTGACCCTGACTCAGAATAAGCCCTCATAGTTCTTTGTATGCTATCTATTGTTTGATCCTTACTGCCTGACAAAGATTGATGAGCTTTACCTATATTCCTGTGCAAATTGAACCCAATAAAAGCCCATTGAGGAAAAGGCTCCTGGCCCTTCTCCTTTGAGATACTGGCCACCTATCCTCCCCAAGCAGATCATGTCTTGGTAGACTTATTCTCATCCATGGCAGACAGGGATGGGGGCAGCGGGGTGGGGGCAGGGGGAGCGTGTGGGCAGAGCCTCCCAAGTATGCAGTCTTGTGTCTAGCTTTTTTACTCACCGTGTTCTCAAGGTTCATCGACGTAGCATGTATCAGCACCTCATTCATTTTTATGACTGAACAATATTCCACCATATGGATATTCATTGTTTACCCATTGATCAGTGAATAACATTGTTTCTGCCTTTTACCTATTGTGAATACTGCTATAAAAATTCATTTTTGTTTGAACACTCACTTGTTTTTAAATCTTTTGGGTATATATGAAGGCATGGAAATGCTGGGTAATACTACAGTATTTTTATGTTACATTGCTGAGTTCAAATACTGGGTAGTACTGTTCAAACAACAGTGAAGGCTCCAGGGCGTTACAGACTAGATCACAGGTGGCAAACACAAGGCCCACAGGCCAAACCTGGCCCTCCACCTTGTTTCTGAAAATGAGTTTGACACCCCTGGACTAGATAACTAACCAACTAAAAAGCAGTAGTAGCTCTAGTTTTTTGTGGTCTTAGGTGGTCTTCCCATACTACTGAGAAGCCCTGGTACTATATTTTGCCATGTGTAATGCACACTTTTTTTGCCCACATTTTTTGGGGGAAAAATAAAGATGCACATTATACAGTACTAAATTCCCCATCTATATAAATGTTTTTAATTCTTTTATTTATGCTTATGTGTAGTAAGTTTAACTCTAGAAAGTAATAGCGATATCCGTATGCAAAAGAATATCCTGGAATATAATTGGTTTTGTTTCTAAATTTAAATAAAT
This sequence comes from Phyllostomus hastatus, assembly GCF_019186645.2. Taxonomy (NCBI): domain Eukaryota; kingdom Metazoa; phylum Chordata; class Mammalia; order Chiroptera; family Phyllostomidae; genus Phyllostomus; species Phyllostomus hastatus. The sequence continues at coordinate 16,277,645 of NW_025333498.1, read as the reverse complement.
AAAAAATTGAGTAAAAAAATTAAAGCAGATTTTCTTTTCCCCTGAAAGTCTGGGCCAAAAATGTGGGTGCACTGTATACAGGGGAGTACATTATGCATGGCAAAATACAGTAATTGACGACTCAATGAAATCATATTAGGCAGAAGACATTAAAGGAGTAAAATGCAGGTTTCTTAATTGTCATCCTAACCTTCATGGAAACCCTGAAATTGAGATGACAAATGATGTAACAGTACAATGTATCTGCTAGGGGGAAACGCAGTGTTTCTATGGTAGTACTACTTTCTTCCTTTTAATAGATAAATCTGACCAAGAAGCAACATACACAAACAAAACAGTATTGAACCAACTATTATTTCCAAGACTCCTACTGTAAACATTAGTATCAATGATAAGCATTGCTTCAGCAACTTTTGGCTTTAAAAATGTAGCTAATTCAATTTACTTTTTGATATTTATTTTTTTAATGAGCCATGTTGAAGCAAGAAACCAGCTGCTAGATTGAGCTTCTTAGAAAACAGGTAAGATTCACTACAGATACACAATTGCTTAGAAACTTACTAAAAAGTAAAAATTGCTTCCCACCCCCATTTAACAAGGCTCCAATTCCTAAAAAGCTGACATGATTTTTAGATCCAGCTGTGTAAGACCAGCCAAATTACTCTTGGAAAGTGATCCTGCTTCCAAGTACTGAATTCATGTTAGCTCTTAAAAACTCAAAACCACCTCAAGCAATTAACTATCTTGGTTTAATCATATTTCAAAGAAGCTCAAATCGCTCATATATCTCTCCTTTAATGAATAAACAAATCCCCTACCATTTACAATGCACAGAACACTATATAAAAGAATTCCCATAAAATTCCATTAGGATCTTTTTCATCAGTGAGGCAACTGCTGCAGTTCTTTCTGACTTGTACAGCATCTGCCTGAGTGCATGTCCTTCTTTGTGATGATCTAAATTGAGGTAAGTACACATCACAGCAAAAAATGAAAGTTTTCATCTTTAATGAAATGACTTTGGAAATAACGTCTATTTCCATGACACCAATACTACAGTGTTCGGAGTCACAGTAAGGTACACAGAATTACATCCGTAATTAATATGAATGCCAACATTTCAAGCAGTAATTTGTTACATGGCAAACAAAATCAAGAAAGCAACCATCAAACAAAAGAGACCCATAGCTTCAGACAAGGCAAATCCCAGGATAGCATATGAGAACAGCTGCTGCTTCAGCGAAGGGTTTCTAAAAGAGACACAACACATTTAATTGTTACTTTGGAATATTATTTGAATTTCAATATGTTTGGTAAGTGTTAAAGAATCAAATTACTAGTGTGGGGATCTTTGTAAACTGGAAAGTACTGAAAGAGTATTTGCCTAGATCTCTTGCTTCACCTTTGATATTCCTTTCTCCTCAATCCTAATTACATGGGGAAAAGGGAGGTAGCTGTTTCTGTGTCAATACAAGTAGTCTCCATTCATTTTGAGGGGTTCTGACATTCTTCTTATGACTGTGAGAGTATGTTCTATACCTTTTAGGATCTGATAGTTTAGGAATAAGGTTTTAAGTAATGAAATAGAAATTGACTTTTAAAGAATGTGCTGTTAACTATATTCCCAATATAGTTTGACAATTAAAGAGTGCACACTGTGAAGTCAAACTGAGTTAAAATTTATTTTCTGAGACTTACTAGCTATGACTTTCAGACTGTGTCTCTAGTCCTTCATAGGTAAACTGGAGTATGTCCCCAGTGGGTCTTGTGAGGAATTAAGCGAGGTAATGCATGCAAAGCCCTCAAAATATAATGCAAGACACACAGTAGGCACTTAATACAAAGTAGTTATTATTATTCCACTAGTTTTCTAAGTTCCCAACTATTTCAAACATGCTCTTATTTGGCAATGGAAATTACCTGGCATAACCAATGATAAGGCTGCCAAAGACTGTTCCAATACCGGCACCAGAACCAGCCACTCCTACTGTTGCAGCACCTGCACCAATAAATTTGGCAGCAGTATCAATATCTCTACTGATTGCACTGGTCTGAAACTCCCTTTGGATTAGCCGAGATACACCATTTGGGGCCCCATTAAATACTGTAGAGCCCTAGAGAACAGGAAATAAAAGAAAGGTCAAATCAGTAATCACAGCTATTTTAATTACTGTACTGTCAAAATGATAATTAGTTCTTTATTTTGTAGCTGAGTTTTAATAGGATGTGGTGTGGCACAATAGAAAAATCAATGGCTTTAAATAATTTCAACCTTGTAAAATAAGAATAACATCTACACCCCATAAAGCTGTTGAAAATTGAGGAACAACATGTACATATGCATTTTAATATAGTAAGCTTTTCAATAACTGCAGCTATTATAATCTTAAATCTAGGCAACTCAAGCCTATATACTTAAATATACATACTGACTATATTTCTTAGCCAAATCAGATGGATAAGTTTTGGATACAGAAGTTTATTTTATTGGCTTATCTTCTGTGCATTTCTCTGCATGAAAGGGTAGAAAGGATTGCCTTCAAACATTCTATTAATGAGCATTATTTTTTCTCTTAACTTTAAACAAAACCGTAAGACTTAATTTAGGAGTGTCACTTAATTTCTATTATTACTATTACCTCTCCGGTCCTAGCCTCTGGTCGAGATAACACTGATGCAGAAATTGGTCTGTACGCGACTCTGGATCCAGCTCGGATCTATTAATGAAAGAAGGTTCCATGGAATAAGTAAGGATACAGATAAGACTTCAATGACCCTTCTTTGACCAGGAGATCTAAGAAAGTAAGCAGCAAAAATAAATCAAAGTTCATGACTTTTCTTTATTGATACTTATCTTTGCTGTTTGGTCATTTTCAATACATGAAGCCATTTTAATAGCTTTGAAGTTGCAAATGAAATTTTAAAGCTTCCTTCATAAGGTATTTTTAATATACTGAACAAAACTACTAAGAAAAATTAGTTTAAAAAATACATGTATTGCTCTTAAACTTTCAATTGTTGTAGTGCTCCAATTCAGATCAGAAAAATGGCAATAAACATTGCACATTTTTTGGAAAGTTCAAGTGGAGCAACAAGTGAGTTATTTAGGAGTGTCACCTAAAAGCTTCTTATTTAAAATACCCCATTAGTTAATATGAGCTCCCACTATTTCCAACATATCCCAAAATGTCTAATAATCATGAAATTAAAAAGCAGTTTAAGCAAATCTACACCAGCATAAGAATAATCAGTGAAATACTCTGACCATAAGGACATATTCCATTTCAGCTGCTCTGTCCGCCCTTGAGTGTCCACTGAAGTAAGGTCACAGAAAATCCTTTCAGAACCAAGATCGTATTCTCTAAGGCAAATTCCCCAGATCTTCCCTTCATCTAAAACCTCCAAAATGGTTATGGAAATAACGTTCTAGAGGCAGGAAGAAAGACTTTCAGCTGTTCCGCCACCTTCCTCCACCCACACAGGGCAAGGCAAAGTCCCTCCCTCTGCAGCAGCGAGTTTGACCTACAGAGAGACAATGGAGAGCGCTGCTGCGGTGAACTAGGCCTCAGCGGCCCTCTACATCCCTCAGAGCACGCCAACCTTAGTGTCAACCCCAACCCACCAGCGTGGCGAGTGGGAGGGGGAGGGGGAACTCTCCGGGCCTGCAGGCAAGGAGGGCTTGACCTACACCCCTTGGGGCCTGACAGCTAGGCCTCCACTGCCCTCCATTGCTCCAGGAGGGAAGCAGCACAGCGAGGCGCTGCAGAATTAGGAAAAAAGGGACACAGGGTTAAGGGGTGAGAGGACAGCTGTCCCGAGGGCGGTGGACGCTGCCGGAAGGTGGCCCATTCAACGACGTGGACGCTAGAGACCAACAGGTCGGGCCCACAATCCCCGGCCCGGCAGGGCTACGCACCAGAGCGGGGGTGCAGGCGAGCTTGGCGCAGGCAAACATCTTACACTCCTCGGGGCAGCGGCTGGAGGACTTGGGTGGCAGGCTACGTGGGCTCCTCTCCCACTTTCTCTGCGGAGAAGAGGGTTAAGGTCAAGGGCCATCCGAGGGCCTTTCCTCCCCTCCACGTCCCGCAGATTCCTGTGCACGCTGTCAGTTTGGGCCTGGTGCCCAGTGAGGTGCCGACAGAATGAATGGGTCCCCATGGTCACCGCTCTGTCATCCAGGCCCTGCTCCCACGCCCGCCACTTACCTTTCCCCGGAGCTAGCGGCGGCAGCGGCGGCGGCAGAGGTCGAAGGAGTGGAGCTGGGCGCGCAGGCGCGGTGCCGCTCTTATCAGCGCCGTGACACCCGGATGGAGAAGGCGGGGAATCGGATGCAGTAGGGAAGACGCTCAAGGTCACTTTGTAACAACTTTATTGGTAACCAGTTGGGAAGGACACTAACAGCCATCGATGATGGGCTGGTCCCGCGATCCCCAACCTTTTTGGCACGAGGAACCGGTTTTTCCACGGACTTGGGGGTGGGGAGGTACAGTCATGGCCAGGAGGCGGAGCTTAGGCGGGGTGGGGGTTCAGGGGGCGGAGCTCAGGCGAGGTTCACTAGCTTGCTGTCTCAACTCGGGCTTTGGACCCAGGAGGGGTATGGGCATGGCCGGGACAGGAGGCGGAACTCAGGCTAACTTCGCTCAGCCAGGTTCCTAACAGACCACTGAGTACTACGGATCCACCGCTTGGGGATTGAGGACCCCTGAGCTGGTGGACAGGGGGTGGTAAAGGAGAGATAAAAAGAAGTTGAAAACTAGCCCTGGCAGAGACAAATGAACAGGTTTTGATCTGAACCAGAGGAGTAAAGTGCTAATACTTTTTCTTTCAGTTGACACCTTGTGAATTTTGGCCTTTCATTAGATGCTTTTTAGTAGAAGGGTCTCCTTCCTGGTCCCTCTTCTTTGTGAAATAGGACTATGTGTGTGTGGAAAAAGGGTTCATTCATTACTTGACAGAACAAATTAGAGTCTCAGCAAAGTGAATACATTTCTTGAAAGGAATCTGGAAAAGATTCCAAAGATATGGTTAATCCTTTGGATGCAAGAGGGCCCAACCTAGAAGTGCTGTGACAAAGGAATGAGCGAATCAATTTTATCTAAGAGTTTTCTTGAATTTGGGTATAAAAATGGCTCTTGGTAAAGTGAGAGAGGTCCATTTCTCTTCCAGCTCTATGATTGAAAGAATTAAGGGATTGTAATGTGTAGGGAACGGGGCTAAAGAAAGTCTGAATATTTTCAAAACCTACCCAACCGTAAGACCGGTTTTTGCCAACTTTGGACAAATCATTTTCTCAGAAATGTCTCAGAAAAGTGGCTTTTACTGAACTTCTGCTTTACAGGGTCCACAGATTCAAATGTTAATCTCATCCAGAAACACCTTCACAGACAAACCCAGAAATTGTGTTTAATCTAGGCACCCCTATGGGCTGCCAAGTTTATACATAAAATTAAACATCATATGCCTTATACTTCAATAATAGGTCCTCTTAAGGGAAAATTATTCTAATGGATTTGTGTATGGAGATAGAATAAGAGAAGTTCCTGTCTCTTGAGCCATAAATCATTAGTACTAATTATGGAGGAGGAGGAGACATGAGACAAGCCAGGACTCCTAACCGGATCACTTCCAGCGTACACACAGACAGAGGCCTATGGGAGGGAGAGGTGAAGAGAAAGTTCAGGCCCGGCACTGTCAATGTGTCAATAAGCAGATGAACTGGCCTAGAAAAGGTGAGAATAGGTCTTTTGTGGGTTCTATCAGAGTTTAAGTATTTATGAAGAACATTAGGTGTTCAAAGAACAGATGTTGTATCTTTGAGAATGGTGTGTGTATGTGACAGAGAGAAGGAGAGGAAGGATCCAGTAATTATTTGCTGGAGGAAGAAAGACTTTGAAGAATGAGAAAGTATATCTACCTCACAGGCTGGAGGCTAGAAACTGGACTCAGGGTTCTAAAGTGCAGCCCAGACAGTCTGAGGGTTCTGACCATGGCCATGTCTCCAAGGTGCTGTCTAGATCAATTTCCTCAGACTTTGCTGGTTTTTGCATCCTAAGATTATACTGACAGGAGGGGAGTGGATCTTGAGTGACAGGAATCCATGTTGATAGGGAGTGTACATTTGCACTGAGGAAGTTTGAAGAAAAAAGGCACCTTCTGAGAGGAGTACAGTGAGACAACAAAGATGAATAGAGAACTTTTTGTAAAGTATTCGATCCATTCTGTATTTTCTGTTAGACTATACAGATATGTTAAATTATGAGACATCATAATTTGGTAGTATCCAATAAGCCTGGCTGATGGTGGCACAGGGAAGAAAGGAATGGGGAATGAAAGAGAAGTATGAAAAATAATTTCCAATATGGCTACAATAATTTCTCCTATCCTGCAAGCCCCTTTGTATTTACTTATCAAGCAGTGAAGTGTTTCCCTACTCAAATCTGAGCTGACCCTGTGACTTGCTTCGACCAAGAAAATGTATTGGGTGTCACAATTTGTGACTTCTGGACTAGGCCATTAAGTGGTCCCATAGCTTTCATTCTCTCTTTCTTGGAAGCCAGCCACCATATCATGAAACATGGATTAGACCCCTAAATGCTAAGAAACTACATGGACAGAAAAAAGCCTCATGAAAGAGAAGCAAGGTGCCCCAGACATGTGAGTGAATCCCTCTTAGGTTCTCCAGCTTTAGTCAAGCCTTCTCAGCCAACACAACAGGGAACAGAAATGAGCCTTGCCCAAATTCCTGACCCATATCTTTGCCCACATTCCTGACCTACAAAGTCAAGAACAGTGAAAGGGTTGTTGTCTGAAGATATTACATTTTGTGGCAGTTTGTTATACAGCAGTAGATAATTGAAACAGGAAGTTGTCCACCAAATATTTACTACTCTTTGAGATTCATGTGGAGGCAGAACCATAGCAGTTTCTTAATATGGGGAATTTCAATTCAAAATTCCACATAGAGCTTGTAGCAAACCAGACAGAGAAAAGGAAAGCAAATGTCTCTGTGTCTGACTCACCTTTCCTTGAAGTACTGTGGTAGAGTGGAGTAGGGTTGCTATTATTAAAGCTCTTATAAGATAATTCTAACCCAAATATATGGAAAGATGTTTAAATTATCTACTTTTAAAAGTTTTCATTTTATTAGAAAGTTTTCAGCCTTCTTCTCATGCTAGTGTAACAAAAAATACTATTTATGAATTGAAAATAAGAAATGTAAGTCAAAATATTCTGTATTTTGTTATAATATTTTATTTTTCTTATAAAAGCTTTCATTTCTTATTATTGGCCTTCACTTGTTATCAATTTATCTTTTAAAAAATAAGCCTCTACACTGGGACTAATTCTATAAGGTCATTAAATCTTAATTCTTATAGAATTCGGTGAGCTCCACATAATATGTCATCTCTTTGAACATAGTGAGTATATAAGAAAATGTAACAGTTTACAATATAATTAGGTAATATGAAAAATTGGACTAAGGTATGTGGAGGATACTGGCCAGCAGTGTCCATCCCTGCTACGGATACTCATCGAAACACGAGAAAAACATACACATGGACAACCAAGTCCTGTAGGGAAATAGGGATGAAACGGCCACTCTCTCTAGTGGAGAGCACTGTTTTCCCACCCAAGCAGGCTTTTATTGAGAATACAGATACAGTTTGTGGATTAACAGTCTGGCAGGGAAGATCAAAAGGAATAGGTAATTTTCAAAGGGTCTGACAGAACTCCTGCTGGGATTCTGGGCTGAGAGTTTGTGTTTTATCACTTAAAAGGACTATAGGACCTAAAAGGCTAGTCTCGTTTCCTGCCTGTGCCTTCATATTCTAATTCAATAGCATCCTCCAGCAAGCAGATCTCACAGGATCTTGCATATTCTATGTCCCAGGCCTGATTACCCTGGGGGATCCGCTGACTCTGGTCTGGACTGCACTGCCCCTGTTATTTCCTCAGGCCTGAGTCGGGCAGAGGAGACAAAGACAGCCAGGAGACTTGGAATTCTCACAACTAAGAACAAGGACTCAGGCTTTGACAAAGCCAAGGGGGCAGGGGTTGATGTCGATCACCCCTTCATTTCCACAGCCCTGCAAGTCCTTCCCTGAGGCCTCCTCGTGATCATGCCTGTCTGAAGTGATTCCCACCTTGGGAAATCTTACTCATCATTGACTAACTGATCAAGCATTGGGGGCAAGCACAGAACAGGCAGTGTTCATGCCAGGGAAATAAGTTTTGTCTCCTTAGTGTCTCCTGGTTCGGAGGTCTCTCACTCAGCCTAAGTCACAGGGGGTTACAGCTTCCTGAGACCAGGCAGGGCAGGTCCCAACAAAGGTATATAAAATTGCAGAAGAGTACAAATCAGTAAATGTTTCAGGACTAAGTTGTATGGTGTGTGATAAGGGAAATAGGTTAAGAAAAGAAATGAGCCTTGCCCAAATTCCTGACCCATATCTTTGAATTCTTTATTCAGAAAATGCTTCATAGTTGAACTAGTATGAGAAAGATGGGATAATCTGTTTACAAAGATTTCTTGGCATCTCTCTTATTTATGTATTGATTGATTGATTTAATATTTTTTTTTGATCTCTTAAATAAAATTCAAACACCTGGATATACTAACTGCCTAGACTACAAATCACTCTCTGGTGCAGAAATTTTTGTTCTTAAACTTCATTTTTGACTCCTTTACAAATTATTTAGCTATTTTCATGACATCTAATATAGTGGAATAGAATATTTACTGAATGAATTCCAAATAATTCAGTAAGGAATTAAAAGTAAATATATCTTTCCATGTCTTCTCAGATGGCCAGAGGGTCTAAGCTAAAATTTATAGTGAAGAGTTACATAAAAATAACATACTAATAAAAATAAATATTATTCTATCCTTTTTCTGGTAAGATTACTTACCAGATTTATTTTCTGGATAGATTACTCTATCCTTTTTTCTAGTTATTGAGAAAAAAATTTTTATATCACAGCCAATAATTAATCTAGAAAGACTAAGTAAAAAGAAAGTAAGTATATGGATACAAGATCAAGGCCTCTGTTGACTCTTGCCCATCTCATAAATCATTTACTCATTTCTCCAATTAATTTGTGGCAGACACAGATGCCTATCCAATACCCATTCTCTCTCCTTTTTTTCTTACCTACAGAACTCTGTTCACAGTTAAAAAAACATTGAACTTCCCACATTCTCTCACAGTTAGGAATGGTCAGTAAGGGTTTGAGGTCTCTTAGAATGCTCAGAAAGGGGATAGATTTAACTGGATCATTTCTTTTTTCCTTTTCCCTTTCGTTTTTCTGCCTGGATATGGACCCAGCATCTGGAGGTGAAGCAGCATTCTTGCACACACAAGTACAGAAGCCACACGTTAGAGTGGAGAAGCTGGAAGCTAAAAAAAGCCTGAATTCTTTATTTTTTTCAATAGCTACAACAGCTCTTAACTGCCTACGTATAGACTTTATGTTGCATGAGAAAACAAATCTCTATTTGGTAAAGCCACTAAGTAATTTTTCTGTTATATGCAGCTAATATAACCCAAACCAACACATAATTCTATAGATCTACATCTCTGAAGCTGTTTAGTCTTTGGGCTGTGATTATGCAGAAATGGCCTTTCTCCCACAGAATTTATATTAACTTATATTTGTCTCTTTTCCCTTATTCCATATCTGCTAGGGACCAATCAGGAGACAGAAACCATATCAGTAATTTGAACAAGGAAAATTTAATATGAAGCTTGCTAACCAGTAAAAGCTGTCTAACTATCTAAGAAGGTGAGAGCAGACTACAGGATACAGAAGTAGCAACTGTGGGAGTAGCTTCTACCCTTGACTAAGGAAGAGTAAACAGCAAGGAAGAACTTAGAAATTTAGAGAGGGATTCAATAAATGATGTTGGGAAAATTGGACAGATAACGTGCAAAAAAATAAAACTAGACCACCTTCTTATGCCACACAAGAATAAATTCAAAATGGATTAAAGACTTAAATGTTAGACTTGAAACCATAAAACCCCTAGAAGAAAACATAGGCAGTAAAGTCTTGAGCATTCCTTGTAGCAATATCTTTTTCTGATATATCTCCTTAAGCAAGGGAAATAAAATAAAACATAAACAAATGGGACTACATAAAAGTAAAAAGTTATTGCACAGCAAAGGAAGCCATCTACAAAATGAAAAAACAACCAACTGAATATGAGAACATATTGGCCAATACATCTGATAAAGGGTTAATATCCCTTTAACCCTTTAAAGGGTTAAAATTTATAAAGAACTTATAAAACTTAATACCAAAAAAACAAACAAGCCAGTTGAAAAAAAGGCAAAGTGCCTGATTAGACACTTCTCCAAAAAAAACATACAGATGACCAATAGACATTTAAAAAGATGCTCAACCTCGCTAATCATCAGAGAAATGCAAATTAAAGGCACAATGAGATATCACCTAATACCGGTCATAATGGCTATCATCAATAAACCAACAAACAATAAGTGCTGGTGAGGATCTGGAGAAAGGGGAACCCTTTTACACTATTGTTGGGAATGCAGATTGGTGCAGCCATGGTGGAAAACAGTATGGAGCTTCCTCAAAAAAATTAAAGATAGAACTGCCTTTTGACCCAGAAATTTCACTTCTGAGAATTTATCCAAAGAAACCCAAAACACTAATTTGAAAGAATATATGCACCCCTATGTTCACTGCAGCATTATTTACAATAGCCAAGACTTGGAAGCAGCCCAACTGTCCATCAGTAGACGAGTAGATAAAATAGCTATGGTACATTTACACAATGGAATACTACTCAGCTGTAAAAAAGTTTTACACTTGGATAGTATGGATGGACCTGGAGAACATTATATTAAATTAAATAAGCCACTCAGTAAAAGAAAAATACCATGATTTCACTCGTATGTGGAATCTAATGAACAAAGTGAACTAACAAGCAAAATAGAGACAGACTCATAGATAGAGGTCAGGATGACAGCTCTGGGGTGGGTGTGGGTTGGTGGGTAGAGGGATTGAGCAAAAAAAAAAAAAGACCTCATGAGTATGGACAACTGTGGTGATTGCAGGGGGGTGAAGGTGGAAGAGGGTATAAAAGTGATAAATGGTAATGGGAATAAAAAAGTTAAAAAAAGACCTGAAGAAGCAAGCAAGCAAGAAAAATTAATAAATTAATTAATGTGGAGAAGGAAGGTACAATCCACAGGTATGGGCCTCAGGTGAACCATGAGCCATGCTGAGTGAACATAACCAGTCAGTCATCTGCAAACCAATCCACTGGCTCACATGAAAAATAGTACACACAATAGTACACACTTTTCCCTCCTGGTCTTGTCTCAGTGTCTTTCTATCGCCCTCTATTGACAAAGCCTATTATTTTGCCAGTTGTCAAAGCAGAAATGCTTACAAGGTCCAGCTCTCTAGAATATGGAAGCAAGACAGAGAAGGATGGATTTGTAGTTGAGAAGTCACATGGTAATAACTGACAGGGCTGGTAAGATTCTCAAGGGCAGGAATTAGTTCTAATTCATATTTATTTCTTCTATAGCACCTAACATGGAGTGTTAAACATAGTCATTCAATACATTTTTGTTCAATAATAAAGGGCTTAGAATGCACAGAATAAGCAATAACTATATTGTTATTCTCTTTTAACTAAAATTTTAGTCATTTTGGACAAATTAGAATGACCTCTAGAATATCTTTTTCTTTCTAGCATTGCAAAATTCACACTTAGAGAACCCAAGGAACATTTTTTGATTTGTGGCATGAGTTTTTTCAAACAAATGTTTTCGTGTGCCTATGGAAGGGTTCTGTGTTTATACTCTCATAGGCCTAAAGAATTCACTAAAAAACCAAAACATGAAAGCATTTTATAGACCCATTCTATGATACAATAGAATATTGGCAGGAGTGGGACGTAAGCGGAAGCAGAGCTAAGCCATAGCCTGAGTTGTGACAGAGGCAACACCAGCCTGCAGTTACCCTCTCATTTCTTTTTCTCAATGCCAGTGGTCCATGCCTAGAAAGTTTGCTCTTTCTGCGGGCTCCTGGTGTCTTCATGGTCTCTCCAGGATGTATAAGGCTCTCCATGGTAAGCCATCTCTCTGCAGGGAGTGTCCAGCTTCCGAACTCTTATCCATGTAAAATCTTTTTTTAAAGGATTTTTTAAAATTTCATTTTAATCATTGTTGCAGTACAATTTTCTATCTTTTACTCTCCATGTAAAATCATAATCTCTTAGAGCTTGCTTCAGCAGTAGAAATACAAAATTAAAACAATCAGAGAAGATTAGCATGGTACCTTTGCAAAGATGCCACAAAGTTCAAGTATTCTATGTTATTACAGTATGCTACCATTTACCCCCATAGAAGCAGAGAAAATGACAAATGTATTTCCTATACTTAAAAACTAAAAGTTTCATAGATAGTTCCCTATGGGGTAAGAAGTTGGTAGGAGGGAACAAATATAGTAGCTAAACTTCTTGGAATATTCTTTGTTGTGTAGATTTAAATTTGGAACCATGCAAACCATTTATAAAAGTAAATTGTAAATTTACTTTTAAATTTAAATTTTACTTTTTAAAATTCAATTAAATTTTTTAAAATTTAAATGTTTAACTTTTTAATTTAAAAAATTCCCCCAAAATAAAAGCAAATGAAACAAATGAATTTAACTGTATCTACTTGGTAGCATAAATATGCAGAGCATGTAAAAATTTTTCTGTAAGTGGATAAAAAGACAGCTCCTTGATCACTCTGCTTCGTGAGCTCTGGCATCTGTGATTCCTCCAACGTGCTAACCACATTCCACCTCACAAGGCTGGACCTTTTGTTCCTTTAGCTTAGAAGCCCTTTCCCCTGGATATTCTCTTGGCTTATATCTCCACTTCGCTCACCTCTTTGCTGGAATTACTGCTTAAGAGAAGCCTTCCTAGATCCCGTACATATCTTTACAGTTATTCATAGCACTTGTGACCTGGAATTACTTATTGTTTCCTTGTTTAGCTCTCACATTAGACTATAAATCCATGAGGGTATGATGTGGTTCCAAGTGGTCTTGAATGGGGTCCCACCTCTGTGGTCCCGAATCGCTGCCCCACATTGGGTGCCAGCTGATCCGTGGGTCACTGGCCAGCAGTGATCAGGGAACGCTGTGGATGGCTCAATGAAACGCAAGAAAAAACATGCACAGAGACAGACTAGTTTCTGCGGAGAAGTAGGGATGGAATGGCTACCCCCTCTAGTGGGGAGCACGCCAATTTACCATTCAAACCTGCTTTTATTGAGCTCATTTTGCATAATAATTCAGGTAAAGTACAGTACTCATTAGGGGAAGTAAGGAACAATAGATAACAAGGAACTCTGCTGGTCTATTTTGAGTCAGGGTCAAAGAGCTGTAAGACTTTGAGGAACAAACTAACTTCCTCTTTGGACCCTTCTCATTCAACTGAGAACATTCTAAACAAAGGAGGTTTCACAGTAATTTACATGTTCTTTCTTAGGCCTGATCACCGGGGAATCCACCCTTTTCAGCACAGAGCTGCACCACCCTGTCATTGTTTCAGGCTTAGGTGGAGCAAGGGAACTAAGGCAACCAAGAGATAAGGAGATTTTCTCCCAGACATGAGAACTCAGGCTATGTCAAAGCGGAGGAGCGAGGGTCCATCACCCGCTTTTGCTGCAGCCCCCAAAGTCCTTCTTTTGGGGGGCCTCCCATGTGATCGTGCCTGTCTTAGGTCGTTCCCCCCTTGGGGAATCTTACCCGTCTTTGGCTAACCGACCAAGCTTTGGGGTTCAGTTATGAATGAAGCAGCAGAAGCAGTGTTCCTGCCAGGGAGATAAGCTTTTGTCTCCTTGATGGCTTACAGTTCCAAGGGCGTTCCCTCAGCCTAGCCTAGGCGGGGGTTACAGCTTCTGATACCAGGCAGGGCGGTTCCCAACAAGGGTATAAACTTTGTTTTGTTCATTGCTATATCCACATGGACTAGAACATGCTTGGCCCATTAATAGGCACTCAATAGATTTTTGAGCGATGGAATTGGAGAAGGAAGGGAGTAACTGTTAACATTTTCTTCATACACCTCTGTATTATTTGATATATTATCATATGCATGAATTACTTTACAATTTTAAAAACCAATGTATTAGAAAAGTTTTAATAATTCACAGTAGTTAATAAAATTTGTTAAATTATTCCTCCTATGGTTCTTGCATTACTTAAACCAAAGGAAGTATTCTTAAAGGTTGAATTTCAGATCTTGGTTATGGGCTTTAGCATTCTTTTAGGGAATAACCCTAACCAATACTTTTCAGATTATATTCAAACTCTATGGCATTTAAAGCATTGTGTTTGTGTGTACCTTCTTATCTATATATTGTCTGGAGTTTCTTGCTTGTAATAGGAAGATTTTATATCAATTTCATCTATATTTTAAAATATATTCTTTAAAGATTTTTATTCATTTTTAGAGAGAGGGAAAAGGAAGGAGAAAGAGAGGGAGAGAAACATTAATGTATGGCTGCCTCTCACACACCCACTACTAGGGACCTGGTCTGCAACATGCACAGGCATGTGCCCCCACTGGGAATTGAACCAGCAATCCTTTGGTTTGCAGACCCATGCTCAATCCACAGAGCTACACCAGCTAGGGCCAATTTCATTTATTTTTAAAGACAATCAGTTACAAGTAAAAGTCCTTATTCTCCTTCAAAAAATTAAATCCACCATATCCAGTGAACCTAGATATTCAACCTATGTCAAGAATAAGAAATTTTACAGTGCTGTTAAGATATTTGAGAGGACTCCTGTTTATCACATTTTTCTGCTATTCTAGCCCCAGTGAGGTGTTTAAGGCTCATATGACTAGTCCTAGTGCCATGCGACATATAAGGGTCTTACATCAGTTTTGTAATTATGGAGTGTCCATATGGCACTAGTATATCACAGTAAGTAATGCTTTCTTTTCCTTCTACTTTTGTCTTATCATGACTCTATGGAGGAATAGCACAGTTACACAGCACGAATCACTGTTTCCCTGGCCAACTTTTACATCACTGATTGTAGTCAATTATTTCATTATGTAGTTTGTTCAGATATAGTATTTAACTTCCCCCCTTTTCACCTTTCCAAGATTTTCTGAAGTATGAACTTTGATACTAAGGTTAATTTCCTATCTCATATCCCCAAGCCAGGGAACCTGGCTTAAAGTAGTGATGGCTGGCTATCTAGTAAGTTTGAAATAAGTGTGGTTTTCAGAGGGAAAACATCAAGGAGACACACTCTACAAAATGGCTCTGTAAGTGGAAGCCTCAGGTTCATTTAAGTCTCAAGGATTAAATTAGAGTATTTGCCTATGTTGATTTGAATTAGAGGAGAGCATAAGCAAAATGTGCAAGTTTTACATGTAAAAATTTGCATTTAAACTTGAAGTAGGGGACTTCTGGCAAAATGGAGGCATAGGTGGACGCACCGTACCTCCACGCACAACCAAGATTAGAACAACAACAATTTAGAGGCAGAATAACACCCAGAGCTGATAGAGAATTTATCTGAATGGAAGTTGGACAGCAAAGAAGTTGAAATAGACGCGTTCATCCAGACCGGTAGGAGGAGTGGAGAGGAGCAGCTGGGCGTGGGGTCGTGGCGTGCGGAGAACAGGGAGAACTGGGCACATAAGGCAACCAAGAGCGTGTAAGGCATCTGGGGCGCACAAGATTGCAGCGGGTGGACCCTGAGTATGCAAGCAGCAGCTGGCAGACCCAGTGAGGGGGCAATTGTGGACCAGGGCAGAGCGCGCAACCCGGGATCCCAGAGAAGGGACTGAGGTCCCAGGAGAACGGAGCTACTGCCATTGTTCCCTCCTGCCCCTGCCCCTGCCCCCACATACAACATCACAATCTAGCAACTGGGGTGCCCAGCCCTGGTGAACACCTAGGGCTCTGCCCCTCACCGTAACAGGAGCGACCAGACCAAAAAAAAAAAGAGAGAGAGAGACATGTCCCAAACAGAAGAATGGACCAATGCCCCAGGACTCATCCTTTTGAGCGACCAAGAGATAGCCAATCTATCAGATGCACAGTTCAAAACACTGGTGATCAGGAAGCTCACAGAATTGGTTGATTTTGGGTGCAAATTAGATGAAAAAATGCAGGTTACCATAAAAGAGATGAAGGAAGATGCACGGAGAACCAATAGTGTTGAGAAGGAAACTGGGACTCAAAACAATAGAGTGGACCAGAAGGAAGAAAAAAACAACCAAACAGGAAAGAATGAAGAAATAAGAATTCAAAAAAACAAGGAGAAGCTTAGGAACCTCCAGGACATCTTTAAACGTTCCAACATCCGAATTATAGGGGTACCAGAAGGGGAAGAGGAAAAGCAACAGATTGAACATGTATTTGAACAAATAATAAAGGAGAACTTCCCCATTCTGGTAAAGGAAATAGACTTCCAGGAAAGCCAGGAAGCTCAGAGAGCCCCAAAGAAGTTGGACCCAAGAAGAAACACACCAAGGCACATCATAATTACATTAGCCAAGGTAAAAATGAAGGAGAGAATTCTAGAAGCAGCAAGAGATAAGGGGACAGTAACCTACAAAGGAGTTCCCATCAGACTGTCAGCTGATTTCTCAAAAGAGACCTTACAGGGAAGAAGGGGCTGGAAAGAAGTATTTCAAGTCATGAAAGACAAGGACCTACATCCCAGATTGCTCTATCCAGCAAAGCTTTCATTTAGAATGGAAGGGCAGATAAAGTGCTTCTCAGATAAGGTCAAGTTAAAGGAGTTCGTCATCACCAAGCCCTTATTTTATGAAATGCTAAAGGGACTTATCTAAGAAAAGAAGATAAAGAAAAAACATGTATAGTAAAAGGACAGCAAACTCACAATTATTAACAACCGCACCTAAAGCAAAACCAAAAGAAACTAAGCAAACAACTAGAACAGGAACAGAACCACAGAAATGGAGATCACATGGAGGGTTAGCAACAGGGGAGTGGGAAGAGGAGAGAGGGGAAAAAGGTACAGAGAGTAAGTAGCATGGATTGTAGGTTGAAAATAGATAGGGGGAGGGTAAGAATAATATGGGAAATGTAGAAGCTAAAGAACTTATAAGTATGACACATGGACATAACTAAAGTGGGGGAATCGGGTGGGACAGGGTGTACAGGGTGGAGGGGAGTGAAGGGGGGAAAATGGGACAACTGTATTAGCATAATCAATAAAATATATTAAAAAAATAAACTTGAAGTAGAAAACACAGTGAGACAAACACTGATAACCAAGGACTACAGGAAAGGAAAACAAAGTTTGTAGTAGAAGACTCTAATTTAGAGGGTGCCATTCCCTCATGATGAGAACATTCTTGTTTGAAAGCCACATGCAGAAACATATGTTCGATCTGGTGATAATTTTGCTCAGGGCTATACAATCTTACAGGGCTGGTCAGTCATTTTGGGAGAATGGCCATATGTTCATGGCAACCACATGTTATTTAATTGCAAATTCTATCAGTTATTCCAGGTTGTTCTTTGACCAGATTCCATCTGCCTTTCTTGACCATTTAAGGGAGTCCCCTCAATTTGTTCTACCACAGAACTCCTACCAGCAGAGAAGCACAAACCAATCCCTTCCAAGGACCATTGAAATAGGCCCCTCTTCTATTTTATCTTAAAAAAAAAACATGCAGTATTTGTGTCATTCTATTGTAGAGATTGATATAATTTAAAATGCTTTTACAGTACTTACCAATTAAATTACTTAATTCTTCCCTTTATTATTCTTCAGTAAAACTGATATATGTGGAACTAGGTCATGATTTTCTATGTGTTGCTTACTTCTTGTCCCACCATTGCCTGTGTTGAGAGTGAGAGAACCTCAGCTTTAGGAGTAAAGATTTATTGTCAGACTTTCCTTTCTCTGGCCTGCTCATCCCATGGCCTCTGGCTAAAAGAGGGTATGTTAATATACAACATTGTGGACAGAATTTTCTAAAAAATCTTTCTGGATACTTATTAGACTATGGCAAATTATATATAAATCATTTTCCAAAGATCTTAACAATTTTAATTTCTCGAGTTAAGTTTAATCAAATCCTTGTCCCCACCCCATTTCCTCCCTATCGTTCAACTTCTTGGCTCAAAGCAGCCTATTCATGTTTTTTTACACTATATCCTTATATCTGATCAGCATCAGTTAACCTCATTTGATTACACAGCATGCCAAGAGGTGCGGGGAATGAACCAGAGCGGGGTAGGAAGGACCAGGTATGAGGAGTTCAGGTTGAACTCAGGGCCTGAAGTGATAGCTTAGTTACCCATAGAAAGGCTGTGACTTCTTCAGATAAGTTTCAGAGGGTACTTTTGGTAGGCAGAATGATACCCTTCCACAAAGATGTCCATGTCCTAATGCCTAGAACCTGTGAATATTACCTTACATGGCAAAAGGAAATTTGCTGATGTGATTGAGTATTTTGAGATAGGAGATCTACCTGGATTTCCTGGGTGAGCACAATTTAATTAGGAGGGTCTCTATAAGTGAAAGAGGGATGCTGGAGGGTCAGAGTGTTAGAGCATGAGGAAGACTCTACTGGACATTATTGGATTTGAAGATGTAGAAAGAGGCCACCAGCTAAGGAACTGAGGCACCCTCCAGACTCTGGAAAGACAAGGTAATGAATTCTTCCTTAGAGTCTTCAGAAGGAATGCTGCTCTGCCCATACTTCACCCAGTTAGACACTTTCAGACTATGGGTCCTTCAAATTTATAAACTAATAAAATTGTGTTGTTTTTAAACCATCCAGTTTGTGGCAATTTGGTGTGGAAGCAGTAGGAAACCATAGTCAAGCCTTTGTGTGATTCCAGGTATGGGTCATTAATCTAGAAGTAGGACATGGGATGGAGCCTTGATTTTGGAATTCAGGCAGCTGAGGTGCCCACTGTTATACGGTCATTCACTATGGATCCTAATTAGTACAAGGCCAGGGAGATAAGGAGCAGGCATGAGGTCTGACAAATGATGGCATGATCTCCAAGAGCATAATAGGTATACTGGCCAGCTGACTAGGTCATAGGACCAGGCTTACCCTGGTTACCCATAATTTTTGGGGGCAGGAAAAAAGCCAGGTATCCAGGAAACTAGATAGCAGTTAGCAGAAGATTGTTATCTCTAGGTAGGGAGACATAGGAAGTTGATATATAATAATGTTGCTGAAATGCTCTTGAGCATAAAGAAACAGAACAGTTTTTGAACCACACTGACATCTAGAAGAGAAGCTAGCAATATCTTTCCAGGTTTGTCTCCAAGTTGTTCTTACATAGAACACCCTGCAGGAAGAGGCAGCTGGAGGAGAGTCATCAATGATGGGGTGTTGGCCAGACAGGGAATGGAGTGGGTCAGTGTCAGTTCAACGATGAATCACTTTTACTGATAGCATCCTGGAGGGTAAAAGTCATAGGCTTCCGGATTCACACTTCTTGATTATTCAGGGGACTTCACCATTTCTTTTGTTTTTCTTCCCCCAATGAAACCACTCCATCTGGTCCAAAAATCTTACTAGTATTTGCTTACTCTTATTTAATCTATTTGTCTTCATTTTTGTCTCCTGATTCATGTGTCATTCATTTATTTGTTCAACAAGCATTTTATTAATTATATACAATTTTGAGGCTGCTTTCCAATTTCTTTGGTGAAAACTTTAGAATAAAATGTATACTAACTAATGTAAAATTAAAAGGCTTTTTTTTCTGTCCCCCTGGTATTCTGCTGTTAAAGCCCTCTGATCTGGGCAACATGGTTTACTCTGTGTCTTCCAAACAACCATTGCATAAGAGCCTCTTTGTAACTGGCTGCTTTGCTCTGGCAGAGCTCACGGGGACTGCTGAGTCCTCAGGTACCTCTTACATATATCAGCACACCATATGCTACTCAAATACCTCTGAAGATTATAAACAAAATAACTTGAGGGGGTAGGTGGAAGGTTAAGAATTCAGACAAAGTCTTCTTAACTGTCTCTATTTGCTGTTGCTGCTGCCAGATCATCCGGACAAATGTCATCACCCTTGAGATCTGCTAATTTGTTCCCACGCTACAGTTCTCCTGCTTCAGGGTTTTTATTGAATTTGGACCGCTAGCCTGCCAAAATATTGACCCTTGGCCTACTCATTTCATGTTTTGACATCTAACCAACTTTTCTGAAAACAAAACACTACAGCTATCTTCTAAAAATCATGTTATATATGCCTATGCTTACAAATAACTGGAACACTATAACATGATACAGAGCAAAGCTGTAGCTTCTGTATACTTCCTGCCCGATGCTGTTTTCCTTCCCAGAAGTAATTACTGCTAACAGTGTGGTTGTATATTTCCAGATCTTTCATTATGTTTTTACAAAGAAATATATAGCTATAGTATTTAATTTTCTTAAAAACTCTTCTTTTTAACAAATAGTGCTAGGAAAATAGTATATCTATATGCAAAATAGTTGGACCCTTATACCATATATAAAAGTTAACTCAAAATGGATTGAAGACCTACTTGTAAGATCTAAAACTATGTAACTTTTAGGATAAAAAAAGGAGAAAATCTTCGTGACTTGGGTTTGGTGATGATTTCTTGGCTATGACACTAAAAATATAGGCAACAAAAGAAAAAAGAGATGAACTGGACTTCATCAATATTAAAACTTTGGGTGCATCAAAGGGCACTATCAAGAAAGTAAAAAGACAACCCCCAGGATAGAAAAACACATTTACAAATCATATATCTGATCAGGAATTAATATCTAGAATATATAAAGAATTCCTACAACTAAACAACAAAAGCCCAACAACCCAGTTCAAAAATGCACAAAGAAATTGAAAAGATCTTTCCCCAAACATGGTACACATGTGGTCAACACGTACATGGAAAGAAGCACATCACTAGTCACTAGGGAAATGCACATCAAAACCACAGTGAGATACCACTTGCACGCCCATTAGAATAGCTATTAACAACAACAACAAAAAAGAAAACAACAACTGTTGGTGAGGCTATAGAGAAATTGGAATCCCAGTGCACTGCGGGTAGGAATGTAAATACTATAGCTGCTGTTGGGTTCCTCAAACACTTAAACAGAGTTGCCCTGTGACCCAGCAATTTCACTTCTAGGTGTACGTGTATGTATACTCAAAGACTTGAAAGCAGTAACTCAAACAAATACATACAATGCATTATTATTCAGCCTTAATAAAGAATGAAATTTTGATACATGCTACAGCATGGACAAAACTTGAAAACAGTGTGCTAAGTGAAATAAGCCAGGTGCCAAAAGATAAATATTGTGTAATTCTACTTATATGGTGTACTTAGAATAGGCAAATTCACCCCGACAGAAAGTAGAAGCTACCAGGGGCTGAGGGGAGGGAAAATAAGAAGTTATTACTTAATGAGTACAGAGTTTCCATTTGGAATGCTGAAAAAGTTCTGGAAATAGATAGTGGTGATGGTTGTGCAACATGTCAGTGTATTTAATGCCACAGAACTGTGCAGTGAAAATGATTGACGTGATAAATTTTATATCATGTATATTTTATCAAAATAAAACCCCAAAATATTGTATCTTGATTTTTCAGTGATATGTATTGGCAGTAATTTCATTCCAGTAAACAGCTACTTCAATATCTTAAAAATAATGTTTAAAAGTTTATAATGGGAATTTCAAATATATTCAAAAGTAAAGGGAATAGTATGTTAAATTCCCACCCATCACCCAGATTCAACAGTGATCAACATACGGTCAGTCTTGCTTCTACTATTCTCCCTCTCATCCACTTCTTTCCCCTTCTACCCCATGTTACTTTTGAGACAAATTCCAGAAGTCATAATATTAAAATTATGAATGCTTAAGTATGAATCTCCATAAGGATGTCTGAAAAATATAACCATAATACCATTAGCATACCTAAAACATTTAATAATTCCTCACATCACCAAATATGTAACCAGTATTCAGATATCCCTGATTGTCTCTTAACATTATTTTAACAGTTGATTTGTTAAAATTAAGAATCTGAACAAGTTCTACACATTGTAATTAGTTCCATATTTTTTAAGTTTCTTTGAATCTATAGATTCCTACTCTTCTTTCAAATTTATTAGTGGAAGAAACTCAGTTGTTAGGTAGAGTTTCCCACATTCTGGATTTTGCTAACTTTATCCTCATGGTGCTATTTAACATGTTCATCTGAACCCTGTATTTCCTATAAGTTGGTAAATAGATCTAGAGGATTGGTTAGTTCTTTTTGCTTCTTAAAATATCCTTTATAGCCCTGGCTGGCATAGCTCAGTGGATTGAGCGCGGGCTGGGAACTAAAGTGTCCCAGGTTTGATTCCCAGCCAGGGTACATTCCTGGGTTGCAGGCCATAACCCCCAGCAACTGCACATTGATGCCTCTCTCTCTCTCTCTCTCTCTCTCTCTCTCTCTCTCTCTCTCTCTTCCCCCCTCCCTTCCCTCCCTAAAAATGGATGAATAAAATCTTAAAAAAAAAATATCCTTTATAGGTGGTACTATATACTTCCTATATGGACCAGTTAGGAGGCATATAATGTCTGGTTGTCTTTCTTCTAATACTAAAATTGATCAATGAGGTCAGTTTGATTTATCCATTATAAAGTTCCCTATCAACTTTTTACTTAATGATTTTAATGGTCACTGATGATTATTTCCTGGATCCATTATTTCATTATGATTGACATACGGTGATTTTCCCCCATCATTCCTTCTTCATATATTATTAGTTTTCATATTAGTCTTCATATTAGTCTTCATATTAGTTTTTCATATTCTATGAAAAACTTTCTCATATCAACTATTTTTGTTACCTTGAATTATAATTAGGACAGAAAAGCGAAGATAAATTATTGATTCTTTCTCTTTATTTGCCAGTTTTCAGAATAATGAGTCCTATATAATCTTAAACCATGAGAAAATGAATACGGACTGATTTATCCTAAAGATTAAGACCTGGCTGGTGTGGCTCAGTGGACTGAGTGCTGGCCTGCAAACCAAACACTCTCCAGTTCAATTCCCAGTCAAGGCACATGCCTGGGTTGCAGGCTAGGTCCCCAGTAGGGGGTGCTAGAGAGGCAACCACATATTGATGTTTCTTTCCCTGTCTTTCT
The DNA here is from genome assembly GCF_019186645.2 of Phyllostomus hastatus. Taxonomy (NCBI): domain Eukaryota; kingdom Metazoa; phylum Chordata; class Mammalia; order Chiroptera; family Phyllostomidae; genus Phyllostomus; species Phyllostomus hastatus. Next base: position 16,254,466 of record NW_025333498.1, on the reverse strand, counting down.
TCCTCCCTTTCCCTCCATCTAGAACTAAATAAATAAAATCTAAAAATAAAAAAAGCAGTTTATATATCTTTAAGGAAATTTGGATGATTTTCTGTCTTGGAAATAAGCCTAGACGAGGTGATCTCTAAGGTCCCTTTGAGCTCTTATAGTTCACAACCTTTCTTGCTCATGAAAACCATTTATGCCTTAATTCTCAATTTCAAAAAGAATATATTCCAATGTTCTTCAGAGACTAGACATTCCTTTAACATGAAGTATACTTTATTTCCCAACTAATTTGCAAGAGTCTTGTGGGTTTGTCTCAAAGTACTGGGTAGTTATCTAATATATTTAGGGAGACTATGTCAACTATTTTTAAAATGTTTATATAAGCATTTCGAACCTAGATTTTTTAACTTTAAATATTAAACATTGAATTGATTGAAAAAGTACTGGGAGGCACTAGAACTTTGACATATCTCAATACATGTATTATATATATATATATCAAACAATATTGTTTACAAAAATAATCAATAGTATTTATTAGTCACTTATAATGTGTTGGACATTGTCCCTATTACATGTATTATCTTAGCCAAAACATAGTCCTATGAGGTAAATTCTCCTACATCCTACTTTCAAAATGAGATAGTTGTAGATTAGGTAGGTTAAGGGGATTGCCCAAGGTTACACAACTGAAAAAAGTCTGAGAGTTCAAAGTCAAGCTGTGTCTGACATTAAAGTCCATCCTTTTTCTATTCCATATAAATGGTAGCATAACTTGAATACTTTATTGTAAGATATTTGCTAGAAGATAAATGATCTGTGAAAACCCAAAACATTAAATATTTTTTCAGGTGATACTATATAATATGAAGTGTACACTGAAAAAATATGTACTTTTATAACTTTTTTGTATTCTTATAAATACTTCGCAGGCTAATGGTAGAGGAGATGGCCAGAAAAATCCTCAGCATGCACATCAAAATGTACCCACTTGGGGGCACCCACAATGCAGCTATTCTGCCTGTTCTGCAGAGCTGGAGTTGAGCTAGCTGAAGAATTCAGTCTGTTCTACAGAACTGAGCCAGGCTGGAAGTCTCAAGGAATAGCCTCCTATATCTTTAAGTTTGGGGAATATCTTATTTAGCATGTTGCCCACACAAAAAAACTATTATGTGCTACTTAAAACATTAATAATTAGTGCATTTGCTAGAGGCCAAATGTCCTAGATACATTATTAGGATTTAATGACCAAGAACTAAAAATAATCTGCTGGTTAAAAAGGAGTTTTGTCCAAAGGAGATTTTGGATTTAAGTTATGCCAAAATTAGGAGCATAATAATTAACCAGCAGGGGTGACAATGTGCCATAAAATAAAGCTCAAGTGTTTTTAATTGATCTTGCTTGTGTTTATGTATATATACATGTATATATGTGTGTATATATACATATATGTGTATACACACACACACATTTCCAAGAACAAGGAAACTTTTGCAAGTACTGCTGCTGGTCTCATCTCTAGGTTAGGCATTTGGTCCTCAGCAGCATCAGATAGTAGAGATTCCCCTGAATTATACTGACGTCAAAGATGTCATTGATCCAGATACAGTTGCTGTGATTCTTCCTAGAAAGGGTTATTCTAGAGTATAAGGAGTGAAGAAATTGAAAATTAGGTTGTACTAAAGATTGAGAAATTGATATTTGTCCTGTTAAGATGGAGGCATAGGTAAACATGGCTCACCTCCTCTCACAACCATAGCAAAATTACAACTAAAATATAGAACAACTATCACTCAGAACCACCAGAAAATCGAGCTGTATAGAAGTCTGACAACTAAGGAATTAAAGAAACCACATCTATCCAGATAGGCAGGAGGGGTGAAGGGGTAGAGACACAAAGATGAGAAGACAAGATATGGACGTGTGGAAATAGTTGCTCCCAAAGCCATGTGTGGTAGATATAAAACAGAGGGATATCTCAGGAGTGAGGGATCCCACCCCCACATCAGACCACCCAGCCCGGGGTTCCAGTACCAGGAAGATAAGTCCCCATAACTTCAGGCTGTAAAAACCTGTCAGGGTTGGGTTAGTAGAAGAAACTGTGGGATTCTCAGGCCTCTCTTCTTAAAGGGCCTTGCACCATACATGGACTTACTCAGACTCACTCTGGGCTCCAGCACTGGGGCAGCAATTTAAAGGGCACCAATGGTACACAGGGAAGAACTGAAGTGTCTGGCATCAGAGCAAGAGCTGGGGGACAGCTTTCTCCTATACACAATTGCAGATAGCAGCCATTGTGCTTTTTCTGAGCCCTCCCCTGCACAGAGCCACGGTGCAGTGGAACCATATCTGAATCTCCATCAACCTGGCTCACATGTTAAGCTCCACCCTGAAAATTACCTTAGAGTCCACCCCATCCAATTTATGGGCCCACCTAAGCTGGTAACAGTGGCTTTTCCATATGAAGGGCTGGGCTAGGCATTGGCTTCAGACCATCCTAAATCTGCTCAAACAAGTAACAACTGAGCCCAGCCCCATATCTCTTGCTGAGTGGCCCCTGGCCCAGTATTAGCAGCAGCCATATGCAGATCACTTGATAGCTTATGCCAAAGGACCTCAGACAGAACAGAGATGGAGGCTAACCTAGGTCTGCAACACCCAGGAAACCCCAGAGCCTGCACACCCAGTAGACAGTTACAGACCATGTTGGAGCACCACCTAACTACCTCCGCAAGCCACGGAGGGAGGTGGTTGCTGGCCAGGGGTCATGGCCAGGGGTCATATCCAGTCATACCAGCTGTCTGGACTGGGTAAATCCCTCCCATTGACCTGCTGACAGCAATCAAGACTCATCTACAAGAGGAGGGAGTACCCAGCCTCCACAGAGGGTGCACCTCAAGTACTCACCTTGGGTGATAGGGAAGGCTGTGTACTGGCCTCTCCAGTGCACCTGTAACATTAGGCCAGACTACCAAGACACGGAGTCATAGTGGCTCCACCTAATATATAGAAATGAATACAGGGAGGCTGCCAAAATGAGGAGACAAAGAAATACAGCCTAAATGAAAAAACAGAACAAAATTCCAGAAACAGAACTAAACAAAATGAAGGTAGGCAATCTATCAGATGCAGAGTTCAAGACACTAGTTGTAAGAATGCTCAAGGAACACAGTGGGTACCTCAGTCTCATAAAAAAGACCTTGACAGAAATGAAGACTACATTAACTGAAATAAAGGACAATTTATAGGGAATCAACAGCAGAATGGATGAAGCCAAGAATTAGATCAACGATTTGGAACATAAGGAAGAAAAAGATGTCCAATCAGTACAGCAGGAAGAAAAAAGAATCCAAAAAATTGAGGATTGTGTAAGGAGCCTCTGAGACAACTTCTAACGTTCCAACATTCTCCTCACAGGGGTGACAGAAGAAGAAAAGAAAGAGCAAGAAATTGGAAATCTATTTGAAAAAACAGTGAAAGAAAACTTCCCTAATTTGGAAAAGGAAAAGAACATGCAAATCCAGGAAGCACAGAGAGTCCCAAACAAGTTGGACCCAAAGAGGACCACAGCAAGACACATCATAATTAAAATGCCAAAGATTAAAGATAAAGAGAGAACTTCAAAAGCAGCAAGAGAAAAGCAAATAATTACCTACAAAGGAGTTCCCATAAGACTGTCAGCTTTCTCAAAAAAAAAACACCACAAAACTTTGCAGGCTAGAAGGGATTGGCAAGAAATATTCAAAGTGATGAAAAGCAGGGACCTATAGCCAGCTGTATCCAGCAAAGCTATTATTTAGAATGGAAGAGCAGATAAAGTGCTTCCCAGACAAGGTAAAGCTAAAGGAGTTTATCATCGCCAAACCATTATTTTATGAAATGTTAAAGGGACTTAGTCAAGAAAAAGAAGATCAAAACTATGAACATGAAAAAGCTAATAAATACATAATTTTCAAAAACTGAATCTAAAAAACAAACTAAGCAAACAAGCAGAAGAGGAACAGAATCACAGATATGGAGAACATTGGGATGGTGGCCAGTGGGCAGAGGGTCTGGGGGTTGGGGAAAAGGTGTAGGGAGTAAGAAGTACAAATTGGTAGGTACAGAATGGGCAGGGGTATGTTAAGAGCAAGTATAGGAAAATGGAGTAGCCAAAGAACTTATATGCATGACCCATGGGCATGAACAAAGGAGGGGGGATCGCCAGAGTGAATTGGGGGTGCTGGGTGGAGGTGGGAGAAATGGAAAAAATTGGGACAACTATAATAGCATAATCAATAAGAAATTAAAAATAAATTAAGAAGAAAAAAATTAGATTGTACTGGACATGGCTATCACAGTGTCTTTCATACCTACCACTTATGCTAAAGAGGCAGATGAAGGCAGCCATGTTTTGTACCTAATAAATCCACCTTTCATATGGCTGATTGCAGTAGAGTGAGTCAAAATATAGACTGGAGAGCAGCTTACGGGGTCACGTTGATCAAAAAGCTCTACTTGTAGAGGGACAGCCAGACCAATCATATGCTCAGTCATGGGAACCTGATTTGGGAAACAGAATGAATGGGTAAGAGGAGGAACTGATATGAAAGGATGTATAAAGCAAGTATAATGTAGGAAAGAGGTCAAGATCAAAGCTAGGTTATAAGAAAGCTAAACTGTGAAGATGGTGAGACAATAGCTAAGTAGCAGCTATGAGAAGGAGAAAAAATAGAGTAGAGGGGCCTGTCTTTGCTGGGAGGAGTATCAAGAAGACATATGAAGAGAAGCAGAGACAGGGAGAGGCTTGTTTGTTATGGAGCATTTGAGAGAAGAGTCACAGTTCCTGTTCCTGAGGGTCTTTGGGTACAGTTCCAGTTTTTGTTCCACTCTGGTTCCTGTTCTTTAATTGACATGTGAGCCTGGTTCCAAACTGAGTCTCATAATAAATAGCATTGCTTGTGTAAACTTGAGTAAATATCCCCTTTTAACCAAAGAAGCTAACTAGAATAGGATTCTTTTAAAAAATCTTTTGAGTCTTTAAAAAAATTTGTGGTAAGCTATATGTAACATGAAATTTACCACTGTAACTATTTTTAAGCATATACGGGCATTAAATACAATACATTTACATTTTTGTGCCACTATCACTGCTCTTTGTCTCCAGAACTTTATCACCATCCCAAACTTTGTAACCATTACACAATAACACCCCCTGTCCACTCTCTGCAGCCCCTGGCAACCAGCATTCAGTTTTCCATATCTATGAATTTGTGCATGTCCTTTTTAAATGGAAAATGTTGGTATTAACTAGCTGAGATATTATTTATACAGCAAACCTGTAAGTGACAAAGCCACTGCCCAGAGTTTTGGGGAGCTGGAGTTATCCCAAATAGCCTGGAAAGTGTGGAGTATTTATTGTGTTCAGTCAATCAACTGCAGATGGAATGCAAACCAGACAGGAAACCAAACCTGAGTGGGAGGCCCCAAGGGAGTCTGAGATGTTGAGCTATGGTCTTTTGCCTTGTTCTAGCAAAGGGGTTGCTATGTTCAGAGGAATGCTTCCTTGCTGTATAAAGTAAAATCTGTGTGGGGGGCGGGGAAGGGAAGGGAAGACTAAGATCTGAGAAGATAGGAAGCCAAAGAAATTGTGGGGTTAAGATCTGCCATCTCTATTTGGCTAGCATAAAATTATTATGCCAGTATGACTCCTGAAGTCTATACTTTTGAAACACCTTTCAAAGAATCTCCAAAGTATCTAGAATGTATATTTTGCCAACAGTTGTGCTAGATCCTAAACAGTGGGTCTATGAGGAGATGGAGTAAGTTTAAGCTTTATGAGACCAGTTGGGAGGACTGACCTGACCATTTTCCAAGGAAGCTGGATGAAGTCCAAACAAAATCCAAATTAAGGTATCAGATAAGGTGAGATGGGATCCTGCAGTAAGATCCTTTGGGCAGTAGCTATGCTGGTGGTAACCAATGGGTGATATCACTTTGGTTCAGAAGAAACAAGATCCCAGAGAACATGTGGGAATCAGGGACATGGTGCAGATGCTGGGAAAAATAGATTGACCAGGACCAGGTGGATTGATAAATTTGCAACCAAGCAAACACATTCAAGACATGGTTGGACCATTAAGTAAACAGACCTGGCAGAACTAGTATCAAAAGTTCACTCTTACCAAATGAATTTCTATGTAATTCATGTAAAAGGATGCTCTTCATCTCTTTCAGGCAAGATTTATGAAAGGAGAGAGAAGCAGTACCTAAACATAGTCATGTTCAGGTCTCTTTAGCATACCAATGGTGTGGGACTGCCGAAAGATTGAATGTGTTAACTGTCTACTTCTGGGTTCAAGCATGCAAGAACAGGGAATACAACAATCAGTGCCTTGCTGTAAAGCCTGGAAAAGTTCCATGACTTTATTGATCAATCCCCTCTTTTAGACCATTTCATGTAACGCTAAGTGGTCGTTGTCCTGAGAACGTGCAGCTCCCCTACTTTAGAGACCAGCAATGAAACTCTGGACATGGCACTGATGTGTTTGATAAGGGCATTTGTGCTGAAACCCGACTTGGAAGATGGTGTTGTGGCACTGACCACTGGGATTCCATGTTATTCCACATACTTTGTCCATCTCTATTATATGCCTTTCAGTGGATCTTTTTAAAAATTTTTATTTATTTGAGAAAGAGGAGAAAGAGGGAGAGATGATAGATAGGTAGATAGATAGATGATAGATAGATAGATAGATAGATAGATAGATATTTGTTGTTCTACCTATTCATGCATTCATTGGTTGATCCTTGCATGTGCCTTGACTGGAGTTCAAACCTGCAACCTTGGCGGATGGGGACGACACTATAACCAAGTGAACTACCTGGCCAGGGCAATGGATCTTATTAACTCAGCTGTTAGGAGTTGTCAGCAAACAGCCTTCAACTGCCAGCCACTTCAGGAATTATCTACCCAAGGAGAATGGCCTTGCCCAAGGTCACACACTTTCTAGGGCAGCCTATATCCAGTGATTGATCAATGGGGGATATAAAGACATCGACATCTAAGCCACCTTGAGTCAACACTGCAGAGCCACTCGAGTCCACCACTTTTCATAGAGTCAGCTGAGGCAGCTTCATTTCTCCCTCTGGCCAATTTCACTTCTGTCCCTGCTGTGGTCTGAATGTTTGGCCTCCCCCAAATTCTTATGTTGAAATCCTAACCCCAAAGGTGAGGGTATTAATTGGTGGGGGCTTTAGGAGGTGGCTAGATTATGGGGGTGGAATCTTCATGAATGAGATTAGTGTTCTTACAAAGGAGACCTCTCACCCCTTCCACCATGTGAGGACACAAAAGAGGGTGCCAGCTATGAAGCAGGAAGTAAGTCCTCACCTGAAAATGTGACCCAGCTGGTACCTTAATATTGGGCTTCCAGCCTCCAGAACTATGGGAAATGAATTCTTTTGTTTGTAAGCTACCCAGTTGGTGGTGTTTTGTTATAGCAGCCCAGACTAAGATAGTCCCTTTCCTTCCACAGGTGTTTATCTCTAGGGTATTTCTTTATAAACACCTTGCCACGGGGCGTAGTGTGGTGCTCATTCTTAGTTTCTGTTCTCAGTCCCTGTTCTGGTGACTTGTCTTATGTCCCAGTCATCATACGGGGGCCTGGTCCTCTTCTGACTTTGATCTCAATGTGGCTGCTATTGCCATTTTGGTTTCCATTTATTTGAGGGAATTTAGCAACATTGGCTAAATGCAGTAGCTGTCTACAGCTGTAAATGTTTTCAAATATTTCCAAACATTTCTAAGCTTGTCAGGCCACCCTAAATGAAAACCACCAGGCAGCATGCCTTCCCAGGGTGCAGGGTCTCTGCGTGGAACCCAGCCTGGAACCTTACTGTCTCCTGGCAGTGCATGACTCATCACCTCCCTATTGTGTCCTATTCTGTTCATGTGTTAGAATGATTCAATGGCTACTCCTTCACTGGGTTCATAGGTCAGAGCCAGGGGAGACCAGGACAAGGGAAATGAGGCTGAAGGTTAGTAATTTGTCCACACAGTCATCATCTAATCACTGTTAATAAGAATAGTGATCACTTAATTATAGCTTACCATGTGCTTCCATACATCAGATCATTTAATTTTCATAACAACCCTATGGGAAAGAATTGTACCTATAAGTAAAGAAATTGAGGTACAATGCCATTTACTTACCCAAGGCCACGCAGAGGGTAAGAGACATAACTGAGATTCTAGTTCAGGGAGCTAGACCTAGTCATTTAACTTTTCACTTCCCACTGTTTTTCGTCAGGGTTAAGTTGGACCTCAACAGAGTCAGCTGTAGTGCAAAGGGTTGTCATCATCTTACAATAGATCAGTTGCTGAAAAATTGAAGGGAAGGCAAATATTAGTTTGTTCATTCTCATTTTCCACAGAATTGTATTAAGATTTCATCAATTTGGAGCTTCCCAACAGTGAATTTAGTGTGTGTGTGAGATCCTGCTCTCTTGCCCTTCGAGGGGCCAGACAGTTAGCAACCTCCCTCATTCACTCCATTGGGATGTGCAGATATTATCACATCTAAGTGTGTCTTGCTATGAAATGAGCAGTGAAAGTGTTACCGAACAGCAAGCTGGGGTCCTGCTGCCCATCGCCACCCTCTAGGCAAAATTCCAGAGGCAAAGGTTTGGTGATAAAGGAAAGGAGTCTATTCAAAAGCTTCACAATTTTGGAATAACAGCTTTCCACAAGAATTAGTTATTTGGGCCTATAAATTACGGCTAAATTCTAACACTTGAGTTCTCCTAGCATTTTGCCTTGTTTTGATTATCTTATGTCTGCAGGGTTAGTTTACAAACTAAAACAACGTAAGATACAAAAGCTACACAATTTTGGGAGAATGGCAGGTTTCTGCCCCAGAGGTTGTCCCCTACAGAAGACCCAAAGAATAAACCTGCCACCCTCTGCCAGGCCAGCCCAATCCTAGGCTGTATCTGTAATTCCTTCCCATGCAAAATACCATCTGCTGGGAAATGCAGGCAGCTGAAGCACAATCTTCAGGCATCCTTGAGGAAGAGAGCCAGAGAGGCAGAGAAAACCATCCCAGCAGCCAGAGAGCCGGCCCTCTTTTTACTTCCCTGTGCTCTGGAGGCATTCAGCTTCTCAGCCAGTCCACTCCTGGACTGCCCACAATTGCCTCGGCAAACGCCTCCTGCAGTTCCTCCCTACTTCTCCCTAGTGATCTGATCAGGTCCCTCTATATCAAAAGTGCAGCAAATTAATGGATATTGCAGGTTTTCCTGCTCTAACCTTTTTAGTCAAATATTTATACTATTTATGCTGAGTAAACCTGAGGCTTAAAGGGAACGTTTTTTGCTTTTGACTAGCTCAATTTAGACTGAAGTTTAGATTTTCTGATATCAGATCTCTTTGTGTCTGGGAAGAAGGCAAGGTTTTAATATTTAAGACACGCAGAGGAGTGAGATACCAGTGGAATACAATTTTGGGATGTTGCATTACTATGTCATGTCAAGTTCATTGAGATTAGAAGAGTACACTGAAATTGGAGCAAGCTTAAACGTGGTGCTGTGAGGGAGGGTGATCTTGAAGGGAAGTGACTCACAGCACACAGGGCTTCGCTGAAAGCTACAGAGTACACAAATTTTATCTTATCTAAGGGCTTAAGAAAGTGACTGGCTAATCAAAGAATTATTTAAGCAAAGATCTATACAAACGTTCTTTCAATAAAGACTTATCTGCATTTGCAAAGGTCTGAAGTATTTCTCATCAAAATGTGGGAGATAGTCTGATTAGTTTGAACAGGGCTGCTTCTCAAACTTGTGAGTCATTAGAGTCACCTGGGAAGTTTTAAAACTCTTGAGGCCCTGGCTTCACCTTGCACCAATTAAATCAGAATCTCTGGGCATGCATTTGAAAAAAATCTCTCAAGTAATTTGAATGTTCGAGAATGTGATTTAGAGCAGTAGCTGTCAAACTTGAGCTGTATTAGAATCACCGAGAGGGCTTGTTTTAAACGGCAGATCGCTGAGTCCCATCCACAGAGTTTCTGATTTACTAGGTCTAGGGTGGGGCCTGAAAATCTGCATTTCTGGTAATCTTCTGAATGGTATCAATGCTGCTGGTCCAGGTAACCACTGATTTTGGAGAATTACATATTCATTAATGCCATTTGATGACATGTAGGTCTTCTTCTTTTTTTTTTTTTTTGAGCAGCTTAAGTATATTCAACACTGTTGGAAAGGAATCTAACCACAGTTGTGAACTCACTGTGCACACAGGTACTTTGGCAGGGTTACATTCATGCCCATCTGTCAGGCTGGCAGTATGCCCGTGGGGAACGTGCTATGCCAGTTTCAGCAGGCATAGGTGCTAACCAAACACGGCTGTAGAGGGGCAGCTTTCATCACACAGCAAACACCATTTCTCGGGCCAGGCATTCCCGCTGTTTGCAAACAGCTTCAGTCTGAGGCCACATGCTTCCTTACATCTGTAGATGCTTGAGGACATGATTAAAAAATAAATAATCAACAAATGGTTGATTATTTTCCCTTAATCTGCCTTAGCATTGTAATTTGGCATGTAGAGAAACACTGTCTCTTTGGTGAGCTGGAAGCCATTCCTAAGGATATTATATATGAAATGCTTTAAAACTGACATTTGGATTAGCTGTACTTATTCACTTATAAATTTCATTATCAGTTTTTTGCTCATTAAATAGTTATTTAAATTTTAAAAATTTTAATTTTTGAATCTATTTCTCTTTGCACGTTTGAAAATTTTTATTTAGGTTTTCACTCTATTTTTTAGCTAGGTTTCCCCCCCTAAATTTTATCTCTAGTTTTCTGAAGTCTCTGATTTGAGTTCTAAAATACAGAAGAATCATATTACAAATTTAGATGTGAGTAGGGGAGAGTTTCTGGTACAGAATTCCAATCACATTATAAGTCAATTACATTGATTATAATTAAAGTATATATGTTATGTGTCCCATAATCAAACCTGGGCTATGAGGAGATCTTTGATCATCTTTAGATTAAAATATTCGTTTTTGGATCAAAATTCTTTGATTTATCTAAGATAAATAAATAAAAACTAAAACAATACAAAAAGAAATCCATTGATTTATAAGAAAAAAACTGTTGATTTTACAAGACCTGCAAAAATATTATTTTCTTTTAAGAAAGCATATTGGGTCAAGATTGTGGCATAGGTAAACAGAGTGTGCCTGCTTGCACAACCACATAAAAATTACAGCTAAAATATAGAACAACCATCACTTAGAACTGTCAGAAATTGAGCTGAATGGAAGTCTGACTACTATGGAATTAAAGAAACCACATCCACCCAGACTGGTAGGAGGGGTAGAGATGCAGAATGGGCTGCTTCCATACCCACAGGTGGTGGATAAAAATTTGGGAGGGATATTTTGGGGAGTGAGGAGTCCCAGATTCACACCAGGCCATACAGCCCAGGATTTCAGTGCCAGGAAAGTAAGTTCCCATAACTTCTGGCTGCAAAATCCAGCAGGGATTGAGTCAATGGAAGAAAATTCTAAAATTCAAGCAATTCCCCTTAAAGAACCCATATACACCTTACACAGATGCATTTCCTTTGAGCTACAGCACCTTTGGGGTAGCAGCTTGAAAGACACCATTGGCAAACAGGGAGGAACTGAAGTATCTGGCATCAAGTTGGTAGCTGGGGGACAGCTTTCTCCCAGACAGAAAGGCAAACAGAGGCCATTGTCACTTTTCTGAGCTCTTACCCCACACAGCTGCAGAACTGGTAGGCATGTGCCATACCAGTTCTCCATCAACCTGAGACTCCATCAACCTGGCTAACACTGTTTGCCACACTCTGGAGATCCCCTGAGACTCTGTCCCACCCAACTTATGGGCTCATCCAAACTGTTAACTGTGACTTTTCCATATGAATGGCTAGTCTTGGTTCATGCTTCGCAACCTCCTAAATCCTATCAAATAAGCAACAGCTAAGTGGTCCCAGATATGGCACTAGTGGCAGCTAGCCTAGATTCATAGCTTGGCTTCTCCTGGAAATCTCCAAGATAAGTGCCAGTAGCAGCCATCTCAGATTGTTTTATAGCTCATGCAGGGTAGCCCCAGGCAGAACACAGCTAACAGCTGACGTTGGCCTGGGAAACCTTAGGGCATGAGAATCCAGTGGACAGCTATAGACCATGTCAGAGCAATACCACCCTTCCCCTGCACAGCTTATCTTCCACAGAGGGTGGAGGTTGGTGGTCAGTGGTCACAGACAGTCCTTGCAGCTGACTGGCTGGATAAATCCCTCCAATTGGTTTGCCAACAGCAACCAGAACTCAACTACAAGAGGAGGGTGTACTCAGCACACATAAAGGGTGCACCTCGAGTACCCAGATGGGTGGGGGGGGTGAGGCTGTGCCACTGGACCCTACAGGACACCTACAACATGAGGTCATGCTACCAAGATGTGGAGTCAAAGAAGCTCTACCCAATACATAGAAATAATCACAGGAAGGCTGCGAAAATGAGGAGACAAAGAAGCATGGCCCAAATGAATGAACAGATCAAAACTCCAGAAAAAGAACTAAACAAAATGGAGATAAGCAATCTATCAGATGCAGAGTTTAAAATACTACATTATGATGCTCAAGGAACTCAGTGGGTACTTCAATAGCATAAAAAAATCCAGTCAGAAATAAAGGAAACTCTAATTGAAATAATAACAATTTGCAGGGAAACAGCAGTAGAGTGGATGAAGCAGAGAATCAAATCAATGATTTGGAACATAAGGAAGCAAAAAACAACCAATCAGAACAACAAGAAGTAAAAAGAATTCAAAAAATGAGAATAGTGTAAGCAGCCTATGAAACAACTTCAAATGTTCCAACTTTCACATCTTAGGGGTACCAGAAGGAGAAGAGAAAGAACAAGAAATTGGAAATCTACTTGAAGAAATAATGAGAGAAAACTTTCCTAATTTGGGGAAGGAAATAGACATGCAAGTCCAGGAAGCACAGAGAGTCCCAAACAAGATGAATGCAAAGAGGCCCACTCCAAAACACATCATAATTAAAATGCCAAAGGTTAAAGATAAAGACAGAATCTGAAAAGCAGCAAGAGAAAAGCAGAGAGCTACCTGCAGGGGAGTTCCCATAAGACTATCAGCTGATTTCTCAAAATAAACTTTGCAGGCTAGAAGGGATAGGCAAGAAATACTCAAAGTCATGAAAATCTGGGCCTACAGCCAAGACCACTCTACCCAGCAAGGCTATCATTTAGTATTAAGGGTAGGTAAAGAGCTTTCAAGACAAAAAACAACAACACAAAACCTAAAGGAGTTCATCATCACCAAACCATTATGATATGAATGTTAAAGGGATTTATTTAAGAAAAAGAAGATTAAAACTATGAACAATAAAATGGCAACAAATACATAATTTTCAACAATTGAATCTAAAAAACAAACTAAGCAAAGAAGAACAGAGACAGAATCATGGATACGGAGAGCGTTTTGATGGTTACCAGATAGGAGGTGTACGGGGAAATGGGTGAAGAGGTGAGAGGATTAGAAGTACAAATAAGTAGTTACTGAAAAGCCATAAAGATATCAAGTGCAGTACAGGAAATGGAGTAGCCAAACAACTTACACACATGACCCATGGACATGAACAATGGTGGGGGATTTGCCTGAGGGAGAGGGGAGTGCTGGGTAGAGGAGGGCCAAGGAGAAAAATCGGGACAACTGTAATGAGACAGTCAGTACAACATAATTTAAAAAAGAAGCATACTGATTATGCTGGAATTGTACAAGGAAACCTGGGCCTGAGAGAATTGTTGGGCAAGAGAAAAATGGAAAGAGACAGCCCCCCTTTTTTTTTATTACAGTTGAATTTCATATTGGGTTAAATGGGCTTGAAAGGGGGTCTGAAGCATTATGTACCCCAAATTCCAGGGAAAGAAAACTCAGACTGTAAGATCTAAAGCAAAGCTAAATAGTAAATTGTGACTATGGAAAATAATATTTACCAATTATCCCCATGTAGTGAGATGAAGAAAGTCATACTTAAAAGTGGATTTAGAAATAATAGATAATCAGCCTAGGCTCAGTTGGTTAGGTGTCATCCTGCAAACTGAAGGGTCAAGGGTTTGATTCCCTGTCAGGCATATGCGTGGGTTGCAGGATCGGTCCCTGGCTGGGGTACATGGAGGAGGCAGCCAACTGATGTTTCTCCCTTGCATCCATGTTTCTCTCCCTGTCTTTGTTCCTCTCTTACCTTCTCTCTAGAATCAATAAAGGAAAAAATAATAATCAGCATATTTTCTTTATTCGTCTCCAAAGCCCTTGAAAGTGTATAGAAGTCTCCTTCAGAATTTCTGTAGAAGTCTCCATTAACCTTCTCTCCAACTTCTGTATACAAGTTGCCCACCAAACACAGTTGTAGAGGGGTAGCTTAGAGTTAAATTAAGGGAAAATCCTTTTTATAATTAAATGCTATTTTCTTTTTAGTAGTAATTACTTTTCAGGAAAAGGTTTTTATTCCTTTTTATTTTTAAGGTTGATTTGTGGTTCTACTGAAATAGGATTTGGGGAATAAGCCTATGTACTCATCTATATAGCATTTATAATATCATTCCATTGAGAAAATATGATCCTAAAGTGGAATACACAGATTAGAAATTGACAAAGAGCTTGGAAAGACAGCCTATTAAAAACTGAGATCATCTGCACACAAAGTTTTAGGAGTAGGAAATAAGCACATTAAATATACTTTCCAGACTCTTTTTACTTGGGATATTATGCAGTTTATTGACTAAATTACTATTCTATTGCTACTTTATGAAAACATTCCCTTAGAACAATTTCTAGTTATCTGAATAAATCAACCTCTGTATAGAGAAAGGAATAAATGGAAAAGCCAAATATATCAAACATATAAAATACAGAACATACAAACTAATCAGTAGTGACAGCAAATCAGTGGTTGCTTGGGATGGAAGGAGTTGTTGGGCAGGGAGGGATTGCAGAGGGACAAGGAAACTTTGGGGTTTTTTTGGGTATGTTGATAATCTTGATTGTGGTGATAGATTCAGGTACATACACATATCAAAACCTACCAGGTTATACACTTCAAATGTCTGCAGTTTATTGTGTGTCAGTTATACCTCAATAAATGTTTTTAAAGGCCACTATTGGCAACTTTACTATAAAATAATTTCCACACAATCTGTACTCATTTTCATCTGAATTCTTTCATTCAGCATAATATTTTGGGAATGAAATGAAAAATTAATGACAGAAAGAAATTTGAGAAATTCACAAACATATGGATATTTGGGTCAAAGAAGAAATAAAAAAGAAAATTAGAAAATAGTTGAGATTAGTGAAAATAAAAGTATAAATATCAAAGTATATGGAAGGCAGCTAAAATGGTACTTAGTGGAAAATTTATAGATATAAATGTCTATACTAAAAAGAGGAAAGATTTCAATAAATAACCTAACTTTTTACTTTAAGATATTGGAAAAGAAGAGGAAACTAAACCCAAAGCAAGGAGAACTAATGACATAATAAAGATAGGGCAGAAAGAAAATAGAGATTAGAAAAATCATAGAGGAAATCAAGGCACTAAAAAGTGGTTCTTTGAAATGATCAACAAAATTGACAATCCTTTAGCTAAACTAAAGAAGGAAAAAAACAAAGACTCAGCTTACTAAAATCAGGAATGAAAGAGGGAACATAACCACTGACCTTAAAAAAAACAACAAAGGGTTATAAGGAAATACTATGAACAACTATGTGCCTATAAATTGTATAACCTAAATGAAATTTATATACTATTAAAAGAGACTCAAGAAAAAATAGAAAATACGAATAGATCTAGAACAAGAGACTGACTCAGTAATCAAAAAATCTTTCTACAAGGAAACACCAGGACCAGATGGTTTCACTGATAAATTATATTAACTGTTTAAGGAAGAATTAACACCAATCTTTTACAAACTCTTTAAAAAAACAGAAGTAAAGGGAACACTTCCTAACTTATTCTATGAGGCAAGTGTTACCCACATACCATGACAAAACAAAGTTCAATGAACAGAAAACTAGTGCCCAACATCCCTTATGGATAGAGATGTAAAATGCTTCAACAAAAAAATAGCAAATTCAATCTGACAATATATAAAAGGAATTGTATATCATGACCAAATGGTATTCATCTCAGGAATGCAAGGTTGAATTAACATTAAAAATCAATCAGCATAATACACTGCATTAATATAATGAAGGACAAAAACTACATGATTATCTCAATAGTCATAGAAAAAGCATTTGACAAAATCCAACAGTATTTCTTGGCAAAAACACTAAGAGGAATAGAAGGAAACATCTTCAACCTGATTAAGGAGATATATGAAAAAAGTAGCTGAATGTATAAGAAAAACAATCCACATATATGCTGTCTACAAGAGACTCACCTCAGAACAAAAGATATACATAGGCTGAAAGTGAAGGGATGGAAAGAAAGTTTCAAGCAAATGGACATGAAAAAAAAAGCTGAGGTAGCAATACTTAGACAGAATAGGCTTCAAAACAAAGGCAATAACAAGAGACAAAGAAGGTTACCTCATAATACTTAAGGGAGTAGTCCATCAAGAATATGTAACTCTTGCAAATATATACAAATATATACCTATCCAATATAGGTATGCCAAAATATATAAAGAAAACATTGGAGGACTTTAAGAAAGAGATAGACAGCAATACAGCCATTGTAGAGGATTTTAACACCCTACTGTCAACAATAGATAGATCTTCCAAACAAAACATCAACAAAAATATTGCAGAACTAAATGACACTCTAGGTAAAATGAACTCAATCAATATTTACAGAACATTTGACCCCAAAGAGGCAAAATACACATTCTTCTCAAATGCACATGGATCATTCTCAAAGATAGACCACATGGCAGGACACAAAACAAGACTTAACAAATTGAAGAAAATTGAAATCATATCAAGCACCTTCTTCAATCACAACAGCTTGAAACTAGAAATCAACCTCAAGTAAAATAACTTGAAAACATTCAAATACATGTAGGCTGAATAACAGGTTATGAAATGGTGAATGGTTTAACAATGAGATCAAGGAAGAAATAAAAAAGTATCTGGAAACAAGTGAAAATGAACACACAACAACCCAAAAACCAATAGGACACAACAAAGGCAGTACTGAGAGGGAAGTTTATAGCAGTACAAACCTACCTAAAGAAAATAGAAAAATCTCAGATAAACAACCTAACCCTACATCTACAACAACAAACAAAGCCCAGAGCAAGAAGAAGGAAGGAAATAATCAAGATCAGAGCAGAATTAAAGGATACAGAGACTAAAAAACAATTCAAAGAATTGATGAATCTTAGAGCTGATTCTTTGAAAAGGAAAACAAAATTGACAGTCAACCAGATTCACCAAGAAAAAAGAGAGAGGACCTAAATAAATAAAACCAGAAATGAAGAGGAAAGGTAACAACTGATACCACAGAAATACAAAGGATGGTAAGAAATTACTATGAACAACTACATGCCAAGAAATTGAGCAACCTGGGTGAAATAGATACATTTCTAGAAACATACAATCTTCCAAAACTGAACCAGGAAGAAGCAGAAAAACCTGAATAGACTGATAACAACTAGCAAAATTGAAGCAGTAATAAAAAAATTACCAGCACACAAAAGCCCTGGACTAGATGGCCTCACAGGCAAATTTTACCAAATATTCAAGGAAGAACTGACACCAATACTTCACAAACTATTTTTTAAAAATTCAAGAACAGGGAAGACTCCCAAACTCTTTTTATGAGGTCAGTATTATCCTGATCCCCAAACCAGGTAAAGACAACAAAGAAAGAAAATTAAGGCCAATATGTCTGATGAACATAGATGCAAAAATCCTGAACAATATACTAGCAAACTGGATCCAACAATACATTAAAAAGATCATACACCATGATCATTTATTCCAGGAATGCAAGAATGATACAATATTTACAAATCAATAAGTATAATACATCACATAAACAAAATGAAGAATAAACACTACATGATAATATCAATAGATTCAGAAAAAGCATTTGATAAAATCCAGCACATATTTATGATAAAAACACTCAGCAAAATGGGAATAAGGAGAGCATACCTCAACATAATAAAGGCCATATATGAAAAAACTGCTGACAACATCATACTCAATGGGCAAAAATGAAAAGCATTTCCCTTAAGATTAGGAACAAGGCAAGGCTGTCCACTCTCACCACTCTTAGTTAAACATAGTACTGGAAGTTCTAGCTACGGTGATCAGACAAGAAGAAGAAGTAAAAGGCATCCAAATTGGAAAAGAGGAAGTAAAATAGTCATTATTTACAGGTGACATGATAGTGTACATGGAAAACCCTATAGGCTCCACCAAAAAACTACTTGACCTAATAACTGAATTTGGTGAAGTAGTGGGATACAAAGTCAATATTCAGAAATTGATGGCAGTTTTGTACACCAACAATGGACTATCAGAATGAAACTAAAAAAACCCCATTTACTAGAGCAACAACAACAACAACAACAACAACAAAGTAAAGTACCTAAGATTAAACTTAATCAAGGAGGTAAAAGACCTGTACTCAGAAAACTATAGAACACTGAAGAAAGAAATAGAGGAAGACACAAATAAATGGAAGCATATACCCTGTTCATGGAGTGGAAGAATTAACATCATTAAAATTTCCATGCTACCCAAAGCAATCTATAGATTCAATGAAACACCTATTAAAATACCAATGGCATATTTCACATAACTAGAATACTTCAAAAATTTATATGAAACCAAAAAAGAGCCTGAATAGCTACCATGGCAATCTTGAGAAAGAAGAACAAAGTTGGAGGGAGCACAATACTTGATATCAAACTATACTACATGTCCATTGTAATCAAAACAGTCTGGCACTGGCATAAAAACAGACACATAGATCAATGGAACAGAATAGAGAGCCCAGAAATAAACCCATGGCTCTATGATCAATTAATATTTGACAAAGGGGGCAGGAACATAAAATGGAGTAAAAATAACCTCTTTAATAAATGGCGTTGGGAGATCTGGACAGCTACACGCAAAAAAAAAAATGAAACTAGACTACCAACTTATACTGTACAACAGAATAAACTCAAAATGGATAAAAGACTTAAATATAAGTTGTGATAGCATAAAAGTCCTATAAGAAAACACAGGCAGTAAAATTTCAGATATCCCACATAGCAATATTTTTTATGATATATCTTCTAAGGTAAGGAAAATAAAGGAATACATAAATGGTACTATATCAAATTAAAAAGCTTCTGCATGGCTAAAGAAACCATCAGCAAAATGAAAGGGAACCAAATGTATGGGAGAACATATCTGCCAATGACACATCAGACAATAATTGAATCTCCAAAATACATAAAGAGCTCATATGACTCAAAACCAGGAAGACAAACAATCCAATCAAAAAATGGGCAGAGGACCTGAATAGACACCTCTCCAAGGAGGACATGCAGATAGCCCATACACACATGAAAAGATACTCAACATCACTAGCCATCAGAGAGATGCAAATTAAAACCACAATGAGATACCACTTCATACTGGTCAGAATGGCCATCATTAACAAACCAACAAACAACAAGTGCTGGTGAGGGTGTGGAGAAAAGGGAACCCTAGGACATTTTTGGTGGGAATGCAGACTGGTGCAGCCACTGTGGAAAACAGTATGGAATTTCCCCCCAAAATTAAAAATGGAACCGCCTTTTGACCCAGTGATTCCACTCCTGGGAATATACCCTAGGTATCCTGAAATACCAGTTCAGAAGAACCTATGCACTCCAATGTTTATAGCACCACTATTTACAATACTCAAGTGTTAGAAATAGCCTAAGGACCCATTGGTACATGAATGGATTAAAAAACTTTGGTATACCTACACAATGGAATACTATGGAGTAGAATGAAAGAAGAGGGAATTCCTACCCTTTTTGGCAGCATGGATGTAACTGGAGACTATTATGCTAATTGAAATAAGCTAGTGGGTAAAAGACAAATACCACATGATATCACTTATAAGAGGAATCTAATAAACAAAATAAACTAATGATCAAAACAGAACCAGAGACATGGAAACAGGGAGCAGACTGACAGCTGCCAGAGGAAAGGGGATGGGACGAAGGGTGGAAAGAAGGGGAAGGGACTAATCAAAGAACATGTATGAATGACCATGGACATGGACAACGATGTGAGGGTGGACTGTGGGAGCAGGGGATGGGGTGACATGGAGGAAGCCAAAGGGGGGAAAAATTAGGACAACTGTAATAGAATAAACAAGAATAAAATAAAATTTAAAAAGTGGAAAAACGACCCACAGAATGGAATAACATATTTGCAAATAATAAAACTGGTAAGGGTCCAGAATATATAAAGAACTCTTACAACTCAAGAACTAAAAGACAAATATTTTAATTAAAAGTGGACAAGAGATTTGAATAGATATCTCTCCAAAGAAGATATACAAATGTCCAATAAACACACGAAAAGATGCTAAACATCGTCAGTTATTAGGGAAATGCAAATCAAAACTATAATGGGAGCCACTTGTGGGTTGGTGTTGCCCTGAAAAAATATATTGAAGTCCTAATTCTAGTACCTATGAATATGACCTTACTTGCAGATGCAGTGGTACCTTGGTACTTGTCATTAATTAGTTCCGGAACTGTGATGAGTGCTGACACCAATAAATACTGACCGGAGAAGCATTTTCTCTTTTGGGTTGGCTTCTTGACTCATCCTCATTCTAGCAGGTGCAATGAGTCCCAAGTAAGTGCCGAGTACTGTAACATTTTTTTCTTGTCAAGATGCTGTAAGTACAGGGTTTGATGAGTTCTGAGGCTGATGAGTACCAAGGTATGACTGTACAGTCTTTGCAGATGCAGTCAAGTCAAGATGTGTGTTTCCTAATCCAATATGATTGGAGAAGAGACACAGAGCTGCAGGGGAGAACTCCATGTATGACAAAGTCGTAACTTAAAGTGATTCTTCTGCAAGCCAAGGAATGCTAAAGATTACCAGCAATCTAAGAAACTAAGAGAAAGTATGGAACAGCATTTCCTTTGTAGGGGTATCCAACCTTTTGGAAGAAGAGTGGCCTTGGGCCACACATTAAATACACAAACACAAAAACTGATGAACAAAAAAATGGTCTCTGCATAATTTTGTGATATCTGCCACCACAGATAAGCAAGAAAAAAAGAAAATCCACATAATAACCCTTATTATGCAGCAGTCCTTTTGATAATCTTTTAAAATTGTCGAGCAGGTCCCAAGTTTGTGATCACTAATACAGAAAATGTACATATCTAAGTAACAAAACTTAGTATGAAACTTAGTAATAAAACTAAGTAATGTTTTAAGCAAATTTACAGTTTTATGTTGGGCTGCATTCACAGCCATCCCGGGCCGCAGGCAGCCCACGAGCTGTGGGTTAGACACCCTGCTTTAGAGCTTTTAGAGAGAGCATGACGTTGCTTGCACCTTGATTTCAGATTTCTAGCCCCAAGAATTGTGAAAAAATAAATTTCCGTTGTTTTAAGTCATCCAGTTTGTGGTGATTTGTTGCAGCAGTCCTAGGAAGCTAATACATCACTTCATTCCTACTAGGATGGTTATAACAACAAAAAAAAAGATAGACAATAACAATTTTTGTGAAACTGGAGAAATTGGAACCCTCATATATTGCTGGTGGGAATGTAAAATGGTGCAGCCACTTATAATATGAAATGTCCAGAATATGCAAAACTGTGGAGGCAGAAGTAGGTGTGATTAGTGCTTGCTCAGGGCTTGGGGTAAGGAATGGAAAGTGACTGCTAGTGGGTATTTAATTTGGGGTGATGAATGTTCTGAAATTAGATAATGATGAGGGTTGTACAACTTTGTGGCTATACTAAAAACCATTGCCTTGTACCTTTAAAATGGATGAATTTTATGATATGTGAATTATATCCCCATAAATCTACTAAGAGTTCAGTTTTCTGTGGTTGCTTTTCATTTTAACTATGCTGAACTCACTTTGCTGTTTCCCACCTCTGAGACCTTACATGTTCTGTGCCTAGAATGTTTTTCCCAGTTTCGTCTACTGATCAATTCCTATTTATTCTTCAAAACCCAGCTTACACATCATCTCTTCCATGAAGCTTCAGTCCTCTCAGTAAAGTAAGCACTTCTCTGTGTTGCCCTCTTTTTTCTTTAATTGAGATATAATTGACATATAGTATTTTATTAGTTTTAGGTATATGACATAATGATTTAATATTTGTGTATTACACAATGATCACCACAATATGTGTAGTTAACATCCATCACCACACAGTCATACATTTATTTTTCCGGTGATGAGAACTTTTAAGATCTATTAGTAATTTCAAGTATGCAAGACAGTATTAACTACAGTCACCATGCTGTGCATTAAAGTCCCCAGAACTTATTTTAAAACTGAAACTGTACATTTTGACTGCCTTCACCCATTTTGCCCACCCCTAACCTTGGCAACCACAATCTATTCTTTGTGTTCTTCTTTTTTAAAAAGTTTTTACAGAAGTTTTTATTTTTTTAGAGAGAGGGGAAGGGAGGAAGAAAGAGAGGGAGATAAACATCAATGTATGAAGAAACATTGATTAGTTTCTTCTCACTTGCCCCCAACCAGGATCCTGGCCCACAAGCCAGGCATGTACCCTGACCAGGAATTGAATCGATTATGTTTGGTCTGATGGCCAGTGTTCAATCCACTGAGCCACACTAGCCAGGGCTCTTCCTTTTTTCTTTTCTCTTTTCTTTTTTCTTTTCTTTTTCCTTTCCTTTCCTTTCCTTTCCTTTCCTTTCCTTTCCTTTCCTTTCCTTTCCTTTCCTTTCCTTTCCTTTCCTTTCCTTTCCTTTCCTTTCCTTTCCTTTCCTTTTCTTCTTCTTTTTTTTGATTCCATGTATAAGTGAGATCATATGATATTTGTCTGACTTATTTTACTTAGCATAATACTCTCAGGTGTTGCCTCCTGATTTGGTACTTGTGGGAATAGTTGCACATTTCTCACTGTACTGCCACTGTATACTTTCTTTCAGCTTCAATTTCCCCAGTAGGTTGTGTTCCTCTCTGAGCATGAGGAACATATCTTACCACGTTTGCATCAATCCTCAGTGCTCATCACTGTGCCTGGCACATAGCACACTCAGGGCGTGCTTGCTAAATCCAACTGAATAATGTGAAAACATGTGAACAAAGCTCGGGAGTAAACAGCAAACAAAGGATTACATAAGGATGTGGTCATGAACAGCATTTCCTAATTAGACTGCCAGGAATGTGGTAATAATGTGGCACTGGAGGCACATATGGTTAGAAAGCTCTCAAATTTTTCCTTTTATTACTCTAGCTGCACTTCTAAAAGCCAGCTAGCTTCTAGCTTTTCTTCCTCTCACTCCTACTTTCCCTCTCCACCTTCCTCCCCTCCTTTTTCCCTCTCTCCCTTCCTACTGCCATGTCTTCCTTTTCATTCATGAGTCAAAAACATATGCATGTTTTTTCCTATAAACATTTTTAATCTTCACGCTTACAAAAAAGATGGCAAAAATCATTCAAAGAATTCTCATGTGCCTTTTAGCCAGTAACAATGATCAAATCCAGGAAGTTAATATTTACACAATGCCATGAACTAACCTATTGACCTTATTCAAATTTTGCCACTTGTCCCTTTAATGTTCTTTTTCTGATCCAGGATTCAATACAGGATCAGAGTCATGGGTTAGTTTCTTGGTCTTTCATGACCTTGACACTTTTTGGAGTACAGGGCAATTGTTTTGAAGTATGTTCCTTAATTTAACAAATGCATAGCAGATACTTACTTTTTGTAGACACTGTGCTAGTCTCTGGTGTACTTTAGTCCCGGTTCAGTCCTTGCTCACAGGAAGCTGGTTCTTTAGTAAAGAGAATCAGAGTTGCACAAATTAACAGGTAATTACAATACAGTGTGATAAATGTAATAATGGAGGTAAACACTGAGTATGGGGAGGATTTTAGAAGAGGCAACAGGCTGTATCTTGGGGAACCTGGAAAGACTTGTTGCAAGAGATGACATCTAAACCAGGAGCAGAAGGATGAAGAGGTGAGTAAGGCAGAAGTTGAGGACCCTAGAGAGAAGAGTGTTCCACGAAAAATTTAATCCATCAAGTGTGGCAGAACACTACAGTCACTTGAAGAAATAACCTGAATACTCCTTGTAAAAATCTTTATAATCAGGACCACATGTGAACATGTTGAAGAAATCTGCTTTGACCTTTTCTGTCTTGTCAGAATTCATTTAAAAACCCTTGACACTCTGACATTCATCCCTGTACTTCGGCAATTTCTGATGATAAAATTGGCCTTAAGAAGCATGATAAATGTGACGCTAAAGAAAAAAATTAAGATTTTTTTATTGTGGTGAATTAATACAACTAAATGCTGAAGTATATGAATGATTAAGGGTGGCATAAAAGGAAATTAATTTATCAGAGGAACTCTGGCCTTAGTCATTGCCAAGAAGCAGTCAGATAAATGTCATCATACAGTTAGACAAAATCATGTAATTGTATAACCTTTTTGTATTTTGTAACACTCAACAAAAACAGTCCCCATTTGAACATGAGGTTTTTAATAGGTTCATGTACGAGACAGCTGGGTACCCACAGGATGACTTGTGAACTGGAGTCCATCATTGTTCACATTCAAGTCTTTTGGTTAGGAACTTTTGAATAAGACTCTTCGCTGTGAGTTAGAAACAAATTATTTAAGGATGGGGCTAAACAGGCAAACTGGACTTGTAGAGTAGATCTCTCCTCCTCCTTTTTCTCCTCCTCCTTCACCTCCTTTTTTGTTGTCTACTTTCCTTTCTGGTAACAGCCTTTCCCTAGTGGCCAAACTTGACCAATCATAATCCGTCATCTCTTTAGTCACTGTGATTGGCTTAAAGAGTAGGAACAATACTTCAGCAGGGCCAATAAGGGCATTTTACTGGGATATTTCAGACTGGATCTAGAAAGGGAAGCCTCTTTCCTCTTTAATTGTGGAATTAAGCAGGTGGGAGTCTGGAAGCTGAGGCTAGCCATGA
Source organism: Phyllostomus hastatus (assembly GCF_019186645.2). Taxonomy (NCBI): domain Eukaryota; kingdom Metazoa; phylum Chordata; class Mammalia; order Chiroptera; family Phyllostomidae; genus Phyllostomus; species Phyllostomus hastatus. The sequence continues at coordinate 16,229,269 of NW_025333498.1, read as the reverse complement.
ATTCTCTTGATGCTGAAAAAGATCTGCAGCAGATGGGGAGAAAAACAGAGAAAAGAGGCTGAGAAAGAGCTCTCATGGCATTGGCTCCATTGTATTTTTTTGTATATTTGTTTTATGTATTTCTTAATAGCTTTATTGGAATTTAATTAACATACTATACAATTCACTCATTCAAAGTGTACACTTTGATAGTTTTTAGTATATTCACAGAGTTGTGTAACTATCACCACAATTTTTTAAAAGATTTTATTTATTTATTTTTAGAGAGAGGGGAAGGGAAGGAGAAAGAGAAAGAGAGAAACATCAATGTGTGGCTGTCTCTGGAATGTCCCCTACTGGGAACCTGGCCCACAACCCAGACATGTACCTTGACTGGGAATTGAACTGGTGACCTTTTGGTTTGCAGTCTGTGCTCAGTCCACTGAGCTACACCAGCCATGACACCACAGTCAATTTTAATGTAAGAGTTTATCTCTGGTCTCTCGATTCTGTTTCATCTGATTTACACAGCTATCCTCATGTGTATTTCTTTTAGTTTGCTGTTCTTCCCCCTCTGCTGACATAGATTTTATACCATCTATTTCTGTTGGTTATCCTCAAAATTTTAATATATATATTTAATTGAACAAAGCCTAAAGTCACACAATTGTTATCTTAATTTCTGTTGGAGTAACACAGGTCCTTAGAACTACTTAACTCAAATTATACCCTTTCCTTTTCTGACATTTGGGTGATTGTCCAGTATCTCAGTTTTGTCTTTTCCTTTCTTAGTCTCACAATTTGGTTATTATTATTGTTTTTATTTAAACAGATAGCAATTGTGTACATCATTACCATTTTATTTCCTTATTCTTACTTCTCATGCCTTAGATCATTATTCTGGAGTAATTTTCACTATTTCTGAAGTATCTCTTTTAGAATTTCTTTTAGGGCAGGTCTTTGGTAGTAAATGCTCCCCATTTTTGCTTAAATTGTCATTATTTAAGTCTCATTCTTGAAAAAATAATTTTGTAGGTTATACAACTCTTGATGTTTTTTCTCTCTCTTCATATTTGAGAGAAATATTGGCTCCTGGCTGTCATAGATAATGATGTAGATATTGGTAAATGTACCATCAGCCTGTCATTCCTCTGTAACTTACTTGTTTTTACTCTTGGACTGATTTTAAGATCTTTGCTGTTGATGTTTTGCATTGTACACAATATATCCAAGCATGAATTTCTTTTTATTTATAACTTAATTCCAGAAAAATTCCATCCACTATTTCTCCAAAGATTTCCTCTCTGATTCTCTTTACTCTCTTCTACTAAGACTCCACTTAAACACTGAGACATATCTCACACCACACAAAAAAATAGTTTGGATTAAGACAAATGTGAAAGTCAATTTTTTAGGAGAACACTTTTATGACTTTGGGGTAAGGAAAGATTTCTTATACAAGACATAATAAAGCATAAACTCAAAGGAAAATATGAATGAATCTGACTATATTCAGGTTAGAAAATATCTGGACAAAGAAGAACACCATTAGAAATATAAAGAGTTTTCTGTTTGGTGTCATTATGAACTTACAAGTTTTAATACATAGTTGCATTTCAATCCTTTAATTACTTTTCTTCCAAACGCTCAAATGACCCTATCTTTGGGTGGTGGAAACCTCTTCAAGTTGGCTGCTGAGCACTGCTGACGCACCGCTAGCAGACTCCATAGCTTCCTCACTCCCAGTTAGGGTGTGTAGACTGACCCTACACATCTCCTGTTCCAGGTCAGGAGACAGGCATTTCTCCAAGGATCCTTGGTCTGTTTAGTGGAAAACAGTATTTGGAGTCCACACACTGTTTCCCTTTATAGGATTCTAGGAAACTAACTTATTACATTGAAAACTGTTAAAGGGAAAATAGCATTTATCTTGCCTTTCCCATATGAACTGTACCTCATGGTATCAATAGTTCATAAGGGACTTTTTTGTGTGCTCTAATTTTTGTGTTTTAAAAGAAGAATTTCAACTAACACATTAAGATGGACTGGTATCATTAAAATATTGCCATTTTGCAGCTCCTGTTGAATTAAAAGATCTGGGCAAAGATCACTAATGGCTGCTAGCACCTCAAAAAAAAAAAAAGGAGACAGATAGATGTTATGTTCCTCTTGATGGAATTAGACTACACCATTAATGAAGTAATCTTGCCAAAAACAATTGCAGTTGAGTCTATTTAGGTGTCTCAATATAACTACCAATTTATAGAATATACAAGGGGTGGAAGAACATGTTACACTATACCAGATGGATTCAAAAAGCAAAATCCTAACCTTAGGAACTCTACAAGACAAAAACCTGGCTTCTTCAGCAACAACAAAAACATTTCTGAAAAATAAAAAAGAAAGAGAAAAAGATGGTGGGGGCTATCCTATGGATTAAAATGTACTTAGGAGACATATCAACCAATTGAATAGTTATTGACTACTGGAAATTGATTTTAATTGTTTTTTTTTTTGGATAGTGAATGAAACAAACTGTAAAAACATTTAGAAAGCAATTGGGGAAGTTTGAATATTGACCAGATAATTTGATGATACTGAGGTGTTTTTTTGTGTGTGCATTTTATTAGGTTGATGACATCATTCTGATTTCACAAAGAGTTCTTTTCCTCAGAACATCACACTTAAATATCTGATGGCTGAGAACTTTCCTCTAAATACCCCAGTGTTGGAGAGTACAGGGTGTTGGTGTAGATGGAACAGACTGACGAGCTGAGAGATGGGTACATTGGGATTCACTATGTCATTCTATGTTGCAAATGCTTGATGACTTCCATAATAAAACAGTTTTTAAAATTGAAAAATGGGTTCACCACTGGGAGGAGAGATATTTAATGCCTAGTACTTAACAATGTAAAATATATAAAAATTTCCTAAAATTAACAAGAAGAAGTCCAAATATTCAACATAAAAATTGGGCAAAGGATATAAATAGTTTATAGATCAAGCCGTAATGATAATGAAACATATTAAAAAGATGCTCAGCTTTACCATTAATTAGGAAAATATAAATTAAAATCACATTGAGATATTTTCACATAATCATTAGTTCGGCAAACATTAACAGGCTAAATGACATCACATTTAAGAAACTATGTGGCAAATGGGAACTGTCCTTTGCTATGGTAGGAATGAAAAGTTTTATATGCACTTTGGAGACCAACAGGCTAATAGCTGGGAAGTCTGAAAATCTGCACATCTCCCAGAAGGAAAAACTTGCAAGACTTGCCTTTGCAGCCTTCTGTAAAGATGGGGTGCAGGTGTTTGGCCCAGTCTGCCAAACAGATGCATTAGCTCCAAACTTTGAATTTGAAGATGGTACTAAATTGTAGGGACCAAGCAGGACTCCTGCAGTGAAGGTAGAAGCAGCAATGGCACCTACATACAATTTCTGGAGGCTGTGATGACTATAGTTCTAGAGAAAGCACTGGTACCAAAATATGTCATTTCGGAAATAAAAAGGGGCCATACCTATGCCTTTAATCAGAGTAGCATTGTCCTCATTAGATCAATTCCATGGTATGATATCAGGTAGTTTATAGTCAAGTTGGTTCTCAAGACATTCCTGAGATTCTGTAAGCTATCCCACATCCTTTAAAAAATATTTTTCTTGGTGCTGCCCTGACTCGTGTGGCTCAGACATTTGGACATCGTCCTGTGGAGCAAAAGGTCTCTGATTCGATTCCCAGTCAGGGCACACGCCTGGGTTGTGGGTTTGGTCCAGAAATAGATATTTCTCTCTCACATTGATGCTTCAATCTCTCCCCTTCTCTCTCCTTTCCCCTCTCTCTAAAAAAAAAAAAATAAAATATATAAAAATATTTTTCTTGGTGAAATAATCCATAATAGCTTTCTGTTGCTTATAACTAAGAATTTTGACTGATGTGGAAAACAATTTGGCAATATCTATTAAAATTGAGAATACACGAGAGTACGCACTCTACAACTCAGTGGTTCAACTGCTACATGCACATTAATGCTGTAGAGCAGTGCTGGCGTAGAAGTTTCTGATAATGACCATGCTCTCCAATATGCTGGTCACTAGCCACATAAACTTCTGAGCCCTTGAAAAGTGGCTAGTGTGACTGAGGAATTAAATTTTAATTTTATTTTGATCGATTACCTTAATTCATTTAATTGACCTTTAAATTAATTTAAATGTAAGTAGCCAATGTGTCTAGTGGCTACTGTATTGAACAACACCACTCTAGAACAATGTTTGCCTATTTGCACCAAGATGCTCTTGGTAGCAATATTTGCAATAAAATATCAGAAACAAGCCACAGGCACACAAATATCTAAAGTAGTCAAAACGAAGAAATTTAGTTTATATTTTCAACATGGATAATCTAATGAGTACAATTTGGAGGGAAAAAGTAAGCTGTGTTATGATAGGTATGGTGTGGCACCACTTCATGTAAAGTTAAAAAACAGAATTATTCTTCATATTGCTTATTAGTTTAAACGTGTAGCAATTAAAAAAAAACCACACAGACAGGGAGGCTTTATACTAAATTCAGGAGTGTCTTCCCTCTGGTAAGGGAGGAGAGAATTGGAGGTCTTCGACTACATACATTCTAAGATTTGTTAATGCTTGAGTATTATTAATTTGCTTTATAATTATTAGAAATTTTATCTATATCTGAATATATTATAGATCAGGATGAAATATTAAAACATTCACATTTCTATGTATGTATATATCTTCTTTACATTGAGTAATAGACTAACTTAACTTGCCTCCTTCTCCTCCTTTAATTCCAATGGTCAGAAGGATAATCTTGTCTCCCAAATCTATTCTCCTCTTCTTCCATGATAATGGAGATATGGCTGGGATGAAACTTCCCATTCCCAGTCCCCCTTGTAGCCAGGTATGGTGTGTGGTTAAACTCTTGCCAATAGAAGGTAGGTGGAAGTGAGGTGAGTATCTTGTTTCTCGTGACCTGCTGACTGGAGTGGAAACAGCCAATGGCCCTGGAAGCCACACGTGGAAGAGGGAGACCTGTCATCTGCCTCAGTCCCTGAGTGGCTCTGTGGAACAGAGCTGCCCACCTACTCGTGACTGTTACCTGAGAGAAAAACAAACTTTCTTGCTTCTTAAACCTAATTATTGTGGAGTCTCATTATGGTAGCTCCTTTAGATATGTAATCATTTCCTGCCTTTTTTCTACTTACTGTGTCCCAAATTATTTTTCTGATACCTGTATTGTTTATGGTGTTCATTACTCTCTGTACTATGAGATTAGGAGTATCCTAGGCCAGACATAGAATAGTGACTAGAAGACATTACAAATAACATTTTTATAGCAGTTGAAATTTACTAAGAATTTCATATTTGACACCTGTTGGCCTGCTTCTATTTCCAACCTCTCTCAGGTAAAGAAACCACAGCCCAAAGTTGTTAAACTTGACTAGGTTCACACCGTGAGTCAGTGGCAGAACCTCCTGCTTTATTTCCCACTCCATTCTTCACCTTCTCCCACTGCCTCCCTTGCTTGGAAGGGAACTTAGAGATAATTTGCTTGATGTGTGATGCTTGAATTCTACCCACAGTAATTTATTGAAAAATCAGGACAAGATACACACACTCCTGGGAATTTATAAACCTGGGCCAGTCTGAATGTTCACTGATACACACATGGTTGACATAAACTTCTCAGAGCTAGTCAGAAGTTTTCAGACATAGTAGTAAGTCTGAATATAAATTCGGATGCACTGATTCAGAGGTGCAGGTGATATTCTTCCCCCTGGAAGATGGCAACTCACTTTCCACAAGGCACTGCCTCTCTGACTTTTCCTGTGAAGCTCGTCAGTGCCCCTGAGCAGTGAACAGCCCTTTGTGTGGCGGGACAAAGGATGAGGGAGGCTCTGGCATAAAATCTGAGGCCCCTTTCTCATGACCAAAATTTCTGTGAAGGGTTGTATTTTACTTTTAAAATGCATGCTGATTTTTCATGTTACTTTACAACACGGCTTTATTTGTTTTAATATAAAAAAAAGTTTTTAAATAATCAGTTAAATTTCTTAAGTCACCCTCCAAAATCTTTGTGGAAAGTTGATGCCCCATTTGTTGTGTCTGGTAACACTTTCTCATGTCTACAAGGTATAAACTCTCCTGTTTGTAAAGATGCAGATATTTGACCTGAGAGTACTTAATTGCTCTTCATTTTAGAGTATCATCTCTCCCTCACTCTCCCTGAGATTCAGGTCAAAGTTGCCTAGAGTTAAAATCTGCTTGCAAGGGCTGTTTAAAAACTGGGACTAACTATATCCCCGTGAAAGTCTAGGAACTTTCTTTTCGCAGGGGATTGGAGGAGCAAAGGAGGCTCCTTGCACTTTGGGAGGAACATGGGCAATAGAACATGTGCTACAAGGGATGCTAGAGATTATTTAATGCATAGCATTGACTCACAGATGAAAAATCAAAAGCCCAGGGAGATTATGGTTCTCACCCAAAATTGCAAAACTAGCCAAATGGTAACACATTTCCCCTTCCCCACCTTAGTAATAGTTAGTTGGAATATCTTTCGCTTACATTCTAGATTATTACCAAATGTAGAATGTACAGTGGCCACCAACTGCTTACCAAATGACCAAGAAGTTGTTGAATGTTTGCAGTTTCCTAACTCTTCAAGGTTGCCAGCACAATTGAGATGGAAGTTTTAGTAGATGATTTTAGAATCCTTTTGCATTTGAAATGCCACTTAATATCAACCCTATTTTAAACAGTGTTCAGTACAACACCTCATAGCATTCCTGAATCATAAGAATTTAATTATTTATGCAGTGCCACAACTCAAAGGCCTAGAGCAGGGCTGGCAAGCTTTTTCTGTAAAAGGCCAGATAGTAAATATTTTAGGCTTTGCAGATCATATAGTCTCTGTTAAAACTACTCAACAATGCTGTTGTAGTGTGAAAACAGCCATAAACAATATGTAAAAGAATGAGAGTGACTACGTTCCAATAAAACATTATTTACAAAAACAGGCAGCATGCTGAACTTGGCCTTCAGGCTGTAGTTTGCAGGCCCCTGCCTTGGACTCCCATGTTTTATAGGCTTTAAGTGGTATGTGTGTATAAAGTCACCCAGAATGCTTGCTCTAAAAATGCTGCTAATCTTTTGTTTGGTTAGTTTTATTTATTTTTAAATAGCTCCTACATATTTTAACAAATTGACTGTAAATCACAGTGACAGGACACTTGTAGAGATGTGTGTGTGGCCTGGCAAGAGCCATATAATATGACTCATCTCAGTTACCTCATCTGTAAAATGGCAAACAACATAATTCTTATTTAGTTGCTATTTCTGAGCTAGCAAGCTCAGAAATGATGGTAAGATGCACTGAAGATCCAAAGGCTGTACTATTTATATAAAGAGGAATTTGTTGTATCTGTCTGCTTCTTAATTTGGTTTCTTAAGAAGGCCAAGTTTCTACCCCAGCCTCTTGTGTGGCCTGCTGAGAGTTAGCTCAGCTTATCTGAATCACAAAGAATGATGCTTGCCCGCATCTTAGGGGTGTGGCAAAGAAAGCTCTATGGACATGCCAACTGTCATCTATCTAGCACTTAAGTGCTTTTGTAGCTGGACACGTCCACACGCTTTAATTGTTGGATACTGATGGCTGCCAGGCTTAACGGTCTGGTGGTTTTCTACCAAACGACCTGAAAAGGGAGATAAAAAGGAAAGAAAACTAACAAAACAGAAAGGAAAGATGATAAAAGGTAAGGATAATGGCTGAGTGGATAAGGGGAAGCAGCATCTTTAGCTACCATGAAAAGTATTAAGCTGATGTGTTTGTTGAATTCATTTTGTTGGTGGTCACTCTGTGTTCACTCTGAACATCCAGCAGTTAGCTAAGTAAACACACATGACTGATGAAAGAAGAAAGGGAACTATTTTTACAGGGGCCATTAAACTTTAACTACCATCTGGCAGGGAATGATTAGAGAAGATCAAAATTAAGGCAGTCAACACAAATGCTGTGTGAATACCTCAGGGAATTAACATGGATAAAGACAGTGAACTTGTGGTTAAATAAAGAGACAGACATGAGAGGGAAGTGGTGAACACATCCTTTATAGCTTTGGACTCACGGTCACATTCATTGCCAAAGGAGCTCAAACAGGGGAGAAATAACAAGGAGACCATGAGAAAATCTGAAACACCTGGAAATAATCAGATGCTCTGCACCAATCATAAAAAAGAAAGTTAAAGCACTACACAGGACCACATCATTTGGGCTTCCTCCCTACCCAGGAAGGAAATGTTTATAGGAGAGGTGTGTTGAAATTGGCAGATAGTTAATATTCAGATTAGTCTTCTATTTAATAGTAGGAAATGGTTGTATATATCACTGGGAAAAAGACATTAGGAACTATATCCTTGTGAACACTAAAGACTCTGTAATTTCTGGGAAACACTGTTTGCCCACTAATTAAACAGTCACCCAGCAGGTAGTTTGAGAGAGAACACGAAAAAGGGAAATTCGGCCTTACTTCTTCAGGGTGCGTCTCTGTCTTCCATCAGTTGAGAGCACAACACTTAACCTTTGGACAGCTTCACCTCATTGAAAAAAAAACCCACACAAGATTCTTGGAAAAAGCTGCTTGCTTTGTTTTATTTTATTTTTTGTAGTTTGTCTCCGTATTCAGATGGACTCAGAAGGCGGAACTTCTAAACATCTAAATGAGGAACTGAGACCAGATAGCTGTGCTGGGTGGGTCCCTAAGCCTGCTCTCAGTTCTGAGATAAGAAGTTCCATCTGGGGGAAAGAGCAGGGCCCTGATGAATTAATTAATTAACTAGTTAATGAAGTGATGAATGAAATATACTTGGCATATAACACTGTAAATGTTAAGTACACAATACATTGATTTTAATACCTTTATGTATTGTAATGTGATAGCCATTGTAGTGATAGCTCCTCTATCACTTCACATAATTATCATTTCTCTTTTGTGGTGGGAATAATTAAGATCTAATCTCAGCAAGTTTGATGATTGTAAGACAGTGTTGTTGTCCACATTTACTATACTGAACATAAGGCCCAGAACTTAGATGACTGGAGGGATCAAGGCAGGTTTGGAACAAACTGGCCCAAACCAGTCTGTCCAGGCAGCGACATGGAAATACCCCGAGGCAGAAGAAAGGAACAATGCGTTGTCACCTGTTCATCAACTGTGATGAACAGTTGTTCTCTCCCTCTCTGATTTACTCTTGTTTAAGGACTTAACTCTATACCAGGCAGCATGCAAAGTGCATTTCCATCCCTTATCTTATTTAATTTTCGGTATGATTCTGTGATGCATGCATGAGGATCCCCATTGTACAGAAGAGAAAACTGAGAACCAAGACACAGAGAGGTTAAAGTAACCAGTCCAAGGATAAGGTCACATGGTTCGTAAGTGCGGGTGCCGGAACTGGAACCAGGGCTTACTCTCTGCACAGCGATGGCTCTTACGCCCTTCCTTACCCACCATGGAATAATCTTCCTTCTGCAGCCCTACTGGCGCTACAGGCCTTGTGCCAGTTCCCCAGCATGATAACCTCCCTCGAGCTTTCCCCTTCATCAGTGAAAGTGGGCTCACCTTCCCTTTAGGGTAGAGGCTTAAAAACAATGGATACAGCCCAGAAAAGTGTTGGAGCAAACCTTCTCTGGTCCCTTTGCAGCAGGAGCCAGAGGCTCCCCTGCGCAGCCAGGAGGGTGGAGCCGGGAGGACCAGGCTGGCCATCGCCACAAGGGCAGGTATACTCGGCCCGGGGCCACGTCCAAGGCTTTTGCAAAAGAAAATCAACGGGAAATAAAGCAACTGATTTTTTTTCTCAAGCTTTGTATAATGTTTGGTATAGCCTGGTGATGGTATTGTATGTAATAACACTTTCCTTGCTTCTTATTTATACAATAAAATAGTTTTGAGTAAAATTCTATTTTAATGAAAATTCCAATAATGGCGTGACTCACGCACGTATACCTGAGGTGCAAGAAAATGCAGTGTGAAAAGTAAGAAAAGTCAAAGGTGTGCCAGAAACCTCATCATTAACACACTTCCTTCTGCCTTTGTACTTGTGGAATCGCTAAACATCTGCTGATTTTACCATCAGGAAACAGTGCAGTGTCCATCTGTTAACTCAGGCTTTGGTTTCATTCACCTGGGAGGATCAGCCAGATGTGGGAGTCCTTTCCATTATTAATGATTTCAGTCTTCCCTTTGTACATGCCCTGTGAGGGCCCAGTGTGGGGTATGGCCCATAAATCACTAAAAAGTGAAAAAGTCATATTTTACTTTATTTGGGGCATAATGAAGAAGAAGAGGTTTGTTGTTTTTTTTTTTAGTCAGAGCATAAATCATTAGAATCTATTTAAATTCATGCCACTAGAAGACTTTTAACTGTTTTTTCCCCCTTTGACAGAGAACCCCCTGCAAACACTACTTCAACACACACACGTTTCCTCAGGCTCAGGCAGTGAGAGCCGAGTGAATCATGCGAACATTTTCCCTGGTTCTCTCACTTGGTGGCACTCTACGTGATCTTTACAACTTATTTATAACTAGCCTCGTATGGAATTTCAGCCTTTCCTGCCACAGTTACTACTCACCCACATGTTACAATGTCCCTGTGGTGAAGCACTGACATTACTTAGCATCTGTGGCTGGAGACAGCGTGGCATAATGACAAGTGCAGGCTCTGTCTGTTTTGACACTGTAACCACAGGTGAGTTACCCAATATCCCCAAGCCTCATTTCCTCCTCTGTAAAGTGGGGATAATGACGACAATAGCACCTACTGTACAGAGTTGTGTTCGGTGATTAAATGTGACCAGGTATATAACTGCCTGACACATAGTAAGCACTCAGCAAAGTTAACAGTTATTAAGTATAAGACACTACTTTCAGCCTTTCTTAGCAAAATCGAGTAGAAGGTAGAGAGATTTCCCCGATACCCCATGTTCTCACCCATGCAAAGCCTCCACCATATGCACACCCCCCTCCACCAGAGAGGCACATTTGCCACAATTTATGAACCTACATTGGCACATCACTATGACCCAAAGACCACAGTGTACCTTAAGGTTCATTCTTGGTGTTGTATACTCTATGGCTTTGGACAAATGTATGATGACATGTATCTATCATTATAGTACCACGCAGAGAGGTTACACTGCCCTAAAAATTCTTGGTGCTCCTCCCGCTTATCCCTTTCTTCTCCCTGACCCTGGCAATCACTAGTTTTATTACTGCCTCCATAATCTTACCTCTTCCAGCATGCCATATAGTTGGAATCAAACAATATATAACCTTTTCAGAATGGCTTCTTTCACTTAGCTATATACATTTAAGTTTTCTCCAAGCTTTTTCATGATTTGATAGTTCATTTCTTTTTAGCACTAAACAATATTCCATTGTCTGGATGTACCACTGTTTACCTGTTCACCTATGGAAGGACTTCTTGGTTGCTTCCAGGCTTTGACAATTACTGCTCATTAAATTTATAATTAGGATATTTGTGCTCCATTTCCTGAACTCATTTTTCAGGAAAGACTGTGCCAAGCTGTGGTTAGTTTCTGCCATCTTTGTTGATTCCATATTTCACCTGCATCCGACGTTGAGGGGGACCCTGTGGCTCTCATCAGGCATACTGACTCACAGGTCAACACTGGAAACACGACTCTTCATTGACAAGTGGATGCTAGTGCTGGGGAACAGAAGCAGAACCTACTCAATGAACTGTTCACCAACAGTACTTTAATATGTATTTTTTCTGGAGGTAGCTATATTTGGGGGATCTTCATTTGATCTGACTTAGATTATATCAATCTAATAACATTCCTTTATAGAGGGTTCTATAATCGGCACTAGATTCTAACAAATGCCCAACCATGAACTGGCCTTTCTCTTTGCAGGTGAGTCAGATGAGGGGGGGAAAGATCAGAGAGAAATCTAAAGGTTGAATATTGTCAGGTTAGAGTCCTATGTGGCTATAGGCTTCTCTCTTTCTCTCTCTCTCTCATGACTGGGCCATACGTCCTTTCTGGATTGCTTCCCAGATGTCCTTCAAGCTGTTTCTGATCCAAAACTTCCAAATCCAAAATTTCATTTTTTCCCTAATGAAGTCAGGTCAAATTCCTTTTTGTTTTAAAAGGAATATAATAATATAGCTAAAAACTGAAGATGGATTAAGGCACTATGAAAAAATATGGAAAACATTAGTGAGAATACTGTTTCTTTTTCTCTGTTGTAAAGGATAATTATTTGCTGACAAGGAAAGACCAATATCTTAATTATAAATTTACTGAATGAGAATATTAGTTGAACTTGGCTGTTCATATTTAATTAGTGATTTCATAATGTAAAATTTAATATACTGGTTTAAATGACAAATATTGATTCATAAAATATAATTTAAATTTAGAAAGTAAGTGGTTGAACCTGGAAATAGAATTTTAAATAAAATACTAATTCATATTTGAAATATTTCTCTCCATTTGTATGTATACAAAGATGGTCATGTAAAATGTGTCCTAGGTGTTAACCAGAAAAGAAGAAAACCCACCACTAGGATGGCATTAAACATACTTTGAATCTTTAAGGATTTGATTGATTTTCATATATTTAGTAGACATTTGCTTTTTTGCAAAATAAATCTCTACTCCAGAGTATAAAAGAAAAAGTAAGTAGGAAGATAGGAACCCAACTAAACAAGGAGTTCCTATGTCTTAACAACTTTAAAAATTGTCAAATGAAAATATTGACAATTTTTTTTAAATGGAGATTTTTATGATTCATAAGAAGGTATTGTTGTATTTTATGGAGAATTAAAATAACAATATAATTTATTGAGCACCTACTGTGTGCCAGGCATGGTGTTGGATGCTTCTCACTCATTAATTTTGTCATTTATTCCTCAATATAACTCTTCAAGCTCAGCAAATTTCTCCAGAAAAACTGATGCTCAGGGAAATTAAGTAATTAGAGATAGCACACAAAGATTGGTAAGCAGCACAGTCTTTACTTGCCCTGGAGTTTACTTTACAACTACATTTATAGCTTTTCTTGAAGTGAAATGAAGAGAACTATTCCAATAGCACGGCCAATCACAAATGTTTCTTTATTTGTCTTCCTGGTTCCAATATCAGCAACCTTCAGTCCATTTAGCCCATAGCAATTAGAGAGAGTCCAGTTAAACATGTCGCTGCCTTGCTTAAAACCTTTCAAAGGCTTCTCATTGCACTTTAGAAAACCCCGATTAATGTTCCCTGTGTGGATCCGGCCCCCACACCACCTCTTACCGGCTCTGCCTCAGTCACAGTGGCCTTCTGTGGGTCCTAGGAATGCCCAGAAATCCTTGAGCATTTTCCTGTTGTTCTTCTTTTCTGGAAAGCTCTGGGCCCTCCTCCCCTTGCCTGTCACTCCAGAAAGGTCCTCTCTGTTTGACTGTCACTTCTCCCTGCTAGTTCCTTCACAGCATGTATCACAATTTCTAGTCACATATTTATTAGCTTACTGTTGATCTCTTCCATAGTTTGTGACCTACACAAAGGCAGGAAGTACACACTTATGTATACTTAGTGTCTAGCATACAGTAGGAGTTTAATAAATACTTATGGAGTGGTTTATGAATGGTAGGAGACTAAACCCAAAGCAAAATCTGACAGGACAAAGCCAAGACCTCCTATGACTTCGGGAAAGCATAACAGATGAGAGGAATTAGAACGGTTAGGCCTATCTTGATGGTTGACACTGAACGAATTCTTAAACCTTATACTGGAAAACAATCCATCAAACAAACCCAAATGAAGATGGTAACAATATTCATATCTTTCACAGACTTTAACCAACTAATTGTTATGTAGTGAATCTAGATATTCTTGTTGTATGATTTAATCAAGTAATTGTTATGTGGTGCATCTAGATATTCTTACTCATTATACATGGCACAATTAACCCCTTAATATTTTTAAAAGTTAGGGAACTGAGTCCTAAATGTCTTATGCTAACTTTCATTTAGCCTTGTCTGGGCCCCAAGGGCCCAAAGGCTGTGACCAAAAAAAAGCATTCTGCATAGAACATTTGCACGCTTGACGTAGTGCGTGGCAGTTGCTAAGGCAGAAAGCCAGAGGTAATGAGCACTGTGAGGATCGCGGGCAGTTCCTCTTTGCAGCACTTCCCCACCGTAATTGAACTATCCCTTCCTGATCCTTCAGGTGCTATCAGGATGATTTTCTGCAGACTTCAAGTAAATCTCTGAAGGGCCGAAGACACTTTCTCTGTGTTACGATCTTTATTTCAAGTGAAGCTAAATGTTCAGCTCCTAAGGACTTTAATAAGTTTCGAGAAAAAAGGAAATTCTAAGTTGGAGTCTTCCTGCTATACCCATCCTGCCAGATAAGAAGGAATAGATCTTTATACCTATTTATTGTCAAGGTAAAAGAAATACAAAATATTCAGTTATGTGAGAATGAGAAGTAAAAATTTGATTTTCCAACTTAAACCCACAACATATTTGTGATTTGTATTTTTTCAACTGTTCTTCTGAAGAAGTGGTGGGAAGGGATTGGTGTTCTATTAAAGAGAAAATACAGTCTTAGACTTTCACAAATGAAGCTTATAATTTTCACTCAAATGATAGGACAGTCCAAAAGCTACGTCTCTGTCATAATCCGCATTTGTCTCAGATGTTCTCTTAATGGTACAGCCTTTTTTTTTTTTCTGTGAGAAAATGGTTTTATTATTCTGTAAGTGACACCCATAAGATCAAGAGTACAGAAACCATGTGCCACATAGTACTCATGGCTTCAGCAAAGAGCCCGAGCTCAAAATAAATGGTGATAAAAATTCCTTCTCCTTCTCTCCTCTCTTGGAGTTGATGTAAGTGGAGAGAGGATGCCTAGCTACCTGCACTCTCTGCATGTTGGAGATCTAGCTTTTAGGTCCGTCTGCAGTTTGTCCTTTCTCCGTGTATACTAAAAAATATTAGCATTCTCAAAATAAGTCTCAGTAGAATATCCACTTACATACAAAGTGCACTAATAATAACCATGGCCACCATTTTTTGAGCTCTTACCGTGTACAAAGCACTTCACAATTATGTCTTTCAAACCTTCTCACCATTGGCTGATGTAGGCACTGTTTCTATTTCACAGATGGGAAACTGGTAGGAAGAAGCTGAAGCTCTTACAGCTGGTGAGGGCTGAGCCCGCTGTCAGACCCAGGTTTATCTGGCTCTGAAAACCAGGAGCTTAGCCACTACATGGTTCTACCATTAGCCATCTTATGTGTTTCTGTCTTTGCCTTTTTTTCTCTGCAATAAAAGAGAAAAGGGGAAAAAACTTTTTTCCCCACACAAGAATTAGTTTCTATTGATAACCCTCCCTATGTTAAAATGTAAAGTCCTATTTGTCTCTATGCCTGTCAAGTAAAAAAAAATTATTTATCCTATTTACATTCAAAATATACTTGATCTTTTTTAAAAGGTAGGGTACTCAATTTGAGCTGTTTCCAGGTTCCTGCCAATTTAAAACATGCCCACATTTGAATATAAGCTGGTACAGCCACTATGAAGTACAGTATGGAGTTTCCTCGTAAAATTAAAAATAGAGTTACCATATGACCCAGCAACCCTCTTCTGGGTATTTACCTGAAAAATTTGAAAACATTTATGTCCTTTGATAGATGTTTGGATAAGGAAGATGTATTACATATATACAATGAAATATTATTCAGTTATAAGATAAGATGAAATACTGCCATTTGCAACAACGTGAATGGATCTTGAGAATATTGTGCTAAGCAAAGTAAGTCAGGTAGGAAAAGTCAAGGACCATATAATTTCACTCATATGTAGGATATAAAAGTGAAAGTAACAAATGAACAAACAAGACAAACAAACAAAAACTCGCAGACACAGACAATAGTATGGTAAACGGGGAGAGGTAGGGGTAGCAAAGGGTAAATGAGGTCAAATATATGAAGACAGAAGGAGACTTGACTTTGGGTGGTAAACACACGATGCAATACACAGATCATGTATTATAGAGTTGTACACTTGAAACCTATATAATTTTATTAACCAGTGTCACTCCCAATACATTTAATAAAAGAATTAAAAAAAATAAAACATGCCCACATTCAGACTTGACATGGGGTGGTAAACACAATACGATACACAGATGATGTATTGTAGAATTGTACACCTGAAACCTATATAATTTTATTAACCAATGTCACACCAATAAATTCAATAAAAAAACATGCCCACATTCATCATAGTCAGATGTTCCTTCAGTTACTTATTATTTTCATAAGTTTAGTTATTTTAAAGAAGTACTTTCCAACCAATGGACTTAGTTTTTAGGAGCCCTTGGAGTTACTGTAAAAGGTGTATAAATGGATTCTGAATTTGTGTCTTCCATGTATATGTATTATACTGCTACTTTCCAAATATATGTAAATGATATAATTAATTAAATGCAAGCAAATTTAAAATTAAATTAATCCTTAATCTGGCAATAGCTTGTCATCACTATGTAGCTTCCTAATCAGCAAATGTTAAAAGATCAAGAACTTTCAGCCAGGGATCCTCATACTTAAGAAGTTTGGGAACCATGTCAATTAATCACTTTGAGATTCTCTAAATAATCACTACAGATTTTCAAATATTTGTTTAACGATTGATTGTTAATGATACTCACTCAAGATCAGAAATTTCTCTTATGGCACTGTCTTTGCAGAATATTCCCATTTTTGTTAGTCAACGTTTCAGCAGAAAGCCAAAGAAACCCTGGAACTATGACTTCATCAAATCAAGGCTATGTTTATGGAGAGAAAAATAGGACTTGAATGCAGCATTGAAAGTTCAATTGGTAGAATGTATTTGATATGGCTTTCTGTTTTAACCATGATTTATCACTTTGGGAGGACAATTGGTCACCAGGTATGTAACCCTGGATTTCCATTTTTTGTTCTTGTCAGACTGTGCCAACATCAACAAAAAAATCTTTCTTTACTCCCACACCTACTGGATGCTGCCCAGAAGGCGTAGGGGACCCAGCTTTCTTGAGTGGGAGTGCAAGCAGAGTAAAGACTGTGGAGACCCTGTAGGAGTGGCCTGTATCAGTGGTCCCCAACCTTTTTGGCACCAGGGGCAGTTTTCATGGAAGACAATTTCGTGGAAGACAGACTGGATGTGTCGGGGTGGTTTCAGGATGATTCAAGCGCATCGCATTCAAGCTCACCTGCTGCGGTATGGCCCACTTCCTAACAGGCCTGGAATGGTATGGGCCCAGAGGTTGGGGTCCCTTGGCTTACATGGATAAGTGCATACCAGTTACATGGGCTGCCAACTCTGGCTGCTCCCCTCCTCCACAGAACCCTCCTGAGCATCTGAAGCTAGAGGTTTGCATTCAGGCATGGAGGAAGAGACATGTCTGCCCCTCCTTAGTGCAAATCTTCCCGGGGGTCTCTCTCTGGGTTTGTGACAGCCCAGTCTGAGCCTAGTGATGGAGTAAATACTCCTTACCCAGTTAGCATGCAATAAAGGATCTTCAGTTAATGCATTAGAGATTATAAAATGTACGTTTCAATCTTGCTCTGTGATATAATGACTAGACCAGAGACAGACTTTTGTGTGTGTTTTTTACAGTTCGAATTTTCTGTGAACCTGAGTGGTAACTTGATTTGTATCTGGTATACATAAAATGCTGCTTGTAATGTCAGTGTGTCCACTCCTAGTAATACTTTTCTTTCAGGGTAACCAAGCTTGTCAGAATGTGTATAAAAATACGAGTAAATAGACTGTAAAAGAGGGGCCAAGGAACTTTCTGACAAATAAAGTGGATGAACTTTGGCCAGATTTATTTTCATTTCTTAGATGTCTTTTTAGTTTTGTTCTGGTTCCTCAGTTGTATTCTGAAGAATGAAATACTCAGCTATATGAGATACAGTTAAAATGTTACTAAACTTTTGAAAGACTACTTAGGTCTATTTTCTCAATTGTTGAGAAGAAAAGGAAATAATACAATTTGTGTGTGTGAAGTCTAAAGGTCAGGTGGACCATATTTCATTCCAATTAAGACTTATTGGGGTAGAAATTATGGGTTGGAAGATGATAATTTCATCCATCTGTATTATCTAACATTAAAATGTAGTTGAAATTTGAGTTGATCTCATGGTAGGTTTTTAGTGGCAAAAATGTTTGCTAAAATTTCTGTTCAGAAAGATCACATTTTTTACAATGGAATGGATTTATGGCTGTGGAAACAATATTTCTTTATTTCTGGTCTTTATTTCTTATTTTAAGATTTAAGTAGCATCTGTCTTAGTTGCATATATCTTCTTTTAAGATGAAAATAGTAACTTTTTTATGGTAAAATAGATTGATACAGTTTTTGCATTTTTATTCAACTTGAAAAACAAACATAAATTTCAGAATAGGATTGCTGTACCAAAACACTTTTTAATGAAAAGTTGTCTGCTGTAATAGTTAAGCGAGGATAAAACACCTCTGCAGGTGTCTTTATATTCCAGCACATACGCTTAGGTCTCGCATTCTCACTGTCATGTCACTGCTCTTCCCTGTAACCTTGATAGATCGCCCCTATAAATATCTCTTGGGGTGAAAAGTAATTTAATCTGTGGATCTGTATATTACCTCTTCATGAACATCCTATCAATTGTGCCAGAGTGCTTTCATGATATGCACTGAACTGAAACCATCAAACCTATTTCACTGAGAATTGTTAGTTAGACCAGAATCTTTGGTCTCAACTCTATCATTAAATTTCGCTAAAAGGTTGTTCACTTATGCATGGAAGTAAAGCTAAGGTCGTGATTTGGTTTCAAAAGACTCTGCTTATAGGCCTGGGAGACTCCTGGGAACTGGAGCATTCATTTGTTTTCATCTGGAGGTTGACCCCGTTGGAACCCATGGTTCCACACAACGGCATGACTCTGAGCACTTCCCAAATGACCTTGGACCTGATTTAGAGAACATAGCCCACCCTCTATGTACCAACATAGTGGATAATGCTAAAATGATCCCCACCTCACCAGTTCTGTCTTCTAATTCATGATGTAAACTTTAGTTGAAAATTGTCTACAGCTCTCAGAAGATTCGGGTTCATTAGGAGGTGCTCCGAATTGGGCATTGTGAAGCATAAATATGGACAGGCAATTTAAGACAACTTGGTTAATAAAAACTAGATAACAAATAGTTTTCTTGATGCTTTTTTATTAAATAGTTCTTGAAAGAAAGAGGCCTTCAGGCCATACTGGAAGAGCCCAAGTCTCCTTTCCACTAACTGGTGTGTAATTTTGGGCCAATTGTTTAAACCTTAACCTTAGTTACTATGCCTGATAAATGGGTGTGATAGTATCTACTCTATCTCATGGTTGTTAGGATGAAATGTGTAAATGTGCAAGTAATTTTCCAAGTTAAAAGAGCACTATATATATGAGTACTCAGAGGATTGCAAACTGAATATATATTTTTCCAATTTTTATGTATTTTTATGTATTATGTTGAGATATTATGGCTCAGAAAGTAATTGTTTTATTGGATGGTGTGTGCTGTGTGTATTTATGTTGTATAGGAATTATATAGGAGAGGGTGAAGTAGTTTGGGTAGCTACTAAATCTTCACTATGTCTCTATTAAGTGTTCTGTTTCCATTTATGTAAGCTGTTGGTAATCATTTGTATAAATGATGTTGTAAATTACTCTGTATAACTCTGGCAAATATTTATTTTAAATACAAAATAGTTCAATTTTCTGTGATGAAAAGACTAATTAATTCAACCACAAAAAATATCACTTAATCTTTAGTGGAAAAGCTGGCTTGCTGTAAACCAAAACATTTGGTTTTATTGCATAAGTGTCCAACAGTAAATTTAGCTTTAATATAAATGGCAAAAGTGTGGCAATAATATTAACTTCATTCTCAAGCTCTCTGTAAATTTGTTGTTTTTCACTACCAGCAGAGGGAGCCCTGAGAATTAAATCGTGCCAAGATGACTGTTAAGTTTTTTGTGTTTACACATTAAGCTCATAATAAAGAAATAAAAACCCATCACAGATTAATGGAAAGTTATCATGCTTGGATTAAGCTGTAGATTAGCATTTGAGTCCAGACCACCAATTATAATGAGCTTTAATAGACTAGGATAAGTATAGCCTGCATCCACTTACCCTATCAAAGAATCAGCTGCAAACTTCCACAGTCTAACAAAGTTCAGCAATAATATCTTGATGTACAATTTACTTCACAAGACATCAGAAAGGATGCACGCCTCAAAACATAATCTTATCAAACACTCAGCAACAGTGTTATGAATTGCTCTCATTGACTATATTACCTCCACGTGAGAACTGGAAAACACACACATATTCTCTAATCAGCTTTTCCTCATTTAAACATATTTCAACATCTAAATCTTCTTTTTGGATGAGTAGACTAAAGTAATCTGAATGGAAAATAAATGATGAAGTCCCAGCGTTTATGATTCAACGAAAAGCTTATTTATAATATCTCATTGAAAAGTAAAAGGTTTTCCAAACTTCAAGAAAAGTCACATATTTATCAGAGAGCACATTTTCATTGCTTTATTTCCCTTATTTAGATATAACAATGCAATGCAACTGTGTATTTTACATACCTGTGACTAAAGGAACCTACTGAAAATTGAAACTTCGATAACTGCATTTTGAAATTACAGAGCAAGTCTCATTTTAATAATGAAATTATAATATTAGCATAACTGGTAAACTAATATCAAGAATCCACCTTTCCTGACAGCAAGAAATTTACAAGCATGGGCCTTTGCCTTTAAGGAGCTTATATTACAATTGGAAATCCAACAGTGACTGACTCCCTTCTTCGTGCTAAGGAATTCACTTTGGCAAACATCTACTGAGTACCTATCAGGAGCCAGGCACTGTGCTCAGTGCAGAGGGACAAAGGTGAGTAAGACAGCATTCCTGCTCATGACTAAAGGGCTGGGGCTGACAAGCAAGCCAAGGACCACAGGCAAGGTATGAAAACAATAAAGGCAACAGTCTGCTAGGTGTTACAGTTTATTGGAGGCAGGTTACATATCTAATCTTTGTAACCCTCATACCAAGCACAGTGTTTTGCATATAGTTAGTGCTCAATAAGTATGTATTGAATTAGTTAACAATAAATGGAATGTATTAGTAAAGCATCTTCTTAGTAAGTATGTTTCTTTAATATTCCCTACAACTTCCTCTTCCCATCACTCCAGTCTTCCTTTCCCTAGTTCTCCCAGCTTGTGGAATAGCCATGCTTTCCTCTTACACAACATAGCCTTTGGGTCACATAGTAATTGATGCTTAGTAATTGATGATTAATTACTATTCCTTGGGCTTTTTATTTGCTGTTCTCCATGCTGTGATAGCTTTGAATACACAAGATGTGTGTTAGAATAATAACCAAAAACAAAAGCAAATATAATACCATGGTAAAGATGGCAGTGATGGGTATTCAGCTAAGTACCATATATGCATTATCTCACTCCATCCTTAAACAGCTCTCATTGTTCTTATATTCGGGAGAGGGGTCTTATGCCAAAGGAAAAAAAAATAACCAGGTTCTGGTCACAGGACTCATAAAAGGTGGCAGTCATATCTGAATCCAGGACTTTGTGACAACAGACTTCCTGCTCTAAATGACTGCACTATGCTGTCTCTTTATTTAGGTTGCTTAGAGACAATTTGAATTAGTGGTGGAAATACTTTCTTGGAAGAGATGGTCTGCTTCCTCCAAGAATATTATAAATAAGTTGCTTTTAATGAATAAGATATATTAAACTCTTAAAATTATTTCATGAACCTAGTAAAATATTTAGGTTACAGAAGCAGAAATGAATCAACAGCTAACAATGCTTCTAAACAATATGTTTCTTTTAAAACTGAAAAACTGAGTTCAGTTTCTTTAATAGACAAAACACCTTAAAGTGTATCTTCAGATGCTCAGCAGACCCCCGAAGACTCTCCAGACCTGGCCCTCGGTGCAGTCTGCCGTGGAATGCTTAGCAGCTTTGTTTTCCCAACCAGACTCATTAGCAGCGCCAGGTGGTAATAACTATCCAACTGGTTCCTACAAGTAAAAAAACCTGCCTAAGGTGACTGTGGACTCTTTCCCCGCTTCTCTGCTTCATCTCTGACCTGATATGCTTTTGGAAAATAATTATGCATGGCAGGCAGTTGCCATACAACAGAGAAGGACTGTTGTGTCCTGGGATTATATAGGATCTCAGATCTCATCCTTTATATTGTGAGAAGAATAAATTAGAAAACGTGATTTTTACCAGCATAGCACAGTGAAACCTATTCCTTGCTTTTTTTTTCTTTCCTGTTTATTTCATCATTAAAAACCTAATAAAGGAAATTATTTACCAATTTGGGAGAATGTTAGCCATGGTGTTTAGCATGCAGCACAATCATAGTTCCCAGAAAGAAAAGCAGGTTCAGGGTCTGTCCAAGTTATTTGAAGTAAGAGGGTGGATACTTTAAAACTGTCTTTTTTTTTACACATTACACATTGTTACCCATCAGATAGAAATAGGTACTGTGTGAAATCACTAAGTACTTAGTCAACCATTCTCTACCTAGGAGGAATCCCTAGTTAGCTAAATTTTGTTCCTGCTTCATTTTTTTTATTAAAAAGAGGAAGATAACAAGGAAAATAAATCTGAGGGTATGTTTTAAAAAGTAAGTTCCTGTTACCTTCCAAAGACGATGCAGCCAGCCAAACACCCAGCCACTCTGCTAGCCACTGGCCACATGGGGCAACTGAGCACTTGAAATGTGGCTAGTTCCAAGTAAGATGTGCGAAAGTCTAAAATAAATACTAGATTTCATAAACAGTGTGAATACAAAAGAAGATAAAATATTTTGGTAATAATTTTTGATATTTATTACAGGTTAAAAAGATTATTTTGGATATAATGAGTTCAATAAAATTTATTAAAATTAATTTAAACTTTTTGTTACTTTTTAAAAATGTGGCTACTAGAAAATTTAAAATTACGTACATGACTTGGTTAAGTTTCTATGGGACAACACTGTCTTGGGCTTTTACTCTGGGACATCGTTGTTCCCTGTGAACCAACTGACTAAATAATAGTTAGACCCTCAATCACAGAATTAAAAGTTAATTCGACATCTTTGAAAAGTGATTTGAAGATAAATATTAAGAGACTTCCAAGTTCTTTTAAGCAGGAATTTACATTTCTAGTCCTATGACCCAGCAATTCCATTCCTAGGATACATATATCCTAGGATACATATATCATAGGATACACATATCCTATGAAAGCATGTGCCCACACAGAAGCGTGTACGCAAATGTTTACAGCAGCATTATTCACAAGAGCCCAAACAGAAACAACCCAACTGCCTATCAATTGGCAAATGGAAAAACAAGCACGGTATATCCACACAAGAAAATGTTACCCAGTTATGAAAAGAAACGAAGTATGGATACATGCTGCAGCACCCACGAACCTTGGAAACACCGTGTTAGGTGAAAGAAGCCAGTTACAAAAGGCCACACATTACTTGGTTCTATTCATATGAAATACACAGCACAGAGAAATCTATAGAGCAGTGGTTGGCTAGGGCTGGTGGGAGGTGGCAGCAGAGGGGGTGGTACAGAGGTGGTAAGAACCGCACACAGGGCTTTGGGGTCATACAGATGTTCTAAAATGGACTGTGGTGATACTTGCACATACCTGTGAGTATATGAAAAACAATTGCACTGTGCACTTTAAATAGGTGAATTGCATGGTATGTGAACTGCATTCAATAAAAAGTTATTAAAACAAGAATTTCATTTCTGGGAAATCAAAGTTAATAAAGTTATCCTAAATAAATTAGAAAACCCCTTTGTTTTACATACAAACTTTATATGTTGCACACTGCTGCATTATATATAATAGTGAAAAAACTTTTTAATTTAATTTATTGGTATAACATAGATGAATAAAACTTATAGGTTTCAGGGGTAAAATTCTATAATACATCATCTGTATATTATATTGTGTTCACCACCCCAAGTCAAATCTCCTTCCATCACTAGTTACCCCGCCCCCACCCTCTCCTGTCCCTTTACACCCATCCTTTCCTTCTGGTGATCATCATGCTGTAGTCCATCGATAAGGGTTTTTTTTTGGCTTAGTCCCTTCACCGTTTCCACCTGGGCACCCTCCCCAACCCCCTCTGAGAGCTGTCAGTCTGTTCTCTGTATCTGCGAGTCTATTAAAAACCCGAATGTCCAAATAGAAAGGGGTTAAATAATTTACAGCAGTCTCATTGGAATGCAAGTATGAAAATGATGAGTGTAAGCAAACTCTTGTAAGAGTTTGTATTAATATGAGAAAATTCCTGTTTTCAATTGTCAAGTGAGCAAAAAACTATGATACATATTACTTGCATAATACCATAACAATAAAAAATGCCTAGAAAAAACCTACAAGAATATACTGGGACCAAAATATTAGTAATGTTTGGGTTTGTGGTTATGTCAGAATTTTTTCCTCATATTTTTCTTTATTTTCAATATTTTTTATAACTAACCATTTTTAATGAAATAATTTTACTAAAAAATCTAATAAACCTTATTTTTAAGTCCATTTTTACACTTTGGTTGCCAAGAGAGTAGACTAATAGATTTTTCAAAATTCAAAGGCAGAAGTTGAAACAAAGGCACAAGCTCTGTTTGAAACCTTCAATAAACCCCAGTTATATAAAACATTAAATTAATTATCCCATTAATTGAGCACAACCGCCTTTGATACACAAACATAAAGATGATTCACCAAGTTTAGGTGATGTTTTAACTTAAAAGGATGGTACAGTAGTGTTGACTTATTTTGCTCTATTGATTGAGAATGTTGAACTCAAATTCCACTATTTTCTTTTTTTGATGATATTAAAATTAAATATATTATTTTTCCAATTTATTGAGATACAACACACAGCACCATATAGCATAAGGATTTGATGTACATATATTGTGAAATGATTACCACTGTAAGTTTAGTTAGTGTCCATCATCTCATTCCATATATATACAAAAAAAAAAGAAAAACAATTTTTTTTCTCGTGGTGAGAAATCTTAGGATCCACTCTATAAAAACCCTCTTATGTATCAGCAGCAGTGGTAACTATGTATAGTCATCACGTTGTACATTAGTTACACCCCTAGTAATTGTTTATGTTATAACTGGAAGTTTGTACCTTTGACCATCTTTCTCCAGTTCCACCTCTCCCCACCCTCCATGAATTATTTTAATCTTCTCTGAAGTTTCCTTTTCTTCTTGACCCTAAAGTCTAAAAAGAGAAACATTTCTTTCTCCTCCCCAAACTTTTGAAGGAGTGAGCATATGTAAACTTTTCTACATATGCTCGCTCTCTGTGCTGCTAATCTGTCATATATTTACAAACATGTTCATATCTCCCTCCTTTTCTAAAGAAACCTTTCCTTGGCCCTGCTCTGCCTCCATTTCAGGGTCTCATCTTCCTCCTCCCCTCATTGTCCAAGGCCTCCATCGTCTTCCTCACTTGGCTTTTTTGGTGGCATTGCTATGACCCTGGTAAAACAGCTGTCCTCTCCTGAACCCCAGGGGCCTCTCTTTGCAGCCTGTCTGCAGTAGGATGCTAGACAACTAGCACCCTCCCCTCTGTTCAGACTGTTGCCTCTGGCCTCGGTGTTTTGCCATCTTCTGCCTATTAATGCTTTACCCAACCTTCAGGCTTAGCTACCAACCCACTTCTTGCCAGGGATTTCTCAGATTCTTGTAAGCAAAAATAACTCTCATGTGATCCTATGAGAATGGAGGGCATTGGCTGCATCATATTCACCTGTTTCTACTCAGCAGAAAATTTCCCACACGGGAGACGATGCTCGATGCTTGCTCACAGCATTGGAAGATATGACAAGACAAGGGATGCTGAGCTTTCTTACCTCCTTTTGGTGGTGTTCAGAGTTTTTTTTATATCAGTTGGGGATTTCTGATTTTTCCTAAAATAGAATTTTAGAGCTCAGAAAGAGCTGGTTGAAATTTCTCATTTCTACATGATAACTGGCTCCTGAGTCAAGTTACGACTCACCTTTTCTCCCCTGTCTTATATTTCCATTGCCTTAAAGTTTGGAACTGATGTTTTTCTAGCTTTCTCACTGAAGCCCCACAGGAAACATAAAAACAATCTACTGTGGACACTAATACCCTTCCTTGTCTGTGCCCTCAACATTTTAATTCACATTGAATGTTTCTTTTGTACCAAGAAAGGTGACTAGCTGTCCCGATCTGGCCAGGAATGAGGAGATTCCAGGGATGCAGGACTTACAGGGCTAAAGGAGAGGGTCCCATCCAAACCAGGATTATTGGTCACCCTAGTAACAGGCATTCTACTCAACACTAACCCACCGTGTTTAAGTGACAGCCCTGTGAACAGGCATTCTCATGCCTATTTTACAGGTAAGGAAAACTGAGGCTCAAAGGGTCTAAACAATTCGTCCAAGGACATGTAGCTTATAAATGGCAGGGCAAGGTTAAACTTCACATGTGTTTAACTATCAGCTCATAATCTTTCCACTATTTTCTAGTGTGGAAGTGAGGGTGCTTTACAGCTGTTAAAATCTATGCAGGGAAAGATAACCCTGTGAAATACTTAGTTTAAAATTGATTTATTATAGGCTCGTTTCTTTGAGGTCTTGCTAATTTGTGTGATTGACACATAAGGAGAAGAAAGCAGCTGCTTCAAATGCATAAATTATTTGAAAGTGATAATGAACCAGGTAAAATTTAAATTACACAGTCTCAGTCCACTTAGTCGTTCCTTCCTGGAGCAAGAGGTGGGGTGGAGGTTTATTTATATGGTTGGAAAGAGCAAATCCAGTTAATTTTATTAAGATAAGTTTGAATCAATCTAGTTAGAAAAACATAAGGAGAAATATTAGTAGTCTGATAGTAGCTGGATTAGTGGTTTCATAAATTAGAGAGTTGATAAATTAGGGCTTGGTTTTCTTCCTTTGTCTAATTTCAAGATCAATTTATTGATTCATTTTTTAATCTTCTTTAGAAAAAAAGCAGTATTTATGTTAAATACTATTCTTAAAAAACTGAAAGTTTAAATTCAATTTTTATGAAAAGATAATACTTTCAAGTGGTTGAGAAAAAGGCATAAAAGGCCGTTCCATGAAAAGACTCCCGTGCGCCCTCATGCCACATCCCACAGGTGTTCCTCTCCACCAACCACTGTTAACTCACATCCTGCATGCACTTCCTGTGCTGATTAATCATAGGCAAGCAAGTATTCCTCCTCCTTCCACAATGGTAGTATATTAAGGACATTATTCTGCACACAGATTTTCCTTGAAATACAATAAGACATCGGAGAGATTTTTCTATATTAGATAAAGAGTTTCCTTATTCTGTTTTATGGCCACATACTATTCCACTCTATGAATATACCATATTTATTTAACTAGTTCCCTGTTAAGAGTAGTATGTCACTTAAATGACTTTTAATTTATTGAATAAGTAATACATTCACATGTTCAAAAATCATATAATGTATGTACGTATGTATATATACACACACACATCTTGCACTCATTCATGTCTTCCATCCACCCTAGTACCCTTACCCCCACCCCCACACACATCCAGGTAAAAATGTTGTTATTAGTTTTAAATATAGCTTTCTGAGTTTCCTTATGCATATAAAAGTAAATATAGATATTCTTTAATTCTTATTATATGTAAAAGCCTACTACTGTATACACTATCTTGTATTTGCTTTGTCCACTCAACAAAATATCTTGGAGAATTTTTAGTATCAGTACATAGTGAGGTTCCTATGCTTGTTTTAACAATTACATGATCATCTATTGTATGGATATACCATATTTAATTCAACTGGTCTTCTATGAATTAATGGTCATCAAGTACTATTTTGCCTATTCAGATGACCTGCAGCTCAACACCCTGTGACTGTCGTCTGGCCTAAGGGAGTATTGGATAACTTAAGTTTGAGGTTAGTGCTTAACTGCTTCTTTACTTTCACTAAGAATTTTTCACATTGAGGGTTAAATATCAGCATTGAATTTTTTGTTATTCTGCACATGGCAGAAACCTGTTACCTTAAACGCCATAAATAGTCTCTGAATACTATTGAAATGCTGTTGCCACCACAATGAGGAATTACAAAAAACATTGCAGCAATTATTACATTACTCTTCCCTATTTGATTGAGTTGTTGCAGATGATACCAGATGTGAGTGTGCTGAGAATGCCTGACGATACCCAAGGAATTTGTTTTTAATCTCTTTTCTTTATTTTGGATGTGGAGACAGTGAAGCCTCCAATGATCATTGATTTTTAAAATGTTTTCTGATCAGGATCCAAAATGCTAATTCCCAATGATCCCTAATTAATGACTTCAAGAGCTAGAGTTTTACATTACTAAATAATACAGAATATATACAAATCTTTTTAGATTTGTTTTAATGGAAACAATTTGTGTATCACATACAATACTATAAAATCCTTCTTATGCAAGAGACATTATTAGAAGCCTTCTATTGAAAAAGCTAAACATAAATTATGGTAAAGTGGCTTTGGCTATAAGATGGTTTAAAAGGAAACTATGGGGAGGGTATTAATCTACTTTTCTACAGTAGAGGCATGTTTTGCCATAAAGTAGGACAGACCCTTTGCTGTTTTTGAGGAGAACTTTAATTTAAATGTAAAGATGAGTTTCTGGAATGTCAAATTTGTTACTTAAGAGATGACCCATAGATTTTTAGTTTTATTCTAAAGAATAAGGATTTAGATTTCAGAGACTGTATGACATTTTGGCATCTGATGGCAAGGTGATGTAGTAGTTATAGTGTGGGCTCACCCACACAGAATTCATAGCCAGTGTGGGTATGAATTCCATCTCCAATGTGCTGTTAGTGCCAAGCAAATCCCTGAGCCTCTGCTCTCAAGAAGTAGTAGCTTCTTACAGCTTGATCACTATACTACGGCTCCTCTCCAAGCTTTTGATTCGAACCATTAATTTGCCCCATCTTTAAGGCATATTCTGGTGTCATGTTGGGGTATCAAATGGCCTCTCGGAAAATGATCATGAAATCCTGAGTTCTGGGAAGCCACCTCTCTTCCCTCCCCGCTGGGAATGTCCCTGGGTTGTGTTTGTGAGGGTTAGGACAAGCGCACTGAGTGTGGGGAAGGCTAAGTAAGCCCTTGAAGGTCTCCTTATCGAATGACTGTGCTGTGTCGGGGCAGAGTCCTTTCATCCTCTAAGTCAGTCACAGGCCTGCCATTGAGTGTTCTGTTGACTGGGCAAAGATTCCCATACGGTGGCATAAAGACCATAAACTCAATGCTGTCTGCTAAAACTGCTCTCCTACATCTGGCCATATTTTTCTGAGCACCCAGAAGAAATGGTGAGAAACTAATGATCAGTATATAGCAATTTATAAGGGTGCTTTTCAAGTCTAATTCCTACATTCTAAAATAGCTATGTAGTAACCTGTCAAGCATTTTCTTATTTTTTAATACATGTAATAAAGAATGGAGAAAACTAGGGTAATGAAATCAAAGCTGCATTTTGACTAGTTTGTAAATGTATTATAAAGAATTCATAAGCTATCAAAAGCATCTTTGAGACATACAGAAGAATCAAAGCAGTATTCAAAGAGTATGCCCTTCAGAAAGGGTCAAAGAAGGCCAAGCATGTGGTTTAGAAATGGAAACTATATACAGATTCAATATGAAGTTTTAAATCATGGCTAAAGAAAGATCTAAATCAGATCTAAACAAAGATCTATAAAACAAACAACATACACATTTACATAGGTTTGAAATTTTTCTTGTATTTTTAATCCTTGATCTCCAGAGAGACAACATCCTTAGTCACTGTTTACCCTAGGCACTTGATGGCTAAGTGAACAAGTTAATGAATTAGGATAAAGCCAGGGTCTAAAAACTCCTGGTGAATTACAAAATTTACAGTATTTTTAATGTGATAGTAGCAAGGCACATACCTACATCTTGAACATCAAATGTCTCATGGTTGAGTGATAAACCTAAAAATAAGACAAAAGAATTCTTCAGTATTAAAGGAAAAAACTGTAAATATCATCCATAAATTTGTTGCCTTTATAAAAGTGCAGATTTTTAATGAAATATGGAACAAAAGGTATGTCTCATGACCATATTACTTACAATTAGTTAATAATTTACAGCAAGGGGAAGTGAGTTAATGTGTCATTAGTGATATTCAAACAAAATGAACCCTAAGCTGTAACCCTAAGCTGGAACCCTAAGCTGGAACCCTAGAGCAGGTATAGCTGAGGTCAAGCACTGATACTAATCATTCCGCTAATTTTTGCCATTTTCTTATTTTAGGAGCAAAGATAAAAAAAAAACTCCGCATATTTTCATGTAGTTCAATTAGCTCATTGTCTTTATTATCTGGAGATCCTATAAAATAATATTTTATTCTGAGTGATTCTTGAAAGTGATTTGAAATTAAACATTTTCTTTGCACCTGTAAAAATGTGTAAATGATGAAACTGGCAGCATGATGATCGCTTTACAGAGAAGCATTTCCTTCATCATCTTCAAGGTCATTCAGATTTATGATCTAATCACCGATGGCTCTTTAACAGGATGCATTTGAATCTGATTAAAAAAAAACAAATAGCAGTATGGATTTATTAATAAAATGTGCCTGACCTTTTCACTCATCTACCTCTTT
This sequence comes from Phyllostomus hastatus, assembly GCF_019186645.2. NCBI lineage: Eukaryota > Metazoa > Chordata > Mammalia > Chiroptera > Phyllostomidae > Phyllostomus > Phyllostomus hastatus. The sequence continues at coordinate 16,198,444 of NW_025333498.1, read as the reverse complement.
CAACATATTGTGAGTTTAAGCTCACAATAAAAGGAGGAGGTTTCTGAGGTTTTAATCTTGCGTGTTTCAGCTTCAGAGTTGCTTCAGGAGTTCCTGCCTGCATATTGGTGCATGTGGATCGTGGAGGGCTATCTGTTTCCCTGCTCTTTCTCTTTGGGCTTTAATTACTTCACCTACATCCTAATTCAGGTAACTCATAAAGCGTAGCCTTTGTTGTAGGTCCAACAGCTGTCTTATGTCAGTAGCAAGTAAAATGTTCACAAAGTACCGGAATGCTGCAAGACGGTTTATAGTGCTGCAATAAAAGGTAAATTGAATTTACAAAGATGCATTTGTCACTGATTAAAAACTTACAAAGTTAATTGGAAACACTGTGGAGGTGTTACCACACAACTCGAGGTGTAATGGGTGGTTCTAATTCAGCCTGGAGGAGAGTTGTGGGTCCCATTATGGTCTTGCACAGTAAGATGCCGGGCAATGCACTCCAATTGAAGTAGCGAAGCAACACAGTAAAGATCTCAAATGCTTTTAGTATGAGGTGAATGTAAATTTACTCACGATTATTCTTGAAAATAGCTAGAGGAAAAAGCCTTCAGTGTTATAGAAACACTAAATGTGCAAATCACATGCTTCCTTCTAGAAACTATATTGAAGGGGTTTTATATTTCCCATCTGTAACTTTTCTTATTTTCCTGATATTTATATTGGCAGCACCACTGCATGAAGCATATCAGTTGGGAAGGGAAAAATAAGATGGAAACAGCCAGCAATCTGAAGTTAGCAGGACCATCCCTTGGGACCTTGGTGAATTATCTCCACATAATTCACTTAACCTTTGCCATTTTGGGGCTTGGGAAACTGAATGTATTTCTAAACTTGAGGCTTTTATTTGCTGGGTTCAGTGTCACTAGTCCAGCTCCGCTGGAGAGATGATGATTGAAAAGCAGTTCTAGGAGGCTTTTCACCTCTGCTGCGCATCCTGGACATAATTAAGTGGGTAGCCTGAGGTGGCCTTTAGATTTCTGCAGACAGGAGTAAACAGTTAAGCCCTCAGTGATGGGCCTTTTGTGAACATTCTGTGTGTGCCTTGAGTTTAATACAGAGATTTTAATTTAGGCTAGGTTTATGTTAAGAGATTAAAAAGAAAAAAAACTGAGATAACTAAAAATCTGAGATGATTTTTTTAAGCTGGCATTGATTGAGTGCTTACTATTTGCTTAGCCCTTTATGTATTGAACCCCATTTAATCCTCACAGCAAGGTAAGTGGTATCATTATCCACACTGCACAGATGAGGAAACTGAGATTCTAAGATGTTAGGCAACTTGGCCAAGTAAGCATTGGAACCAGGACTGGCATGTGGTACTGTCCGATTATAGAGGAAGTGCTTCTTGCTCTAGGCCTTATTGCTGCTGGATTGGTATGTCAAAGTCCCACTGCAAATTTGCAAAGATGACATATTTACTTGAAACCCAGGATTGGGGGACTGGCTAACATCAGTAGTCGAATGGTAGGAATAAAAGTAAAATTCATTTCTGAGTTAATGTGGTGTAGTGGAAGGCACAAAGAATTTGGTATTTGAGTCCCCAGATTCTCTGACAGGCTTCCATTTACCTGGATATGGCAACTTCTTCCAACTTCTTTATTCATAAAATGAGGATAATACACCTCCACACTGATGGAAGTTATTGTGAGACAACATGGGGGAAATACTGCATAAATAGGGATGTCCTATTTAGGTATTAACGACCTTTTTTTTCTTCTTATAAAGTCATTTTCAGGATTTTCACCAAAATCTCTTATTAAATAGTTGCACTCACAAGCTGCCTGACAAAGTTACTGGAGCACACGTGGATGGAACAGTGAACACCTGTTAGAGAACACAACCCTCGGACTCATCTGAATTTCCCACAGAGCTCAGGTAACTTTCAGCTAATTGTCTTCCCAAATGATGTGCTTGCGTTGTCAAAGGCACCCATCACTTCACAACCACAGAGAAACTTAAAGATAGAAGAAAATTTTGTTAAAAACTGAAAACTCACAGAATTTCATTGGAATCTCTGAAAAATCAGAAATGCACCATTAGAGGGAAGGAACCAAAGGACAATGTCAGTTATTTCGCTCCGTGAGGTGTAAAAAGTGGTTCAGCCAGAGGCACTCTGGGAAGGGTCCCACCAGCAGCCGCTCCGGTGGCCTTCTCATTCCTTCCTCTTCTCATTAAGCTCCTTCTCCTTTTACCTTCTTCTGCAGCTTATTGAATTTTGTAAGGCCTTTGTCTTTAAAATTGTTCTCCTCTACTGCCCCTGTTCGTGAAGTAAATATAGTAGCAACACAAATGCATTCAAATATTTGCACGACAATATCAATTGTCCACGTCATCACCTCTTGCTGCTCATCCCTAATGAGACACCAGGAGAATCTGAATGATTTCAATCTACAGATAGTTTAACAAATTTAAACAATTTAAGACAAATTTTGACTCTAGCTCTTTTCCACACCACAGTTTTTGGTGAAAAAGTCAAAATGTTGCAAAGCAGTGAAAGTTAGAGTGAGATTCACAAACTTAATGATCAGTTTTCAAAAATCTCTGTAGTTGAGAGCAACTACCCCATAAAATATAGATTACTTTTATTCCATTTTTTAATGAAAAAGGAAATAAAGAAATAACAGATTAAAGAACTTGTCTAAAATCAGTGGAAGCCAGTCAGAGAAGATCCTGGATGTATGTATTGTAACAAATCCTTTTATGGACGCGCTCCAGGACACCTCTGCCACAAAGGATGACTTTTGAAAATATGACAAGGTAAGTAAAAAACATAAGGTGAATTATGGTTTAAGACAAAAAGTTTGAACAACAACAATACTAAAATAAATGAGAGTTAACTTTCCTTTGTTCCAAAGTGAAGTATTTCTTCTGATCACAGAGAGTAACCAAGTTCAAGACCAAGGTGTAAGAAATTTCAAAACTTGAATGAGATATGAATGCCTTTGGAATAACATTTTAAGTTGTTACACAGCCTTTTTTGACTAAGAATTGCCAAATATATATGAATAAATGAATTCTCATATTTTATTACTGTCAGGAGATACTGCTAGTTCACATGTACCCAAATTATGTCATCTACAGGCAGAGGAGCTGAGCCACTAAAAAACGTATCAACTCATGTTTCTGAGCTCAGGGTCTTTCTTATTATTGGGAACTTTAGTAGTATACTTCCTTTTCATGTCATTAAAATTTTACATTAGACAGTGGGAAATCATTATTTATTTTAGAAATTAGAGTTTAGATACCAATAAAGATGATTAGCTGTATAATTTTAACAGTCACATAACTTTTCTAGGCCTTAGTTTTTTCATCTTTAAAATATGTACTTGCCAGAGAGGGAATTGGGAAGGAGGGGAAGGTACACCAGCTCAATGAACTGTTTCCTAAGGCAACACAAGGAGTGGTCTGCTAAAGTCAGAACTTGTCAGTCAGTGAATGTTATGTTGGCAATTTGAAATTGGCCGTGGTGGGAGTATTTACACCATGGAAATAGGTAAATGCTACAAATCAGGCCACCTCCTTTTCCCAGGAGCTGATTGTTAAATACTTACCAGCACACTATTAGTGTTGACAGATTGTCTGTGAATAAAGAATTCTACAGTCAAACAAGCTTTGCAAACACAGGTTTTACAAAGTTAAACAGTTCCTTTCTCTCTTTTTTCTCCATCCCTTCTCTCGAGCTCTACCCCTTCCTCCTACTCTCCCTTCCTTCCTCTCTCCCTTCTTCTTGCTTTTCTTCACTCCTTTCTTCGTTCTCTTGACTTGACAAGTAATGCGAGTCTTAAAGACACCAAGGAAGAGATGTGATGCACATCATATTACAAAACTTTATAAAAATGCTCTTCAGACATATCTCTTAATACTGAAAGTTTCATTTCTCACTGAGACAGAGCAATTCCTTCCCCATCTGTCTTCTCCTCCACTTTCTCAGAGATCTATTTCTTCATTTCTTATTCAGGGAGCAAATTACGTATTTTTTGTGTAAGTATATAAAAAGTCAAATATATTTAGAAAATAAAATATAAAAACCCATCCCCCAGTTGTTTTTTAATTTTTATCATTTGCAAGTCTGCTGAGCCTTTAATATGCTAACATGCACTGTGAGCCTCCATGGAAGCACAGAAACTCTCTCCCTAAACACCTATTAACATGTTGAGCCCTGGCTGGCGTAGCTCAGTGGATTGAGCGTGAGCTGTGAACCAAAGCATCGCAGGTTCGATTCCCAGTCGGGCACATGCCTGGGTTGCAGGCCATGGCCCCCAGCAACCATACATTGATGTTTCTCTCTCTTTCTCCCTCCCTTCCCTCTCTAAAAATAAATAAATAAATAAATAAAATCTTTTTTAAAAAGTCAATTTAAAAAAAACAAACAAACATGTTGAAGTACCTGAATACTCTTTGGGGGAAGTTTCAGAAATAGTGGACTAACTGACAGGATTCTAAGGAGCCTTTGGTTTGCAACGATGGCTGTTATTTCAGATAGAGGGTGAACCACATGACCATAGAGGTCTTAGTTTTTGGAAAAATTGGCAAAATAAAGATGAATGATTCTGTGGATTTACTTCCAGGATTTTAAAGAGTCATATTGTTTTAAAATATTAAAATATTTAGATCTCTTTAGATGTTTATCTGGAGAGATGATAAGTACAGAGGATTTTGTGAAATTTCAGGAAACACTTTGCTATTGCCTTAATGCAAAACTTCCAGAAAGGGAGCCTGTATGTAGTGTCTCTTGAGGTAGAAAATTATGACAAGTCTTTCTAAAAACTAAGTACATTTAAGAATATATATACAGATATATACAGTAATTATAGAGATAGATGAATAAGTAGGTGATAAATTAATATATAAAGTATCTATACTTTTAAAGATCCTAGAAGTAATTTGGGAATCCATTAATTCTGTTTAAAGTCTGGCTTTTATAAGTGCCCATCAGTGGATGGTGGGTATATATACACGATGGAGTGTTACTGAAGCATGAGAAAGGAGGATGTTCTGCCATTCACAACAGTATAGATGGACCTTGAGCACATCATGCTAAGTGAGATAAGTCAGAAGGAGAAGGACAGTACTGTATGATATCCCTTACAGGTAGAATCTAAAAAAGCCAAACCTGTAAACCAAAACAAAATAAATGGTGGTTACAGGGAATGGAGAGTAGCATGGGGGGTACGATGGAGGGTGTTTGAGGATACAAACTTCCAATGAATAGTAAATAAGCCACTTAAGTATTTATACTCAAATAAGTATATAGAGATATAATACACAGTGTAATAAATATAGATAATAATATTGTATCATAATGATGTAATGTGACATATTTCTTCATTTGCAATCATGTTACAATATATAAGTGTATAAAAATAACATGTTGTCTAACTGAAATTTATAAAATATAACATGTCAAATGATTTAAAAAATAAATTACAACAGAAAAAATGTCTGGCTTTTACTTCTACTGCTTCTGTTCACTAAATTTAAAATATTTCCATGGTATATTTGCAAGTTAATGCCCACTGCTTCAACTGGTGTTAAGAGATGTTGTAACACTCTAACTCCCTCTTAAGAAAAATTTATCCAATTAACCCTTTTGATTTAATGTCAGAGATCTTTAAAAGATAAGTTGTTGATAAACTGTGGTTATTAAAAATAGTTCATTTGCCTGTGAAATACGGTATCATTGTGAAGTGTAAAACGAGTGCCTAGTCCTGTGCCTTGCTCCTACTAGGCTCACACCGGAGCTCCTGTTAGGTTAGTATAGGAATTTTTATAATTGCTAGTAATATAAGATGGGATGTTAAAAGACTAAAGTAAAGCAAAAGTCCAAAGGAGATGACAACACAGGTTAAAGGAATTATTGAACTATTCCAGAACACAGAGATAAATCTTAAAGATCACCTTCTTTAAACTCACTCCACATCTTATTGAAGAAAGCAATAAAAAACCTCCGTCTGGTCTCAGTGTGTTAAACGCTACTGCTGAAAGGGTGTGAGACTGAAGGGATCCAGTGGTGAGTTGTAAGTGACACATGCATGGACCTGTTAACAATTAACCTTTTTCCCCATCTTGGAATTCACAAGGGACTGGGCCCACAGGAAGCTAGAGTTAGCTTTCTTCTCCTTTCAGTTAGGAGAAAATGCCTTTTGCAGAAAACACTCCCTGCTGATCATATTGAAGATCATGTTGATCATAAGTTAATGTAACATCACCATCTGCTGATTAGTCAGCTGTTGAAAGAAGTTGATATGAATGGAGGCTGGGAAGACTTCACTCAAGTGTAAGCACTGAGCGATGTTGAAACTCAATGCAAACTAAACAGAGAAAATAAAGATATTACAAACAAACTCCTGTCAGAAACAAAGATAAGCGAGGGTGATTTTCAGATGAGGTTGGAGTATTCCTAAGGGACAGATTATAAATTCTTGCTCAGTTTGAGGATGATGTACATGAAATGCCAGTGATGCAGGGACAGATAGGCTTTTTATTTTCTCTTTTCTGAAAAAGAGATGCTCTCAGCTCAAGGGAAATGACTCTTCTTCTATGAGAGTACAATCATTTTTACGAAGAGAAAGAATAAATGCTGAAATGAGCTGAATTCATGTTAGTAGTAGATAAAAATTATTCTTTAAAAGCTCTGTGCAATTTTGTGAACTACTGTATACTCAGTGTCCAGCATATTAGTCAAATTATATGTATTTGCCAAATAAGTAGTGAGCAAATGAATATGTAAATAGCTTTTTAAAATGTAAATGGATAAAGAGGTCAATGAGCAGATAAAAAAAATTGAAAGACATCTAAATACCTGTATACATACTGCCAAGACAAGGTGACAGATTCAATTTTCTCTCTGGTAAATTAAAAATACTCTTTTAAGTTAATTAACATATTTCTATTATAATTAGCTAATATTTATGATCTTATTGTAGTTTTCCCCTTTATTCCAAAACTCTTATTTCCACCAGAGATGAGAGTTAACTCTAGTACCATGAGAGTTTTGGAGATATCTTTTCAGTGGGGAGTCTTAACTCGTCACAGAACCAGGTTGCTGAGGGGAGAAGTCCTCACCCACGAGTCTATAAGCACCATCCCCACCTCTCCACAATCCCCTGGATTGTCCAGTCACCTCCTACCACTTCTCCAGGTCTCACTTCCTACCTGGAACCTGTTTGTTCCTGTGTCTGAGAGCTGTGAGAATGTGGTGCTTTGCCTTATGCTATTCTCGTGAATGAACACTCTACAACCACAAGGCTGCTGCTGAGTTCCACTCAGCCTCACTTTCAGCCTCAAATCCTAGAACACCGGCCTTGACCCAAAACCTAGCCCTTCTGTCCTTGGAGCAAAGGTCAAATATGTTTCCTGGTTCCCTCAAGGGGATTTAACTAGTTCATCTCTAAGGTTATTATGTTCAGATATAACAGTCTATGAATTCTGATATTTATGTTTCTGGGATCCTACGACCTTAAAATGTAGTAGTAACCACAGAATATAAAATGCTCATTTCAAAGGTTTGGCGTGTATTTGATCAGTCAGGTGGATGCAAGCAGCAGAAAAGCTGCAGGATACATGTGAGGAGGTAGCTGTGTCAACAGCAAACCCGTGTAGGTGAGTGCTTCCCAGGTTCCTGCAGAAAGGATGTGTTCATGTGCTCCCACTCCAGGAGGTATGTGCTTGGGGGCGGCTGTAGGGGGTGTGGGGCTTGTCTGCTATCCTGCCCAATCACTGAAAAGATTATGATGCCCTCTCCCACAAACTGGTATATATATATCAAACTTAAAATACTTCTTTAATGTGAAACTCAAAATTTATATAGATACTAAAATTAAAACTGTGTTCCCCTCTTCTTTTTAAAAGGTTTTCTGATTATAAAATTATTGCCAAGTTCAAATCTGAAGATGACATTTTCTCACTGCTACCTGTAAGCATACTTTTGGGTCTTCCTGTTTGAGAATTTCACACTGATATTTAGTTTGGGTCTGAATTTTTGTTCCCTGTTTTGCCAAATGCTAAATGTCGTTCTACCAGTCAGCCATGTGTAAAGAACTATGGGTCTAAAAGCCCATACCCAGGTGCCCAGTCTAGGTACATAAGTTAACTGCACCACTGTCTCCAGCTGCTGTTCCATTGGTGTAATTCAATGGCATTCTCACTTATTCTAGGGCTTCACTGATCACTTCTAGGTCAGTGATTCAAGAAAGCCCTCTCTGGAGCCAGAGACTAAGAAAGGGACAGAGAAGAACTACAAAAACAATCAGAAAACAATGAAATGTTGATAACTGCCTACTTATCAATACTTACTTTAAATATAAATGGATTAAATGCTCTAATCAAAAGACAAATGGATAAAGATGTAGTAGCTATATACAAAAGAATATTACTTGGCCATAAAAAGAATGAAATCCAACCATTTGCAACAACATGGATGTACCTAGAAGGTATCATGCTAAATGAAATATCCGTCAGAGTAAGACAAAACCCTATGATTTTACATATATGAAGAATCTAAAAAAAAAACCAAAGTAAATGAAGAAACAAAACAGAAACAAACTCACAGATACAGAGAACAAACTGATGCTTGCAAGATGGGCGAGGGGTTAGGGAGCTCGGTGTAAAAGGTGAAGGGATTTAGAAGTACAAATTGGCAGTTACAACAGTCAGGGGATATAAAGTGCAGCGTAAGGAATGTAGTCAGTAACATCGTAGTAACTACATACAGTGCCAGGTGCCAGGTGGGTACTAGATTTATTGGGGGGATCACTTCATACGTTACATAAATGTCTAACCACTCACTATACTTTACACTCGAAACTAATATAATATTGAATGACAACTGTAATTGAAACATAACAAAAATATTAAAAAGAAAAGAAAAGAAAGCCCTCTCCAGGTCCACTGTCTTTACTACTTCTTTAATCCATTTGCTCATTTAACAGCAGTGACCATTCTTGTTGTACCCGGTCTGCATGAGGAACTGGAGATACAACTGCTCTGCTTTCATGCAGCCCTGCAGACAGGCAGGTTTGAAATGGCGCTTGCGTCTTCCCCCTTCTATTCCAGTCCTTTAGCTCCTGTTCCCGTGGCCTAGACTAATGCTATATTGTGCTAGTCCTGACCTTTCAATCCAGTTTACAGATGGGACAGAGGTGATCATGTCATTTCTTTGCTCAAAATCCTTCACTGGCTCCCTCTTCCCTACTGTGACACAGTGCGTTGTAGCAGAAGCTACCTGCGTTGTCCACAGGCTGGCTCCTGGGCGGCTGTGGGGCACCATGGGGACCAAGTCCTGGCTCTGCCTGAAACTCCCTGTCTGACTTGGGATTCTTTTCTGGACCTTTGTAAGTGAGGGCTTAGATGTGGTGAATTCTGAACACCCTTTTTCTTTATCGTTATTCTATTTTCAGACCCCCATCTCTCTTCAAACTCAGAAATCTTTGAACTTTGGCATACCTTCTAGTATGTGTACATGAGATTTCTAAAGAAATTTAAGAAAAACTTTCCAGGGATTTCTGCTTTCTTTTCCTATGGAGTCAACAAGCTCCCTTTGTTTAACCCCCAGATGGAGATGATTTCCGGATTCTCTGCTCTCTTCTTTCTCAGTGTGAAAATACTCACCAGTGTAGCCATGAGCAATTGCGCACACACGGCTCTTCCCAAAGGCAGCCCAGGCATGTCAGAAAGGGAGAACTAGGGAAACTAAGGCTGACTTTGTTGTTTCATTAATCACAATGTTTATAACTTAAAATTTGAACATGGACACAGCTTCGGGTGCTAAATGAATGTATGTATTTGAAAATTTGGATGGTTTGGAAAACAGTTACTCTCCCCCAGGCTACCCTCCAGCTAAGAGATTTCTAAATCTCTTAATTGCTAAGAGATTTCAACCTTAGTATGCCACAGCCTCCATTCTATGGCTCACCATTCAGCTGACAGACACAGCAAATCTGATGCCTTTGGAGCATTGATATTTAAGAGTAGCCATTTCTACACATGAAGCAAATATGGTTATGAATGCATTTGGATTTATATTAAGAAAAACTGCATGTTCCTAAAACAGATGTACGAAATCCCATTGATTCCCCCTCCTCCTCCCCCGCCCAACCTTCTTTGAAGGTTCTATGACAAATCTGTTGTTGAGTTATGGTCATCACAGCTACATAAGGAACAGCAAGGAAAAATGATAGCCTGTCATATATTACCATGATGTCCCCGTGTTATTCAGGGTGATTATACTGATTCTAGAGGTATATCATATTGACTACCAGCCCGAGTCTTACCCACTGCTGTGCCCCCTCTGTGACCTCCACAGCTACTGAGTCCTGCCTGCTGGCTTTATGGGGACCTTGTGCGTGCAGGGAAAAGTGATGAGAAGATAATGAGAACTAGTTCTCAATCTTATTATTACATTTGTAATTGTGTACTCAAATTTCACTTTGAGAACAGTAATTGGTAGTTTTGGTTAGAGAGAAATAACATATGTTAGGTGCCTGTTATGTAGTTTATATAGTTTCTGATGGGTTCTTTGTGAAATTATGCCTTACAAAAGCATGTCTAAATTATTTAGAAAATCATTATTAATTTCTTAGCAGAATATACTTAAACTATAATGATCTCATTTTGGTGGCTATTATGTATACATGAATAAAACAAATTGTAGGATTTTTTATTTGCCCTGTATTTTCCTTAGTCTGGCCTTAAAGACAGAAGTTAGCCTATCTTTATGAAAAGTTTTTATTCTAGATATGCTTTACCCTCACACATAGCTATTTTTCTCCCCAAATAGGGTACTATTTCTCTTTTTTAATTGAGTTCATACTGGTAAAGAACTTGGAACAATACCTGGTACTTGGTAAGTATTAAAGAGAATAAATTAATAGCTGTAAAATTCATTAAAAATGAAAACCCAGTAACATTTTTGGGAAAGTTCGAGTAATTTTGGCATTATCAATAGCTCACATGTGAAAATGATTTTAGGATTTACCCCAAATAACTGCATTTTTAAAACCAGATTAATAAAAATCAATATTTATGTTTAAAAATACATTAAATTTATTTTCACAAAGTATTTATGCTTACTATAGAAAACATATACAAGTGCAGATAAAACATTTTTACTAGCCAAGGACAATCATCTTAGTATTTTATACTTTTTTTGCCCTGCCTTTTTTCCTCTGTGTTTATGTACTATACACATATAAGTATTTCAAAATATAAATGCATGTGCATATTAACTTATATGTTCAAAGATATGCACTATACATATAAATGTGTATATATATGAATATATATATTTAAAATATACTTTGGTGGGATCTATTTTTCTCATTCGTTCAAGGTTAACAAATTGCAATAAAGCAGTTTAAATTATCGCTGTGTTGATAACCATGTGGCAGGCCCTGACCTCTGTGCTTTATATGTGTTGTTTTGTCTGGTGCTTATAACTGCTAAGAGGTAGCTCCTATTCCATCCACATCAGGGGACAGGATCTGAGGATGAGATGAGGGAACTGAGCCTGGCCACACAGCTGGTGTCTGCCTGGCAATTTGAATCCAGTGTGCTCGGAATCACTGGACTTTCATGCTAGATATCTCCATGAACTAGGATAATAATTCATTACTTTTATAATACTTAGTACAACATCATCATAAAAGGGTTTATAAATCAGTCATCATGAGCCACAAACTATATTCAACCAATTTATACCGGAGCGTCTACATTCGACTTACTGGCTGAGACTGGCCAGCATGAAAATGGAAAGATCTGGGTTTTTATCCTGTCCTGATTTTAATCAATTGTATGACCTAACAGAAGTCATCATCTTCCTATTCTTTTTTATTGTCTATAACAAGAGGAAATTTGGCCATGAGTTATTTATTCACCTACAGTTTATTGAACATGTTAGAAAAGACAAGTTAGAAAATGGGATAACAAAGGAAGTAAGATATCCCTTTCCTCAAGGTGCTCTCCTGGTAGTAGAATAGAGACTGCGTGCTGTGTGCTTTGACCAAGGTGCCAGCCGTGCTGATGGAGCCCTAGGGGGGAGTGATGCCTCCTCCAGGCCCTCCAGCTATGAAACTCATGACTCTAAAATGACCGGCCTTTACTCAGATGGATTGATCCAAATATAACTCACTTCAAGGTGAAAAATATGTGTTCATAGCATGTTTCAAAATAATGTCACATGAATAGTAGCTTAGCTCCCTTGAATACTTCATCCGGGAAAACTGCAATGACAATGTAATGGTAGTTACTTGGCTTCTTTTGGTGTAGGATAAAAGCTTTGAGTGTGTATTTGTGTGAGTTTATTCTAGATCAAGAAATGATTTGGGCTTCACAAAATTAACAAATTCATCTTTTCATTCCATTAAAGTAAAAGCAAGGTATATAAAGATGGAACTCACCCCATACAAAAATAGGTATTTGTATTTTTTCTTTGTAAGTAATGCTGGAAAGTCTTTAGATAAATTGTTGCAGATAAAAGCCTCACACTTCATATTTTTTAGCAAAATATTTCTAAAGGTGAAAAGTTTAAATCTCATAAAGTAAATTAAGAGGCATATTTCCAAAGAAATTTCCATAACCTATTTATTTATTTAGATTTTAATTATTTATTCTTAGAGAGAGGGGAATGGAGGGAGAAGGAGAGAAAGAAAAACATCAACATGTGAGAGAAACATCCATCAGTTGCCTTTCACGTGTCCCCCAATATGGGACCTGGCCTGCAACCCAGGAATGTGCCTAACCGGGAATTGAACTCATGACCTTTTGCTTCTCAGGATGATGCACAACAAACTGAGCCACACTCACTAGTCAGGGCCCATAACCTATTTATGTTGTTTTATTTGTGAGCTGTTTCATTCTATAAAGAGATTATCTATAACCTTGCTTTTTTAGTTAAATAAAACTGTAAATCCATCTTATTGATGTAGAAAATAAAAATTTGCATGTTGGATTACTAAATATTTCTGCCAAAATATTCATAACCTATTGACTTTAGGACATTTTATGTCCCATGAATTTCCAAGTATAGGCTTCAAAACTTTGATATTTAAGCTAATCAAATTATCACTCATTTAATGTAAAACTACTGCTAAAAAAGTAGTTTGGTTATTGTATGTTCTGAAGAATTGACAGCATTCACATGAAATTGAAATTTAGCCCTTGCTGGTGTGGCTCAGTGGATTGAGTGCCGGGATCGAATGCAAACCGAAAGGTCACTGGTTCAATTCTCTGTTAGGGCACATGCGTGGGTTTTGGGCCGGTCCCCATTTGGGGGAGTGAGAGAAGCAACTGACTGATGTTTCTTTTGCACATCAATGTTTTTCTACCTTGCTTTTTCCCTTTCCCTCTCTCTGAAAGTAAATAAATAGATAAAATCTTTTAAAAAATTTAAAGAGGTAGAACTGTAGGAAGAAGGAGGAGACAAAAATGGGAAGGCAATAGACTTAATTCATACTGCCTTATGAATGATTTTCTTTGCAGGGTAGCCAAAGTCTCCAGCAAGGGGACTGTCCACTCAATCCAGGATGTCCCTAATGAGCTATCAATTAGCTGAAGAGTAGACTTGCTCTAGAATCCTGATATTTTAGGTTCTGTTCTAGGGCTCTTTCTACTATACCACCATGTAGGGGCTTGTAATTTTTTTTTCCCTAGCAAGTTCAAGTGGACTCAGATCTTTATGATTCAAAAAAGGACAATAAAAATAATTGTACTATTATGTACTCAAATGTCTGCTAGTAACTCAAAAGCAGGTATGCTTCAGCCAGAAAGCTAAAAAAAAATACAGTCAATGTTAACTAATTTTAAATGTGAATGACACAGAAATTGTAACTATTAGAAAATTGCAAAATCACGAACTCAGGTTTCTAATTTAGAAGTCCTAAACTTCCCAAGTATCCTTTGAAAATGGAATTTGTCCAGGTCTCATATCATCAATTAAATTTGATCCTAAGCTGCAAAATTCTTCAATGAACTTATGTATACCGTCTTTTCGGGTCTATCTTGAAGAATATTCATACTATATGCAGAGAAGTCAAATAGTAACTTGTAAGTCTTCAGCCTTTTCCTCCAGGTGCTTCATGCATTTTAGGTTCTGATTTGTAGATGGAGGGCCCTGTGGGTCACAGAGAGCTCCACAATGACAGACAGTACCCAGGCAGATAAGGGAAACCACTTACCTCCTCTTTTTCTAAAAGTATTATTTGCCAAAGCCATTAATTTCCTAGGCATTTTTAAAGGACAAATAACCCTTGGCAATCTTAGGCTTCTGTTTTTGGAGATCTAGCTCAGGATTGGGCAAAGATGATAACCCCTCTGCTATGCTGTCCCACCACTCTAAGCTGCCTGATTTTATTGCTGAGTTTACCTCTTAATTTTTCCCAGTTGGGGCACCTTTGCTCAAGGGAGACTTTCCTAGCTCATGCAAGTCAGAATGCTACTATTTCTGAACAATTAAAACACAATCCACATCTCCTCTAATCAACCAATCTCAATAATTATAATGAAAGACTTGCCACTATTTTAAAACCAGAATGTCTCTGAGCTGCTGGGGAACAGGAAGCCAATGAGAGATGGGTGGATAGATTCATCTGAGATAAAGCCTGGCAATAAAAGAACTAAAAGAGGGTGAAATAGGGGGTGAAATAGGTGGAGATAAAGGTGAAAGCATTTTTGTTACATGGTAATCCATCATTTTAAGGAGGAAGAGCCCCAAAGAACAATGGAACCATGCAGATAGAGTGAATTTGGTGAAGAAACAAATGTTTCTGCAAAATGGGGTTATCAGTTGACAATATCCATTTGTTGAATAAGGTGTAGGTGTGAAGGTATAGGCATGAAGCCAGGGCTTAAGTTACAGGCTCTTTCCCGGAACGTAGAGAAAAGGGAAGCAGGGAAGAGATGGTTGTTTCCTCCCTTTCCTTAACATTCATACTGTAGCTAATTACATATTCTACTGAAATGATTTTGTACCATGACAGTCTTCCTTAACACCAACATCCTGTTAAAGAAAAAGGACTCTTCCCCTATTAGCATGTTAATGGTTTCATAAATTGCAATGATCGCACAGGATGAAACAACAGGATAAAAATAACACTTCATTTATGCTTGAGACAAATATCTTTTATGCAAGTTCTTTTCAGGTCCCTTCAAATATAGGACATTTCCTGTCTTCCCCTTCTCCTTTCACTTCCTCACCCCCAATCCCACTCCCCTTCATCCCTACTCACTCCCCCACCTTCCCCCATTCAATTAACCAGAGCTTCTTTTGGTATAACCAGGTCCTCTGTGGGGATATATTGCACCTCTTAAGACTGCTAAGCCTTTTACTTACTTTCACATCATATTAATATAAACAAATCAACACCTGACTCAGGGCAAAGATGCTTTGATGTTGGTACAGAAAAATATACAAAGATGCAAAAATATAGTGCAGATGGGAGGTCAAGCAGGACCAGCACTAGAAGTAAGTTCAAGAGAGGGTGCTGGAATTCCACACATGTCAGCCCTTCCTCTCTGCACTTGCTTGCCATTACTTCTATCTGTCTGTGCACTTTGGATCCCAGCATCCTCCCTAAGTGTTGGGAGGTCTCTAACATTATATTATATTGTTATGGGCTGAATTGTATCCTCTCCAAATTCAGGAAGTCCTGACCCACAGGAGCTCTGACAAACTAATACACATATGACGGAGGCCTGGACAACAGAAGACTACCATTTCTCTGGAGTGTTTATCGAGTTGTTCATCCACTTAGACAGAGCTTCTACCTTCTGAGCATTTACCATGTGCAAAATACCGTGCCAAGTCCTCTCCCTGTTTCACCTCATTTCACTGTTGAGCCAGATTCTCCAAAGCCCTTCGAAAATCAGACTTATGTAAGAAACTCAATATTGTCATGAAGCTGCTTTAAAGAAAAGCTGAAAATAATTTCTTTTACTCATAATTTGTTATATTCTGTTACATTTTAAGATAGTTCCAATCTAAGGGCTGCTAACAATTTAACAAAATCAGTAAACCAAATAACACCTTCAGCAGGGACGTCGAGACAGGATCAGCTCTTTCAATGCCATGTTTGGGGGAAAACCAGAGTAGAAAACACATCTATAAACAAGAGATAACTGCTCTAAGTTATTTTGAGAGGGAAAAATGTCAAGTTGATAAAACAAATATTGATCCTTCAATTTACAACTGGATTATTATTTAGTATTTGGTTTATTTCTTAAAGACCAAGTACATTTCTCATTCTTTTCTCCTATTATATGTACATAATGCATATATAGTCAAGCAGAAAAGACACAAGTACCATTTCAGTCTTTGTTGTCTAATTAAAAACTTTTTATGCATAGCAATTTTACCATTTTGCATTATCACCAGACCTCATTTCTCATGGAAAAAAATTAGCATCAGTTTGAAAGAATATTTCTTTAATCACCAGTTCTGATTGTCAGTAGTACCATTTTGTAGATAGTTTTTAGATGACTAACAAATCTTTTATTTTATTGGCTGTCTCATTTTGTTCTCTTTCATATTTCACATTTATGATCTATTCAGACATTCTCCTGTTTTGTTAAGTAGGAATCTGTGTGGTCTTTGATGTAAGGCATAATTTATTTGACAAGGAAATATGAGTCTGTGCTCTGAATCTACATTTAACTGATGAATTGAGAAATTTAAAAATCGCAACAAGATAGACTCTCCTCCAGATTGCCACACTACTAGCATTTTGCTAATCTCTTTGGCAGTGAATTTACATATCTGTGTCTATGCATGAGTGTATATTCACACAGTCCTGCAACGGTACCCCAGTGTTTTCATGAATAGGAAAAGAAATACCATTTTATTAGTCATCGAAGGTTCCTGTGGAAAATTTTTACAGAATTTTTTCCTGAAATTAAAATTGAGATATTTATTTTATCTTTATGTAGATTAGCTATAGCTTTCTAAATTGAACCATGATATCTTCAAGTCTATGCTGCTCATTCCTCATCCTAGTAAATGGAGGTTCTGTTAGCATTTCAAGATTTCTATATTTTGTACATTCTCCCACGTCTGTGTCCCAGTTCTGGTAATTGGAAACCTACTTGCAGCTCACTCCCTCTGTTCAAACTGCTTGTCAATTAACCTTTGCAAAATGAAAGTTTAAAAAAAATACGACTTTCATATTTCAATCATGTTCATTTTCAATCATCTCAAGATATAGAAATTAAGTAACACTCAGGAATCTGCAATGCTTTTACATATCATTTAAGGTTTAAATAATCTCTTTGATGTTCAAATATGGCTACTATTTGTATGCACTGGATGAAATGGTTAAAATCACTTGTGATGGGTACCTCCCTGCTTTGTTGAAATGGTTAAAATCACTTGTGATAGGTGTGAACAAACTACTAAGCATGACAAAAACAGCTTTCACAGTATATGCCATCTCCACTCATGTTCTGACTGCTGTCTATGACATAGGAGGCCATACTAAGCACAGGGGAAGAAAACAAGCATTCTACTGTAGTATCTGAAATGGACATTTTGATAAACTTACATGGAGTTGTTGCCCAATCTGAACTGTTGACTCAAATGACAGGGAAAAATCTAATAACTGCTAAGAATAATAGGAGAGAAAAATAGGAGTGAGCCCAATGCTACACACGAAAAGATGGGTAAGTGCTGTTGTTGCAGGTTGAAAACAACAGTGGAGCCTCCTGGGTTAGCAGAGGTTGGAGTTACTATCTCCTAATCATAGTTAAGTGGAAAGGGAAGAAGTTCATCCTTCAGTTCAGACACGTTTATTAGAGCTTACAGTTATGCAAGGCATTGTGGTTTTACAAAGGTGAATCGGACCCTGAGTTTCCCTACTTTAGCAGTCCCCTTTACCCACCCACCCCCATCCTAGACTGTTTAATTGTTTGCTTGCAAATCCCTGTTTCTTCCATGGTGTTTATTTTAACTTGTTTTATTAACCTGGTAGAGAGGAGTATGGTTCACCACAAAGATCACAACCCTGATGCTCATCCCTGAGGGGAATGGTAAAAACACAGCCCTCTGTCAGAGTTGAAGGTGATCCTTCATGCTCTTGGGAAACTTTTATGTCATTTACCTGCCTTCTGACCTCCTAGATCTCAGGTTCCCTAAGAAACTGAAGTTCTCAGTCTGAGAATGGCTTCTCCTTTACTTAGAAAATCAACCCAACCCTATTTAAACCCCTTTTAGTAACCACTCTTACATTTTGGAGACATTTCCAAACTTTGCCTAATCTTTTTGTCTTAGAGATAATTTACCCTCAACCTGCTAGGAGAGAAAGAATGTATTGTAGCCCATATACATACAGTCTCTTCCTCTCATGCATTTTTCTCCATTTTCCTCTTTCTCATTCATCACTGAATGTTAGTGAAATTAAAATTCAAGGGTCATTTCTTATGCTGACAGTACATGAAGCAACATGGGTTTTGAGACTCTGATAGAACTAGATGTGACTCAGCACCACTACTTACTGTGCCTTTGGGAAGGTTCGATTCTCCTCTTCAAGCCTCAATTTCCCCATCTGTAAAACCCTCCCTGCAGAGTTATGCAAACAGAAATAAAACACTTAGCATGTCCAGTAAGTGCCCTTTTCATAAAAAGCAGTGTGGAACAGAGGTAAGGGCAGAGTCTCCATAGCTAGCCATCCTGGGTGCATGGTTCCAGCTCTAGCACTTATGTACGTGTGACATGGGCAAGCAGCTTAACCTTTTGTTGGGACAATAATTTACTCCTTAGAGTGTTTGTGAAGCTTAGATGAATGAATATATGCAAAGTGCTTATTAGAATAGCACCTGACATGTGGTAGGCTTTATTTGAGTATGAAGCACTATTGCTTTCTTATTTCTCCAAGGTGTGACCTTGACTAATCTCATGAGTATAATGATTGTTTGGGACGAAAGTTGGGCTGGAACCTTCCTTGGCTGATCTTCCAAGCAATGCTCTGATGATAGCACGTTAACTTTTCCTGAGAGGAGGAAAACATGAAGGGTACGTTCTATGTGCTGTGAGCTTTAAGTAAGAGAGACAGCAGCCCTTACCAGGAAACTGGGTGGATTGACTGGCTATAACACACAGTCATTCTTATTATTCGGGAACCCAAGAGACCAAGCTGAAAAAAAGGAAAGGAAACCCTTAAGAATGACCTCTGAGCACTAAATTCTACATCTTATCAGCACTCAAAAATGTGAAAGGAGAGATTGTTAATTATTTCAGCAGTAAAATAGGCAATAGTCAACCTCATTTGTTTATGTAGGCTGGAATTGAGTGTGAAATGAAATCCTAGTGGAAACTCATTTGAGAAAAACATTCAAGGGAGAGGGTGAGCCTGGGTGGAAGTGGGGAAAGGGAGAAAAAATGGGAACAACTGTAACAGCATAAACAATAAAAAGTAAACTAAGAAACCATTCGAGATCAATTTTCTTTTTCTATAAATCAAAGAGACTACTTAAAAATTTAACAGTTATGCCTATATTTGGCTTGAAGATGCAGGTAGGGGAATTTACCAGTCAACTTCTGGAGCTGGTGATAAACTACACAGGGCCTTATGGACACAAATTAAAGATAAAGTTAATGTATACAGCTTAGGGCTTTGGAATTCTAACTTGTTGCCTGAGAATCAGTGTGATTAAAGCAATTGATTGTTCTTTTATCATTTCATCTTTTTATCCTTGATCAGTAGCCTCTTATAGTCTTTATTCATTGCTATAAACAAAGGCAATGTCTTGACTTCATAAAACCTTATTTGCCTTTGTTTTATTGTAGATCTATTTTGGTCCATGATGAATTCCTGAATGGTTGATTTGCTCACACTCCTTTTTGCCAACCTTTCTTGACAGCTTCTGGATTAATCTACCTGGCAATTTGCTCCATAATAATGGCTACTGTGAAATGTCTCCTATTTCCTTTATTTTTAACAAGGATTCTTAACACCCTCTGTAGGTGACAATATGCAATTACAGATATAAAGTGTCCCCCAGGGGATAGCCACTCACAGATGCCACCAGAATTTTGTACAACTGTTAAATGTAATGAAAACAAAGAATCAGATTCTCTAAACATCCAGATCAAATAAAATTTTAATTAAAAGTTATGAAGGTGTTTTATTGATTAACAATCTTAGTAATTAAAGAATGTGGTTGACATTTTTTTCTAGTTGGATTTGTTCTTCCTTTGAGATCTCTAATTGTTGTATGGTTCCACATTTATTGATAACTCTGTTTGATGAATGCAGATGTCACCTTTTACAGCCGTCGTTGACAGAGTAATCATATTGTGAGAAACACCAGGCTTATGTAGGAACAGCTGCTGCAGTTATCCATGCTGACACCCATCGGGGAAATGTGTTTGCTGCTATCATGGGGACACGATAAATGGAAGGTGCAATAAAGCACAAGCTAACATTTTGAATATCCTTACAACTCTAGGAACTTTATTGCATATTACAAACACTTTGATCTCTGTCCAGTACTTAAGTCTTAATTATCAGACTAATTGCACAGACTATGTTCATTTTCAGTGGTAATCCTTTTGTGATTAGCTTCTGCATTCAATAACTGACTTATCCTTTAATTAAAAGGACTATTAACCTTAAGGCGGCTGCTGTGTCTTGGGACGAACCCATACAGAGTTAATGTTTAATATTATTGTAAAAGCTTTTGCTGAAAGGTGTGGCATGAAAATGTGGAGAGGGAAAGACATGAAATATATCTCACTTTTCTGATGTGCAGAAAAGCTCTGCTAAAGGTGAGGGTTTTAATGAAGACTCCTTGTAGATTAAATTTCCTAAGAGCTTATCTAACTGTATAGCCACTGTATTAACCCTTTGAACCCTGTACTCATTTACAGGAAGAGAGTGCTTACTGTAGGATAAGGCAGAGTTTTCTCTTGATTTTCAAAATCATGTATGTGGACATGATCAGGGTTCTTAGCTGCGTGTGGTCCAGAATAGAGAATTTCCTTTTTTCTTTTTTTTTATTACTACAACTGAAAGTTTTTGATATTGATTTCTTTGAAAAGGTTCACAGCAGCTTGAAAATAGACATAACAGTGTCACATTTATCCAATTTCCAAGTAGTGTGTGGTCAAAGCAGGTAAAACTTAGTTCGCAAATAACTAATGAAACGTTAGGGAGCAGATGCAGGGAGAATCAGTACCACGGTGTGGAAAGCCTGCCAAAAAGCCAGATGCAGCCGATGGAAGTGCTTTATTTCTTTCTCACTTTGGCATCTGGGTTCTGCAATGAACATTTCTCCCCAGTGTGCCCCATGGCACGGAGTCTATCGCTGCACCAGTCACTTAGGACAAGGAAGAGAAATGGTTTCTCCGATTCCTCCCATCTTGCTTATACTCTTGTCTCCCAGAGGAAGAAGTCTTCATTGATTTCTCATCCCTGGTGTCTTCCCAGGTAAAAGGTAGGCTACTGGAAGTAAGGAGCTGTGGGAATGCCTCCGTTCCAAGGCTCTTGGACCAGCAGGCAACACAGTAAGTACCGTTCTATCTCATCTTCCAAATAGTACTTCTTCCATTAATGATGTGAAGACTAGCCAGACAAGAATTTTTCTTCAATGGTACATGTTCAGGAATTCAGAAATAACAAGAAATATTTACCAAATGAGCATTACCATTTGCTGGGGGATTCTGTGCTAATAGAGAGGGGGAGATATTCCCTCCTGAAGTTCAGAGTTTGGCTAGTGGGACAGTAACCCCTTCCACCCCACCATGCTCATTGCTGGGGGTGGTGGCATAGCAAGGAGAGAGACTGCCCTGAACAGCACATTCTTCTAGGTTTAGAATTTGCTGAATATTTTGTTCTTAATAATGAACAGAGAGCCAGCATGTGATGAGTGGAGCTGGTAAAACTTTACCAACGTAAGTGGGAGGGCATAGACCTCAGCTAGGTCATCAGCTCCAGCTAGACAGATACCAGTGCAATCCCAGCTCCAGAGATTACCAGCTGTGTGATTGCGGACAAGCTACTACTTCCCTTTCTGAAGGCTTCCTCAACTATAAAATGGGGATATGCTCATGGTGCTGGAAGGAATAAATGAGGTGACATATGTGGAACATTTAGTAAAATACCTAGTGTTTAATAAACAGTAGCTGTTGTTACCCAGAATTAAGTTTCTAATGTCTTGAGAGACCGTCCAGTAGAGCTAAGAAATTAGGGTTTCTTACACTTCTGGCCTGTGGTCACTCCTTCGATCCTTACAGGCACGCTGTGAAGAAGGCTGCTTTAGTGATGAAAGCACCAAGGCTTGGGGTAAGTATGTGCCTTGCTCAGGCTCACATGTTGTAAATGAGGGGCCGAAAAATCAAACCAGACTCTCCCAGGCCCGCACTCTATGTCTGACATTCTATCAGAGCAGAGGGAGCCACATGAATGGGGAGGCTTCGATTTTTCCAAGTTTTCCTATAAACTTACAATGCAATCACTTACCCCATTTTCCCTCAAGGAATTAAACCTTTTCAAAATAGAATATTTTAAGTACATATAATAGTTAAATATTTAATATATCAAATTCATGAAAATTTTCATTAATTAAAGGATTCATTTATACTAATAAAATTTAAAAATCTATCCTGCTGCCAATATGCATTTCAAAATATACCAGGTCCAGCACAAATAATGCCCCTTTTTATTACAAAAGCTTTGATTACAAAATCATAAGCATATAATTCTATAACATAACAATATTACACTTCAGCATACCATATGGCATCTTAGGGGAAATGTTCAAATTAAACTATAAATTATCACACCTATATTATTACCCTAACAGCCACACTCAAGTAGGCATTACTTCTGCTGGACCCTGTATTTCAAAAGAGCTTACAAACTGGCTCTGTGTTTAGTAGAAAAAAGTCTAATTATGTATTTGCTATGGACAGCAAATCTGCATCAATTATATGGGGTTACTTTATATCAAGTATGGTTTATCAAAGCTCAAAATAACTTGAAGGAAACAACAAATAAAAAACCATATTACAACACATGTTACAATAGAGCAAGGGCACTGGTATCTGCACCCTGTTGTCAGAGGAGCACTTGTGAAGCAGCATCACCGAACTGCTCCGCACACCGGGTGTGAAGTACGATGGAACAGGAGGACCCTAGGTGGAGTTAGACATGCCCAAGAACACACGCGAGAATTTGTCGGCCCTAACAACCTTGAGATTGGGGATGGGAAGGTGGAATGCATTGACATATATATGTAAGGAAATGGCTGGTAGTTTTCAGGATATTTGACAAGCTAAATATATATGTATACATTTTAATTTTTGTTATTTTAAATATAGATCAAGATACTCTGTATGTTTTTAAAATAAGTTGCAGTTGCAGTTTCCACAACAAACAGTCTATCTCAAACAGTACAGGAAGGTAGACACAATTAGCCTATTTAATTCAAAAAGAAACTTGTCTAAAAATGGGTAGTAAATATAAAGAACTTTTAAATAAAGGGCTGTATGCCATATGCTGTTGAAAGATTTTTGTGTGTGTCTGGAGTGAAATCTCTCTATTTTATACTTTCTTAGTGGTTAAAGTACATGTCTTATGTAAGTAGCATGACTGAAGAATTTCAACTCATGGAGCCATAACTGCTACCACTGAGCTCTGTGCTCCAATCGCTGCTGCCAGGGGCTTCATCTTTCTCTTTCCCTCAGAGTGATCTGCCTTGATAACAGCTCCCTCTGTTTCTCAGCCTTGTCAGTCACTTTAATTATTAAAAGAGTCTAATTTTGCTTATTAAAACTTGTCCCTTTTATTTAAAAACTTTAATCTCCTATTTGATCTAAAGCATTCATTCAGATTAGCCTTGGGACTCCAGCAGCTTGGAGTGTATGAGTGTGTGTGAATGTGTGGTGTGTGTATGTTGCTCAGTTTGCTCTGTCATACACCTGCCCTCTTCCCTGTTCTTGCTACTCTGGTGCAAGGGCAAGGAGGAACAAGAGAACAAAGCCATTTCCTTTTAACTCTAGTGCTCAGGGTCTTCGTTGGTCGTAACTGCTGTTGCCATCCAAGCACACTTGGTGTCTGACCCCTTTTTCCTTCCATTATTTTTTGCTCCTTCCCTGTGATGGATCAGCCGTCCACATGCTCTCTGTCTTGTGTGAGTGGTGTGGGATGTTTGATGAGTTCTTCCAAAGGCTGGACAGACCCTTCCACCTGAAAATCACCTGTGAGGGTCTTGGCCTCTCGCTTTCTCTCTCAGCTCTCATCTCAAGACTGTCCACCTAGTAGGTGGCCTCTGTGGTGGCACCAGCCAGGAGCCTATCACGGCTGTCTCCTCTTTCTTTTCAGCGCAGTGTCTCCTGCCCTTGAGAACACCCCCAGTGTTCTAGGGAAGATTGGCAACAACAGGGTGTGTCAAGCCAGTTCTGATTTTCTTCTGTCTCAGAATGTAGGATTGCCTACCCTAAATGGAGCTCTGGTTCTGTGTAGTAAAGAACAATGTTAGAGACTAAAGTCTGGGTACCCGGATGTGTCTGAGCTTGAGAGCTGGTGGTGGGCAAAAGTGCTTCTTGTCTCTTGGACACTTTTGGTGAGAGAGCTGGAAAAATGGTTCTTTTCAAGATCAAGTGTTACATTATTTTTCCAAAGTAATTCAAACTTATTTGAAAAATTTATTTTACATAAATACTTTAAATTTATTTTCTCTACCATAGCCTACTTAAAATTTTCACATTTTAACTAAATCGTAATTCTGTTTTTTTTAGCAAAACACAATTTTTACATTTTCAACACTTATAACTTTTAAATCATTTTTATTGATACAATGAAGGACATTTAAAAAAATTTGTAAGAGGGAATAATATAATAATATATAAAATATATAATATATAATAAATGTATAAGTAGATAATAAATATTTTATGACCATTTATGGATAAAATTAAAACTAATGATTTAAATGTCACTAAACTCCTGGCTCTGACATCATGTATATGTTGTCCTAGCCCAGGATTTCTGAACTTTCTGGCAATCACGGAAAACATGGTGATTCACCTAGCAAATCCAGTGGGGTTTGCTTGATGGCAGAGATGTCCTGAATAGCCATGTCTATGCCTCATGGGGAGAGAGTGTCTAGGTGGGGGCACTGCAATCCTGGCTGGATTTTTAAGAATTATATTGTATTGATTATGCTATTACAGTTGTCCTGATTTTTTCCCCTTTGTACCCCTCCACCCAGCACTCCCCACTCCTTCAGGCAATCTCCCCACTATTGTTCATGTCCATGGGTCATGAGCGTAAGTTCTTTGGCTCCTCCATTTCCTGTACTGTCCTTTACATCCCCATGGCTATTCTGTAACTACCTGTTTGTACTTCTTCATCCCCTCACCTCTTCACCCTTTCCCCTATACCTCCCTCCCATCTGGCAACCATAAAAATGCTCTCTGTATCCATGATTCTGTCTCTGTTCTTCTTGTTTGCTTATTTTGTTTTTAGGATTCAATTGTTGATAAATACATATTTTTTGCCAATTTATTGTTTACAGTTTTGATATTTTTCTTAAATAAGTGATTTTAACATTTCATAGAATATCATAAAAATAGATTGTAAAAACCTTTCACCTTTTACATTTCATAGAATAATGGTTTGGTGATAATAAACTCCTTTAGTTTTTTATTGTCTGGGAAACTCATTATCTACCCTTTGATTCTAAATGACATCTTTGCTGGGTAGAGCAATCTTGGCTATAGATTCCTGCTTTTCATGACTTTGAACATTTCTTGCCAGTCCCTTGTAGCCTGCAAAGTTTCTTTTGAGAAATCAGCTGATAGTCTTATGGGAACTCCTCTGTAGGTAACTTGCTTCTTTTTCCTTGCTGCTTTTAAGATTCTCTCTTTATCTTTAACCTTTGGCATTTTAATTATGATGTGTTTTGGAGTGGGCCTCTTTGCATCCATCTTGTTTGAGACTCTCTGTGCTTCCTGAACTTGCATGTCTATTTCCTTCCCCAAATTAGGGAAGTTTTCTTTCACTATTTTTTTCAGATAGATTTTCAATTTCTAACTCTTTCTCTTCTCCTTCTGGCACCCCTATGATGTGACCGTTGGGACACTAGAAGTTGTCCCAGAGGTTGCTTATGCTATCCTCATTTCTTTTTATTCTTTTTTTTTCTCGTTGTTCTGATTGGTTGTTTTTTGCTTCCTAATGTTCCAAATCATTGATTTCATTCTCTGCTTCATCCACTCTACTGTTGTTTCCCTGTAAATTGTTCTTTATTTCAATTAGTATATCCTTTCATTTCTGACTGGATATTTTTTATGCTGTTGAGGTCTTCACTAAGTTCCTTGAGTATCCTTATAACCAGTGTTTTGAAGTCTGCATCTGATAGATTGCTTACCTGTATTTTAGTTAGCTCTTTTTCTGGAGTTTTGATCTATTCTTTCATTTGGGCCATGTTTCTTTGTCTCCTTGTTTTGGTAGCCTCTTTTCTATGTATTAGGTAGACCTGCTATGACTCTCTGTCTTGGTAGTGTGGCCTCATGTAGTAGGTGTCCCATAGGGTCCAGTGGCATTATCACCCTATCACCCAAGCTGAGTACTCAAGGTGCACCCTTTGTGTGGGCTGAGTATACTCTTCTCTTGTAGTTTAGCCTTGGTTGCTGTTGGCAGATCAGTGGGAGGGATTTACCCATGCCAATTAGCTACAAGGACTGGCGGTGACCACTGACCACCAACCTTCACACTCTGTGGCAGATCAGCTGTGCAGGGGCAGGGTGGTGCTGCTCCAATGTGGTCTGTAGCTGTCCACTGGGTGTGTAGGCTCTGGGCTGTCCCAGGTGGTACAGGCCAAGGTCAGCACCCACCAAGTTTTGCCTGAGGCCACTCTGCCTGAGCTATAAAGCAATCTGAAGTGGCTACTACTTATGCTGGACTTAGAGATCCCCAGAGGAACCAAGCTGTGAATCTAGGCTGGCTCTTGCTAGTGCTGTGCCTGGGGCTCACTGAGGCCAGCCATTGCTTGTTTGATAGGATTTAGAAAGTTGTGAAGCACGAGCAAAGACCAGCCATTTATATGGAAAAACAGCTTGGGTATACCCATAAATTGGGTGGAGTGGAGTCTCTGGGATCTCCAAGGCATGCCAAATGGCATTAGCCAAGTTGATGGGGTCTCAGGTATGGTACCAACTTGCCAGCTCTGTGGGGGGAGGGTTTAGAAAAGGGGCAATGGCTTCTGTTCACCTCGATGCCAGATACTTCAGTTCCTCCCTGTATGCCTCTGGTGCCTTTCAAGCTGCTACCCTGGAGCTGGAGCTCAGAGGGAGTGAGTCTGAGAAAGTGAGTCCATGTGTGGGTTCTTTAAGAGGAACCGCTTGGGGCTCCAGAAGTTTCTTCCACTGACTTAATCTCTACCAGTTTTTGCAGCCAGAAGTTGTGGAGACTCATCTTCCTGGTAATGGAATCCTGGGTGGGGGACCTGCTGTGGGGCTAGGACTCCTCACTCCTGAGATATCCCTTCTGAATTTTTTCTACCACATGTGAGCGATAGACAAGCCCATTCTATGTCTGTGCCCCTCCTACCAGTCTGCATGAATGTAGTTTCTTTAATTCTGTAGTGGTCAGATTTCCATTCAACTTGATTTCTGATGGTTCTGACTGATGGTTGTTCTATATTTTAGTTGTAATCTTGATGTGGCTCTACAAAGAAGGGGGCCATGTTTGCCTAAGCTGCCATCTTGACTGGAAGTCCTCCAGGCTGGATTTTCACTCTGTGGTTGAGATTCCACAGTTAAGACCAAGGGTGGGAATTTGAAACACTCTTTCAATCTTGGTTGGTTAAATCTGCGGATGTGAAACTGGCAGGCACAAAAGGCCCACCGTATTTATTGAAAAAAGTCCTCATGTAAGTGGACCAGAGCAGTTCAATCCCATGTTGTTTAATGGTCAACTGTATATGCAGAGTTCTTCAGGCTGAAGGGACTAACACACTTACTCTTGGGCAGCTGAAGGCAGCTTGGTATGGTGGTAAAAGCCCAGTATTCTCTGTAGACACATGATGTCACTATGAATCATGGCTCTGCCACTTGCTTGAATACTTTGCCTTTCTGAGCCTCAATTTTTATCATTTCTACTATGTAAATTGGTAAGAGGCTTTAAAAAACTTTTTAGAATTGTTGTAAAAGTTACAGATAATATACATAAGTAAATCATCTAGTATTTAGATGGCATACTTGCTTTATATGAGCCTAAAACCTCATGACTCAAACTCTAGGTAACTTATTGAAAGGAAAAGTTCAGAAGCTATGTTTTCATTGGCTCAGGACTGTGTTCTAGGTTTTGTCACTTATCCTGTCTAAATCCCCTGTATTCTGCCTCTTTTACTTCATATCTGATTCGTTCACTCTTTCTGGCTAACTATAGACTACTCACTGGATATTCTCCAGAGAATATCATTGTGTTCCTGAGTATTCTTGCCACGCTCTTAAGATACGCTTTCAGAATATACACCCTCTCCTCATTAAATCCCCACACTATTTCTATGCACACAATCCTTGGACAAGAGATGTCTGACTGTTGTGCCAGAGCTCTGAAACATCCATCTCCAGTCTGTGCCCAGGGTCCTGGGTCACCAACTGTCCAGTTGTGGGAGAAAGGAGAGAGAAAGCAAATACCCAGTGCCATGTAGTAGCTTTCATAAATCGTTGTGATTGCTCCTCTTAAAATGTATATATAGACCAGAATGTCAATTTATTATTTTACAATGGGAGCTACCCTTCAAGTGGTTTATTTTTGTGTTCATTATCCTATTATTAAGATATTTGAGAAACTGAATTTGTATTCAAAATGTTGCATGCTGAGCAGAGAATTAAGTAAAGGCTGGATTATGGCCAAACTGAGGAGGAAAGAATCGGTCTCTGTAGGTTCCCTTGCTAATCCCACCATTAGTTCAGGGCTGAGAATGCATTAGACAATTGTTAAGGGCTCAATAGATGGCCTTTTCCTCTGTAAGTTTAGGCCACACAGAGTGGGCATGCAACTGTTCAACAGTGCAACCCAGGGGGTTGCAGCTGGAGGGATGCTTGATGGTGTGACACAGGAAGTGTTCTAGTCAGTCAATGACTTCTGCACAGTGGGGGAGACTTTTTCTTTTGTACATAGCCTGGTAGCCTGTCAGAAAAGCCAGGGTGGTCCACATAATCTCCCTCACCACTGGAACACAAAGGAGAGTTCATGGAGTGCAGAAAGGGAATGTGGAGAGAGAGGAGCCACTTTTGGATAAAGGGCAGCAAGCATCTTTGGCAGCAACATATCAGGACAGGGAACCTGCTTGAGTTCCAGCATGTGTGGGGGTGTCTAGGGCAAATTAAAAACAGCAGTAACAAGAATGATAGCAGTACTGCATTTTTGATAGCTCAGTTCTCTCTTTCTAATATTCCCAATGTTTGTGCCCTCATGCCCTTTTACAAAATATGCTTTGCTAACCCCCAATGAGGCTCAATCTGACCATGTCATTGTAGCTTCTGCATCCCAAATGGCTGAGGCAATCATGTAGCTGTGTGAATTGATGCCACTGTAAATGTGTGGTTTCCCGCTTGAATGGGCACCTCTAAAACAATATTTTTATCCTTCCAGGTCCACTCTCTCTTTCTCTTTCCCCACAGCATGGATGACCCTCTCCCATTGCTCTATGGTTCTATCAGTCACACCTACTTTCCTGGAGCCTCTCACGAAGAGGGAGCCCTTTCCCTTTTCAGGACGAATCTCTTCTTTCCCCTTCCTTTCCATTGTTTTCCTTTAAACTGATCTATCAATTTATTCATCTATTGATCTATTGCCCTATCATTTATTTTTTAAAGAAATCCTCCTGGCATCATCCTCATAGACCATAAATAAACTGGAATCTTTAACCCAATAAACAAAACAAATAGCAAAAACTTTCCTTTACCTTGCTTCCTCCCACTTGCTTCTGCCAACTTTCTTTTGTGTTCTATCACGACTGAGTTCCAGAAAGAACAGCTACCACAGTCTTCTTTTTCTAGCTTTCTGAACCACTGCAGCAGGCTCCTGCTTTCATTATTTCATGGAAATTATTTCTTCAAAGTTTCCAAGAACGTCCTTTTTTCTACATCAGTGGAATTTTTTTCTTTTATTTTTCTTATTTGACTTATGGAAACATCTAAAACTCTAAACATCCCTTTGGAGACTCTTTGGTTTTTACAGAGGGAGGAACAGAAAGGGGGGCTGCTGGTGAGAGTGGGGTAGTTGAGACCCAATTATGGTGTATATTATTACATACTTACTTATTTATGGCAGGGGGACTGAAATGATCCTTCCAGAAAGTTGTGAACCCACTCTGGATGACTCTTGAGGTTTCTCTACTCCCTGTTGTTCCCTTTCAGCCTCCTTGGATGACAGATTCTCCCTAGCTGACTCCCTAAATGTGGTGCCCCTTGAGATTTGCTTTTTGCCCTGTTCTCTCTTTACACACCCCCACAAGGTCTCATTCACTCATAATGGCTTCAGCATTAACCACAGGCTATCAGTTTCTAAGTGCGCATCCTCAGCTCGCATCTCTCTCCTGAACTCTAGGCCCCAATATTTAATTGATTATTAGATCTTTCCACATGACAGTCCCACTGGCATCTTAAATTCAATATGCTCTAAACTCAACTTATCTCTCTCACTTGTCTCATCTTGATCCTGCATCGACAAGGTCAGAAACTTGGGAATAAATCTTTGCTTTTACCTCTCTCCTACTCTAACTTTTCCGCTTAGTCAGAATCTGACCAGTCCCCACACTTTTTGCTATAGCTCTGTTACCACTAACTCAATTCAGGCCTTTGTCCTTGAGTGTCTCTGACAAGATCCCAAAGAAAGAGCTTTGTGCATTGTATTTATTATTTTAATTATGAATATAAATTATTAATATTACAACCTCATTAATTACATATATTGTTTTAAAGACCTAAAGTTTTTCCACAGGGCTTTTGATTAGCACAGTGATTACTGGAACATATCATAAGGAAGGCTCTTAACCAAGGAGATTTATGACCACATTTTGATTATGTTGGTTGGGAGGCCAAGGAAAACACAAGGGATGGGAATAGTGAAATGAGCCTAAAGCCTCACGTTAAGCAACAGCTCCAATCCTCTTTTCCTCTTAATGGTTTATCAACACAGACAACATGTGAGGAGGCTGTTATGGGCCTGAATTTCTGCCTCTTGAATGCCCCATAGCAGATGAGCACTCTTGTAGCTAAGTGACCACAATTCCCAGTCAAGGTAAGAAGAGAAATTGAGAAAGCAAAACAATTCACAAACTAGGTAAGAATATGTATGTTACAGAGGAAGGGAACTCAAGACTTGAGACTGAGCTCTGAGTAGCACAGTGATGACTGAGTTTCTGGGCTATGGTTCTGAGATTTAAACTCCTCATTGGCAAGGGTTTTCCCAGTTACTATTTGTATTTCGGTCATTTGTACAATGAGGGGATGTTGTCCCAACAGCTTAGAATCTTGCCATAATGTCAGGAGCCTTAGGCAAGATGAGAAAAGGTCAGTCAGAAAAGGAAAAAGCATCTATTATTAGATAAGGGCCAGCCATGTCAACGGGCAAATTGAAGAAGACATTGTGGTGGCAGAATCCCTCCCTTAGCAGGTCTCATGCAAAGACGTGGATTTCAAGTGCACAGAAACACAGAGCAAAGTGTGGCCATTGAGAGCTGTTTTATCCATCATCTCAGAATTCCCGATGAGGCTGATAAGCTTGGTGCGGGCATTAAACCAGCCTCTGTCATTTCTCTCCTGCCACCTTTCATGATTTTTTACAAGTTTAGCCCAGTAATCAGGGTAGGAGCTCTCTTAACATGCCTGCTCTGTGATGCCACTGTCCAATGTGAACGCCTGTAGGTTTACCAATTTGCTCACACCCTTAAAGTCACCTGACAAATACTACATTTGAGACCTGTCTTTATTTAGTATTTTGTTTGTTTATATTCTGGCAGAATATTCACATAAAGGGTTGTACAATGTGGAAGAAACTGCTGTATTGCATTTGGAATGCACGGTATTGATTGCTGGAGAATCAGCTAAATTGCAGTGTGAATAATGATTGGCACTGGCCTTAACCCTTTTGGCTAAAATTGCTTATTTGTCATCCTGGCTCATGGAAGAGATACACAATTGCTGGCTGATGATCTAACGGATCAACTGCGAGAATCATTTGGCATGTCAGATGAGAGGTAATTTAATGAGCTTCAGTTCCTGCCAATTACCTGGGAACAAATCCCTCCGCAAGCTATTCTGTACATCATCAAAATGTTTAACCAGATTCTCACTTGTGGCAGGTAAGATGATTGGGTGTTTGATTAGTGAACATGCTGTCGATATTATCTTGCATGCATTTGTCCTGTCTACTTATCCAATCACCTTCATTCTTTAACAATGACAAATTATAATATGTAGTCATCCTACTCTTTATTTTAAATTACTCTGCTCAGTGTGTATACTAACTGTAAAGCCAAAACATCCCCAGGTGTGGATGGGTTGTATTGTAGACCTGGTTATTTCTGTGCTGTGTGATCTTATCAGTTGGCTAAAATAGAAAAAAGTGACTTTATTCATGTACCTTCTGAATGCCAATGAAGATATTCTCTAACAAAAGCAGGAATCTGGATGACTCTACGAACGGCTTCACATAAAAAGGGGGAATGGCCCTGGCTGGTGTGGCTCAGTGGATTAAGTTCCAGCCTGCAAATGAAAGGGTTGCCGGTTCAATTCCCAGTCTAGGGCACATGCTTGGGTTGTGGGCCAGGCCCCCAGTTGGGGGCATGTGAGAAGCAACCACACATTGATGATTCTCTCCTTCTCTTTCTCCCTCCCTTCCGCTCTCTAAAAATAAAGAAATTCAAGGAGATTGGCAGTAGGAGGAGAGAAGTTGAGGATAGAGCAAGGAGAAGAGGGGAGATGAGGCACCTGTAGCATCCCAGTGAGCAAGGAAGGGACAAAGGCATGGGTCATCCAGAGAGCCTGAAGACTCCCTGGCTGTGGGAGCTTCATATGGGCTCAGTTAACTTCCCTCTCCCCCACCCCCAGATTTCTGTGAGTTTCAGAGAATGCCTTTCCCCAGGAATGTCCCTTTCTAGCTCTGTCTTTCTATCCCTGGTTCTTGCATGCTAGTTATGTGAGTATGTGTGTTGCTTCAGTACCACTGTCATGCTAATCTAGACAGGAAGCCCTGTTTGTTTACAGTTAATCAACTCCTAAATCAACATGCACAAAGCATTTGGTGACTTTGGTGAACTTGCTTCCTATCACCCGCCATGCCACTGCCTCTGCTCTTCCTTCTCACTCACCTTTCTTCAACCACCCCTGAGCAACACATACCTCCGCTGTTTCCAGAACAGGCCTGAAGGTTGGGGGAAGGGCAGCCCAACCACTCCTGTCCCAAGCAATCATATCAGGGAATTTGCAACATAGCTCCCTCCCTCTCTGAAGAGGAATTCTATGGTAGTTGCTAAGAGGATAACATTTCCACCATCTTTTTACATTCTCCCATGAGAAAAATATTTCCATCCTTGCTAATTTACTATGAAAATTTTCTGAGGCATATGTAAGAAGACATCCTGTTTTTAGTCACAACACTTTTGACACACTCACCAAAGAATTCTTCAGTTGTCTGTGGACACCAACTGGGTATCCACAATCCAATTCAGTTCAATTCTGACACTACCTGGGTTAATGCAGAACCCAGTGGGTTGCAGGGGTGTCAAACTCATTTCCACCAGGGCCCACATCAGCCTTGCAGTTGCCTTCAAAGGGCTGAATGTAATTTTGGGACTGTATAAATGTAACTACTCTTTAACAGTTAAGTGAGAGCTCGGCACTGCTGCTGGGTAGAAACAAGGTGCCAGGCTGGATAAAACAAGGTGGAAGGCTGGATTCGGCCTGGGGGCCTTGTGTTTGCCACCAGTGTGTTAAAGGTTCAGTATCACAAGACTGCACCCTAGTCACGAGTCCTAGGTTCTACTTGTACTTATGACTATAAATCTGGGGGTTCTCATGACTCCCTTTTTAGGTTACATAATTTGTTGGAATAGCCCACAGAACTCAGGAAGGTGCTTTACCTACTATTACTTGTTTATTACAAAGGCTACAACTCAAAGACAGCCAAATGGAAGAGAAGCATAGGGCAGGGGGTGTGGGAAGGGGCTCAGAGCTTCTGTGCCCCCTGGGCATGCCACTCAGCATCTCCCTGTGTTCACCAACCCAGAAGCTCTCCAGACCCTGTGGTTTAAGGGTTTTTCTGAAAGTATCATTAAGTATGCATGATTGATTAAGTCATTGGTCATTGGTGATTGAACTCAATCTCCAGCCCCTCTCTCCTCTCTGTGTGTTGGCGGTAGACCGAAAGTTTCAACTCTCTAATTGCGCCTTGGTCTTTCCGGTGACTAGCCTGCAGCTCTCTGGGGCACCAGTCACCCCACCAGCATACAAAAGATTCTCATCACGCCAAAGATCCAAAAGTGTTAGGAGCCAGGAACCAGACACAAAAACCAAATATCTATTTCCCACTGTGGCACAGAGTCCTAGATTTATTTGTAGCCTCTATATTTCACTCATTTTCTTTTTATTCCAAGGGACTGGGCATGACTTTTTTAAAACTGGAGACCCTGGCCCTGGCTGGGTAGCTCAGTTGATTAAAGCATCGTTCCCGATATGCAAGGCTGTGGTTTTGATCCCAGACCAGGGCACACACAGGAAGCAACAGATGAATGCAGGAACAGATGGAAGAACCAACTGATGTTCATCTCCCTATTCCTCCCCTCTTTCTCTCACTCTCTCTGTAAACAAAAAAAATCAACCAGTAAAAATTTTTAAAAAATTGGAGGCCCTTTTTGGGGTATTCTTTCCTGGCTCTGCCTAGTCACCTTGAGTATTGGGAGAGACTCGCTTTCCCTCCACTGTTCCCCATCCCCATGTGCAGGCACGGGACCGCCTTCACCAGGAGTCTTCTTTGGTCCACAGAGGGCTGGGGCTGTACCCCCAGTGTCTGTACCGTGGCATTAGGGACTGGGACGTGTAACACACATGCGTCCTTCTCAAAACCAAATAAGGCTTTTGTATCACACAGTCCTGGCAAGTCCTGTGTGCGGAGTGTGCCTGGATCCTGCAGGAGCCAAGGAATCCACATCCGGTGTACGACCTGACCCTCTACTGAAGGCCACTTAGCGGGTTTTGTCTGTATGTCTGGCCCCTTGTTTGTTCTAGGATCTGGTCTTAACCAGAGATGAATAATTTACTAATTTCTTTCTTCCAGGGCTCTGCTTTATCAGAATCTGACCACAGCAGGCAAGAGACCTCTGCAAATCAAAACCTCTGTCTTTAATTCCAGCTTTGCTGGTCTGATTTGTTCCCAAGGACAGCCCATAACCTTGCCTTTCTCCCTCCTTCCAAATTAGCTTCCCTAAAAGTGAGAATTCAGTGCCCTCTCAGGTTACTTCAGCAGTCTGAGCTTCTCCAGTAATGGCTCGCAGTATTGCCCCTGCAGCAATTTGCGGTAGCAGGGTCTAATTCTCCAAGCCACGACTGCAGCCTTGTGCTGTTGTGAAAGGCTTTTAGTATAGAGGTGTTTTTCTCTTTTCCATTGTTGCGTGATCAGAAAGTTGACATTCAACTTCCAGCACCCCTCACGCTATAGCATGCTGAATCCACACAGGCAAGTCTTCAGCTCTAGCAATAGCCATATTGGTGGCTGTGACCATTTTTAATTCTTCTCTCAGCATTCTTGCCAGCTTTCTATTAATATGCACGGCTTCTTTGGCATAAGGTCTGCCACTTGCGACCTTTCCTTCCTCGTCAGGGGAATGTGTGTGGGAAGTGGGTCAGGTTCCAGGTCCCACCTGGGCCATTATCTGGGTGGTGGGAGCTGTCCATTATTCCTCCTCTCTAGTTTAAACTCTGTCCTGTCACCTGTAGCCTCTAGTATAGCACCTTGCCCAAATGCTTAATAAATAGTCGTTGAATTAAATTTGTTGTTGAATTAAATTTGAATAAGTCCACAGCAGTAGGATACACTGCTTAACACTTGTGATGATCACCCACCATTCCAGAAAGGGCAATGTCAAGGGGAGATGGAGACTGTGCACTCTCATGTGCTGTGCACCTGGAAAGAAGGCTGTCCCATGCGTGTGCACACCGGACATGCAGATCAGGGTCAGGAGACCACGTGCCTTGCTCATAGAGTGTTTTGTAAGTATCACCCCTTTCCCTTCTGTAATCTCAGGCAGTCTCCCCTACCTTCCTCAGATTATTCAGTTCGCCCTGATTCTTTTCAGCAAACTCCCATTTTTACCAATTACATGGTGAGAACCATTAGATTAGGTGTTGATGGGATTCAGAATTGAATAAAATATCAACTCTGTTCTTGAGAAATCCACAGTCTAGTGGCTTCTCCTCTTCCTAGCTGTGTGACCTTAAGAAGATTGTTCAATCCCCCTGTGCTTCAGTTTCCTTGTCTATAGTACTGGTAGAGCTATAGTACCTACCCCATGGAGTTATAATGGAGGCTAAACAGATGAAAAGTCCTTAACAATATGCAGAAAGCATTTACGAAATGTTATCTATCATAATTACTCAGGCCAACACCGCTGTTGCTGTAATCTGGCCTCTCCTCCCCACAACCCTGATTTTCCTTAGCCCCTGACTCTCAGTGTGACAGTGATGCAAGGGATGGGCCCTGTGGGCCAAGGGCGGGGTGCTGGCTGGGGCGACCCTGGGATTATGGAGGGCATGATGCAAAAGCTCAGACCACTGCTTCACCTTCTGCATTTTGAGTTCGGAGGGGGACCAGCATAGCACCACAGGGGTTGAAGGTGGCAGTTTCAGGTGGGGTATGTGTTCCACTTCCCTGAAGTGTTTCCAGATTGAGGTTTTCAAAGCCTTAAGCTGGTTATCAGTGTACTTATCCTGACAAATTATGTATTTGGAAATATTGTTTTGGAGGTTCTGTCCTAGCATGCCTTCTGGAATGTTCTTTATTTGCAGCATTCCCATGCTGTAGACTTACCTTATGGATTAAATTGCCTTTTGACAAAGTTTTCTAATAAATCACCAATTATACTCTTGGGGAGGTTCTAAGTGCAACCTGTTTTTTATTGAGGTCAGTTTCATTGCTTTAGAAGGATCAATTATATTACTGCTATTTGAAAACAAAACAAAACTCAGAAACCCTTTGCTGCTGAGTTTGCAGCACTCTGGCACTGACAAAGCGGACACCAGCCCTGAGTGTCTGGATTACGGTTTCCGATGGCACGTTCAGACTCTACGTGGTTCCCAGCATGAGGAGGGGCAGTGCCAGGCACTCTGTCACCCTGTCCTGCAGAAGGACGTCTAGGGGCACACTCAGGCTGGAAGCTTCTGGAATGGGTGTGGTTTCCACCCCTATTGAGAGGCAGTGGTTTGTAAATACTCTGAGAGGCTCAGAATGAAAAGGTTAAACCAGTACATTTGGACTGGATGAGAATTAATTGGGAGAAGGTTTGTGAGGACTATCATGTGTGTGCTAAGTGTACTGACCTTTACTTCCTCCTGTACAGAATGAAGCTCTGAGCTCCACCCTCATTATCCTTAAATGTTTTCATTTCTCTGTATCATCACCTCGTTCATTTTATTTGGTAGTTTTAAAATGTACTAATTTGGAGCAGTAGGCTCCGCTGGTTCTTGGGAACAGAACATTTAGTAGGCATAGCTATGTCGGCCTTAGAAAAACTCTTTATGATCACTGGGAGCTCGCCGGCACTAAGACTGGGTTCCTGGCCCAGGCTGACAAGGATCCTACAGATACCCTCCCACTGCTCCGCGGGCAGCTGGCATGTCTGAAGGCTCTGAGAATGAGTTTTTAAAACCAGGCTTCGGTACTGCCTTGCTGTTTCTTGGCTATTTAGCGACAGTGAGCTATTTTGTTGATTAGTCCTTTCTCATCTATTTCTCTTTTTTTGTCAGCTTTTGGACCAATTGTTCTTTATTGTACTACTGTGCAAGGGCAAACTGGGAAAAGATTCAAGGTGAGGCCTGGGCATTCTGGGAGTGCCACACTCTGCTTTGTCTGAGCTTCCTACAAAAGGCACACGGCTCTCCTGCCTAAGAGCTCCTCAGGTCACCAGGGTGGCAGACTAGAGCAGGGGAGGAGGTTCAGTGGAGGACCCGGAGCTTGAGCAGGAGGGGCAGGCTGGCCAGGCAGTTCTGCTGGTTCTAGCCTGAGGTTGTCGATGGAAGAAATGAGATCGAAGAAGTCTCATCTTTAGTTACCAAGTAGTCTTGTGCCCCAAGCTGTGGAGAGACCAGGGCAGTGAGACGATAAGGAAAAGGGTGGCAGAAAGCCCACAGCACAGTCTAATCATTTCCTCCTGAGATCTTATGTTCACTGCTAGCTCTTCTACTCACAGTCGTTCTGCTTCTTGGCCTCCCTCATCTAGTGATTTGCCAAAGGAAGTTTGAACTCGAAGACAGAGGAAACAGCATTCTTTCCTATTGGATATTTTTCCTCTATTTGGTTCTCACTGGAAATTCTGGTTTAAAAAAATGAGAGGGCAAAAGAAGATAGAAGTAAGAACCACAATGATAATCTGTGGTTTAATTTGGACTTGATTGATCTCTGTCTCCCTATCTACTCTACTTGAAGCAAACCTTGATTTAAATATGAAACTCTTGATTTTTAAAAATACATGATCTTGAAAATTCAGGAAAAGCTTGTATAAAAAGATTATATATCTCTTAGGATGTGATCTCTTGGTGTGTTATAAATATGAATTAATTACCAAGGAAACAATTGACATAGTTGCCAAGATCATGTCCAGTTGTGGGACGTGAGCTACCCTGAGACAGTAAGGGGCTGCTCTGAATGTTCGCCCAGGCCTTTAGCACATGTAGATGTTCAGTAACTACCGAATCCACACTCGGGATATTCTGACTCTTTGCACTGCTGAATTTTAAATTGCTACTTGCTAGCAAGGCAACGTTGAAGGTGGGGGCCGAGCCTCAGTATCAGCGGTAGCTAGATGAGCCTTGATGGGACTAAGAAAGATGGAGTTTCCAGGGCTTTGACATTTCGTTCTCTTGTTATACAGCAGCTATAAAAAAGTCACTAGCATTTTCCTGTCTTCCTTGCTGATACACACAAGCAATAGGAGAAACGGGGGTGCCGGCCTCATGCCTAATTTGGTAGCTTAACTGGAGAAAGAAGCTCTGCGATACTCAGAGCAATAGGGCTCATGTCAGCAGGTTCACCCAAGCAGAAGTCCCCTGTGGAGGTGATTGAAATGGGGAAATGTTTCATGTGAAGGTCCCTTTCCTGAAAAACCCAGTGTGAGCGATTACTGAAGGCCATTTCTAAACTTATTCCTATAATGTGCATTTGCTGAAAATGGAAGAAAATGAAAGATGCTAATGTTTGAATATTCTGAAGCTCGCCGTTGCACACATCAGGATATTTCACATTTAACTTAATGAGTCACCCAGGTGTTCATTGACCAGTTGCTTTCTTAAACTCAGAGACTAATTTTTTTCGTATGCTGTGGTCTGCTCTGTATGTGGCTTTAAAAAAATGTGGGATATTACGGCACTGAAAATATTACTGATGCAGATCTTATTCCCAGGCCATTGAGTCTATTTAGATATGTCATGCTCATAAAAGCTCATGTTTATTGAAGAGGGTTATTAAATTTACTGTAAGATTACATAAAGACCCTTTTAGGTGAAAAAATGCAGGTAGAAGGGTTTGAGCGGATGCTTTATAAACCTTTTATGAGCCAAAAAAAGTTCTAAATGTAAATGTCTTATGTGGAAAGTAAAAGCAATTTGTTTTTCTCATTAGGTGCCAGTCAGCTAACGTGAAGATGACAGATTTTGAGATCTATGAAATCAGAGCCAGTTTTCTTGAACAGAGGACTGCTAGCTGCTTCCCTTCTCTATCAAAATGAGCGTTCAGTTCAAGGTGAGGTACAGACATATAAATGTCTGCCTTTGGGGGGAATGATCCTATTTGAACCCTAGATATATTGTTGAGAGGCTTGTAATGCATTTGGTTTAAAACACAGACCCCCTCCACACAGTTACAGAATACAGTGTAATTAAAGATATTCATCACTGTGTTCATCTGAACTTGTACAGTAAGAGTATCTCACACTGTTTCTCTTCATTACTATGCAAGGCCAGAGCTTATATTTCTTGATTTGGAATGATGCCAGAGAGTCATTTCAATATTTGAGCTTTACACATTATTATTAATCATGATGATGATGTACTTTTCAATATTCATGGTACTTTGCAACAATTTTTATTAGCTGCTTCTCTGAATAGCTGAGTAGGGTCAAGGAAAGTCACTCCCCTGTCGCAGGTGAAGAAACAGGCATGGAGAGATACGGGACTTCTGGGTCACACAGCGCGTCATTGGCGTAGTGGTATGAAAACCACGATCGTGTTTTTACACTCTGACACTGAGCCTCTTCTCACAGATTCTCATTTTTGAGAATAAACTTTCATCATAAAAGCTTCAGATATATTTAGGAAGCCAAAAAAGTGTACTATTGCATGATTCAGTGTTGGACACACAATAGATTCTCAATAAATATTAGCTAAAGAGACATATAAAAGTCAGTTGGAGGTTTAAAGCATAAGATTGTCAAAAATGCTTTGTGTAAAGGTAACATTTTGAGCTGATTAACAGTGATTGGAATAGGACATCCATTTGTGGGTGAGCTGGACACATTGTGTGTTTCAGAGCTCAGTGACACATCGCTGCAGGGCAATAATGAGAGCCCACGGTCCAACAGCTTTTCAGAAGAGGTATGATGTTCTAAATGTAAACCAGTGGACCGAAGAGATAGTGAAGATTTATTTCCTATTTGTTGGCAGATATAGATTCCTTTCCTTAGCCTATTAAGGACAATGCATTAAAAATGTTTATACATAACTTCAGTTAAAATTACAAAATGAATGTACTATAATTAGAATGTCTACCACCCCCAGAAAGCTAGGTCAGCCTTTATATTGTTGAGACACACACAGGTTGCATCCCAAGAACGTAGCTGTTCCCTGTGTGTGGGGAGATTTAACCATGGTGATGCCACATGGCATGAGGCTTCTAACAAGGCAAGTGCATTATTCTATCAGTTAATCTGTACCCATCTGTGTCTTTGTGTTTCTCCTATCACATGCTTTTGAAATGTCTGGGTCTGGTATCTTGATATATTCTAATTTAGGTGGTTCAAATATATTCACCCAATTTTTACTGGAAAAGTACAAAACATTCTAACATTAGTATCTTCAAAACTATGTTGTGCAGTTATGTCATCACTGCTCAAAGAACAGGTCTGGTTGGCAGGAGGAGTGCTGAGCACCGTGGTACAGGGAACAGCCTTTGCTCCTGGCTTCCTCGTGGAACGACTCAGTAGGCGGGATGCTGCCCGGCTCAAAAGTTCTCTGTGTTTACACCATCAGATCAGTATTGTGGGGCCCACTTTTTCACACTTCTTGGATATTGAATAATTTAGTAAAACAAAATGAGCCAATTTTAAGTTTGTTTTCGAGGGTGTTATCATAGGCAGGTGCTGTGAGCCAGAATTCTAAGCTTAACACTGACTGTATTTCTGCAATGAAAATGTTTTCTAATGAGGCTTTATTGTTTGGGCCCCATTCTTACCCTTTGCCTTGTGTGAATCACCTTTGGCAGTCAAAGCAGCAGCTGGGGGAGGGACTTGGAACAAACAACACAGCCTTGTTATGCCTGAAGGTATAGCAGAGCCTGGGCATTTGGGATTGTCCTGTGTTTATGAGGGAAAAACTGTGTTATATCCACATGATGAATTTGGGGATTCACTTAACAAATGCTTATTGAACGTCTATTGTGTGAGAAACACAGTGCTGAATCTGCTAAGACCTCAGAATAAAGTCTTCATAAACAGCCTTCTGTGCTCTCACTAATTAAATATGTTGATTTGATTTGGGACAGTCCGAACCTAAAATCCTGGAGGGAGATCACACTCTGATGACGCTGGCAGTTTGGGAAAAGCCACCCTGGAATAGGCAGCAGGGGTCACCCGTAGAACAGGCGTGACAGCACTGTTTATCGTGTTCAGTAGAGTGCTGGGCAAAAGAACGTATGTAGGCTTGTGTGACAGCAGAGTCTACTTGTCCCCATCACCGTATCACCTGCTTTGCCAGCGATACATTTCCAATGACTGAGCACATTATGCACAGTAGGTGAGATAAGAATGTTTCCAGGAATCTTTAATGCCTTCCTACCTTGTGAATGGTTTCCTTAGGCAAATAGTGATTTCAAAACATGTCCTTCTTAGATAGTTGTTTAAGGAGCAATCAAATTAAATGGATACTGCAACTTCATTTTTGCTATTTGTTTAACCACTGCTTCTCTGTCCCACCCCTACTACCCACCCTCTAAATAGAAAGAAACAAAATTGCTTTGACATAAAAGTCAAAGAAAACACAACCAAATTCCCCAAATGGTTTGGGCCACCTACTCTTGCAAAGACTGAGGCAATTATCAAATTTGACATCACTACTAATAAAGATAAGTTTTACAGCTTCCTCTCCCTCCCATTGACTATTTGCATGTTGTCAATAACATCATAATATCAGTTACACACCTGGAGTAAAAATGCTCTTCTCATTTTCAAAATCTGTACGTCTTAGGGAGGACTCTTTGCTATTATTATTACAGCATTGCACACACAGAGTGGAGAGTAACAGCAGCAACAGTGATAGCAACACAATGATCATGTGCAGTGTGTTACTGTTTTAAGGGCTTTTATATTTTCACTCATTTAATACAATTAACTGTGAAGTAGGTATGACAATTAACCCCATTTTATAAAAGAATAAACTGAGGTACAGAAGGGCTAAGTGATTGCCCAGGATCACATAGCTAGTAAGTGGCAGAGCTGCACTATAGACTCGGGTGGTCCAGCTCCAGACCTTCTATTCGTAATTACTGAACTATACCCTCTTTATGAAACCACCGAAGTGCTTTACTATTGCTTAAGTTTACTAATCCAGTAGTTGACAAGGGAAAACATATCCATGTATATATGTTTCTTTTGGGCTCAATCTTTCTTGTTTAAAAATTTCCCATTTGGATACATGCACATGCGGTAAGGAATTAAAACTGCACAAACAGCCCTGGCTGGTGTGGCTCAGTTGATCGGGCACCATTCTGCAAACCAAGGGGTTGCAGGTTCGTTTCCCAGCTGGGGCACATGCCTGGGTTGCAGGTTTGGTCCAGGTCTGGGCACATGCAAAAGGCAGCCGAATGATGTTTCTCCCTCACATCAAAGCTTCTTTCCTTCCCTTTCTCCCTCCCTTCCGCTCTCTCAAATAAATAAATAAAGAAATAGATATTTTTTAAAAACTATACAAAAGAAGACAGTAAAAAGTAAATCTCTCACTTCTGTAACTTGCACTTTTCCAAGGCAGAGGCAAACCCTGTCCCCAACTGTGTGTATACCCTCCTAGAGATATTCTGTGCACATACGAGCTTGTTTCTCAAATCACCTCTGAAAAATGGTTCAACTTTCTGCACAGACAGTTTTGAACATCAGCCTACTCAAGTCAGTGACACCAAGTGTATCCTGGAAAACTGAGATACCCACAAATCTAGATGATCATATTCAGTTGGGTATTTTGGCTGGGACGCTCAAGCTTGG
Source organism: Phyllostomus hastatus (assembly GCF_019186645.2). NCBI lineage: Eukaryota > Metazoa > Chordata > Mammalia > Chiroptera > Phyllostomidae > Phyllostomus > Phyllostomus hastatus. The sequence continues at coordinate 16,154,728 of NW_025333498.1, read as the reverse complement.
GCTGTCCCCAGCTTGTGGGAAGCACAGCGAGGAAGGTTATAAATGTGACATGTTTAGTCTACTGGGGCCCAGGTAGACACTGTGCTCAGAGCCCTGGGCCACGTGCTGCTTGCGGCGCCTCTGGGCAGTGCCTGCAGAGCTGGCTGCAAAGACAGCCTGTCCCAGAAGACACATACACATTATTCCAGTGGGGGCACCAAACGAGTTAAGACGAGGGCGTGTTTATGGGTGCAAATCATGTTAAAATACAGGGAGTTAAAAATCAACTGTTTGTTTTCAAAAAGTGTTTTCTCATTGATATAGCAAGCTCACTTTTAGGAAAATATACAAAGACTTGGCTACATGGATGTTCATGAAAACCATTTAAGAATAAACCTAAATAACCAACAATAGAGACCTGGTTAAGTAAATTACATGAATTGAATACAAAATTCCTAGCCCTTAAGAAGATGACAAAGAATATTAAATGATATAGAAAGGTGTTTACAGTACCTGAAAAGAGCAATAATTAGTAAGTGAAAAGAGCGATAATTTGTGGAGAAGAATTTATACAGATAAGCATTATTTATTGTATATGCAGAGTACAATAAAAGAGATTATGGGTGACAACCAGTGAAATAATTTAAAACAAATGTTAACCCTTGTTTCTAGGTGGTAACAGACAATTTTAATTGAGGCTTTTCACAGCTTATTTAAAATCTAAAAAATTTAACAATGAAAAAATTTTATCTGTATGAAAAATAAAACAAAAAGATTCATTGTTTAAACTTAAGAATAATTGATTAACCCTTGAAGCAACCAGTTGCAGTTTGTTTACTAAATAGTTAATTTAAACAGTTTTTTCTTGGGTACAATCTAATATTTTTGAAACCTACCCATGATCCACTGATTACAATGACACGTGACATCTCCACAATGTTTTTGCATTGCTAACTGGCAGGCAATAATTGTTTTTAATTTGGATGTGATGCCTGAGCTCTGTTGCATGCACCCTGGACTCTTAGCCTCAATGGTAATGATAATGGCCAACGGGGCCTGGACTTTCCCTGCACCAGGCACTGGGTGAAGTGCTTCACAAGTGGAATCTCACCAAATCCCTAAGGGTCATGGATTATGACTATCTTCTCTTTACAGATGGGGAAATTGAGGCTTCAAGAGGTTAAATACATGCCCAAGGTTATAGAGCTGATGGAGTGGAAAAGCCAGTATTTCAGAACTTGGGCTGTTAGTCAGTTTAAAGTGATGTTGCTAAAGTGATGCTGCTAAGTGATAAGACTGTCCCGTCTCAGATTTGATGATCAGAAGTTTTTAAAGCATCTTTTAAATCCCATTTTGTTGGCAATGAAATTGAGCCATGAAATGGGTGGTGCGTTCGTGCTCAGAAAGGTAATCCAAGGAGAGGCAGATACTATCCATCCCCTGGGTCCCGGATCCACATTTAGCACCAATTCACTTTTCAGAAGAACATAAACTGCCTCAGTGTGCTGCAATGGCACTGTGATGAAAGAATGGGAATGGGATTTTTGAGCCGCTCAGTAATGGAGGAGATGGAAATCTTCCCACTTCACCTTGCTTATTGCTGATTGTGCATGCCACACTTGCCCATCAAGATCATTTTCAAAAGATGATTACTTCAGTGTGCCCAGGCCTGCAGGACATAAGTACGTGGGCAGTGGTGGTACGAGCTATAATTATTCTTAATGGGGAAATATGCAGGTAATAACTTGGATGATCATGTATCTGTAATGTACGTGTTCCAAAGCCCAATGAAGTAATTAAGCAATCTGCAAACATGCAGGTAGAAAATGCCTGAAAGGAAAAAGAAACAGCAAATGTTTCTTTTGAGGTAACTGCTAACTGCCTAACTTTGTTAGGGAAGAGTCATAGAAAGAAGAGCTCCTTCTAATCTACTTATCTATTCATCCGTCCATCCATCCATCCATCCATCCATCCAACTATTTTGCTTGCCTGGTCTGCTAAGCAAATATTTCTATGTTTTAAGAGTATTAAGTATTTGTGGGGAGCCAGTTTTTCCAAGTTATCAGCTCAAAAGCTAGTATTTATTCTTTATGGAATTTGAGTTTGCACATAGCCTTGTCCTCCCTGAGGGCATTCACATGAGTCTATCTCATGCACAAGAGAAATAGCAGGCAAGAGTATAAAGAGTTCCCAGCAGCCCTGGCCAGACAGCTCAGCTGGTTAGGGTAGTGTCCAGATATGCCAAGGCTGCAAGTTGGAGCCCTGGTCAGGGCACATACAGGAATCAACAAATGTGTCAATGCATGGATGGGTGGAACAACAGAACAATGTTTCTCCTCTCTCTCTCCCTCTCTCTCTCTCAAGATTAAAAAAAAAAAAAAGAAGCTCAGAGTGTGAAATCTATCTCCTCTATTAACTCCATGGTTGACCTTGGTAATCATCCATCCTCTTTAGGGTGGTGATTCTCACCTCATTGGCAGTGGTGTCAGGAGAGGCAAAGAGTAGGAGAAAACATTACATCGTGACAGAACTATGCACCTATTAAGTACAGCCATTACTACCACAGCTCAAGAGCAGGTTTCCTTTTCTTGCTTCATAAATGAAGAATCCAAGGCACAAAGATTTGTCCAAGGACATAAAACTAGTAGTTGAAACCACAGCAATTTAGATATTCTGCTTGTTAAGAGTGCAAGGTAATGTGTACTAAAAAAAAGAAAGAGGGTTTGGTGGTTGATCTTGGCGACACTGTGACAAACCTGGATTTGTACAGAGCATCAATAATAGATTTTCTAAAAATAAGCTCTTTCAAATGGTGGGTGTAGAGAAACTATTTGTAAACACGTAAACCAATGGAATCAAAGGGGCACTTTTGAGCACGACTAAACCAATACATTAGTCTTCTGAAGGATTTATGGAGTAGAAGGCAGGGAGGAAATGGCTAGATTAGGGCTGTCCAGGGAGCAATTAGCAGCACTTACCAACTATTAAAGCACTTTGTCCTTAGAAAACAACAACAGAAATTCAGAGGGAAAGGTGTCTTTTTTTTCTTTGAATATGCAAGCTCTCCAATGCCAAAAGCAAAAACGTTGCTGTGAAGTTTGCAAGAGGTTGTCATGATTAATTCATGCTGCAGCTTTTAGATTTCTGTATGGTAGTACCTTGAGTTGTGATTTTTGTCACTGTCACTAGCAAAGCAGCTGCAGGACAAAGTGGGATTTTAAAGACACCTCCTCAAAAGGCTGACAACGAAAGTTGAGGGGTGTTAGTGGCGGCCCAGTAGGTGGCAGCCTCCCCTCTGAGTTGATGCCTTGAGGTCTGTTCCCTAGCCGGAGGCTTGAGTGGTGGGGTGGAGGGGGCGTGTTTTCTGGCTTTATTTATTTATTTAAATAGTTTACTTTTTTGAGGTATACTGAGGAAAATGGCAAGTAAGGAAGATCTGGCATCAAACTTTTTTTCCTTTCCTATTCAAATTGGATAATTATGGGTTGACTTTTATATACAGGGTGGTGCAAAATTAGGTTTCCAGTTGTTCCTATGGAAAATAACACAATACATAATAAATAATACAAGAATAAACTCTGTGTTTCATGTATTCACAGCTGTAAACCTACTTTTGCTCTACCCTGTACATTTAAATAAAGGGTTTCTTATTTAAGGTTGCGTTGTTTTGTGTGATACTGTGCTGAGCTGATAATGCATCTCTTCCAATGTTGTATATTCTTATTATTTTACTTTCATTTTTATAAAAGATACTGGATTTCGTTGTATAAAAAGGCAAATAGATATACTACATGCACAGACATCCACTTCTTAGTTTTTGGGGGGATGGAAAAAAAGTCCTATCAGTGTTTCCATCTGGATACAAACGAAAGTCATACCTCAGCCTCCCTCCCCGACCAAGCTCCTGTGAACACTGACCATAGTTTGTGGTTGCAGCCACTCCCTACGAAGCCTTACATTTGCTCACCCTCTCAGTCAGCCTGCAGGACACCTGCTCCATTCCCCATTACTACAGGGTTGGGATAGGCTAGTCCCTCTGCTGCCTACATCTGAAGTTGTAGGTCCAGCATCTTCCACTAATCTGCACATTTCTCTATTTCTTGGATAAGGAAAAGAAAGAAAGCCAAGCAAGTGGGGGAAGGAAATGAGCTAACACTTACTGATTTATCTTAAAAAGCACTGTACTAGTTGCATATATTACTTCATGTAATTCTTAAACAAAAAGTGAGGGGCTCTGGCCAGTGCGGCTCAGTTGGTTGGAGTGTCATCCCATAGGTTGACAAGGTTGCGGGTTTGATTTCAGGTCAGGGCACATACCCAGGTTGTGGGGCATGTCAAAGAAGACATCTGATTGATGTTTCCCTCTTGCATCGATGTTTCTGTCTCTCTCTTTCCTTATTTTCTCTCTAAAAGCAATGAAAAAATGTCTTCAGGTGAGGACTAAAAAAAAAAAACAGTGAGGGGGCTGAGAGTGATGGGGATGGGATTGATGTTGTCTCCTTTATGCAAAAATAAGGGATTAAAGAGACTAAATAATCTCTATCAAGACACCCATGGCATTTTTCACAGAACTAGAACAAGTAATCCTAAAATTTATAGGGAACCACAAAAGACCCCAAATAGCTAAAGCAAACTTGAGAAAGAATAAAGTTGGGGGTATCATGCTACCTGCTATCAGACTATACTACAAAGCAATAGTAATTGGAATACTGTGGTACCAGTGCAAAAACAAGCATATAGATCAATGTGACAGAATAGAGAGCATAGAAATAAACCCACACTTACATAGTCAATTAATCTATGACAAAGAGGCAAGAATATACTATGGGGTAAAGATAGTCTCTTCAGTACATGATGTTGGGAAAACTCGACTGATACATGCAAAACATGAAGCTAGATCACTTTATTACATCAAAATGGATTAAAGACTTAAACATAAGACTTGAAACCTGTAAAACTCCTAGAAGAAATCACAGGCAGTAAACTCTTTGACATTGATCTTAGCAATATTTTTTTTTGGATCTGTCTTCTCAGGCAAAAGCAATAAAAACAAAAATAGACAAGTGAGACTACACCAAACTAAAAAGCTTTTACACAGTGAAGGAAACAATCAACAAGATAAAAAGGCAACCTACTAAATGGGAGAAGATATTTGCAAATGATATATCTGATAAGGGGTTAATGTCCAAAATATAGAAAGACCTCATATAACTGAACATCAAAAACAATCAAACAATCCTATTAGAAAAATGAACAGATGATCTGAACAGACATTTCTCCAAAGAAGTCATACAGATGGCCAACAGACACATGAAAAAATGATCAACATTATTAATCATCAGGGAAATGTAAATCAAAACTATAATGAGATACAACCTCACATCTGTCAGAGTGGCTATTATCAAAAAGACAACAGAGAGTAAGTGTTGGCGAAGATGAGGAGAAAAAGGAACCCTTGTGTACTGTTGATGAGACTGTAAGCTGGTGCAGCCACTATGGAAAACAGTACAAAGATTGCTCAAAAAATTAAAAATATAATTAGTATATGACCCAGCAATATCACTTATGGGTATTTTTCTGAAGAACTTAAAAACACTACTTTAAAAAGATATATGCACTCTTATGTTCACTGTAGCATTGTTTACAATAGCTAAGATATGGAATCAACCTTGGTGTCCATCAACAGATGAATAGATAAAGAAGATGTGGTACATTTATACAATGAAGTATTGTTCAGCAATAAAAAAGAATAAAATCTTACCACTTGTAACAACATGGAGGGACATAGAAGGTATTATGCTAAGTGAAATAAGTTGAACAGAGGAAGACTTAAATACTGTATAATTTCACTTGCATGTAACATCTAAAAAAAAACAAATGAGCAAACAAAAAAAAAATCATAGATATAGTGAACAAACTGATGGTTTCCAGAGGGGAGGGACATGGGGCGGGGGGTGAAAAAGGTGAAGGGGACTATGAAGTACAAACTCCCAGTTGTAGAATAAGTTACTGGATGTAATCTACAGCATATGGAACAGTCAATAATATAATAACTATGTATGGTGATGAACAATTACTAGATTTATGATGGTGATCACTTCATAAGATATGTAAATGTCTAATTACTATGTTGTACACCTAAAACGAATACAATATTGTATGTCAACTGTATCTAAAATGAAAATGAGATTAAATAACTTGTCCAAGGTCATTCAGATGCTAAGAGTCAGGATAAAAAATTGAAGCTTTATATTAGGGATGCTCAAATTTATTTTTAATTTTCCCACCCCATTTTGAATATATATTGGCATTTACCCTTGGGCTATGTAGGACAAGTATTTTGCCACCAAAATATACTTACTGTGAAACCTTTTACCTTAGTATGATTCATGCATTTCATCTTCAAACAAAAATCTTTAAGAGCCAGAAATCGACTTCTGGTCATGATGGAGGCATAGGTAGACATACTTCACCTCTTTGAACAACCACAGAAAGAGTCACAACTAGATCTCCAAACAGATAACATGTAGAACTGTCAGAGAATCAAGCTGTATGGAAATTTGACAACCAAGGACTTAAAGAAGCCACATTCATCCAGACAGGTAGGAGGGGCAGATTTGTGGAGATGGGCAGAGAAGCAAGGAGATGTGGTGTGGTGTGGAGAGTCAGTGGCAGTGGTGGAATGGGTGGTCCCACATTCATGTATTGTGGATAAAAATCAGGAGTAATACCTTGGGTGCCTGTGACTCCAGCCCCAGGCCAGACCACAGAACCCAGGGTTACAGTACCAGGAAGATAAATCTCCATAATTTCTGGCTGTAAAAACCAGTGGGGGTTGGGGTGCTGGAAAAAACATGGATTTACAGGCGACTCTATTTAAAGTGTCCTCACAGACTTAGAATGTATATAAACCCACCTACTCTGGGAATCAGAGCAAGACCTGGAAGGGTGCCAGTCACATACAGGAAGTGGGTAAAGTGACTGGAAATGGGGCAAAGACCAGGAAAACCTTCAGAAGCCAGGCAGTGAAAATGTCCCTCTTCAAGTCCTCCCCCCACACAGAGCCACAAAACTGTAAAGTGGGTCACCCTGCCCTGGTAATTACCTAAGGCTTTGCCCCACACAATTTACAGGTGCCTTTTCTAAAATAGGCCAGGCTACTAAGACAGGGAGTCAAAGCAGCTCTGCCTAACACACAGAAACTAATACATGGAGGCTTCCAAATTGAAGAGACAAAGGAATATGGCCCAAATGAAAGAACAGAACAAAACCCCAGAAAAATAACTAAATGAATTTGAGACAGCCAACCTATTAGATGCAGAGTTCAAAACACTGGTAATCAGGATGTTCAAAGAACTCATTGAGTATGGCAACAACATAAAGGAAGAAATGAAGGTTACACTAAGTGAAATAAAGAAAAATCTACAGGAAAACATCAGTGGAAGGGAGGAAGCTGGGATTCAAATCAATGATTTGAAACATAAGGAAGAAATAGGCATTCAACCTGAACATCAAGAAGAAAAAAAGATTTCAAAAAATGTGGATTATATAAGGACCCTCTAGGACATCTCCACATGTACCAACATCTGAATCCTAGGGGTGCCAGACGTAGAAGAGAAAGAGAAGAAATTGAAAACTTATTTGAACAAATAATGAAAGAAAACATCCCTAATTTGGTGAAGGAAATCGACATATAAGTTCAGGAAGCACAGAGTTCCAAACAAGTTGAACCCAAAGAGGGTCACACCAAGACACATCATAACTAAAGTGCCAGAAGTTAAAGATAAAGAATCTTAAAAGCAGCAAGAGAAAAGCAGATAGTTACCTACAAATGAGTTCTCATAAGTCAGTCAGCAGATTTCTCAAAAGAAACTTTGCAGCAAGAAGGGACTGGCAAGAAGTATTTAAAGTGATGAAAACTAAGGTCCTACAACCTAGATTACTCTATCCAGCAAAGCTATCATTTTGAATGGAAGTGCAGATAGAGTGCTTCCCAGAGAAGTAAAGCTAAAGGAGTTCATTATCACCATGCCATTATTACATGAAATGTTAAAAGAAAAGAAACAAGGAATTCTTGTTTCTTTCTTAGATAAAGAAAAAGAAGATCAAAACTATGAACATTAAAATGTCAACAAATCACAACTATCAACAACTAAATCTAAAAAAAAATACTCGAATCAAACAAACTAAGCTAACAACCAGAACAAGAATAGAATCATAGATATGGAGAACATTTGGAGGGTTATCATCAGGGAGGGGAAGATTGGAGGAAAAGTTTCAGGGATTAAGAAGCACAATTTGTAGATACATAATAGGAGGATGTTAAGAATAGTATAGGAAATGGAAAAGCTAAAGAACTTACATGTATGACTCATGGACATGAACTGAAAGGAGGGAGAATGCTGGAAGGAAGGGGTTACCCACTGGAGGGGGGAAAGGAGGGAAAAATTGGGACAACTGTAATAGCATAATCAATAAAATACATTAATAAAATAAAAGTAGGGCAAAATCTTAAAAAAAAAGAACTAGAAATATGCAATCCTGACTCTCAGCTTGAACATAAGCTTGCAATTTAGACTGGTGTGAACTTCTCTACAGGACCTGGTGAGCTAATCTTTAAGGGTTTATTGCATGAGAAGGAGAAGCCCAAATTTGGACAAAGACATACCTAGATATTGGAGGGGGTCAGCAATAAGTCTGTTTCTTGGGTTTCTCCAGTCCCGTCTGAGTGGTAGGAGTGAAGGACTGAAAATAAAATAAAAAAGAGTTATTTGAAAACTCAGTAAGATGTGGAGTATAATATGAGGGCTCATGTTATAAGCAACATTAGAAAGGTACAGAATAGGAAAGTTTCCTTATTTCAGCACTATCCAAACATACAGTGTCAGACATAGGAATTTTGGAGTGTTGTTAGCAAATGAGAATGGGTGGTCTTATCTTAGTAAATGGGCTGCAGCCAGAGAAATGTTTCATAATTGTTACTGTGGTGGTGCATCAGGGAAACCAAGTTATACAAAGAAGAAAAAATGGACAAATGCTTTGTGTGGGGTTGGGATTTTGAGGCAGAGGGCTCTGGCATAGTCTCAAATTATACCATGATTCCAAAAATCAACTCTGGTTCTCATCCATTTAATGGGTCCCTGGAGGTGAGATTCATGAGGAGATAATGATCAGACAAGAAATCCTGCTTAATTAGGTCTTAGGTTGATATTGACATGATCTGTATTCCCTTTTATCCCCCCTTCCTGCCATCTAACCCATGTCTGATGGGCAGAGTAATTAGTAGAAGGAAAGGAATAGACCTTACCCAGGCGTGAGAAGGGGATTTGGGTAATGCTTTTCCAAAAATAATTTCCGGAGAGAGGAAGACATGATTGTTGCTGCCTTCAAGTATTTGAAGGTCTGTTTTGTGGAAGAGGCATTGTACTTGTTTTGTATGTCTAAAGAAGTAGAACTTGGGCTACTGAGGAAAAGTTACAGGGAGAAAGACTTCAGCTCCGTGTCAGGGAGAACTCGGAGACAGTGAGAGCCCCACAGAGATAGAAGGGGCTGCTTTGGGAGACAGTGAATTCTGACACAGGAGATGGCCAGGCGGAGATCAGAAGCAACCTGGTGGGATTATCCTAGAAAGAGGAAATAGGAATGATTAGAGTGGATGACCTTTAATGTTGTTCTTTTTAACCTGGAGATCCTAAGATTGCATAATTTTATAATTAATTAGACTGCCTCAATTTTATTGAATCAAGTGAAAGTAACTTTTTTAATGTAAAAAAACTTTTTCTTCTGACTATAAGAAGTGGTTCAATTGCCCGAACAAAACAAGAAAGTTTAGGCTTCTTTAACCCTTGAATTCAACATAGAAGAGCCTCATCATGCCTGTTTCATGAGTTGACAATTTCACAAGCCTGTCCGAGATTTCTACAGCTTCACAATGCTGTTGTGATCCTGCGGTTGAGAGCAACTGCATTGCCTCTGTTCCATTCCTGCATCATGCTGGTGCGAAGATTAGTTGTTTTACTGATGATCCAGTCATAACAAGTATTTTATGAATTCTGGTGGTGTTAATTTAAGATTTGGAAATTCTAGGGTGGGGGCTCCATTGTACAACTCACAAATTCCCTTTGCTTCCTGCCTATATTATTTTCCATGATCCTTTCCCTTTCTTACAACAAGGACCAATGTTTTCATGCAGATGAGTTCTGTGAACCCCTAGGCTTTTCGAGATCTGGCCTTCTACTCTGTATTAGTCAGGATAGGCAAGATAAAGCTCCCATAATAAATTAACTCTAAAATTTTAGAGGCTACCTAAACAAAAGTTTATTTTCTACTCTGAGTAGCTGTCCAATGTGGGTCATTATAGGAGCTCTGCTCCACAGAGCTACTCAGGGACCTAATCTGACAGAGGTCCCATGTTTTAACACGTCAAGTACTCCTGTGTGCTTCTACCTCAGAACAACACATGGTGTCACTTCTCATGGGCCACTGGTCAGAAGATGCCTCACATGGCTCCACTAACTTTAAGGGACTAGGAAATAGAGGGAAACCAAAGAATAGTTAGTGAGCACTGTTTACTGTTTCTACCTCCTACACAATGTAAGAACTTTCCCAAGGGATTTTGCCTCCTCAAATCTCAAAAGGAATTCTCATAATTCTTACTAAAAGAATATTTTCTCAAAGAATCCTTGTGCACTATTGGTAGAAATGCAAATTGGTGTAGCCACTAATGAAAACAGTATGGAGTTTCCTTAAAAAACTAAAAATGGAACTGCCTTATGACCCAGCAATTTCACTTCTGGGTATATATCCAAAGAAATGCAAAACACTGATTCGAAAAGATATATGTACCCCTATGGTCATTGTGTAATGGGGTGCAGAGTGAGGGTCCTCTGAAAATGAAAGAAAACCCCCCACAACCCTTGGTTGGGAGAAAAGGGAAGTGGATGATATAGCATTTAAGATACTTTGCATAAGAATAGGAAGTTAATAGCCATACCTTTCTTGAAGAGAAAGGACTGCCACCCAGGGTAAAAGGTAGATGTGACTCTGAGAGCATTCAGGGACTCAGGACATAGCAGAGTTGAGGGGGTAGTTTATGTAAAGCCTACAGGAGCCGCAGGAGGCAGATATCTACTCCAGAAGTAGCTGGGAACTATTGCCCTGACTAAAGATGGCAGCTGAGAGAAGGTAAAGGATACAGGGGAATGGGTAAAAATGGTACCTCATAAGAGGGGCTAGATTTGAGGTCACATAGGAAGTTCCGGGCCAAGCATTTAAAATAAGGGCTTGCTGAGAGAGAAAGAAGAAACCACATGGTCTGAAAGAGTGTAGAGGTGAGTTGGCTATGAGGTCTGGAGTAAGAAGAAAAAGACCATGGCAGAGCTGATGGAACTGTGTGGGGACCTACCTAACCAAGCATAGATTTGTGGGAGATGCTTGGAGTGGAACTGAACTGTGACTGGGGATGCTGAGCTACTTCTGCTTCTCTGAAGGACATACAGAGAAGCCACTCTCTTGGGTCATGTGCCTCTTTGTACTCCACCATGATCCAGTGTAACACGGCACATGTTTTCCTGAACCACTGCATGGAAGCTGAGAACAACATACCCCAGATCCTGAAGGAGAGAGATGCTGTGAGAGGATGGCAACTTTGAAACCCACAAGGGCACCTTCCAGAGGGGATGGAGACCTGTTTGCACAGCTGGCTTAAGGATAAGGATATGAGGAACTTCTGGGCATGGTTTTGGCTTACAGCCTTTTGGGGAGCAAGGGAAGTGCTGGTTTTTGTGGGAGCAGCAGTTGTGTAATACAATGCAATATTACTTTGCCATAAAAAAATGAAATCTGATCATTTGTGACAACATGGCTAGACCTAGAGGGTATTATGCTAAGTGAAATAAGTCAGACAGAATGACAAAGACCATATGATCTCACTTATATGTGGAATCTAAAGAACAAAAAAAAAAAGAACAGAAACAGACTCATAGATGCAGAGAACAAACTAATGGTTGTCAGAAGGGAGAGGGTGTTAGGGGATGGGTAAAAAGGTGAAGGAATTAAGAAGTAGAAATTGGTAGTGACGAAATAGTCATGGGGATAGAAAGTTCAGCATAGGGAATATAGTCAATAATATTGTAATAACTACATATGATACCAGGTGGGTAATTAAATTATTGAGGGGATCACTTTATAAATTATATAATTGTCTAACAACTATGCTATACACTTGAAACTAATATAAGATAATATTAAATATCAACTATAATTGAAAAGTAAAATTAAAAAAGAATATCTTCTCCTTGGACTTACATTCCTATTCTTAACTTAATTTCACCACAATTTAGCAATAACTTCGGAGGTAAATCCCTAAACTAGGAAGATAACAACTATGTTTGGCTGACGTTATATTTATATTTGTTGCCCAACTTAATGGGCACTATTTGAAAAGTTTAGAGGAAGCCACAACTATCCAAATGTAGTGCATTAGACTAACTTGGAGTCAAACTATTTTTGGCTTAGAAAGAAAGTAATTATGACGATATGGCCTTTATTCCTTTGGTTTTACTATGCCTGTGTCTTTTGAGCTAGGACTTTCTTAACCCAATATTTAATAGCATTTGTTTGCATGTCCATATTTCCATTATTCAAAAATGGATTATTTACCACTAGTTAAAGGTGCTGGAGGATTTTTATTATTTTTTGACAAAATTGATGGTAGAAGAGTGATATTCTAATCTACATTTTAAGTTTCCCAAATTTGTTTTTTCAGAAACTTCAACTTACTCTGCAAAACTCAGGTTTTAGATTTTTTTCTCTGCATAAGCAGTCTGTTTATGGTTATTGCGGACCAAGAAGTGGCTACATACTGCACCTGGCAAGCTCAGGAGAGGCCTGAATGGTGGGCCTGACCAACTCAGAGACCTAAAGTAACCACGTCGGATGGTGTGAAATTAAAACTTTCTAGTTAAAAATGAGCCAGGGTGAGTAGTCATGTCCTAGGCCAGTATCTCTCTTGACAAAGTCCATCTTTACCTTAACTGAGCCTGTCTATTGTCTTTTTTCATCAACATAACTTACCTTTGGAATGTCAGGGTAATTTCCTTTTTCCAGACCCCTCAGGGCACAATCACCCATCAGGGCATAGACCACAGGCCCCTCATTGCTATTGTTAATTAACTGTTAACTATCCTATACCCACCTATGTGGAAGAAGTATTTGTCTCTTCCTTTTACTTTTCATCCAATCCCAGAGATTCCCCGCCTCCTTGTTTTGCTTTCTCCCGCCTTCCTAATCTATCACCTGTGAATTTCATGTAACCCCCTTAAGTCTTCCCCTCTGATTCTGATGTATAAAATAAGTGGTAAAACTGCCATTTTTCCGAAGCATTTTCTCCATCCGTTGAGATTTTGCTTCCCAGCAATTGTCATCAGTTTGGCTCAAATAAACTCATAAAAATCCTTACAATTTTGGATATTTCTTATGTCGACATTATTGAATGTACTCTGCCTCTCCATTTTTTCATAATTGCTATTCCTGGTCCATAATGCTAGCCAGAGTGTTTGTCAGTGAGGCCCTTCATCCCTCAGTTTTAATAAATAGCTTTCCTCCCCTTTGTCTCCTCTTATGCACATTTTTAGTGAGCTTTTCTGAAAGATAAACTTGTGCTTGGGCAGGGTGCCTCAGGCAATCTCTACAAAGTGATTAATGTCAACGCAAGTGAGGAATGTCTTAGAAACATATGCTATCTCAAAATGCAATATTCATGACAAAAACAAACACAGTTTACCAAAGCAATCAACCAGATGAAATCAAACAAAGCAAGAACACTCACCAAATTACAAATGCAGTGAAAAAAATTTTAATATTGATTTAATCATTGATGTTGACAGTCTCTGACCCTGGCCTCTGTTCCAATGAGGGTGCTAAGACCCAGGGGAGAAGGGATCCATCCAAGATCACAGTGAAAATTCTAAGGGCCAAATGTAGGTTTTGTGTTGACTGGTTACGAAAACATGGTGTCCCTCAATATCACAAGGGTGGGGGTGACCAGAAGGCTGAGAGGCAAATGCGCAAGCAGCCTTCTGCCATGTTACTCACTCATTCACTTTAACATGTGTGGAATTCTTACAATGTGCTAGATGCTGTGGCCAGGTACTGGGGAAAGAACTGAGAACAAGATAAAAATCTCAGTCTTCAAGGAGCTTGTTCCCTGTTTTTCTAACCTTGAATCAAACTTAATCACTTTGCAGGACAGGCCTCTAGATAAACAGGCCTTCCTGTTTATAAGCTCTAGGCTCTATAGACCCATCTTCTCCAAACAAACTCCCTAATTTTCCCTGTAATGTTTGTAATAGTACTGATATCTCTGCATAGTTACACCACGTGCCCTCTCTTAAAACTGAGAAAGCTTCTCTTGGATAAAAATATAAGCTACCAATTCATTTATAAATTATTTGGCACAATGGAAGACCCTGAAGAGAAGGCACAAAGGCTTGGTGGTGTGGGAATAGGCAGGGGAGGGAGGAGTGAAGGCTTGGGGGCTGCCAAGGTTGGTGGGAGTAGGGAGCTGCATTTGAGAAGAGAGGAGGATCTCAAAGGATAGCTGGAGGGCCCAGTGGAAGATAGAGCTCTGGTTAGATCCTTCAAAAGGTTTTAATGAAAGGACTACTTACATTCCTTGGGGCATAAAGTAATGCAATGAAGTATGTTGAGGCTCCCAGACACCAGCAGCAGCAGGAAGCCGTCATCACCCATTATCACAGGAAAGACACAGTGTTACAAGAGTCCATTGAAAGTCAGAGCTGCAAGAGAGGGACCCTTCAGCAGGGGCTATAATAATGTGGGGATCACAGCACTGTCGACTAAAGGAGGGAGGGAGAGAAAAAATACGCAGGCTTCCCCCTTTTACACACTCTGACCTCCTGCAGGAACCTGAAGTTAGTCAAATCCAACTGTTGGTGGCAGAACAGCATCAGGGATTAGACCAGAGGAGTCAGACTGGTTCAGCCACCTTGGTATTTGAGTTCTGGCTAAGAAAGAATTGAGGGTCAAGACTCAAATTATAAGAGAAAGTTTATTTAGGAAGTCGCAGAGGTTGAAGAAGTGAGCTGTAGAAGGGCGCAGGAAACAAGTTACAGAGGCAAATGAAGGGCTGCTGGAGCTTAGGAGGAAGAGAGAGAGGAAGAGCCTACCTTGGGGGAAGAGTGGGGAAGGGCAGTGAGAGAGAACTACACTGGGTCCACTGTCTTGAGGGTATTTATTTGGAGGTCTCAGGGGGAGAATCCAAATAGGATATTCATCACCTTTCCAGGTGTGTCCTTTCTGGGTCATGGTCTCTACTGGCTGGGGTGCGGGGAGGGAGGGGGGTGTCATTAGTCCATGCAGCTGGTCGTAAGGTCAGCCATGACCTCACTTGTCTGGTTCTGCTGCTCCTCTGGGCCTGGAGCTGAAACACAGCTGAGGCCTAAATGTATTTGACGCTGGTCAGAATCTCATTGTCCTGGGGTCTTAATGCTTCAGGACTATTCTCTAAGGGGGTCTAGCGCATGACTAGCCACATGCCATGGGAGGAAAAGTTGGGGGAGGGTACAAACCACATGACCAGCAATGTGCTAGGGAAGGAAGGTCGCCCTGGGGCAAGGTCCTGCTTTCCCAGTTTTGCCCATTGTTAGGCACCTGGTGCTTTTCACCCTGGTGGCCTTCTGCACCTGGCCTGTTGTCCTTACTCTGCTCATGCCTGTCTAACTGCCTACCACACAAGCAGAAGACAACCAGCCAGGGAACACAACTGATGCAGTCAGAGAAGCCAGCTTCCCAAAGCCAAGAACTGGGTAGAGAAGGAGAGAGAGTGGATTTGGGTTGGGACAAACAGAGAAAAAAGGGTACAGACACTTAAAAAAGTGAAAAACAACTTCCAAACACACATGAAGTACAGAATAGAATAAGTCTCCATCTACCTATAATCAAGCTTTAATAATTATTAGCATTTTATATTTGGGGGATGGAATATACTTTATATTCCATTATTTGAAAGAACCCAAATTCCCTATATTAAATTTTTTATGAATTGAACAGAGCTGTTTCTATATATTGCATTGAACCTTTCATGTAGACTTGAAAGCCATGTCTACACTAGTGATCCTCCTCCATTCAAAGGCATTGAAAATCTAAAAGCTCTATTTCTTAGCTTGCACTGCAGCTAGGGTTCTGCATGTGAATTATGTTCTGTTTTTTAAAATACACTTACATGCCATTGGAAGGCAGGTGGCAACCACCTCCCTACAGCGGAGGAAACCTGCTTTGTCAGATACAAGTGCTGCCAGTCGCTAGACTCCAAGCTCCACTGTGGGGGTGCATCTTCCCGGGAGTGAGAAATTGGTAGCAATGGCAGCAGCCATGGCAGAAACAGCATTGCCTCATGTGACAGTGTCAGGATCTTGTAACTCAGTCTAGGAGGCCCCTTGACTTTTTCCCTTTGAAACTTTCCATTGTTTTAAAGAAACCAATACCTTGTATTAAATCTACTGATTGAAAAACTTAGAGCAGTTTCTCTTTGTTGCACCTATTCCTGACCCTTAATACTAGGTCAGTCCACTTATGGGACTGAATTCCATTCTGAAGAGTGATTTGAACTCTTGGAATTGACTTGAGTAGAGATGGAAGTAACCCAAGAAGCACTATTTGGGTTGCAGTGAGACTGGGCACTGATATTTAAAAGAAAAAGGTGATGGAGAATTCATTTCCAAATGACTACACAGTATTATTTAATGCAGTGCTCACAGGGTCCCTCAGAAATGACATGTTCTGGAGGTGAGGATGGGTCAGGACGTCTCAGGCTCAGTGAGTGTGGTCTGGGGGCACGGGAGACTGGGTGGGCAGCAGTGGGAACTGCTAAGTTGGAGAGTTTCCATGGAGCATCACAGCACATGCCGCCTTGTCTGTCCAAACCAGTGATGAAAGTCGGGCGACAAAGTGTCTGCATTGCATTGCTAAGGGTGTGACTGTGCCAAGGCTTCTTCGACTGAGACACTAAATAGGGCCTTAAATTCACCCAAAGTCAAGTGGCCCGTCTGCTGGCTGGCCCCTAAGGGCAGTGTCTGTATTTGTCACGTGATAATTTGAAGCAGGATCAGCCTTCCCTTAAATTCATCATAAGGAATCTATTTGCACTAAAGCATTTATGAACAATGAAGATTTTACAGAAGGTTTCACAGGAGACAGAAGGTATGATTTAAACATTGCACATGCTAGAGTATTTCACTAAGAAACAATCCCTTTAGAATTATTTCTTTTTAAAAATCTTTCATTTGGCATGAAATTTCACTAGTCGTGAAATTGACTTCTCTCTCACTTGCTCTATGCAAACCATATTTTTGGCAAGGTATCATAGATACTGGTAGACACTCTCGGAGGTGAAGAGAGGAGGGTGGGGTCAGTTTATGGCAGCAGTAGACTCCTGATATCAGATTAGGTTGAGCCCCCAGCCCCTCCCCTGACATTTGAAATAGACGACGGTATTTACAGGGTGATACCAAGGACTTTATGTGTTTTTCTTCCAGTTGTGACTAAGAAAATAGCATTTTATTCCCATCTTCTTGCCCATCTCCATTTTTGTCAGATTATCAGGAAACAATTTCCTGTTTCCTGACAATAAGAAAGTAGATAACTGCCATTTCCTTTAACTGCTTCAGCGGTTTTTGTAGGTGAGAAATCATATTTAGGCTTCGGCTCCGACAGTCCTGGAGACTCAGCGTTCAACCTGTCAGCAGCCACAGGCGGTAATTTCCCCACGTAATTGCCCCATAAGTGCTTAAATAATATAGCAGAAAAGTATCTGCTAAACATGGAATTACACAAGCAATATTATATTGGGGGACTCTACCATTTATTTTCTCACTGAATTCATGCAACACACCTTAAGGTTTAAGTATTTTCAGTCATATGTAACAGTTGAAGAATCTGAGACTGAGGGAGGTTAATTCATTTGTCTGGGCCATGGAGTTAATACATGGTGAAACTTAGATTCAATTGCAAGGCTGAGTGAAGAGCACAGGGCTCTGTGTGTTTGTGAGTGTGTGTGTATGTATGTGTGTGTGGTGTGGGGCAGGAGGAGACAGAGCAATCAAGAGTCCCCAGGAATGTCAGTGGGATCAATAGTGAGCCCATTCCAATGGCCCAAACAGAAGGGAAAATGTCACCTTCCCCTTGTGGCTGAGATTATGATGAAAAGACAGAAGACGGAGCAGTGAAACAGGACTATGGAATGTGTAGACAAACTAATCCATTTTAAA
This sequence comes from Phyllostomus hastatus, assembly GCF_019186645.2. Classification (NCBI taxonomy): domain Eukaryota; kingdom Metazoa; phylum Chordata; class Mammalia; order Chiroptera; family Phyllostomidae; genus Phyllostomus; species Phyllostomus hastatus. The sequence continues at coordinate 16,136,462 of NW_025333498.1, read as the reverse complement.
GAAATAATCACTTTAATATAATCTTTAATTATTACCAAATCAGTGTTTCTACACTGAAGAAAATTAGAAAGTATAGATAAAAATAAAAACATGGAAACATTATGTTCTCACTACACAGGAATTACCCATTTATACCTTAGTCCATATACTTTTAAGTCAACACATATATGTATGTACATATGTACATGTCTGCATTTTTACGGGTTGAGATCATACTGCACATACTGTTTTATAAGCAGCGTCTCTCATGTAACCATTTCCATATTTCTCTTACAGCAGGTGTGCGTGTCTCCCGCTTCTGTCTAGCCCTGCCTGAAAGTTTACTTTCTCCCCTGTGATGCTGAAATCTGCCGAAGTTCACTACAGCATCTTATTTTTCATCTCTTCTAAGTGTAAAAATAAAAGCCAGTGGGATTTAAATAAGGATTTAGATTAGATACCACAAACTCCTCATCTGGCGTCCAAACTGTGTGTGCAAACACGCCCGTGCGTGTGCTGCATGTTAATGAGACAGAGACACACGGCAAAGGCTCGATCTAGTGCTAGGATCCCACCTTTCTTATGTAGTTTCTGAGTTATGGTTCTATTCAGTGATAATTAATGTGGGAAATGATAACTCAGGGCTCCCCAAGATCTGACTTGATTTCTGGGTCATTATCAAAAAATGATTCATGTTTCCTGACCAGCGTGGCTCAGTTGGTTGGGCATTGTCCTGCAAAGTGAATGTCCTCTCAGTGGTTCAATTCCCAGTCAGAGCACATGCCCGGGTTGCAGGTTTGGTCTCTGGTCAGGGTGCGTACAAAAGGCAACTGATCGATGCTTCTCTCTCACACTGGTATTTCTCTCTCTGTTTCTCCCTCCCTTCCCCTCTCTCTAAAAAGAAATAAATAAAATCTTTAAAAAATGATTCATATATGTCAGGGTTATTTGGGTGTTTGAGGTAGGAGTAATTATTTAGTATTACAGGTATTTAAAAAAACATCCCACTAGTTTCTTATATCACCTCCTGAAATGTTGACCTATTTCTTGTTGTGTGGGACAAGTTTCTCTCCGGAAGCTGAGGGTCATAGAGTCATTCTAGAGTAATCATAGAGTCATCATTTGGACTTGCTGGTGTTCTGTTCTGTCCTTCACCTTTGGAACATTATTTTTCTTCCTAGCACCTGCTTTGTTAGGCTTTATTAACGGAAAAATTTTTCCTAAAATGTTGTTGGGGTGATGGGAATATCAGTTACAGAAATTTCCTTTCACATTAAAAGTAGTAGCATATATTTCAGTGGGGGATCACCATGACTACTGGGCAGCATGCTGATGCACAGTCATTGACAGCTGATGCTCTCTATTGTGCTTTCAAGTATTTAACCCTCAATGTGTTATTGAACTCTGTATGAAGCCTGTTAGCTGGTCTTGAATTTTTTTCTTGAAGTCTTCCTATTTTATCGCATCCCAATCCTGTATAAATTAACCATGGTAATAACAATGGGTATAAGAGGGGATAATAAAACCTATGGAATGGGACGGATTCTAATGCATAAACTAAGACATTATATGCAAAATGCTTAACGTGCCTCTGGTCAGAGAAGGCAATAAATGTTATAAATAAAAGTAAAGAGACTGAGCAGCATGTGCAAGGTCATCTGGTCCATAAAGTGGGAGATTGGGGACTTGACCTTGGGCCCTAAGACTGTAAGGTCAGTGCTCTTTGGTCCACTGTGTAGTGTTCTGCAGCCATCAGTTCTTTCAGCCTATGGCTACAAATGAGTGCTCGGTAATGATGAAAAGTGTTGACATACATTCTTGAGGGAGATTGTGAAACTCCCTCCGAGGAAACTCTGAGGGAGATTCCTCGGTGTTGTAAAACTTATGTTTTTTGGATCTGGAATTGTTCAGGGCAGTCTCTCCTATTGGGGCGCAGTAGGCAAGAGGGGCTGTGGATCATGAGGTTTCTCTCTGTTCCTTCCAAATCTCACAGTCTGTTACAGTGACACAAAACTCAAGCATGCGAGAGACCTAGCTCCTCATTAGGGGCTGAATAGATGTCTCCTTTTCTCTCCCCCTGAAAAACACACACACAGGTTTGGGGAATAGGTAATGTCTTACAAAGATGTAGCTGAAAAGGAATATCCAGTACAAAAAAAAATCAAGTGATTTTGACAGTTGTTTCTTTTTGACAAAATTCATAGAGGACTGAGAAGCCACAAAAATAAGAGGACTAAAGAGGTAATTGGAATCTAGACTAATGTGTGTTTTTTAGTATTTACTTCTGTCATTACATTAATCATGTCTTATGCTTCACGCTAAAGTTATATTTTAAAAAAGCCCTAATGATACATTGATACATTGTCCTTTGTTGTGAGTATAAAAACTTAACTTGATGAATAGAAGTTAAGAAAATGTTTAATCTTCCATTATAGTATAATGATTGAGATTCATCCATCTGCTCCACAATAATAATAATTTATCATAGAGAGCATGCTTATAAATTATGGAGGCACATAACAGAAATTGAGTGCTTCCTCCTAATTCCTAAAAATTTTGACCTTACTCCCTTTGGACAGACCTATGCTTTTAACTCTAAGGTTATTCATTATACCTCAGATTCCCCCACCCACATTTTGCAACATTTTCACTCATTCTTCCTAGGGGAGCCAGAAAATAGAAGAGGAAAGAGACTTGATAACATCTCAAGCACTACATTTTTTCATTTCTGTCTCTTCAGTAGCCCAGTAGCAGCGTATCTATTTTCTTTATTTCCCACTTAATATCCTTGGAAGACGGATACTTGTTTGAATGTTGGTTTTCTGTCTAGCTCACCTTGGTCTGATGTTTTGAATTAGAGGTGCATCGGTGGGAGTCCCGCTGACTGCAGAGGAGGTGGGAGTGCACAGACGGGGTACGCCAGGGCAATGCATTGGGATTTCATGATGCAATATATTCTTCAGGTTTTCATTTTAACCTTAAGAAAGCACCCGGGAGAGGGAGAGAGTAGGCAATCCCACAGAGTCTGCGACAGAGTCTGAGGTATCTCTGGAATCTCTGGTATCTGAGGAATCTGTTGGCGACAGAGTCGCCAACTGTCTTGGCAACTCTAGTGTCTCTACTGAGAGGGATTTCTCTCCTTGAGCGTAGGCGGTAACCAAGAGATGGAAACACATGACAGAGTTATTAATGGTCGAGACGGAGGGACAAACGGTGCCTGAGTGAGTCACTAATGAAACTAGATGTGGAGGTATCTGGACATCCACGGGAGAGAGGGAATACCTCAGAGGAATGAGATCTATTGGCAGAGGAGAGATTCCACCTGGATATTGATGACTTAATTTAACTTGGAAATAACTTTTATTTGTCTGAACAAGTGGGCGTGAGGGCAGAACAAACTTATTAGAAAGACATTTTTTCCCTGAAATCCTGTCTACTCCAGGATTGGAAGGTGAAAGATGTTAATGGCCAGAAAGGATTCTATATGGCGAGGTAACGTGAAGAAAAGGCCAGCCAACCTGCCAGCCACACTGGGAGGGCTCGAAGAGAGGGCACAAGTATAAAAAGTTCAGATAATTAAAACAAACAAACAAACAACCACCTGTGTGCCTATCATGGTAATACTTGTGGTATTTGCTTTAGAAATATTTTTTAAATTGTAAGTTTTTACAGATGCAATTGAAACCCTTTTTCCTTTTCCTTGATCTGGCTCCCCTCCCCAAAGATACCATGCTTGTGCAATCAGTGTCTACTCTCCCGCGTTACTCTCAGTCTTTCACTGGGTGTGCGTGTATCTGTATAGAATCTTAACTCTCACCCACGTACACACATCCTTCGGCAACTGGCTTTTTTCACTGTTGATTTGTTCGTGTTGATTTATACAGCTTAGTTTATTTAACCGCTGTCTAGTTTTATATCATAATTTATTTGTCTGTTTATTGATGAATTAGATTGTTTCTGATACTTGGCTGTTAAAACCGATCCAAGGTAAGTATCTTTCTGCATGTCTCTTTGGGCATTTATGTGATTCTTTCTTAAGATCTATCTGTCAGAAATGGAATGTGTGAATCATAATCTATGTACAAATTTGAGCTCTCAAATATGTTCTCCAAAACATTTTGGAGAACATACCAGCAGATTATTTCCATTTCATCACATCTTATGTTTTTAAACTTTTTTGTCAATTGATGTAATTCTTCTTTAATATCAGAAGAAGCCTGCATGGCCCCTCAAGGTCCTTTTGAGGTCTTAGAATCTATCTTTTTTCCAACAAACAGATTTATATCTCACAGTGACACTTCTTGATGAAATTGCTGTTTCATTAGTGCTTAATTTAAATCGTAGCCCAGAATTGGGCCCACCTCAGTCTTTTGGATGTCGATATCCCTGATATTTCAGGTATTGCAACAATAAGAAATTATTGTCACAGGTCGTTAAGGTGAGACACACCCAAGGGACGTCTACCACCGCAGGAATGTGCGACCCCCCACGTGGGCCAAGACATAATGCTTGCCGTCTGATTTGTCCCAGACAGCATGTGTCTCTTGTGAGGCCCTGGACTCTTGCTCAGGGAGTTTGGGAAGTTAAGAAGCCAAACACACTCCTTCTTACTTTCTGAAGAGATAATGAGCTCCAGGAGCCTTCTCTCCAAGCCCTGATTCTAATCACTTTGCCCATCTCTCCTTGGCAAAGGGGGGAATTCAAAGGCCCCACAGACTTGGAACAAACCCCCAGCCTGGTAACCTCCCAGACAAATGCAACCATGTCTGGATTCACTCCTCCCAGGATAGATAGAAGAGCTCTAAGCATGACATCCTGAAGAACGATGAGTCTCTCTGAGCCATAGTTAAGTTGGAAACAGAACTTGAACTTGAGAAAGCAGACCTGGGGCTAAATCAACTCATTCATTTTTTCAAACAGCTAGCAAAACTGCTGAAAAGCAACCAGAAACAATCTGCTTTTGAATTCGACTAAATTCACTTATTTAGCATCCAATAGTATATTTTTATTGTAAGTGAAGGCTGCAGTCATGTGAAAAATGGAAGTAACATACCACACAACTTAGGTCAGAATACGCAGGAGAGCTCCCACCAGAGGCTGAGTTGGGAGCCCCCATACTCTGTGGCTCTTCAGGTGCCTAGTGGGAATGACCTGCCAGGAGAGCTTCCCCTCCCTCGTCCTTCTCGGTAAGCTAGAGAGCTAACCTAAAAGTTCTAAAGGAAAATGAATAATGGTGTGTGACTGGTGGATGAACTCTCACAGGTGGATGAGGTATCTTAGGGTGGCTCCTTGAGAAGAGAAACAGGCCACATCATCTCCAAGGAAACGTCACGCTTCAACACCTTCTGGGTCAGCTCAGCTGAGGACCAGGAATGTTTGCTCAGTGTCAGGAAAGGGCTTTGGACTTCAGAAGGCGTCCCAATTTGCCACATGGAGACAGATGGCCCCCGGGACAGAGACACTGAAGGTGGTGGCTCGTGGAGAGTCATTCTCGGTCTTTAAAGGTCTCATAAACTTGGCGAACTTGCTTCCTCACTCCATCTCAAGTTCTCGAGTTACCTTAAAACTCATGTTTATTTAATTCATAGCCAATACTGAAATAATGTATAGCATATGCCAGGAAATTTATATGTGTGAGCTCCTTTCATTACCTCTCACAACAATTACTATAACCTGCTGATGGGGAAACTGAGGCAGGGAGTGTTTAAAAAACTAGATTAAGACTCATACAACTAGCAAGCAACAGGGTTGGGATTTGAAACTGGAGCTAAATAAAGACCATTGTTAACCAGGTAGTATACCAGTTTAAAGCATGGTTTACTGCCTCTTCCCAGCTTTTATACAAATAAAAACATACAGCTGTGCATTTCAGCTCGAGTGACCATCCCTCCCTGGTTCCATTATCTTCTAACCATTTTAATAAACCAACTCCTCCAACAGAAAAATCCGGTTTTTAAAAAACGATTGTCATATCCTGTTTATCTTAACAGACAAAATACACTTTCAGCAATGCTCTTTTGATGTAAATGTAAAAATATTGAAAGCATAAATAAACTATCAGGCCAACCAAATAGTAATTATTTTGACATCAAACAAAATATCATCTGTTTCCCAAGTAAATAATCTCTGACAGCATCTGAAAGGCAACGAGACCACGAAGCATTCGGGGCACTAATGTCTGCAGTACGTGCGGATAAAAGAAGCAAATGTTGGCGGATCAAAGAGGGCCCTGTACAATGAGTAATGTAACACTCATCTCAAATTAAACAGCCATCGCCATGATGTGATGCAGAGTTGTCCACCCGCTGTTCCTGGGAGAGAGGGGAGCAGGAAGGAGGAAGGCAGGGATGTCTGGGGCGGAGGCAGAGAGGTGGGAGTGAAGGAGGGAGGAGGCCATCTTTGCATTCTAGCTCCTGGTCCACTCCACGGAATGGGTAGGGGTCCACCCAACACATCCCATCCCGGCATGACGGCACTTGGGTGTCTGAAGCAGTGGTTTAAAATGCTGGGGAATCTGAGAATGTGATGGAAACATGGGGCACATGATGGTCCGTGTGAACATTCGCACATGATTTCAGGATGGGACTCAGGATTGGTGAGGCACATCCGTGTATTCCAAGCCATAGATCCCAGGAACACAACCCCATTTTTAGAAATTGTTTAATCAATCACGCAGTGTTGAATAAGAACCTAATGTGTACTTGGTATTAGGTAGATGAAAAAGAAAATTAAAATGTTTATGCATTTATGGCTGATTTTCAAGACAACCCCCCCCGAATGCACAGAGGCTGATTGAGTATCAATCTGAGGTGGGGGCACACCTTGGGCAGGTTTGGTTCCAGATCACAGCAATGAAGTGAGTTGTAATATTTTTGCTGGTGGGATTTCACAGATTTGCCTTCACATTGTAATGTAATTTGTCTAGCATTACTCTGGGCAGCCACTTTAAATGCAGTGTCTGAGGTTCTCAGACTTCATCAGGCATCAGAACCACCTTGAAGCTTTTGAAAAATCCCTGGGTCTTGCCTCCATAGTTGATTAGATCTGGAGCGAACCCAAATTTTATTTCCAAAGAGTTTCCAGCTGACACAGTGATGCTGCTGTTGTGCACTACACCCTAGATGTAGATTCTATTATACCCATTTCACAGATAAGGAAGCTGGAACCCAGAGATGTGAGATAACTTGTTCAAGGTCACACAGCTGATAAGAGGCCGAGCCAGGACTGAAATGCAGGCACTTTGGTTCCAAAGCAGGAATTGCCAAACTTTCTTAAAGGGCTACACAATAAATATTTTAGGCTTGCAGACCTTATGTGGTCTCTGTTGTAACTACTCAACTCTGCCATTGCAGCGCAAATGTAGGCATAAGCCATATGCACACGAAGGGGCATGGCTGTGTTCCAATGAAACTTTAATTTAAAAAACAGGTGCCTGGCACATGGGCTACAGCTTGCTGACCACTACTCTATGTTTTTAAAGCCTTAAATATGAAATGCAACCTCAAAGGACTGTTTACACACACACACACACACACACACACACACACACATGAATGCATGTTAAGTACATAGCACTGTGCCTGTCATATAATGAACCAAAACCTGTTGCTCTCATTATAATTACTGAGAATTCCCAATGTCACAAGTAAGTGCCTCACTTCTGAAATCTTCAAGCCTAGAAGTCTAAGGGATGGCACCCTTGGCCCCCACAGCAGGGGACCCGGCACTCACAGGGCTTCTAAATTCCACTGCCTGGCCCCCAGGGGGAGGACACCCTTGGTTTGATGGGGGCGTGGGGTCTTCATGCAGCTGGTACACAAAAATGGAGAATGCTATGAATCACAGAGCCACCAACTCTGGGGTCTGGAGTTGGGAGTGGGTTGGAGGAGAACTGGGAGAACATTTAGGGAAAGGATTGGGATGATTAAGGAAAGACAGTACCTTGAAAGCAATGGTTGATGTATAAACTGTGTCTCTTCTGTAACAGCATCCTCCAAGCACCCAGTTCCTTTGAAGCACAGTGTGTCTACTTTATCACTTAGCAGTGCTACTCTGAAGGGCCCCACTCTGAGAGCCCAGGAAGCCTCATCTCACTTCAAATCCATCATCTGATTAATGGAAGTCCAACTCTCCATGAGGTGCAGCAATAGGACAGAAATAGAAGTACCTTGGACATCATCTTCAATCATGTAATCATTCATAAGCACTGTTCAAGCTATTGTCCCCTTTTGCTTGATTTCCTCATCTATACAATGGGGATACTAGTACCTCTCACATGGGGTTGTCCTGAGTATTTAAGCGTAAAACACTGAAAACAGTGTCTGACACAGAGTAAGTGCTAAATATCATTTTTTGTTGTTGTAATTATTTCCTACCACTCTCCTAGAAATCCTGTGAAGAGGCAGGGAAAGCATGTTGTTATCATCTCTGTTTTCCCAGCAAGGAACCTGCGGCACAGCACTGTCTGATTTCCTCTTTCCCCCAGGATTGGGGAGGCTCTGGAAGTAAAAGCTCCAGACTCCTGGTTCAGGTCTTTTGTCATTGGCCCAGAACGAAAAGAATCTTTTCCCTTTAATCTCAAAGTGTTTGGGAAAACTCCTAGTATGTATGGTCTTCTGGAATCACTTTCCTAACCAAGGATTTTCTTCTCTTTAACTGGGAAGCTTCTTGTAAAATCCAGCTCCCCAATGCATTGTGGATTTGTGAAGAATCACCAGGCTGTTGGGACAGGTGTGATGAAATGGGGCTTTCCAGTGCACTCACATACACCCCTTACTCAGACTTGGGTAAGTGAATGACACTGAGCAGAAGGACCCTTCAGTTTCTTGAGGTCCCCTGGGGGAGCAGGAAGCAGGGCTGATAGTTCCCAGGAAAGGAGGAGGGCTTTGGTGATGCTCGCCATTGGGCTCGAGCCCTCCGGCTCAGTGGTAATGTTAGTGCGGTATACTTTCTCGGTGCTTTCCAATTACACGCACTTTCACATACCTTATCCCATCTTCATGATAACCCTGAGACACTGATGATCTGCAGATCAGGAGACCGCGGCTCTGAGAGGTAAAGTAAGGAGTCCAGGACTGTTCAGTGGGCTGGCCTCTTACACCAGCAGGAGTGGCCGGACAGAAAGGAGGAGTGTCTGGGAGATGTGAACAGCTTTTTCCCCAGAAGCCAGAAAGCCAGAGGGCCCAGCCAAGGGGTAAAGGAAGGCCAGGAGGCCAACTGCCCTTGATGAGGCCTGCTTTGTAGTTTGGAGGTGCTAAGACAGCCATAAGCCCAGTCTGTACCTGGAAGCTTTACCCAGATCAAGTCACTGGGCCTGACTCCACTTTTTTTTTTTCCACCTTTCTTTTAAGGAGGGAAAAACCCAAATTACGGTGCGATTCAAAATATCCAATGGGGCAAAATAGCTCCCTCTGGTGGTTATTTCTAGTAGTGTCAAGCAGCAGTAAAACCAGAGCCAACAAAGAATGATAGCAAGATTCATGAGAGGGAGAGCCTTTAAAATAAAAAGCAGTGTTCTTCCACATACCATTCTTCCTGGGCATGGGAGTAATGTCTGTCATCTGTCATTTCTCCCTCTATAGATGGACTTGTATCTCTCTCTCTCACACATGCACACACAGATACAACCCTATACCTATATTTATTTCGCTCTTTATTCTATGCCAGGGACTTTGCAGTCATTATTTCATTTAAGTTTTCTTATTGTGGCCTTGTTAAAGCAATTTAACAGCTGGAAGAAATGGAGGCCCAGAGATGTTGGGTAAGTTTATCAAAGGCACACAGCTTGTTAGTGGTGGAGCCTGGATTTTACTCAAGCCTGACTTCAAATCCCAAGTTCTTCCCCACTGTGCGCTTCTGCCCATCATGGGAGGCTTTGTTATTAATGCTTACCAACACTGTTGTTGACCCTGACATGCCATTGTCTAGCACAGAGGTTATGCGCCAGGGCCACAAAGATACTTTCAAAATACAGATCCTAGCCACCTACTTGGGAAACACCAAATCAAAATCTCAAAGTGTGAGGCCCATGAAGTTCTACTTTAGAAAATTATTACCAGGCAATTCTGATGCTGACAGCTCAGTTCAGGTCTGTGAACTCACATCTGTGAGCCACTGCTCTGGTGCTTTCAATTTTCCAGTACTCTCTGATCTATAAATTCATTTGCGCTTGAGAAAGAACACACTGAAGTAAAGAGACTGGCCTAGGGAGTTTGCTGGCTGAGCTCTGGGGTTCAGCTCTGCCAACAGGACAGGGAGGACAGGCCGTTGGAACTTTCTCTGGACAGATGTGTGCAGGTTGACTTGAGGTGGCCGTGTTGAAGTGTCAGTCAAAAATTGAGGAAAAGAAAAGGAAGAGTGGAGGCTGAGGCCACACAGAGGACACTTCTGCAAAGAAATACAGAACAGAGAGAAAGTAGCTTAAACTGAACCTGTGAGTAGAAATATAATGAAAAAGTTGGGTTTATCAGTTAGTATGTCAGTAGCTGCTGTGACAATTAAATATATATATATAAATATATATATATGTAAATTATATCTATAAAATGGCTAAAACATAACAGAAGTTTATTTCTTACCCAGAGAACAAACCAAGGGAAATGTTTCAGGCTGTGGGACCGGCCTTCCTTCCATCTATTGGCTGAGTTATCCCCTGGGGCCTCACTGCTGCCTATAATCAGTGGAAGGAGATGAAGAGCATTGAAGAGGCACACCCCTTCTTAAAAGCCTTTGTCTTCTAGCCATAGCCCAGGAGATCCCAACTACATGCCCATCCCCAACTGAAAGAGAAAAAGGAAATAAAGTTTATCCATGTGCCCAGAAACAAAGAGGAACAGGACAGCTGTGTTCAGCTAGTCTCTGCCACATCGTACCTGAGTTCCCTCCAAAGCCTGTGCTTAGAGGAGACTCCAGCTGATTGATGGCAGGTAGAGGGAACACAGTTAGATCGATGTCTTGAATTTAAACCTAGGCTAAACTGTTCAAGTAATATGAGACAGGATGTTTGATACATCAAGACAACTCTGCTGGAACTCCAGAAGCAGAGGACGGCAGAGAAAAGGAAGCAGAAAATGGTTAGTGCAGGGCTCTGCCAACCACACAGGCCAGAGGACTGGGCCCCAGTCAGTGTTCGAAAGCTACATGGAGAACTCAGCTGAGATTATTCGTGACAAATTTATTGATAGTTGTTATTTAATGTAGGCTTTACATCTATAACAAATAGACCCCCAAATGCAATCACTACAGTGAAATAAAAGATTTTTCTTGTTCTCACAACAGTTGAGAGTGGCTACTCTAGCATTCTAGAGTGGCTTAGGTAGGGAGAGAGGGGGTGATTCTGCTCCACGAAGCTATGAAGGGACCCAGGCTGCCATGGTCAGTGTGTGGCTCCAGAGTCTGTTGGACGTTGTTCCGACCCACGAGCCGATTGCTGTGGCAGGGGCATGGGACGCTGATGCACTCAACCCAGGCCAAACTGTCACTGCGGGCGGGGCAGGCTTCTGGAGTACGCTGAGCAGACAGGAACAATCCTTACTACAGGACCCTCACTTCCTCACTACCCGAGCTTCCTTTCACAGAAAAGTTTATAGACTTAGATATCTGCACCTTAATGTAAATTAACACATGGAGATAGTTTCCTAAGAGTTTTAAACTTAAAATCTCAGTTCTGCCTGTGAGGTAATGGGCTTTATTTATGATCAGAAAGTTCAAGGATTGGATCCAGCCAGTGGACTGACGGGGGCTGCAGGGAGCTCCAGGAAAGTGACTGGGTGCGGACAGGGAGTTGTGGGCACTGGGATCTGGGTTTGAATTCTGGCTTAGGAACTTACTAGCTTTGTGACGTTGGGCAAGGTGCTTAAATTCTCTGGGCCTCTGTTTCCTTGTGTATAAAATGGTGAGCATGCCAGCTTCCTTGTGAAGTTTTATGAGGTGTGACATAAAATGTAAGAAGGGCCCAATGAATCCAGATTCCCTTTCCTGAAGTCAGACCAAATGTGGCCACCATTGCTCCCACATGTAAAGCTGCTTCTTCTGAGGGTCAAGAATATGTATTGTATGTACGCATCTGTACTGAAAGCCCCAACTTTCACATACTCTCTTAAGCTTACATAATTGATAATAATACTTCAAGTGGCTCTTACTGTGACAGAAGTAACCCTTGAAATATTCTATAGGATAGAGATAATTGGGATGATGTAGTTGCATTGGGACTGTTTTACCTTTTCTTTTTAAAAAAACCATATCCCTGTTTCTTTTTCATTTTTCTTCTTTAGCTCATAAAAGATCAAAATTAATTAAGTTTTTTGATATATCAGGATAGCTCTTAGAGTAGGTGTTCAGATAAGGACACTGAACTTTTCCACATAACTGTACTATGAACACTGATTTAGTGCCATGTCTTTAGCTTCTGGGAGATTAATTACCGCACCAAACACGACCGGGCTGACGGAGTTTCTCAGCTGAAGAGTGGGAATGAGTCTGCTGTTTTATGGGGACTATCTGAAAGTAGCTGAACAGGACTCTGACTACACATGAGGCCTTGGGAGTGTTCACACCCTGGGCAGTCTACCCGCTCAGACCCTGGTTGGTCCATGGGTCTGGATAAACCGTACTTAGAAAGCGGGTAATGGTGATTGCCTCTACTCCCCAGCCTCCAGGATAGTGGTGAACACTGAGGCTGGTAAGTTTGCTGCAAGTGAGGAAGGTGATTGATGTGTTTCTATACCAAGCTTTCCTCCATTTTCTTATTTAGAACACAGGGCATTTTAGTTTACTTTGAAGAAAAACACATGGACTTATAAATAACTGGAAACAACATGTCTTTTAATCTCACATGATGTGAATGCTATTTAAATTCACACCAAATGCTCCTGTGGGCTCATGAAGCAGCACTTTGGGGTTCCGCTCTCCTGGCAGTGGCAAGCCATTTCGTAAGGATGTATTGACTTTCTCATTCACCAGATGATGAAACAAAATTGACAAATGTTGGATGATTTTTTAAGTCTTTAGATCTCTTCCTACTAACTGCACTACATCTGGCTTACACATGCTGCATGCTCGTTCCATGCATTTCTTTTCTATTGACAAACAGTGACTATTTTAAGAGCCCTATGCAAAGACAGAGCTGGTGCTCACTCTGCTCAATATACACTTTCTGTTTTCCTGGTTAACTCACCCCAAACAAAGATGCAAAATGAGCCTGGAAAGGCAATGCACATTACATTTCAACAACAATGATAAGACCTTGACAGTCACAAACAGTTCTAGCCTCCATTTAGTGGTCCATTTACATCAGTAATGCCCAACACTTTCAAATTTCATGACAGCAACGAAGGTAGATGTTCCATGAAGATGGTTGGGATGGATATGACTACTTCATAAATATTCCAGGGGCTGTGATAGTAGGTCAGAACGTGGATCTGAGTGACTTCAAGTTTCTGCAAACAACCATTTACTGGCAGGAAGGTGGCTTCTTAGGGTGTGTTTTGAGCCTTGCAACCAGAGGCAGGTTTGCTGTAAAGCCAGTGAAATTTAGCCATGTGGTTACATGGTTGTACTTTTGAAAATTTAGCATTAAATAAATGAATAAATAAATAGGATAATGTGGTTTGTTCCCAGTCTAACTTTCTTCTTATTGCACCCCTCACCCCTTGAACTGGGTATGGAAATGCCTAGGATTTGGGTCCTGGCTTGGGGAAGTTGCATTGGGTATACATTTATTTGGGTTTAGGGGGATATATTTATGTGGTTTGTGGTCACTTCGGTGTACAGTTATTTTTAGCCATCCATCCCGGTAAAGGAATGACTTTCTAGGAATACTTCTGCTGTCTGTTGGATAGACACACCTGACTTTGTGAAGTGAATGCACAGGGCCAGGAATACAATCATGATATAAGTTTACCCTATAGTATACAACACAAATAGTAGATCTGTGTTAGAGGAGACACATGATTAGAAAAGTCTTTTTAAAAAAATAAAATGTGCTCTGACCAAATAGCTCAGTTGGTTAGAGTATCATCCTGATATGCCAAGGTTGCAGGTTTGATCCCTGGTCAGGGCACATGAATATCAGTAATGCATAAATAAATGGAAAGATAAGTTGATATCTATTTTTCTTTCCCTCCCTTCCTTCCTTCCTTCCTTCCTTCCTTCTCTTTCTCTCTTTCTTTCTCTTTCTTTCTTTCTTTCTTTCTTTCTTTCTTTCTTTCTTTCTTTCTTTCTTTCTTTCTTTCTTTCTCTCTCTCTCTCTTTCTTTCTTTCTTCTTGTCTCTCATTCCTCCCTCCTCTGTCTCTAAATAATCAATAAATTAAAAATTTTAAAAATCATATGTGGAAAATTTTTCAAGCGAGGATTTAGCTTCAACATGGAAGTTCTCCCTATCAGGAATAGTCTCAGTAATGCATTACATGATTGTAAGTGTATCGTATATTTCTTTTTTGATGAGAATTCAAAATTCATTTTAATTCCTGAGGGTAGGGAAGAATCTGTAGCAGTATCACCACCAGTGCCTACATTTGTAGGTGAGATTGCATGATTTACACATTCCAAAACATTGCATTGTACCTTGAAAATAGTGGTATAAATGACTTTACTAAAATTTGGTGGTTCCAGATAAAAAGGCACAGAAAACTATCACTGATTCAATAAGCATCCAGAAAAATAAGAAACACACTATACTATTCAAGTCAATGCATTTTGTATAAAAGTAGTTTGATTTACACTCTTACTATACCTCAGTACAGTGTAATAGCAACTTAAAAAAACACTTTAATTGCTCTTGTTTGTGTCTTAAGATTAATAAAGTATAATTTTTTTCAGACTATACAGCCAAAACATATGAAAAAATAGAGGTGTATCACAAAGTTAATTATAAAATTATATGTATTTTTTCTGGATTTTATGACATTTGTAGTATTAGGCAGTTTTTTTAAATTAATTTTTTGAGATTTTTTTTTTTACTCTAAAGAAAAACCCATGTCTGATGTGGACTCTGGCTCGTGGGGTCTGCCACATTGTGAATGAGGCATGAGAAACTCACATGGACTACCGAGTCCTGTGGAGGAAAAGGGATGGCATGGCTTCCCTCTCAAGAGGAGATAAAAGCCCCTGCCCTTGCCATGACTGGCCTTTATTTCTTTTCTGGGAACATTACATGATGGTCCTCATTTACTATGCACAGGTTCGCTTTAGGTAGTTACCTTTTACAGAAAAAAAAGGAGATGATGCCGCTAATCATATCACAGAAGAAGGATATTTGCAAATGCAAAGGGAAAAGTGGTTGAACCGGTTATACTCCATTCTGGGGAGTTTTAGCATGGATTTTAGGAAGTACAGTAAGCACTTGCTGTGTCAATTCAGGGTGAGGGAGTTCTAGCAAAAGTAAGTCCATAGTGGCCTAGGTACAATGCAGGCCTCATTCCCTACGGGAGAACCTATCCGTGGGCGTGGGTCCTGTGCATCTCTGAGTGGGAGCTGGGTCCACACCACGCAGAATGGTCTCTTATACATGTCCATATTTAAATTGTGTGAGTAACTTTGTTTTTCTTTCTTAAAGAAGGTCCCTCAAATTGTATATAAACTTGAGGCCCCACAAAACCAAGATTTGCCTGATTACCATGTAGGAAGATATATAATAGTCACAGTTACATGTGGCTTACAGTTTTCTATATCTGAAATCTTAGGTTAAGGTTTTTTAAAATGCACTTGATATTCTAAGAATTGGAATTGAAGAACAGTAGAAAAGTTATTCTTACACCTCCACATCCCTAACATCTTAAAAAAATCAAATCCAGTGTCCACTTGTTACATTTCTAGATTCATCTTCCCCTAACACTGCCTTCAGGGAGAGCACTTTTTCTTCACATCCTGGAAGCCAGGGAGGGTGGCATTTGTTTTGCTCTCTCATAGCCATTTGTAGACAATTACCCTTCCATCTTGTAAAAAAAAATCCTCTTTTGAGGGTTGTACTGCCTACCGCGTCCTCACTCTGAGTGTCAGTACTGAGCTCTCCATTCATTCCCTCTTAACCATCAAGGACTCCTTGCTCTACCAATGTAACCTAGATTATTTCAACACCCATGTAACACATGCAACAATCTAGCTGTACTAGTTAATGTAGCAGTTGTAATACACTACTATAAATTTATTCTTTCACAGCTCTGGAGGCCAGAAGTCTGAAATCAGTCTTACTGGGCTAAAATCAACATGTCAGCAAGGCCACACATTACTCTGGAGGCGTGAGGGGAGAATCGTTTCTTTCTTCTTCCACTGCTGGTGGCTGCCACACCCCTTGGATTGTGGCCACATCACTCTAATCTCTGCCTTCTACTCCTCTGAGTATGTAAAATCTCTTTGCCTCCCTCTTACACTGATACATGTGATAGCATTTAGGGTTCACCAAATAATCCAGAATAATCTCATGTCAAGATCCTTAATTTAATCACATCTTCATCAACAACCCACCCCCCTTCTGCAAACTCACTGCCCTTTTGCCACGTAAGGTGAAACTCACAGGTTCCAGGGATTAGGATGTAAATATCTTTTGGGGGGCTATTGTTGAGCCTATCATATTAGCATTACAGTTCCTGGATGTTGTCATTGTTTTGTCCCTCTGTCTCTGTCCCAGTTCAGCCTTCCACTTCCTGGACAATATACTCTGAGGACCACCATAACCAACCTAGAACTGCTCTGAATTAGAAGGCCAGCTACCATCTCCATCTCCTTTTATAGCTCTATTTCCCCCCACCCCCAACCTGCACTTTGACTTCACAGAGACATTTGGTTGCCTGAATCCAGATTTTTCTTTCAGTTGTTCAATCCTTTCTGTTACTTTTCATAACAAAAGTTACAGTCTTTTTCAATTTTCTAGCCTAAGCAAGTTTTGAGGTCTGGAACACACTGGCTAAAACAAAGGTTCGGTTCCCTGATGAAAGGATCCTGCAACACCACAGTGGGCGTACACAGCAACAATCCTCCTAGTCCTTTCTTACAGGGGTCTACTGCCATTTACCTGGGTAAGTGAGGATTGAGCACCCACACACTTCAAGAATTATCGGACAGAGGATCCTAGTTGATATTAACACCTGGAGACCTTAAGTGTCATCGTGGGTTCCTGTTAGAGTGGCAGGAAATTGGAGCCAGGTAATAAATGAATGGAGTCCTTGCCACAGTGGGTGAGTTAGGCTTGTTCACAGTCGGTAAATTGGGTCTGCATATCCATCTGGTGGTTATTTTCCTGGTCCCTGAGTGTATAATTGAGAAAGACATACTTGGTGCCACCCCTGTATGGGATCCTTGGCTAATTGAGTCTCCAATATGGTACCATTTGGTGAAGAGTTGATGACATTGGATCCCTTTCACACTGAAAAGGATAGTGATTCATTCAGACAGGAATAGATAGATGCTCTGGGAATGGATTTGCTTTTCCTGTCCACAGGACTTCCTATAGCACCACTGTTTGAGGGCTTATAATGAGTTTGATCCATTGGTATGGAATCCTACATGCTATGACATTGGACTACGGGACCCAATTTCCAGAAAAGGAGGTCTGATCAAGAACCCATAACCATGGGATTCACTGGTCATATTACATATTGTACCACCCCAAAGCCAGCGACCTGATAGAGCACTGGAGTGGACTGCTGAGGGCACAGCTGAAGAAAATGCCAGCTTGAAGGTGCTGCTTTAGAAGGTGGGTGCCACCTTCTAGGACACAGTAATACTTGGAATAAAAGACTTTTATATGTGGCTGTGTCCTCAATAGGAAAAATACTCTGATCTGGGAACTAGAGGATGACAGCATCATTTTCAGTGACCAACCTGGGGGACTTGTGCATGTCATAGCTACAAATCTGGGCTCTACAGGGTTAGAGGTTACAGTTCCCAAAAGGGATCTAGAAAGAGTCCCATTGAGCTATAAACTATAGCTACTATCTGTGTGCTTGGCTTCTTATGTCTGGGAATAAGTACACAAAAAGAGGAGTTGCCATTCTGGCAGGAGTCATTGACCCTAACAATTAGGTGGTGGCAGGCTGCAGCTACACGATAGGTCAGGGAGTGATGTGTTGGCCACCAGGTGATCCACTGGAATGCCTCTTGGTATTCCCTTTATCAGTTCTGATAGTAAGTGGACAAGCGCTGCCACCTTGGACTGAGAAGGCTGTGGTGCCCACTGCCAGGTGCCT
Organism: Phyllostomus hastatus; assembly: GCF_019186645.2. Taxonomy (NCBI): domain Eukaryota; kingdom Metazoa; phylum Chordata; class Mammalia; order Chiroptera; family Phyllostomidae; genus Phyllostomus; species Phyllostomus hastatus. The sequence goes on along the minus strand of NW_025333498.1, from coordinate 16,118,300 downwards.
CAGGATGAGTTTTAGGTGACATTACCAGGTAATCCACTGAGAGCAGTAGAGGTGGTATCTGAGGGTGGGGTGAACCTAGAATAGGTAGTGGAGGAGAGCAATGGTGAGACCAACTGTGGCACCAAGACCAGCTGCAAGAATGGATCTGTAGCTCATCCTGCTAAACCTTCCTTCAGTTTTTTTTTTTTTGGAGAGGGGTCCACCGGCATCTTAAAAATTATTCTTTATTTTAATTATATCAGGATGACAAATGTATTTTTAATTTGTTGTCTAGTAATAACTTGATATATTAAGCTTTATGTTCTATTTTTCTTCTCAGCAATTGACAATCCTGTAATTTCAATCCATTGGATTCCTCTTGAAATTGGAAATATCTGCAACAGGGAGCAAGCTGGGAGTGCTGGTGGTGGGATAAGCCTGTTTTTCTTCCCAGAGGGATTTGTTTTTTGAGTATCAGCCCTTACAGACATATCTGTTGCCTACGTTGTCAAGGGGGAAAGTAGTAGAGAGATGGGAGAGCATCAAAGTTGACCTTCCCTCTCCAAGTTTTTGGAGATGCCCTGCCTTGTTTGGTTTTGTGAGCCCAGGATTTGCTGAGGCTGGGAGTTAGGAGCCTGTACTGATGCAACTGTCCCAAGGCTTCTTCTCAAAGCCAAGGAGTTTATTGAAAGTATACCCACGAACCTTTTACTAAGTTAGGAAGAATTGGCTACATGTATGGGATATCATCCATTGCAAATATTGGGCTATAAGCCAGAGGATACCAGTGGGCCAGCCAATTCCCACCAGTCAGAGCAAGCATCAGGCAGTACCCTTCAGGAACCAGCCCAGGGAGGGCCTCTGTGGCTGTCTAGTGACGGCATCAGGCAAGAGAGCCTCCAGCTCTCTCCATCACCCAGTATCCCTCTCAATGCCATCATTTGTTGTTCAGATGACAGGTAAGGAGACAGACTGCAGATGGTGTTAAGTACTGTATTTAAATGGAGCTGATAACATCTTTTTAAGATGAATAATTATTTTATTGTACCAACTATATCTGAAATTAGCAGGACTAAGTTTTTCACCATTAGCAGGACTAGAGCACTGGAATCAAGATTAAACAGATATGAAATTAAGAATGTTTATCCCCCCAGTTGTACTAATTTATATTCATTTGTAATGTTTTCTTATTAAATGCAACCTGAAAAATTCAGATAGGTACCCCATAGTCCCATTAACCAAAGATAACAACATTAACAATAACATACAACATAATGTATTTTCCCAAAACAATCTTGACAAAGAAAAAGTTGGAGGCCTCATGCTTCCAGATCTCAAAACCTATTACAAAGTTACAGTAATCAAATTGGCATGGTACTGGTAGGAAGACATACATATAGACTAAAGGAACAGAATAGAGAGCCCATAAATTGACTCTCACATATATAGTCAAATAATTTTCAAATGATTGTGTGCCAAAATGTACACAATGAGAGAAGAATAGTCTCTTCAACAAATGGTGCAAGGAAAACTGGATAACCATATCCAAAGGAATAAAGTGGGACCCTTTACCTTAAACAATATACAAAAATGAACTCAAAGTGTGTTAAAAACCTAAACATCATATAATACTCGAAATTCTTATAAAGTTCCTAGAAGAAACATAGGGGAAAATCTTCATGACATTGGTCTTGGCAATGGTTTCTTGAATACACCAAAACCACAAGAAATAAAAGCAAAACTAGACAAAGGGGACTATGTTAAACTTAAAAACTTCTGCACAGCAAATGAAACAATCAACAGAGTGAAAAGGCAACCAGTGGAATGTGAGAAAATATTTGCAAACCTGATGTAGGATTAATATCAAATGTATAAAAGAACAACAACTCAACAACAACAACAACAACAACAACAACAACAAAAGACAAATCAATTAAAAATAAGTGAGGACTTGAACAGATATTTCTCCAAAGAGGGTACACAAATGGACAAGAAGCATATGAAATGATGCTTAACATCACTGATCATCCTGATTAGATATTCCCTCCCACCCATTAGGATAGCCACTATCGAAAGTAGAAAATAAGTCTTTTTTCAGAATGTGGAGTAATTGTAATCCTTATGCATTATGGGTGGGTGTGTAAAATGGTGCAGTCTTTATGGAAAACAGCATGGAGATTCCTCAAAAATTACAAGTAGAATTACCATATGACCCAGCAGTCCTACTTCTGGATATATGAGTTCTGTTTGGAAAAAGTCTAGCCATTGTTAAAATAACAAGAACAGTTTGTGTGACAGTGATATAACCTGGCAGCCACTGAAAGTGGACTGGAAGGTGCATGCATGAAAAAAAATCAATGACTTCACTGTACTAGTCACTGTAGATGCTGTTGAGTGAGCATGTGTACTGTGTTGCTGTCACATTCAAAATGACTGAGTGAGTAGAACATTGAATCTGCATTAAATTTTGCATTAAGCTTGAGCATTCCTCGATGGAAACTATTCGGATGAGTCAGAAGTCCACAGCTATGGGCAACTGGTGATTGGCAGCTTCATCATGACAATGTGTTCGCTCCTGCATCACGTCTCATGCAGAGATTTTTGGTGAAACATCAAATTACTCAGGTGACTCAGCACCCATACTGCCTAGATTTGGCACCTGTGACTTCTGGCTTTTCCCAAAACTAAAATCACCTTTGAAAAGGAAGAGATTTCAGGCCATTGATGAGAGTCAGGAAAATAGGACAGGGAAGCTGATGGCGACTGTGAGAACTGTGAGGTCCCAGGGTGCCTACTTTGAAGGGGACTGAGGCATCATTGTCCTATGTACAGTGTTTCTTGTATCTCGTATCTTCAAGTCTCTATTTTTCATATTTCATGCCTGGATACTTTTGGGACAGCTCTCATATCCAAAAGCCTTTAAAACAGGATTTCAAAGAGATATTTATACACCTATGTTCATTGTATATTCACACTAACCAAAAGGTGGAAGCAACCTAAATGTCCACTGACAGATGAATGGATAGAGAAAATGTGGAATACATATGCAATGGAATATTATTTAGTCTCGAAAAAGAAGGAATCTTGTCAAATGCTATGACATGCACACATTTTGAGAATACTATGCTAAGTGAAATAAGCCAGTCACGGAAGGACAAATACTACATGATTCTGCTTATATGAGGTATCGAAAGTAGTCAGACTTGTAGAAAGTAGAATCATTGTTGCCAGGGACTAGGGGGAGGGAAAAAAGGGAAGTTGTTCAATGAATATAGAGTTTCAATTTGTAAGCTGAAAAATTTCTAGAGATCTGTTGTATAACAATGTGTAGTTAACACTAGTGTACTGAATGTACACTTAAGCATGATTAAGATAGTAAATTTTATTGTTTTTTACCTTCATAAAAAGCATTGTATTTTCTTTTAGTATTGTTCTTACACATGCAGTCTTCTTTTAATAACAGTCAATCATATTTACTTGGACTTGTGGCTCTGTTTGCAAATCATGCCTGAGGAAGAGAGGTATTTTTGGCTGTAGATTTGTTATTCCTACAAGTGAAATTCTCATGATTTTCATTAAATTGTGAGGTGGCCAGACCCCCAAAAGCAAATGATCCATTTAAGGGCTACTAAATACTAGCCTGCAACTTTCCTTCTCCTCTCTCCCTCCCTCCCTCCATTCCTCTCTTCCTCCCTCCCATCCTTCTTTCTTTCCTTCCCTCCTCTTGAATTTATCAGGGTGATATTGGTTAATAAAATTACATAGGTTGCAGGTGTACAATACTACAATACATTGTCTGTGTACTGTATTGTGTGCTCACCACCTCAAGTCAAGTCTCTTTCTATCACCATTTGTACCCTGTATACTCTCTTCTACCTCCTCCTACCCCTTTCCTCTCTGGTAACCACCATGGGACAGCTTTCTAAATAACAACAATGACAGCTAACAACACTGTTAGTAACAGCCAATATTTATTAAGCACTTACTAGTGCCAACAGTTGTTCCAAGAATATGATGTATATTATCTTATTTAATCCCCACTTCAACTTTAGGAAATAGACCCCTGTTGTTCTAATTTTGTTCCTGATAAAATTGAGGCTCAGAGAGGTTACCTAAGTTGCCCAAGGTGGCATAGTTTTTAACTTGCTAAGCCTAGATTCACATCTAGTTTAAGATAGATGATCTAGGAAGAAAGTGTTATTAAGTGCTTGGTTTCATAGCTTAATGGGAATAATCAAAAGAAGAAAACACTTAAGAAGACATGGAGTATTGCTAATTTCATCAACAGATTCAAGAGCCCTGGGCATTTGCCGTTTTCCAGGATACTTAGCTTAGAAAGTGGTGATCACTTCATTCTCCTTACAGGATCTCATTTACAGTTTGGGGAAATAGCTCTGGACTTTTGGGGACTTGCACGTAAGTGACTGTTTCATCTATATGGTAAGCTACCAATAAAGGGGCTCTTCATCTCTAACTTAACAAAGTGTCAAACTCAGCTTAGGAACCATTTCCCATGACTCTCCAGTCATTCCGGTATTGCAGGGAAGTGGCGGGAGGGACGTGTTCAGAAAGAAGTGCCTTCTACTTGGCACTGATGGTAGAACAAAGGCTGAGGATCCATGGATACATGCCTTGGTGAGAGAATTTAAAAAAAATTCTCCTTGGCCACCCTCCATATCCAGCAGCATTAGGTCCTCCTGTGGCTATTGCCCAACTTTCGGAGGGACCCTGGAGGCAGTGAATCCATGGAAGAGGAGACAGGTGAAAGGAACACCCAGGGAGAGAAGCAAAGCCATTGTTTCGGGACTTGGCCATCCTGCTCAGGGGCACGTGTGCTGCTCAGGCTGGATGAGTGAGGGCTTTTAGAGTTCATAATAGATGGATTGTGAATCTTCATTCCTTTCCTGCAATAACATGAGTTGCCTCATGTCTTAAAATGGATAATTCAGTTTAGCCTGGCATCTCCATCTTGGCACTGTGTGATGCCGTAGGACAAAGTCTCCTTTTCTCTTTCAAACTCCAACCTTTTCACAAAAGAAAAACTGCATGGATTTTCAGCCTTTCCCATAAGACTGAAATGCCCCAACCAAGAAGGTTAATCATTTTCTAAAAGGAAATTTAATTAGAGAGTAAAAATATTTTATGTTGTACCCATTCTAAACCTTTTCTGGAAAGTATTAGGGATGGGAGCTAAAACCAAAGGACTTGGGCTTTTATGCCCTTTGGCTATGTAGTAATGGTGAAGTCTGCAGGGAGGATGAACAAGGAGAAATGGATTTATATTCATCTTTATTTTTTTATTTTACTTTATTTTTTGCCACTTGAGAAATGCTGCCCTCAGTTGTTTTTATAATGGTGACTCTTTCTGACTCAGCCTTATTTTGTGTCAATAAGAATGGCCTGTTAATATAATTAACATCTTTGCCTTTAAGACATTTCATTTCAAAATTACTGGGTATACCAACAGTTATGGCACTGAAATCATTAAAATCATGCAAATGCTTAAAATGTATAGGCCTGGGAGATTATAGTTTCATTAGAGGAAAGGCTATAAAGTTAGACCTAGGTAATTACCTTTCCCATTAATGCTAGAAATTTCTGTGCTCCACTGAGAAGTGATCGTGGTGCATCGTGCCTTCTGTGCTTCTGCATTCAAACTGCGGGGGCCTTTATTTCATCAGCACAAACTGCAAGGAAGCAGCGGCAGCTTTCCAGGTGTATTTTGCAAATTGGGGTTTAAATGTGGAACACATCAAATTAAAATTCAATATTAATTATTTTGTCTTGCTAGGAGTCTGAGTGGCTTAAAGCAGCAAGGGTAATTGTCTAATTCATTGTGTGTGTCTACAGTGAACTTAATCATTATGTCAGCTTCCTAATAAAAGGTTATTATAGAAACAAAGATCCCAATTTTACATATGGTAGGCAAGGGAGGGTTCGAGGAGCCGGTCTCTAAGGTAGACTTGAGGATCTTGACAAATGACGCCCATGCTGTGATCAGATACTTAACAAGAAATCTCGTTATTAACTAGGCCTGTACAGATAATTAGCACTTGAGCTTCAAATTTTAAATCTGGCTTGAGATGTATAATTTATCAAAAGCCTTAGCTTGCTGTCAAAGTTCAATAATAAGGTAGTGTTATTGATGAATTGAGATTAAGAGCAGATTGAAGAGAAAATCGGGCCACTGGTTAGCCTGAAAGGTCTGATTTCAATATTTACAGTACTAATTTGGTATTATTTTGGTAAATGGATGTGGTCCCCAAATGCTGCCTGGTCTAAAAGAGTAAACTATGCATCATTATTCTAACAGAAAAAGTATTGTTTACTGTGTCCTGGATTTTGCAGCACTAGCAGTCTGGTTAATAGGCTGCTTTATAAGATGAGTGTACCTGTTTTTTATTGCATGCATTTATTATAACCCATTCAGCACCTAGGGCTTTTAAGGAAAATTAGAAAATGTAGCTTCTTTACATTAAAAATGATATTACATTAGACTAATTGCTACAGAGACTGTCTTCCTGATTTAAACTCACTTTCGTTTGGCTCTTACCATTGTCTCCCAAACATTCTTGCCTCTGGAATTTAGCTAACTACCATTTTATATATTCAAGCTACATAAAATGAGCAATCTTTTTGTTAATGATCTCTGGTAGCACTTCAATGCAAGCTATCTTGGGGGTGGGGGAAGGAATAACATGTACAATAAACCATCTATCTGGAGTGCCTTTTGGCTTTGAAGCATATTCTGAGCACACTTATGCGACCCTTAGCAACTTAAATCTTTTTGATGCACGTAGTAAAATGTTGTTTGGGGCAATAGCTGATTTCCAGAATTATATTAGGTATACCATAAGGCTGTGGCAAATTGTCTCCCTACTTTTCCTTGCTCGAGCTCACAAATGGGATTGAAAAGTGTTGGAGTGTTTTATTGTATATCATATCAGGTATAAATAGACAGTACACTGCATCATAATATAACTATATATAGCTCATAGCAATATCTGCCTGTGAAATAATACAGCACAGGACGGTTGGTTTCCAGAAAATTGCTCTAAAATCCCTTGTAACATGTTATTGGCAGCAGCCCCTCTTCTCCAGTCTCCAGCTGTCCAGTGGGGTGTGCCAAGTCACAGCAGGACCTGAGGACTGTTTGCATTGAATGGTGGCACAGAGCTTTATGGTGATTTTCCTGGTATATTGTGCACTCGCAGACAAGCAGGCTTTCCGGGACTCAGCAGGAGCGTTCCAGGGTTTATGCTGAGGTGGTGAGCTGGTTGGCAAATTGCTATTATTCAGAAATGTGTGGCAGAGGAAAATGTATTGCATTATATTTTCTATCAATATCTTCTTAATGCTGACCAATAACAGGCCTCCGTTCAAGCTGACCCTTCATTCTGACTTTTATCTTAGGCATGTATTTAGTGGATGCATTTTCTTGGTACTGGGAGGAGGAATTTTTGCCCCGTCCAAGCTGCATCTCCCCAACTGACCCCCACCTCGACCCCAGAATGCCTCCTCCCTCCAGTCCCCCCATCCACAGCTCCTGAAATAACATTAGTTTAGCATTCTGCTTTTAAAGGAAAAAGATTTGGTGTTTCAGCTATTCCAATATATGTTGACTACTGACTAATGGATATTTATTTCACTATATTGCTTTCTATAGGCAAAATTCAAACAAAAGGAATTGGATTTTGCTAATAGCAATGAGCAACATTGGCATTTTTTGACAGTAGTAAGCCTAATAATACCCCCGCCCCATGGAGATAGAATGCACAGCTTTTCAGAGCAGTTTTAGATTTATCATGCCCCTTGATGCTTATGTATGACACAGGCAGGGTAGGGATTATAATGCCCATTAACCACTTGAAGGAAAACAAAACAATGAAAGAGGTTATAGAATTAGCTTATGGCAGAGCTGGGACCATTTTGTTTTTTGAACTTTCTGACTTTCGTCCTCTGTTCTTTCCTCTGAATGAAGCAGTTCTATTCTTTATAATAATATCAATACTTCTTTTTTATAATTCAAATTTGCAGAAATGCTGCCTGTACAGGGCATTCATCCTGCATCTCTCAGTGGCCCAGAGCCAGTAGAGTGGACGAAAATATGTTCCTACCAGTCTGTTCTTCGTGGGATCATTATCCGGCTCCAAACGTGCATTCTAGAATTGTTCCTCGTGGGCCATTGCCCAGCAGCTCACAAAGGTGGCACAGAACTTAGCCTCATGTACTCCGCATTTGAAACTCAGTTATTAATTCCAGATAGTTCAGATAGTGCGCACATTTCAAGCCAGTCACCGTTTGTATTGATCTCCTTCAGAAAAGGCGGGGACAGAGGCAGCAGTGCTGGGATTGGAACTCAGGACTTTTCCTTCTCTGATGTCTGCATCCCTGGACCCTGCAGCTTTCTGACCTTTCCGCAATTCCAACGTCCCGCCTGCACCAAGTCACACACTGAGAACTTGACACCAGGAAAGCATTTGTTTCCGTGCTGGTTCCATTAGGCCACATTCACTTGGGAGCTTTGTGGGGAGAGGGAGATGAGTGTGTTTCCGAAAACGAGGTTTTTTTCCCCTCACATGTAGCCCCTTGCAGGCTTCAGCCTACAGGACTATGTCTGAACTTGTAAATAAAAACTCCTGGGCAGTTTAGCAGCTTTTGCTTGTAGCAGATAAGGTTCAGAACTCGTCATGAATAAATTACACAAGCACGTGTGATCTGGTACGCAGGGCACAGAAGTAAGTGATCAATGAACACAGTGTGTGAATGGGGACTTGTATTCATACTGAACTCACAGACATTAGATTTTATGCTCCACGCCTATGCTCTCTCCTACAATAGGAGCTTCGTCTAAAGGCAGGGAAATGCTTCTGCTGTGCGGAAGAGGCTGTCCCTCTGCGTGTGTGAGTGTGAGTTTGTTTTGAGGATGGGAATAAAGGAGAGGAGAAAGGCAAGAGAAATAGCAATTTAGTTTGAAGGGAAAAATCACGGAGAGGAAAGTAAGTCTGAAAATGTTAACAAAACCAATAACAAAGGTAAATCAAGAACTGACTGTAAATTTTTTGAAGGCTTTTTTCTCTCACAAGCCATACTTTTGTTTAATGAGATATATTATGTTAATATGCCAGTTTAGGGATATGGATATTTCAAATCTAAGCACAAAGACATTTTTCATGTCATAGGTGATGAGCTTTGCTTTTTAAAAACAGCAGGACAGGGTAGAAGTTTTTAATATTTTTTTAAGCTAATACTTGAAATAAACAGCTACCATATTTATATAGTCATTATTCTTTTAAAAATTTATTTTAAAAGATTGATGTGAGAAATAAAAAGGAAAAGCACCAGACAACACATACAAATTAACATTCTCAGACAACGCCCCCTCCCCAGATGAATGAAGATTTATGGTGCATTTGGCATCACGCAACACCTTTTACATTATATTATAATAGAAACACTAGCCGTTTCATCTTCTAAGCTGTCAAATGAATTTCAATATACACACTGAAGAATACATCTGGATGTTTGAGAGGTAATCATTTTTTCATTATAAATTAATTTTTTCTTTATGATTGAAATAAAAAATTTATTTTTAATATTTGGGTTTTCTAAACTAGTGCCTTTTAATTTAAATTAAGCAAGGCACCGTTTAAAGGCCCTGCAAAAGCCTAGTTATTTACTAGACTTTGTCACAGAAATATTTAAAAGCAGTACAATATTGTTTTTAAAGTTGGGTATATGAAGTGCATAGTTTACTGCCCAGCTCTCAGAGAGACTGGAAATTTGCGGATGCTTTGTCGTATTTGATCAATATTTACCCATATAACAGCAACGCTGCGTTTATCCCTCTCGTCTATTATCTACAGAAAATGAATTGCCCTAAAACTGCAGGTCACATATTGTTTTTCTTGTCATTTGTACTGCCTTCTTATTCAGTGATGTCTTCATGCAAACACAAAGTACAGTTAACACACAAACATTTGCTTTCACAAACTGATGAGTTGGTGTGTGAAATTGTCAGTGGTGTCACTTTGGGCTCTGTTGGAACCCAAAGGTGCTGAGCAAAAGCCGACCCAGTTTCTGTTCCTCGGGGTGTTGAGCCCTGCGTTAACTGACTGAGTCTCACCAATAGGGGTCTCCAGTGTACCACAGAACTATTTACAACCACTCCATTATGATTATTTACAGTATGCTGTACATGAAGACAGAAGCAAAGGGCCAGAACAGATTTATATGGGCCGGGGCTGATACTGGATTTATTCAAGGAGTAAAAGGATGATGTCAGAAGTTAGAAGTGACAGGGAGAAGCAAAGACATCTCGGTTTGGTGTGAGGACACCTTTAACCTAGTGGTGTGGTCACAATCTGACTGTTCTTCAAACAGAGGAAAGAATATCCCGGCAGCTACGGTGGTGTTTCAAATATTTAAATATGTGTCTCTGCTTACGTGAAACATCCAAAAGAGAGTGAATTTCTCTGTTCTCACTTGACTCTTTTGGGAATGAATTGATGCTGTTTAAATATCAGTCCTGAAACTGGTTCATAATAATGTTTGATAAAGTTATTTATACTTTAGTGAAGTTGTAGGTATTTAAATATGTCTTTCTTCTTCTTTATTATTGATAATTATGGTAAGGAAATCCAGAAAGGGTGATTACAATTTATCATAATTGAATATAAAGTTTAGGTCATGTTTAGAAATAGCAATACAGGTTCATGATGTATAAAGCATGTCATACATGCTTTTTGTATGCATCATGGAATTTCTTTATTAGTTTTTAAAACCCTTGACTAACAAATTAAGACATTTCCGGCATTTTTCAGGTTAGATCTACTTGTGTATAAGGGAACATGCCTTTCTTATCATTCATTTATTCACCTAACAAACATTAGCTTTGTGAAGTCACTCAATGCCTAAAGAAAAGTATCTCTCTTTAGGGAGTGCAGTCTAGTAAACAATAAATATAAAAGAAATCCTAGTGGAAAACAGGCTAAGGAAGGAGCCAGCACTGAAGCAAAAGTAACAATTCTGAGGAAGGGGTCTGAGGGCTGTAGGAAATAAGTTGGCCTTCGAGATGAGTCATGAGTCAGGTTTCAGACTGTGAGGGGCGGAAAAACATTCCATGTGCTTTATTCCATAAAGACGTGGTGGCAGTTCATGGAATGGCAAGGTATGCACAGAAATGGAGTGAACTTTAAGAGATGCGCTGGCGTGTTTGTCTAGAGAAGGGAGGATAGGTGAGGCGACGAGGATTAAGTCAGCCTCGGTGAGGGTAAAATGAATTTAGAGTTCAAGGTTGTGATTGAATGCAAGTAAACCTAGAATATTAATTTCCAGAAGTCAGATCCAGGAAGCCTAGGGGCCCTGTCAGAAACGGCCCCACTGAAACCAAGTGTAGGGCCGTGTGCAGGCTGCGTCTGCACAGCCCCTTGCGACCAGCACCACTGTGGGCTACCTCCTTTTTGCCCCGTTCAGGTGAGGCCAGTCGGCTCCACTCGGGTTTGGAAACAGAACACTGACTGTAATCCACATGTCACCTGGACGGGCTGGGCGAGTTACTTAGGTGTTAGTTTCTCCAGTCTCGCCCAGATTAATTTATTGTCTATAAGATGAGAGGTTATATTAGCCTGTAGATGAGGTTTCTTGAGGATCTTGTGGATCAAAATAAGACTGAAGACACAGTTAGGCATATTCCATGACATAGAGGAGTTCAGAAGAACTACAGGTTTTACAGGAAACACCACTTTGGACACAAGAAACTTTCTCTCATTGTCAATGAGAAAGATAAAAGCTATGGAAGAACAACTTGATTAAACGAAGACCAAAGAGTCCAAATTCAGAAAACAATACTGCAATATTTGAAAATGAGACTAAGATATTAGAGATAAATATTTTGGGCGATTCTAAGCTCCCTGGGATCAACTGAGTGAATGCAGCGAAACTCTGATTTCAAATGCAACCTCTTTCGGTGAGTGAAAATCAGGTTGCTGACATAGGGGACAAGTAAGGATAGACTGACCAATTCTAACTTGAGGAAACATGAAAAGCTTCCCAGAAGAGGCGATACTTGGACCCTACCACTATCATTGAATTGTGATTTTATAAGTGGATGTAAGGGCAATGCTTTGAGTTAAGGTACCAGTGTGACCAGAAGATGGTAAGAACCATGGAGACTCCTTGGGATTGACAAATTACATTCAGATGTAGGGGAAACCTCCTTAGATGGGTAGATAACAAAGGAGAAGATTTTACTAACTCAGTATTGGCTAAGCAAATGGTCTTCCTTAGGTGCCAGCCATCAATCTATAACATTTCTGAAAGTCTTGGGGACATAGAAGACAATGGCACTATGATAATCAGAGGAAATTACAGGCAAAATTTGAAATCTAATGACATTTCTGGTTGTACAAATGGCTTTCATAATTAGGATAACACTTAATAGGAATATAATGCATGCAATATAAATGGGAACAGGAACCTCAAATGAAATTTAGAAAATGATTCACTATGCATATTAGACAGAAAATGATCTGTGGTTATAAAGTTAAATATGAATCAATAATATAGTTATAACACTAGTTCTGAGGGCCTTCTAGAAGTTGAGAGAGTTTTTGAAAGAGATCTTTCAAATTCTTTAGTTTGAGTAAAAGATAGACATAGCACTTAACCAATTTCCATTCTTTAGTAAACACTGTTATGGAGAAATACAGATATAAAGCCAAGTTAAATGTTGTAATTTAATTTGTTCAATCCAACATTGATTGTAAATAACACAGATGCTCTTATGAAGCTCATCACGGTGTTTAGTTTGGCAGGCGGGTAGGGGTAGGGAATGGTGTAAAACAGGAAAGAAAAAGATACTATGTTTTAGGTTATCTACCCTCTCATGTAAAGAAGAAATACACAAATAAATGGAAGTATCAAAAATGATTAAAGGCACAGAAAATAGGTCCTCTGGAAGAATATTATACACACTGTGAATAATATAGCTGAGCACAGAGAACTAAATTGTGTCTCAATAATATTTTATAGGAAGGTGCCTGATAAAAGTAAATGATCAACTGTAGATCTCTACGTGATCTTCAAATTACAGAACTACAGACACTGAAGTTAGTTGAAAGAATGCAGCTTTTGCTAAAAGAAACAATTGTTTTGGTGTAGGAACTGACCCAGAATAATGCCTGAACACAGATTGTCTAACTAAATCTTGGCTCTTCCACTTGGCAGCAGTGTAATTAACTTCTCTGGGCCTTCTTGATTTTATCAGTAAAATGGACATAAAAATAGTTTCCATTCTAAAGGATAGTGTGAGGAGTAAATGTTTCAATACAACAAGAGGACTTAGAACAATTCTGAAACAAAGTGAATGCTCAGTAACGATTAGCTCTTACTATTATCACTTGAGTATAATTGGTGCTCAATGAATGTCTATTGATTGATTATCATAGTGAGTGCAGCCAGATTTTTATCTGTTTTGAAAAACAAAGGTAATCATTTTTGGGCATGGTACAGTGAGAGCCTTGCTTGAATTACACGTTGCCCTGGCATGTAGTCTTTCTTTCCTAAAGACTTTCTTTTCTTAAACCATGCACAAAACACTCCCGATGTTAAAGGGCAAAGGTAAATAACAAAATACAATAGGTAACTCAGCGTGAAAATGGGTTCTTATGACTCACTGAAGGCATGGAATGAATTTTCAGAGGCAGCTTTACATTTCTGGTTGCTAAACCAGCAGACAACTGCACTAAAGCTCAGGGCATTTTGAAACTGGAGCCCAGCTCCACAGTCTGTGACAATGCACAGTGGTTGATGAGTTAGTTCTGGAGGCTTCTGAATTTTAATGATGCTGGAGATGATATTGTGTGTCCTTCAGCTTGTTAGAGTGACACCAGCACTCCATAAATCATAATACCTGTGTATTGTAAAATCAATAGCAAAGTGCTATCTCAGCGCTAACCCTTAATACGTTTTTCAGTGCTCTAACAGCTTAAACTTTGCCGTAATGCCATTGGACCTGTAGGTTAGGATCAGAGCATGCTTAATTTGTTTTGTAATAGAGACTTTTCACTAATGAAGGACCGATTAGTTAAGCTTTGGTTGCCACTCTGGTGATCAGTTGGCAGAACAGCCTCTGCAATTAAACTCGTGTATCTCTGTCCTGAAGCAAAAAAGCAGGCTTAAACAGTCAATAAATGTTAATCCAGTCACAACCTGTCTCTGCCTTTGAAGGCTGCCCATGAGGGTTTTTTTCCCACATCAAATTTTTTTCATCTTGCTTTAAATGTGGTGGTCCCCATGGAGTCGGGATGTGGCGCACATGACCTCCCACGGTTCTGTAATAAGATCTGGCATGCTAACAACATTGTCTACAGATCTGTCATCTATAGGTCTGTCTGTCCCTCCCCCGCCCGCATCTCCTTGTCTCTTTATTCAAGGTTGAAGAATAAATGAGCAATTGAAGCACATGAGACCTCCAGAAGAAACTGGGTAAATATGTATGCAAAAAGGAGGGTGCGCACTCGCGTTACTAAAACATGTATTATATGGTCTCCCCCCCCCCCCTTCACTACATACACATGGTCAGGATGGCACAGAAAAGCCTTTTCCCTATCTGTTTTTATTGTAGTGAATATGGGTTGCAGTCATCACTGATGAATGCTAGGAAGTGAGAGCTCAGGGCAAAGCCAGCAGGCAAAGTGGAACTTCAAAATAATAATTTCTAGGGTTGGGAAGGAGGGGAGAGGAAAAAAAGGAAGGAGAAAAAACACTGGGAAATTTTTAAAAATCTTCTGGAAACTATAATACTCCCCATGTGATCTGTGTTCTGAACCAAAAATCCAAATATTTTTCCATAGTTTTTTTCTTACCCTTTCACATGAGAAAGAACAGTGAAGACTGACAGCCAGAGAGGAGAGCAGCTACCGGAGACTGTGGCCCACAGACCTGTGGGCGACTGAAAGTGGTCTGAAGATGTACATGTCTTCTGTTGGATCCGGGACCACACACTTTGGGGGTCCAGTGACATTTGTTTGCGTCTCTGTTAGGAGTTTGCGTTCCACCATGCTTGCATGGGACCCACTTCACTTTGTGTGATGTAGCCTATGTGTCTGATCAGAAGATTCAAAGTTGTTTGTGGGGCAAGGAGATGCAAAGGAGGGTGAGTGGTGAAAACACTGGAAGTTGGTTTTCTAGGTGTCACTGGTATGGGGGAGCAGTGCTGCGAACTGGTGTGAGGAGAACAATGCCAATCAAAATAGGGAGTTTAGAATGTCACTTGCCTGTAACCTGAGTTTTGGAAAAATTGTAGTTTGGTTGACACTTGATTTAGCATACTGGTAATTTATGAAAAAATTTATTGTTTAAAATAAGGTAAATCATTACTCAACAGTGTATTAATTTAATCTAATTATGCTTTAAAGCTTTCTGAAACTGGAGATCTCTCTTCCATGGGTCTTTTTCCTGGAAGGCAAACCCTTGGATAGGATGTGATAGCTACAAAGCAGGTGGGAATTAATCATGTCCCCATGAACTCATTTAGTTTGTAAGAACCCCTGGTGATTTCTCTGGGACTCATCAGTTTTTCAAAGAGAAGAGTTTCAAAGCAAAGTTGCTGAATATACACAAATATACTAACCTTCCTTAATATGTAAAAGCAGGCCCTTTCAATTACTCAACTACTCAGTCAGCATGTATTTATTGAGTGTCTACTATGTACTCCTCACCAAACCAGGTACAGAAGAAACAATGAAAAAGGAGACAAGCATGGTCTTTGCCCTTGGTCTTGTGCTCACTGTTGGGGAATCTAATGCATGCAAAGAAACATATTTAAAGTAAAAAACAAACACAAATATATTGATCGTGAGCACTGAAGGCAAAAGATAATTAGCATCACTCAAGTAATTTATGACTGTAATGCACACTGAGCCACGTGCTGCCTGCCTTAAGTCATTCAGTCGGGGGCCTGTCTCTGGGCTCCCGTTCTGGGAAAAGCACTGTGTGAGAGATACTGTGGGTAATTGTCAAGAACTTGAAAGATAGGCAGCTCTCAAACTTTATAATTTTATTTATCTCTCTCAAGAAACAGTGGTCCCCCCCAAAAAAGAGATGTAGTATGTTTAGACTTCATTTCCTCATTTTGCACTACAGTAATGCATGATTTAAAAAATCCTGCTGTGTGTGATTACTTTTACTAAGTAGAGGATATTTTAAAAATCCTCATTAAAAATCCTCAAGGACATGCTTATTAATTTTTAGAGAGGGGGAGGGGAAGGAGAGAGAGAGGGAGAGAAACATCGATGTGAGAGAAACAGCCTGACTGGGGACAGAACCCACAACCCAGGCATGTACCCTGATTGGGAGCCAAACCCACGACGTTTCAGTTTATGAAATGATGCTTTAACCAATTGAGCCACACTGGCCAGGGCAGAAGAAAACTTTTTAATGGGGATAAATTATAAAATTTTCTGTCCTCTAAGTCTGAATTTTGGTAAACTGGATTTCTACATGGGGCTGGATGGACAGGCACGCACACACCCATACCCGTATTAAAGCCCCGTAGTGAGTCTGAATCAGCAAAGAGGCAGGGAATGTGGTTGGCCCCACCAGGGAATTTTTAGGGAGAACTGACTCTGCAGCCAGTGGTCAATGAGGGCCACCTTCTTCTGGACTTCATATATTCCCCACACTGCCACTCAGCCACGGCCAAGGACAGTCATTCTGAGTTAGCAGCAGGGAGTAAGCAGAAATGGAGAGAAAGAAATCAATATAATCATCAGTGTTGTTTAACATTTCTTTGTTAAGCTTTGCAGCCTAACAAATATTTTACAACTCTTTTGTTCCCTAGTCTGGTTAACCAAGAAAGAAATCCGGAAGGAAAAGAGCTCTGTTCTCAAGCTTCTGGGAGGGAACTTACTGTTCTCTTTAACCAATTAAAGGCCATTAAAAGCATGTGGTTTTCCCTTAAGGCTCTAATTTAAATAGACATAAGCAAGGGCATTCGTAGCGGAGGTGCCCCTTACTTCTTTCATTTCTGTGTGGATGGCACAAACACCATCCCTGTGGTGGGGATTGTAGCTGGATGGAACAAATGGTGTATGAAATAGAAACGAAGGTTGGGAGCAAGGTCGAGTCTTCTCTGCCTCTTGGCCCTGGCTCACAGCCTCCGGCAGCTCACACCCAGGGCAACACGGAATGGGGCCAAGAGCCAGTCACCTGGTAGGTTGGTGGCTCCCCAGTCCCCTCCCAGCCATTCTTCCCCGTGTGTATAATATAAATGGACTGAAGGAGGTCTCAAGGGACATGGGTCTCCAAAGAAGCAAACACAGCTTGTTTAATAGATAGGCATAGCTTCGAAGTAGATTGCAAATAGGCATAAAATTAATCTTTCTTAAGGCAGAGCCCCTGAAGTTAAACAGATCGTGTAGGTGCAATGTACCTGAGTAAACTGAGACCCAGTTTCTGCTCTCTATACAAGCACCTCCACGGCTTTTTGGATGGACATCTTCTGATGAGGGTTCAGACACTTGCAGTGCATTCTCAGCTGCATAATTCTGCCTTGGCAGTTGTGTTGGAAAGGGTGCTGTGTGTTTCTCTGGTAGAGCTTTTCTGATGGTTTATCCTGTTGGGCTGCCTTGAGAGCTGGGCACGCTGGTAATCTAATGTTTTCAAAATTAAGCTCCACTCTCACCATTTCCTTTAAGATTAGCAGATCCTGTCAATAATAAATGAAGCTAATTTGAGAGTTATTGTGGGCAGAAACTGAGGAAATCACCGAGCAAGAGTTCCACAGTAAAATCAGTTGAGGGGAAGAAGTCAATTGTACAGTAAATGACAGCCAGCAGAGTCTAGTTTCTGACATCTGACACACTGCATTTGAATATCTGCGCTGCCATCTGACTTTGTGATGCTGGGTAGACTTGCCTAACCTCCTGAAGCCTTATTTTCATGGGATTGCTGTGAATTTTTATTGAAAAACACATATAGAAAGCATCTAAAACAGTGGCAGGCACAAGTCACCGCTCTGGACATGATTGATTCCCCCATCCTTTTACTTTCTTTCTGTTGTTTGGCTAAATTCAAATACTCGTGCTATCTTAACCTTTTAGGATAACCTGTCTACAAACAAGAAAAAAACCCTTAATTAGCAAGGATAAAATAAACAAAACTAAAGCTAAGGAGATAATGTTTAATTTTATTTGTGCATAGGGTATGCTGTTGTTAAGTACATGCAGTTTGTGCATTCCCCATTTCCCCTTGCCAGGCTGTAGGACATGAAGTTGTTATTTGTAAGCACTAATAAATAATGTAAAACACTGGTATCACTGCAAAGCTTTGCTCTCAGTAAGCCCAGATAATGGTTGGGATTTTACTCCACAATATGATGATGGTTAACATGTGCTAATCATGAAAAAACATTAATGCCCCTATGATTGTAGCCATTGTTACACTATTTTCTAATCAATTTGAGCCAGACTAAATTGTGGACCCACATTATGAAACAAAACTAGTGTGTGGCAAGCAATAGTTGTTCCTCAGCCCCAATAAGTCAAATATTTTCATTAAAGTACACGCCACCTTTTACTTACTTGATGCCTGGAAAGTGCATTTATTTTTTCCTTTTTTATTTTTGAACAAAGCAAGGAGCTGAAAACATCAGAAATAATGAAAGCAGCATATTTTTATAGCCCTGTTCTTACAAGAACTGATTTTTTAATGAAATTTGGTTTAAAACAAAAAATCTTATTCCTGTGTTGAGCCTTTTTGCGTGGCGCATTCCAGCCTGGGGCTATCTTTTATTGGCCAAGTTATAAACCCCAGAAAAGGGGATTTTATAGTGGAAATGCTGACAGAACCCGCATAGTGCTACCGGGTGCCTCTCTAATTAGTCTGAGACCCTGAAAGCTGAATTTCATAATATGCAGTCTGTACTGTAGCTAGATTACAGTGTGGGCCAAACCCCCAGGCTTAACTGGGCATTTCATGTGCAATCAGGGCTTCATATAGACTATGGTGGAGCCTTTTACAGCTGTAAAATGCTAGTACTTTTAAGCAAGAGAAATCTTTATTGGTCCTCTTACTTATTTAAATGTTAAATAGGGCTGTTTGGATATTTTTTTGATAATCTAGGAGTCCCTGGCATGCATTTCCCACTTTGCAGACAATGAGCTTCCACCTGGGCCTGGACAGTCGGATTTCCAGGGATTCGTTTTAGCTCTTATTTAAACACCTTCCATAAAGCTGACTTTTATTTGTGCTCAAGTGTTTGGTGCTCAGGTAGGACAGAGAAACGTCCTGCCCGGGCACTGGTGTGAGTAAACAACAGGACACACGTAGGTTTCCCTTTCTGGCTGCCTGCCCTCTCTCCCCTGCCCCCACCCCGACTTGCCTCATCTAGGCCCTCTGTTTGCCTGAAAGGATTATAGGCGCTCCTACTTGCTGGGTACAGGTCTGATAGGACCTATTTGTCTTGCAGCTGCAGAGCCCAGTCAAAAGATCCCTCGGCTATGGTGCCCTGGCCTGGACTCAAGCTAGGCTAACTCTCCCCCAGGGCCTCACCTAAGAAAAAAGTGAAAGTCCCAGATTCAGTTAAAAAGGGAGCACATGTTAGACAGGCCCGTCATTTGTGAAATAGCCCTCCCGTTCCTCCGCTGTGACCTTATTTCCCTCTTATTTTCCCTCTTATTTTTCTTTCATCTTTTGGTTGGTTGGGTTTTTCCCGCCATGGGTTTCAGTTTCCTGAGGCGTTCTGACAAGCACTGGGCCCACACACTAAAAGAGGTTCCTAAAGCTACCAGTGCTTGTCTGAGAGGTGAATGTCCCCAAAATAAAAAACCAGGGTAACAAGATACCAGAATGATCCGAAGTTCTCACAACGGCATGGCTGACTGCAGCCCCGGTGCCTTTTGGCTGAAGGCTGTGCCGGCACAGACTCGGTCGCACTGAAAACTGTCAGAGCATTGTGACGAACGGTGGCAACCAGACTGCTCTTCTCCTGAACTGGCCATCTCTTGGCACAGCATTCCTGTGCCAGAAGTTACTCCCTAGCAATCTACAGGGCATATAGTACAGACAGAAATCTGTGATAGAAATTACCTCCTTAAAATAATAATAGCACTTTCTTTTGCTCTTTTCTGTTTTGGTGGAGCGCAGTGATGTGGTTAGTGTGTATGTACCCAGCTAACATGAGTTCCAACATGAAAAATAAACTATGAAGTAATTATAAACACATAACTAAAAATAAGTTAGGTACTATTTATGTACATTTCTAGATTGGACATTTCATAGGAGAAATATCTTTCAAAGTTTGAAATTTGAGCAGCAGAAAATGAAGTCGGCTTTTTTCCTCTCCTTTTTTCCACCTTTTTTTTTCTGTGAGAGAGCTGCTTTTAGTATGACCCAATGATTAGTCTCATTAAGATTTCAATAAATATAATTTGGCAAACTATCCATCTTGGATTTCACCAGGTCCGTTTTGATTACAAATGTGTTGCTAATGTTAGAGCATGGATTATTAGACCATGCTTTGGGGCTTGGAAAATACGCGATCACTCTGCCCACGATCCAACAAGCTGTCCAAAAAGTAGATGGTCACCTGCTGAGTGGGGTGTGTGAATGCTGGAGTGTTGGTGTGCGAGGGAGAGAGAGGGGGAGAGAGAGAGGGATAGAGAGAGAGAAAATTAGCCTTCAAAGTTACTTATGCAACTACATTTGCCCGATTGAAAAGATCATTTTAATGAAGAAGACCTTGTTAAACTAAACGATACAAGATGAGTCAACTCGCTAGGATTTAGCTGACTGAACTTGCAACTGAGTACTGAGACTCCTGGAGAGGCACATCGGTGGATCATTCGCCTGGTGAACTGCAGGCAGGAGCAGCTCACTCACACAGAGGGCAGACAGAATTTGACAAGCTGATTCCAGAGTGTGGAAGATGAAGAATGAAAAATAGTCGAGGAACATTTGAAGAAGATTAGAAGAGAAAATTCATTCTAGGAGATCTCAAGACTTCTTATAAAGGTACCGTAATTAAGGCATTGGGATACCGGTTAAAAGACAGACAAATAGACCAATGAAAGAGAACAGAAAGGCCAGGCATCTAGCAGTGGGCAGAGACAGCATGAGATTTCTGGGGCATCACAATTTTTAAAACGTTGGTTGGACAAATGGACATACAGGCAAAAATTTATCTTGTACCATATACAAAAATACATTTCAGAGGTGCGAAAAGTTAAACTTTTAAGATGAAATATGGAAAAAATATAAAATAGGATGGGGAAGATTTGTTAAATAAAAATAAATACAAACCAGTAAGGAAGAGATTGACAAATTATACTAAATTAAATGTAAACAGAAATAAGCTGCAGACTAGGAGGAGATATTTATAGCACATATAACTGATAAAAGATAAACTCTGTGTGGATGTGCACACACATTTATTTACAATGCCAACAGTATAAATTATTAGCTCATTTGGGGAGAATCTGGTGACATCTAATACAGTTCAAATTGAGCATGTGTCGTAACAGTGATTCCCAGTCCAGGCCTGTGTAATATAGTAAAGCAACTTTGTCCACATGAGTAAGTCATGTATAGGGTTATTCAATGCAGTATTAAAATGTTAAATATTGGAAATATCATAAATGTCTATTAATTATAAAATAGAAAAATGAACTGTTACAAAATCATAAGATGGATTAATACTATATAGCGCTTAAAATGAATGCATTAGATCTACATATATCTCCATGGATGCATCTAAAATACATACAGTTGATTAAAAAAAGAAATTTGCAAATGAAATATACAGTGTATATGCATTTTGAAACAATAACATTTTAAAAATTGCTAGATACTTCTATTTTGTTTTGGGTACACATGTAGGTTGAAAAGTGTAATGATAAAGTATGAAGGCTATATGACATCTAGATAATGGTTTTCTCTGGGAGCAGATGGGGAGTAGTTTAATGTGCATAGTTTTATAAGAATTTCTATTTGTATTTTAAATCTCATCCTCTTCATATTTCCACTTTTATGTATAATTTACAATCTACATTGGTTATTACTAGAGTAGAACACAAACATTATTAAAATATTTGTGCAATCATATGCAATTGTCTTATGCAAAATATTTTTGATACCTTTTTTCACTTACATGTAAACTTCCTCTATCAGTAAATCATTTCCTTCAATATCACTTATTTAACTGTTACCCTTTGGCATGTTTAAAATAATCATGTATTTCTTTTTGATTATAAAATAATAGGTATTCATGATAGAAAATACAAAGAGAAAATTTTAAATCACTCATAATCCCACCACTTAAAGAAAATCAAGATTAGTGTTTTCATGTGTGCATCCTTCCATTCTTGTGTATCTGTATGTCCATATTGTATAGACTATAATTCTAATTTTGGAAAAACTGTTAAAAAGTAGTATATGAAGTTTTCTTTTTAAAACTTAACATTTTATTATAAGCATTTCTCTATATCATTAAATATTCTTTTAAAAAGCCTAAATTTTGAGGTTTTTCCTATCAATTTCTATCAAACAGATTGACTGTAAGTCATTTAACCAGCCTATATTGTCAGAAATTGATGATATTTCCAATTTGTCACTATCACAACTAACACTGTAATAAAAACTCATAAAGAAATTGTAAGCCTGGTGATTATGTCCTTATGATAGACTCTGGGTCAAAGGATAAGAACTTTTTAAGGCTCTTAATACATATTGCCAAATATCTTTCCACAAAGCATCAGACAGTATTTTACACCTACACATAAGTGGTAGGGGGATATATAAAAGACATTCAAAGTTTTATTTCATATAATCAAAGTGGGCATATTAAGTCATGGAATGAACCTATCTCTAAATCTTATAGAAGAATCTACGCTTATGTTTTAACTTGCTTTGAAATTTGTGGATAAAAGTAGTTCTTATAAAATGTTTTCATAGTTGATACATTAGTCATCTAACCTGATAAATGTCATTTTAAGTTGCACTGGAAACTAAAAGAGAAAAAATGGGAAGTTTTTTTGTGGTAAAAAAAGAATAAATCCATAAATATTATAAATTTACATGTAAATTATTAAGGGTACCTGAAAAAATAGAGAAAAAAATATACTTGGAAGAGGAAAAGATTCAATGCTTTTTAAATAATATGGACCATAATTGAAGCTTATTTATAAAACATTTTCAATATTAAAACCAAAACATATGGTTGTTTTTCATGAGAGTTGGCAAGTGTTTTTATTGCTGTATAAAAAATTATTGAATTATGCTCTATAAATCTAATCAGCATATAGATTTTTAATGGTATATATTCTTTCATTAACTTAGAGCTGTTTTCTATAAATTCCAAATAGTGGTTAAAGCTCAAAATGAGGGGATACAAGGTTAAATCTAGGTGCTTAAAATTTTGACAAATCAAATTTTGAAATATAATTTTAGAACACATTTGATGTCCTTAGGATTTTTTAGTAGGTTAATTTGAGTGATTTATTCCAACTTCCACTTTCAAGTATAAATACTACCCATAGAAAAGCAAAGGCTTGGGATATTAAGTAGTTTTTAATTTCAGAAGTCAATAAAGGTCAGCTTTCTGGCCACAAAAAAGGGGTTATATTTATTGTGCTAATTCTTTTAATACCCAGATATGAAATTTCACAAATGATTTTTGCCAATCTCAATCTAAGAATTCTATGGAGATAAACACCAAAATTGTCACCATTGCTTCTTAGAATGTGAAAACAAGCCAAAGTTAAATGGCATTTTGTTGAAGTTTAGAATTCAGTTCCAAATAGCTTAGCTCTAAGGGTTCAGACCATTAAAATAGCTACTGTCTATTTGTACCATTCTCATGCCTTTCTCCAATGGCCTCTGAGCCCCTCCCAACACCAATGACACTTCCCACCAGGCCCCTCTGGGGGACCACTAAGGTCAGCTGATGGGAAGGAAGGCTTGATTGCTCTCAAATCTCCTAGTCTGCTGCTAGGTCCTGGAAGATCAGTGGGTGTCATAAATGTTCCAGGGATAAAATAGGAATATTGTTAACTCGTGAGTAGAAATTATGATGACTTTTATTGTTGAGAAACAAAGTCAGACAGAAAGAAATTAAAGAAGTTTTATGCAGATGCAAAGATGAACTTTTAACAATTGAATCAAACCAAAAATACACAGAACAATAATAGGGTGGGTGAAGCCCATATTTCTTTCTTTCTTTGTTTTTTTTTCCAGAAACAAATTATAATTTTGTTTCCTTAGGATGAAGGTTAATTTATTAGTATTTACTGATTGCTAATTATGTGCCCAGCTATGTGCAAGTGAGATGAGGTATGAGCTATGGTATTTTGAAAATAAGCAGTCATAATCTATTTGGGAATCTTAAGGCTCAAGAAAAAAGTGAGACCAAAATATGGCAGCCATCTTTTGAAGCTGGCATTGCCACAGGAACTCATTCAGCTAATGATGTGTGTGTTCTTAGGGCACTGGACTCATTTTATTGATCATTAAGTCAACTAGTGCAGACAGCCACCCAGAAAGAGCAGCTAAAACGTCTTCAGCAGAGTCACTGTCACTTCAGTGCTAGAAAAGATTGGGGAGGTATGTAGCTAAGCGGTCAAGAATTTTGGCACTGCAGTTAGGCTAGAACCAAGTTCAACTGCTATCTTAGCTATGTATCTTGGGCAAGTGACTTAAACACCCTGAACCACACAGTTTTCCCATCTGTAAAATGAAATGTTTAGCTTATAGCATTGCCATAAGGATTAAAGGAGTGATGCATGAGGATGCCCAAGACAGAAATATCAGATTTCTTTGAGTCTAAGATGTTATCACTTGGGCAATGTACCCTTGGTAAAATAACAGCATTGGGGACAAAAGAAGAAACATTAGATTACTAACATTAAAATCCGCAAACAGCATATATTTATGTTTTTGCTTCTTGTTATGCTCTACGTTTGCAACTTAGCTTTCTCTGTATTGAGGTAAAGAACCTTCTGAATCACTTTTGATAATCAGTAGCTATGTATGTGAAGCAAGACTGTGACATGTGGCATTCCAAAGCTGACACTAGTGATCTGAACCTTGTTAGCATCTTTAAGACTGAAAATATAATTTTTAAGAGTTATGGATGAGAACCAGGTTTTCATCTGTATTTCCTGTTTGGTTAAACATATAGTATTTTTTTCTTAGATTGAAAGTCACATGGAATCTCCTGACAGATAAATATTTGGTGCTTCAGAAATAATCCTTCATGATGCATAAATCAGTCACACCAGCCTCTTAGTTTTGGTAATTCTAAAATGTAATCTGCTAACTTCATTAAGTTCTATTATTTCTATTACATTGCCAAGCACAAGACAAGCATTCTTCTATGTTCTCAAAAACTTTTTATTTCAATGCTGCATCATAGTGTAATCTTTTTAAAGGACAATTAAGGATGCATATTTAAATAAAGTTCATCTACTTATGGTCCTATCAGTGCAAATATCTTGACCCTTATTCTAATTGTCAGGTAGGAAGCAAAACTGAGAAATGTAAGTGCAATTATCTAGATAAATAATTTGCCCTGTAAAAAAAAAACACCCAGATGAAGATCCTATGGAGCCATACCCTAAGAGCTCATCCGTGATGTAAGGACAATGGTGGCACCTGTTCAACCCTGATCCGATCATCCAGTACAGTATGCAGAATGTAGGCACAGAATCCGGCAGGAAGGAAAGGTCTTCCCTGGACTTGTTTTACAATCTTAATCCCACTTGAATGCTAGAAGTGCTCTACCATCCAACATTTAAACATTCCCATTTCAATCATCATAGAAGAGAATTTGTTGCCAATATGTGGGTGCACACGCATGTGTGCATGTGTATATTGAGGAATTATTGACCTATAGATCTGGGCAAGTCTCAATGGTGAATGAAGTTTTAATCAACCAAATGATTAAAACCCAAGATGGGAAAGAGAAGAACATTAATGCAACTAATTTGCAAAGATGACATTGAGTTTGGTCACTTGTCATGGAAACCTGGATTCCATGTCAGGAACATTTTTTGTTCCTCCCCAGACACAATGACTTTGGAATTGAGATGCTTTAAATATGTGAGTTTATAAGGTCACCCAGAGGAGCAATAAGAACAAGTAAATTTGTAGCATACTGTTTTTATCACTGAGGTTTCTAGTCTCTGGAAACACCAGTGCTCTACTTTAGTGTAGTGTTGGGCTGGGAAACATGTGTGATATTTAAGCAAATCCATAAGAGTAATGAAGCATTGCTATACACATATTCTAAAATTTATTCATAACATGAAATCATGATGGGTTCTAATTTCACTCTTTTCTAAGCCATTTGTTCTTTATTCTAGAAATATAAACCAATGACACAATCATAAATACAGAAATTTCATAGAGATGTAGACCTCAAATAAATGAAAGGTGGTAACACCTGCAGAAGCAATGATGAAGCTATGATTTATTGTTTGAAGTGAGGACAATGGGATGGCAACAAAATAAAGTAAAGAATGAAACAAGAGGATGTAGAACATCAGGGTTTTTATTAAAAAAACAAACATGTTTCATGTATGCAGATATGGTCATACAGTTCTTAAAAGCATCAGCTTAGAGAACGTTCATGGAAGTGTTCCTAAACTATAAAGTACTATACAAATATGTGATTATTTATATTACCATTATATTTTAGGATAAGTGAAAAACACTTTGCAACTACTGTATTGTGTATGAGGTATGTTCCACTCACACACAGTTTAGAGTCTTAGACTGATCCTTCAGTGCTCCAAGGGAACTTTTAATTATTCTTATTGTTTTGATGGTTTATGCATTTATAATTATTACTACTTCTCTCATATATCCCTAAGAAAGAGAAATAAAGGCATAAATTATGACCTGAAGGTGATATAAGGAACATTTTAAACATAGAAAGAAAAAAGAAGTAGGAAAATAGAGAAAAAATTGAGACTAGAAAATTAAAAAATTGAAATAATTTATCATTCAATGAACTCAAACAACAAATTTATATTGAGTTAAATGCCAGTAAAACACCAGGCATTGCTAGAGCCTTGGAGTCCAGAAACAAAAAGACAAATTGTTGTCTTGAGTTCCTTGAAGGAAAAATATACGTATCTGAAGCAGACAAAAGTGACTATGACCAGCTCAGAGTATTTTGACTAATATGTTTTCTTGTAGAGGGGATTCTTTCAGCTTCATGCATGACCTTGAGACTGCCAGAGGGACTGTTTTCACAGAAGATGCAGTATGTTGGGTCACTGGTCAAATGGTTGATCATGTGTCGGTAGCAGTACTTAGGTGTAATTTTATAGGCTTTTTTCTTTATCATGTCAAAAAATACACAGTATTGAGAAATACAAGACATCATTTATTTTGAAAAATGGACAACCCTAAACTAGTCAATGAACTGAAGGAGTGGCATCAGGAATTTAATAGTGGCTTACTGGAGGACAAGGAGATATGACAGAAGTCATTCATTTATGGGAGCCACAAAACAAATGGGTAGTGGAAACCTGCTGTCATTGGTCTGGGGGTGTGAAACATGCTTAACACCGCCAAGCTGCATGGATAATAGCTGAGGAACACTCACCTGGCAACTGATCTATAAATGCAGGAAAGAAGATTTTATTCAGCAAAGATGTAAATAATCAAGTGTTGCCAAGTTCCTGCTTGGGTAGCTGAATTTCAGAAAAGCAAGTTATAATGGGTAAAGGACTTAGTATTGGGTTGGTCAAAAAGTTTTAGTTTTTTTCTGTATGATGGCTCTAGTAGTGCTTAGTTGTCTTTAACTTCACTTGAAACAACTTTGTTAGATTGTGTTGTGACAGCTGTCATATCAGTGTGCATTTACAAAACCTATCAAAATTGGTGATTTTTTGTGCAGCCATTTTAATATTGAAGGTGAAAGAAGATATGCAACATTATTGGCATATTGTGTTTTATTTCAAGAAAGGTAAAAACACAACTGAACACAAAGAAAGACTTTTGCAGTGTATGGAGAAGGTGTTGTGATTGATTGAATGTGCCAAAAGTGGTTTGAGAAGTTTCTTGTACTATTGACATTTTGGCCAAATAATTCTTTCCTGTGGGGCTGTCTTTACGCATTGGAAGATGTTTAGCAGCACCTCTGGCCTCTACCCACTGGAAGCCAATAGCAGGAGATACCCAACATACTCAAAGTATCCAAATCAATAAAGTTATTGGTGAAAATGAAAAATGTATATTTTATTTTATGGAAAAAATGAAATGGACTTTTTGGCCAACCCAACAGCTAGACAAAATGATACAGAGGGAGTATGTGTCTGTCTAGGGAATGGTTGGCTGCTTGGTTTCCAAGAGGTCTCACAATGTGGCATTCATTATGTTGGTGGATTCACATGGCTCAGAGGCTGGTCCTCAGTTTCACAAGCTTGAAGACTTGATTGTTATTGGCACACCAAGAGTGGGTTCATTTCTCAGAACTGAGCTCATAGTAACAAAGCTCATGAGACAGATGTATAAAGCCATAACTTCCCATTTACTAGTTTTATTGATAGTAGAAATGTATGTGGCCCTGGAATGAATCTATTTCAAGTCCAGAAGATACAGTTAGATTTTTCTTCTAGGCAATCAAATCAAAATCTGAAGGTGATCTGGTGAGTGTTGAATCAAAACAAAGGAAGTTCAAAGAATCAAATGTTTAATTGTGTCACATTAATGGAACTTGATGCATAAGCTCACAATACAAATGGCCTTGCTTAAGAGTTCTGGAAACTGAAAGACCTTGGTGTCAGCTCTTCTACCATGGATAGTGCCATTTAACTTTCATCTCTGAGATATTCCATTTCCTTTGTTCCCACTGTTAACCGAACCCTCTGATTTATAAATAGGTGGTGGGACACAAACTACATTTGGAGAGTGAGATACAATGTTCTAGAGGAAAATTTTAATATGTCCTGGAAGATACGTGAAGAACTATTATGTCATTTGGAGGTGATTCCGTTAGTACTGCCCAATTCCCTTGAATTGCACTGCCCATGGAGGTCATGTGCCAACTGGCAAATAAATGAAGCAGTGCTGATCTACAATTGATATGAAGACCTCTATGGCTAGTAATGAGGAATCCTGAACTGTATGTTCCACGTGATCATGCCTTCAATTAGGAAGGCATTTGACCTTATGTTAGCAAAAAAATAAATAAATAAAATAAAAGCACAAACTGAAATTGAGATGGAAAAGATTATAGAATAAACTATCAATTAAAGGTCAAAAAAGTGCCTTCCAAAGTGATGTCCTTTGGTTTTTAGCCAAGAACCTCTGAACTCGTTCCTAACCTGCTCCACCTCTGCCCCTGCAGTTCAGAATCCTAAACAAGGTAGCGAACATTTGGCCTCTTCCATGCAGCTCCTGTGCTGAGAAATGATGATGTATAAAATGACTCTCTGCAGTGACCAGTGTGGCTCATTTGTTGGGCATCATCCCACAAAGTGAAAGGTCACCGGTGTGATTCCTGGTCAGGGCACATACCCAGGTTACAGGTTTGGTCCCCTGTTGGGTCATGTGCAAGAGGCAACTGATATATGTTTCTTTCTCACACTGAAAGTTCTTTCCCTCTCTCCTATCCCTTCCCCTCTTTCTAAAGATAAATAAATAAAAGCTTTAAAATAATAAAAATGACTCTCTGAAACTAAAACAATGAATAGTGAGGAAGAATGTAAGGCAAAGATGCTGTTTTTAAAAAGCTTTTAGGCTAAACCACTAAAAGTTCCAGGAAGAAAGTTTTCCTCTTGGAAAGCCTTTCTTTACATGTGTTCAGCCTGAAGCCCTTAAGCGGGTCTTCCAGGCACCACAAAGACGTTAGCCAGCGTCTTATATCTAATGAATGCTGGCACAGCACAGCAGCCTAGAAGGAGTCAACTCCAGGAATCAGAGAGAGAGCTAAATTAGTCCAAATGCGAAGTAGGCCCTTTTGTTATTATGTATATGAAGCTTTGGGGTTTGAAATTTCCCTTCCAGAAGCATATTTTATTGCATTATCTCCCCAAGAGAGTCCAGCTTATTCTTTCCTGGACAGCCTTTCTCCAAAGCAGAAACACAAGGGGCTGTTGCAGCACAGAATGACATTGAAAGCAGGGCAGATAGAGTTGATGGGACTAAAGCAGAGGTCAGGATGATTACAGAATGAATATAAACAGTCAGACAATGATTTACTCCTATTTAGTTGTATGATGATATAAATAAGAGGGGGAAGAAAAATATTTTCCTATATTTATTATTAAGTAAACTAACTTCTTCTCTCCCTCCCTGAAAAGGTCAGGTTGGTTTCCCAGCCTGCCAGACTGCTCATCACCCAGTCAGGTCAGTTTTCCAACCCCCTGGCCTGCCTATGACTCAGTTATCCAGACTCGCTTGATAGCCCACGGCTTAACTGAAACTCCCTTCCACAGCACACAATAGACATCTGGCACCAGCCACAATGGCTGATAGTCAGACTGACTCTCCTGTACCCAGGAACAGCTTAGCCCTTTACCTAACCCATTGTCCCAGCTCACATTTGGAAACCCTGAGGCACCCACCCAGAAAAGCAAGAGACTAACCCCTCCCCTATCCCCTCACAAGCCCCATGCTTTTTCTTTAAAAAAACCTATTCCTGCCACCCCCCAGGACTGCAGTTGGACCAGACTCAGCCTGCCTGTAAGTGCAGCATCAAAAAAAGGCACCTGGATCAGATCATCCAGTTCCTCCCACCTCTATTTCTCATGCATTTCTAATACTGCCTGCCTTCCTTCCCTCCCTCCCTCCCTCCCTCCCTCCCTCCCTTCCTCCCTCCTTCCCTCCCTCCCTCCAGTACTAGACAGGACCTTTTGGAAATGTTAAATTTAATTTTAACTCCTTAGTAAAAACAAGATGTGGAAAATTCAAAGAAAGTTCATAAAGGCCATGAAAAAGTGTCTTTTGAAATGTATAACAGGCCTCCACTTGCCAAAATCTCTACTGGCATCAACAGAGCTACTATTCTCAGAGCAAGCTTTGAGTCATTTTCAACTTTGTTTTCTTTAGCTCCTAATTTCAATCTCACCTCCAATTACTACTGAGAGTTCATTTCTTTAATTTGGCTCTTTCTGTTCACTTTCTCTATCCTATTTATCCTGACTGAAAATTACTACAATAGTGATTGAATTGGCCAATGGTAACTGCTTCCAGTCTCCAGATCTCTGTATTTTCCCCAATCTCTACCTCAAACATCATTTTTAGTATACCATTTTTCTAGGATTGCTTCTTTTTTTTTGCCTTTGCTAAATTAAATATTTAAGTATTTCACTATCTTCAAAATTAATTAATGGGTATTATTTCTAGTCATCATAAATGCTCTGTGGGCCCCAAATAAATTACTTCCATAATTGAAAAGTAAGATCATGAAGAATCATGATAACTAGAATGAAGGAGTCACATAACAACATGTGTTTAGCACTCTTTGGAAATCACCCTGGAGCAATTCACTCTGTAAGGAGAATTGCAAATATATTACTCATAAGATTGAAGTATCTCCCTCACAAAGAGGGTTTGGCATGGACTCAAGCCAATTTTCCTCCTTTGTTCTAGATCAGTGATTCTCAAGCATGGCTGCTGTGAGAAAAAACCCCCAGGCTCTAAGCTTGGTACACAGTAGGTGCCTGGCACACTGCCTGGCACAGAGTAGGTGTTCAGTGTTTCTTTTTTGTTTCTCATAACATGTGTTAGGAAAGACACACGAGATCCCCTAGTCTTTGGCCAGCAACCAAGTAAATATCTTAATAATACACTATGAAGTCTTTCTAGTGGCCATCTGTCTGTATGATTCTGTTCATGCCCAGGATGACTGAGAAGAGGACACTCTAATGACCCATTCTGTTTGGGAGGGTGGCCTTCAGGTTATAGGGTTACCTTTGTTCTTAGAAACATTGTCACTTCAGACTTTCAACCTGCAATAGGGTATATCAGTGTTACAAAACTCAACAAAGTAAAGATCTTATTGGCTTTATTCAGCTATTCACAAATTGGATAGCATCCCATCTAGCAGATAGAACAGCCTCCGAGGAACTATACAAAATGAAAGACTTTTATAAGCAGGAGGAAGTGGGGACAAGGACGTTCTATTACCGAAAAGTGGGTTGGGTGAAGCAAGGTCACTTTCCTTAGGGGATGGCAGGGGTCTAGCAGGCACATTACATCACTAGTGCTGATCAGGTAATTCTTGATTGACTGGTTTGAGAGTCCATTTCTGGGAGAGCTGAAACTAATTAAGTATTAAGTCTCAGTTTGGTGACGTGTGGCTTAGCATAAGTGACACCATTTGGGACCTGTTGTTTTGTTTCTAACATTAGGTAATGCCAGAACTGAGGCTTAATTAAGAGGCAAGGCTTTGAAAAAAAAAACCCATAGTCTTCAGCTGTAGAATTTTCACCTACCTTTCCCTTTGAACCTTGGGAAGTTTTTTTTTCGTCTTTTTTTTGGTTGTTATATATTCTTTCACTTTGTTGATAATGATTGGGAAACATTAATATAGAGGATGACTTGGTTTTTGAATATAGATACTTTCTGTGATTGGAAATATTAGAATATAATAAATAATTGAAAATGCAAGCTTATTATTATTTTAGAGAAGCACAACTCCATGAGAGCCAGTGAAATAAAACTATTTATTTAATAGGAAGTTGGAACTTGCTAAACAAACCACATACCTTGTTTCATATGCTAGACAACATTTGCAATATGGCAGAAGATCTACCAAGCCTGAAGTGTTTAGCGATGCTGCTTAACTGTGGTGACTGTGTACTACGGTGGAAATACTGAAAACACCATCTGATCATTATAACTGTTTCTCTCTCCAGCATCTTCAGGGGATTCTGCTGCTGAGGTGCTGGGTCTGCCCTGGGCTCCTAATCTCTTTTCCTTCTGTCTACAGTTAGTTTGTTTCCTTTCTATTCCCACAGCCTGTTGTACCTGTGTATTAATGAATCAAGCTATTTGTATTACTTTGAGGTGTCTTCCCAGTCATTTGACTGCGGGACACAGTGCTGAACACAAGAGGTAAATTTGGCAAATACTTCATGAATTGATTTTTAGAGGCTTTCATGGGTTAAGAGCTAGAAAGTGGCCTGATACATCCAAGGCAGAGTAACATGATGGAAAGGCAATATTCCATCCATTGATATCAAATGCATTTATATAACTAACATACATACACGTCTCAACATTATTTTCATTTGCAAAGTAGATACAATACTTCCTCTAAGAAGATCACACAAAGGTTATATTCTCAGTAGTTTTTCTCACTGTCTAGAAATATTTTGTGGCATAGTTACCATAATCCTGCTTGGGGATAGGGGTACTCTTTACAATCTCACTTCAAACTGATTTAATACATTTATTCTGGAAGTTCACATGACAATCTTTTCTTAAACAACAACAGCAACAAACATGTAACTAGACTGCTATCTGACACCAAACCCCAAAATAGACTCAAATGGATTAAAGACTTGAATATAAGACCTGAAACAATAATATACACAGACAAAAATATAGACACCAAGGTTATGAACAGTAGGCTCAGATGGGTTTTTGTGAACTTAACCCCAAAGGCAAGGGAAGTAAAAGCAAAAATAAATGAATGGAACTCTATGAAATTAAAAAGCTTCTATATAGCAAAAGAAATCATCAACAAAAGAAAGATAACTAACTTAATGGGACAAGATATTTGCAAACAATACCTTCGATAAGGGGTAATAGCCAAAATATATAAAGAACTCATACAACTCAACAACAACAAAACAAAGATCTGATTAAAAAATTGGCATGGGACCTGAATAGACACTTTTCCAAGGAAGATGTATGGATGGTCAATAGATATATGAAAAGATACTGAACATCACCAGTGATGAGGGAAATGCAAATCAAAACCACGATGAGATACCACCACACCCCGATTAGACTGGTTATTATCAGTAAGACAAGAAATAGGTGTTAGAGAGGAT
Source organism: Phyllostomus hastatus (assembly GCF_019186645.2). Lineage (NCBI taxonomy): Eukaryota > Metazoa > Chordata > Mammalia > Chiroptera > Phyllostomidae > Phyllostomus > Phyllostomus hastatus. The sequence continues at coordinate 16,084,308 of NW_025333498.1, read as the reverse complement.
GTGGAGTAAAGGGAACACTTAAGAACACTGCTGGGGGCAGTGTAAGCTGATGTAGCCACTATAAACAGCAGGACTGAGGTTCCTCAAAAAATTAAGAATAGATCTGCCATATGCCACAGTAATCCTTTTCTGAGTATATACCCCAAAATTTTGAAAAGACTTATTTGTATAAATATATATACTTCTATGTTCATTACAACAGTATTTACAGTAGCCAAGACATGTAAAAAACCTAAGTGCCCTTTGATGGGTGATTGGATAAAGAAGATGTGGGGCATATACTAGGTATGTCCATAAAGTATCCAGCCATACCCTACAAAAAATAGAGACATTTATTGAAGAAGATACAAGATACTTTGAAGGGGGCCCCAGTCCCCTTCAAAGTAGGCACCTTGAGACCTCACACATTTCTCCCAGTATCTCTTCCACTACTTGGTTTTGAAACACTTTGAAAAATCCTTTGTTGGAACTGCCATCAGCTGCTCTGTGGTATTCTTTTGAATCTCATTAATGGTCTGAAATCTCTTCCCTTTCAAAGGTGATTTTAGTTTTGGAGAAAGCCATAAGTCAAAGGGCACCAAATGTGGGCTGTAGGGGGACCGAGTTACCTGGGTGTTTTGATGTTTTGCCAAAAACTCTGCAGGAAACTTGATGCAGGAGCAGGCATGTTGTTGTGATGAAGCTGCCAATCACCAGTTGCCCACAGCTGCAGCCTTCTGAATTATCTAAATAGTTTCTGCAGAGGTGTATTCAAGCTTAAAACAAAATTTGATGCAGATTCATTTCTCTACTTGCTCAGTAATTTTGAATGTGATGGCCACACAGGACACATGCTCACTCAACAGCATCTATTGCCCCCACTGACTAGTACAACGAAGTTGTCATTGTTCACACATGTGCATTCCAGTCTACTTTCCTTGGCTCACAGCTTACATTGATGTCACACAAACCTTTCTTGTTATATTAACAATGGCTGGACATTTTATGCACAGACCTCATATTCAAAGGGATATTACTCAGCCATAAAAAGGATAAAATATTGCCATTTGAGACAATATGGGTGGATTTTTAGAGTGTTATGTTAACTGAAATAAGTCAAATGGAAAAGGACAATAAATGAATGATTTCGTTTATATGTGGAATAAAACAAAAATCAACAAACAAAACAAACCAAAAAAAACCCCACACTCATAGACACAGCTGACAGAATGGTGGTTACCAGAAGGAAGGGAGGATGGAGGGAAGGTAAAGGGGGTAAATGGTGCCAAATATATAGTGATGGAAGGAGGCTAGACCCTGGGTGCTGAGCACATGCAGGGGTGTCAAACTCATTTTCACTGGGGCCACATCTGCCTCACAGTTGCTTTCAAAGGGCCGAATATAATTTTAGGACTATATAAGTGTAACTACTCCTTAACTAGGAGCAAGGAGCTCAGTGCTGCTGCTGGGTAGAAACAAGGTGCCAGGCCAGATAAAACAAGGTGGAGAGCTGGATTTGGCCCTCGGGCCTTGTGTTTGCCACTTGTGCTATACAGATGTCATATTATACAGTTGTACACCTGAACTTTATATATTATTATTAACCAATGTTATCCCAATAAATTTAATTTAAAAATCCAATAAAATAATTTGTTAGAATCTTGTAATTAATTCCTAGTCCTTCTGAAACCAGATACAGTTTGTCCTTAGTTTCACCATGAATTTAAGAGAAACCAAAAATGAGAGGCATGAATGTGCAGTTCAAACACTTTTGGAATGAAATTTGCTTTGTAGAATCCATGCATCATGATGTTCCAGAACTGCTAGCGATCCCAGAAGTCCAGTCCACTCCTTCATTTAGTAAATGTAGAAACTGAAATTCAGATTAAGAAACCTGTTGGATGCTCTACACTTTGTTGGTGCCATACTCCAAAACCACGTGGTCTCTTCTCCCTCTTTCCCTTAACATAATTGAAAAAAAACAGAATTTTTTTTCATCATCATTGGTTAAACTTCTTCACATCCTTAGGAGGTAGAACAGAAGCACATGTGACATTCCTAAACTTAATGGATTCAAACTGATAATTTCTGGATTACCAGAATTTTTTTAAACTGCAATTAAATGTGATAATGTATACAAAGCATCCAGGATAGCACTTGGCAAATAGTAGATGCTCAATAAAGATTTTAAAAATTCTTCTTTCTGCCTTAGTTCCAGTGAAGACATTTGACATTTAGTTGTTCCTTTCAGTAGTTGTGCATTTAAAACAATATTATTGTTAACTGTAGATACATTTTTTCCTCCTCTATCATATTCTTTTGAATACCATTTATATTAGACCAAAACAAGTAGAGGGTGGAGGCTGAGGTTTTGGACTCACAAGGTTTTCAGCAAGATTCTCTGAGAACCTCTGGCACAGGGGTGGTGGTGACTCTTGTAGTTGAGAGACTGGGTTATAATTTGTGTTGAAACTACATGGGTTTTAAGCAGCAGGTTTTGTACATAACAGGGAGTTTCTGGATCTTGTTAGCTCAGGGCAAAAAGTCATGATTTGGAGCAGTTACCCCAGCAGGAGGAGAATAGATGATGGTTGGTAATTACATCAGTTTTGCACTGTTGAGCAGATGTTCTTGTAGATAGATTTTGGCTGGCATTTACAGAATATCACTGGTGATTCTCATGATAGTGTCAGAGCTGCTACAATGGAGGGAACTGCAGGTCTGTAAAACACTGTGAGAAGGAGGACAAGGAAACCAGATAGCAATCTGGAAATTAAAAGGCAATTCTTACAGAGGGCTCTACTGAGGTTTGCTTGAAGATGGTAGTTTTACTGGATAATTAGGTCTGATACATATTTGATAACTTACTTTGCTATTTAACTTTGAGAATAATTTGGTAGTTTATCAGTGTTAGAAAAAAATAGATTATTTCTTTTTAAAGTAAGAGACAATTTAGGAAACAGATAAGGGAACTGAACTTTGATTAGAACGTAGCATTAAGCAGCAAGATCAAACACATTGCAGGTAATGGGAAAAGAATGAGCAAAGGGGATGTTAACAAGAAATGCTCATTTGGTTAGACATTCTGGCCAACTTCAAATCAGACCTAAATGAAATGATCAGAATAAGACACTGCTAGATAACAAAGTACTCTTAAGGAAGAGTCTCTCCCCCTTCCTTTGCTTAAAAATCTTCTCAAATTTATCCTGTTCATTTCTTTTACTGGTCTAACTTCTCTCTCTCTATTCTTTGGGATATTTAAATCTACTTCTAGCATTAAATCTTGGTAGTTTTCTTTGTGGGCGTCATAAGTAACTGTAAAGTCTTTTCCACACAGAATGATGAGAATGTTTTTTAGTTCACTGACAGGCAACATTAAGTGAAAAGATAAACTCTAATATATTGATACTTGCATTGGAATCCACACGATTTTATTTTCTGCAGTCACAGAAATACTTTCAACGTTGACACCTTGTTGTCATGGGCTCTCCTGAGTAAATGATGGGGGAGACAGGGGGAGGGAGGGAATGAAGGAAGAAAGGAGGGAAAGAAGTAAGAAGGGAGGGAGGGAGGGAGGGAGGGAGGGAGGGAGGGAGGGAGGGAGGGAGGGAGGGAGGGAGGGAGGGAAGGAGAACCCTATCTATTGCCGGTGGTGGCACCGGTAGAGGTAGGAGAAGTGGGTAAATATAGGAGAGCCTGGTACAGCATTTCACATATATTAGTGCTTAATAACTACATAAATGGTTAGTCAATGGATAAATGAAATGACATAGGTTCTAGAAAAGTAATTTCCAAGTACTTCATTACCTGCACAGCGTTGTCAAAAGAATCCTCTTGCACAGAGATAGCACGCACTTTGGTGTGCATTTTGTCAGAAACAGATGCACTGTTATTTTGTGAAGCAAATAGTTGGTCTCAGAATTGACTGACAATGGCAGAAGGAGAGCTACCTTGCCCACCTCCATCACTCTGAAGAGTGGACCCAGAACTCCTTCCTCCCATTCTTGGTTTACCACCAGCTCACACTTGCCTTTTGTGAGTTATTTTCATCTTGTTAATCATTTAGTTATGCTTATTTTTCTTCTTTTACAGTATCTACTTCTGCTTCTCAACAAAATGAGATCACAGGTAGGTACTGTAATATAACTAGATTTTTTCAATTAGCAAAATAACGCATATTTTCACATACTGAACATTCTTCTACAATGATATTTTAGTAGCTGTACAGAATATTCCACTGTATAGATAAATCATACTTGTGGGCATTAAAGTTTTAAAAAATATTTTGTTATAAACTATGCTGTCATGAACAGTCAGTCTTTAAGGGAATCTTTGCCACATCCATTATTATTCTTAAAATAATTTCATAAAAATAGGCTTACTGAGTCAAAGGGTTTGATTAATCTTAAACTTCCAAGCACAATGACAAGTTATGAAAAAGATGGTGGGAACTGTCAGGCTTTCCTGGTTCCCCCAAGCACGTAATCTAGCCCAGGGATTGTTCTAGGCAGAACGGCAAAGTGGAAGGTAAAGCTTTTTTTTCTCCTATTGCTTCTAAGACCCTTTTTCTGTTTCTTCTTTTTCAAAACTCACGTTCTCCTTCTTTCCCAAAACACTCAATGTATTTTAAGTTATAAAATTATGAAACTTATTTTAGGAAAGAGTCCAATGAGCCCATTTATGTTAAGATCTTAGTGACTGGGATGGCATTATTTACAATTGCCTTAGGGACCCTAACTTCGGTTTTGGTAAGTCAGATGAATGAACATCTAAGCATGGGGCCGGGACGCCCACTGGAGAGGTTGACAAACAAAGCCTCAAGCCTTCCAAATGCTCTGATGTCTCCATTGCAGGCAGGAAGCCTCCTCACACATGATACTAGGGACATGTCCAGTGCTTGTCCTTAATGGCTGACTCCGTGTGATATTGTAGTCCCCACACTGAACTCATACAGTGAAGGGCTATCATTTAATTCTGATTCCTAGGAACTTAGAAAATACTCCCGTTAATAATGATGGCCCCTTGAGATTTAGCTTTAAAACAACACAGAGAGCTCTTGTTAACCAAGGATAACCATTAACGGAAAAGGGTACTTGAGGCAAATTTAAATAAAATGAGGAATCAAATTTTATAGCATTTTATTAAATATAGGAGATTCTAGCCTAAAAATGAAACCAAAATTATAAAAACAAGCATGTTTTCTCTTAAGTTTGACTGCATTTAGATCCCACTTGCCACTCCGTGCCAATTTTAAACATATAGGGGCAATCAAGAGTCAATGTTTAGGTATAATTTTTCTGATGATGCTGTGACAACATGACTCAGCATCCTTTATGGCATGTTTGACCTTTTCAGTTTAAGTGTGAAGTCAGTTAGTTTATAAAAAATAGTCTAGGGTTTCATTCAACTTCCCAAAGGCCTCTTTTTATTCTTGGGTACTTTTTTAACATCACTGTTTTTTGAAATGCCTATTGCATTTTCAGTTCTTATAGCTGGTCTAACTTGGCAAATCCTCTCTAGTCAATGGCTTCGCTTTGTGATTAGAGTAGTCCCAAGCTAATGTAGAGATGACACCTTTTTTTTAAGATTTTATTTATTTATTTTTAGAGAGGGAAGGGAGGGAGAAAGAGAGAGAGAGAGGAACATCAATGTGCGGTTGCTGGGGGCCATGGGCCTGCAACCCAGGCATGTGCCCTGACTGGGAATTGAACCTGCAATGCTTTGGTTTGCAGCCCGCGCTCAATCTACTGAGCTATGCCAGCCAGCGCCTGAGATGACACTTATTTTTTAAGAAGTCATTTCTATAGTGAATATTTTTAAGTTCTGGTGACTTCCTACCCAACCTTATAATGGCAGGGATTCAAATAATTAATGCTTGGCTAATGAGCAACATTCTGTTCCCAATTTCTTGGTGGACATTAGGTGCTAAGATATCTGCATTAAAGAGCCATTCATTCCATTCTACAGATATGTAAACTGAGGCAAAGATGGTACCAAGTAATGTCTTTAAAGTTTGAAAAGCAAATTTGGAAAAATATAGGTTTTCTCTCATCCGGCTCCGCTGCTCCGCATCATGACCCCTATTTAAGATTGATGTGACTGGCATGTGGGAATTTGACTGTTAGGAAAAATGGCATCTTTGCCCTCGCCTATACCATAATAAACTAAATGACAGAAAAACAAATGTCACTTATTAGAACATCGAGGTTTACTGTTCAAGTGATTAACTAAGAATCATTTGTATGATTAAATGCTGTAAAATAATTTGCTTTCCCTATGAACCTATAGCTTAGATCTCATTACACAGAAGTGCTGCATATTAGTTGAAGCAAATTAACATTCAAACACTTTCTAGAGTGGCTACTAATCACAGGCTGTTAATTACTGTCATTACATTAGGCTGCAGCAGACTACCCAAAGAATCATTCTCATGATCTTGGTATTTGAAAGTGATCTTCACCAATAAAAACACATGTCAGATCTACAGAAATGGCAAATTGCTGAAATTGCTGACAGGGTTGAAAATTCTGCTGACTATAAGTACCCATCTAGTGATGGATGCATTCTTGACACAGTTTCAGTGTTTGGACTTACGAAATAATGAGTATCAATGTCCTAGCAAGGGAATATGCAAAGATGAAGGAGCCCTTTTGTATCCTTAATTAAGGAAAGTAGTAGCAGAACTCGTTCACAGATAAGTGACTGTACATAATAATCATGTATTTATGTAAGGGGCTGCTATGCTATATTACTGTAGTGGCAATTAGATCTTCACAAAGTCATTTTAATAAAAGGCATACTTACATAATAAATAAACAAAACCGCTCATTGTGATGGCAGGCTCTCTAATTATACATTGGCTTAAAATAAAATGTTCAGCAACGCTAAGTTAAACATATAGACTCTAGCTGCCTTCTACGATGTGCCCCAAGTCTTTTTTCACTCCATAGTCTCAGCTGCCCCAGGAACTTTGCTAAACAGTGACAGAATATTTGTGCATTTTCTTATTCTGGAGAAGGGAGAAATTATTTGAGAATCTAAAGGTCAAGGCTTCCAGTATCTACCGGCCTAACTTCCTTTATTGCCCAGAAAATTTGCTGCCCACCTTGTGGCTGCCAATTATTGGGACTGCCCCAGTGCCAGTATGGTGAGAACTCAGGTGGCCAGCACACTGACAGCTTTTCCAGCAATCCAGTTCATTAGCAACTCACTATGAGAGGGAGACCCAAGCCAAGAGCCTTTGAGGATACATTTGTAGGTCTCCTAATTCTGGCTTCTCATTTTTTCAATAATTCATTCAATAAATATGTATTAAATACCTTCCTTGTGGAAAACATTACTCTGGGTGCTGTGAGAACACAAAGTTGAATTAGGTATGGATCGTACCTTCAAAGAAATTAGGGCTTAGTCTGGGACAACCATCTTACCAATGTAAGCCTTGGGTCCCAGGAGGGAGAGAATGGGAGATTTTGGAGGGATTTGGGTAAATTCTTCCCTGATCCTGTAACTGTGAAACACCTCAAAGGACTTATCCTCCCACCCCTGAGTATGGTCACATCAGTGCCAAAAGTATCCCTGTCTCTAAGTTCACAGGTAGGACACTGTCTCCTAAGGAATTAATTAAGACATAGCCAGTGCTATACATCCCTTCCTCCCCTCCCCTCTCCTTTCCCTCCCTCCCTCTCTTCCTCCCTCCCTCCCTCCCTCCTTTCCTTCCTTCCTTCCCCCCTCCATCCCTCTCTTCCTCCCTCCCACCAGTATCTATTCAGTGTTTGTTATGTGCCAAATTCTAGGGTTTGAAAATGAACATAATACACATGATCCTGCACAGAACTTGCAATCTAGTGAGGAGTATGTGAGTAGATAAGTAGACAGGCACTTTCGATATGTGTGTCCTCTGGTAGAGGAGCACCTAACATCCAATAAGAGCACATGAGAAGGAATCACAGGCTTGAAGGGGCAGGTTAACTGGGATTTAAGGAAAGATCAGTACCGAACAGCAGTTTTGTGGGGCAGCACTGCGTGTTGGAGAGACTCGGCGAAGTTTGCAATGAGTAGTTTATGGAAGACAAGGAGATGGGAACAATGAAGCCTGATACTGAAGAAGTAGGAATTGTTAATAATAGGAAAGAATTTAAGATTTATTCCAAGTATTTCCTAAGGGAAACTACTGACATTTTAAAGCAGAAAATGGCAAGATCAATTTGTATTTTTAAAAGAGCACTCTGGATTTGTCTGAGAATGAAATGGGGAGGGGCAAAACTGAAGGCAGAGAGGATAGGAGGCTACTGCAGGGATCTACATGGTTTAAGTGAGGTGGTAGCAGTAGGTGTGGAGCTTGATAAGGTGTGTGTGTGTGTGTGAGTGATTGGTTGCACTGGGGGAGAGGGAGAAGCAAGGTTCCCAGTGGAACTGTCCAGTGAATAGTTGGGTATAGAAGCCTGGGGCTTAGAAGAAAGAGCTAGTGTGAAGAACAGTCCTTGCCGATGTCCTTTCTGTTTATTTGCATTTAGTTGCTTGGTTTCACTACATTTCATCAGTAGAGACAGAGATTAAAGTCAGTGTCGTACTCAACACTGTTTCTCTCCCAGCATGTGTATATACCTTTTAATTATCTTGCTTTATGTATTATTAAATATAGGAAATTGTGCTCAGATATCATGGGCTTAATTTAAGCTGACAGAAGTAAAAGACATTAAAAATTAAACTTGCTATGCTTTCCTTTAATGCGTTTAAAGTTTCCATTTATTACAAGGAAATTTAAAAGAAAATGCGTTTGTGTTCTTTTTAGGAAGAAGTATTTCTGGAACCTATCCAACCTTGCAGCAAGTTCTTGACATGGTGCCAAAAGGGAGTACATAGTACAGACACAAATCAGCTCTGGGAGGGTTTCTGACACACTCTCCCCCTTTGACAGTAGTAACTTGTATCACCACAGGGAAACATCACCAAGGGGCTCAAAACCTGGGCCAGACTGGGTCTCAGTCTACAGTTGGTCCACTGGTGTTCTCCCCATTTCTTTCTCCATTGAAAGTGCTCTCTGTATTCAATTCAATGCCAAACCAGTGATGGGAGATTTTTTAGCAAGGCTAGCTTTCCTGGGGAGAGCTGGGAGAGTAAGTAGGTGGGCGAGGTCACCAAGGTCTGCTTGCCAGAAAAATAAGAGGTAAGGGTCATTCCCCTGAGAACAGTCTTATGAGTATATGAGGTTTTAGACAACCACATGGTACTCACTCACTAACACACATGCTATTTCAGACTGGAAGCATCATGTCCCCCTCACAAACTCACTAAGAAGTCATGGCACAGTTTGCATCAAGAGATCAGATTCCTCCATCAGAACTCTCCTACGTGAGAGTTTCCAGAGGTATAAGCAATGATGACATATACTCTCATGTGACAGGAGGAACTCAGACCCCTTGGTTGGATTAGGATGGCTTCATCCTCACTCTGTCCCTTTCCACCAGACACTGGTAATGTAGATGGGAACAGCAAAGCTAACAGCTTGCTGAGGGATTAACTCGGTTTTAATCCTTACCTGAGGACATGCTTATTGATTTTAGAGTGAAGGGGAAGAAGGGAGAGAGAGAGGGAGAGAAATATCAGTTGGTTGCCTCTGGTATGCTCTGACCCAGGACCGAACCTGCAATCTAGGAGTGTGCCCTGACTGGGAATTGAACATACAACCTTTTGGTTTACAGGATGATGCCCCAACCAACTGAGCCATGCCAGCCAGGGCTGAAAGATTAACTTCTATTAAATCAGAGCTGTGAGGCATTCTCCATATCAGAATCCTTTGGCTATTCAATGTGTGAGCCCCTCCCCAAATTCCCAGCATCTGGATGAAGTGAATATTAGAATTAACAGTATTCACCTGGACTCAGATAATGGTGGACTCTGGGTTTTGCTTTTTTAAATTTTATTTATTTATTTTTTTTACAGAGCTCAGAGGTGAAGTCTGTGGAGGTTTGGAGTGTGATAACGTTGAAGGGTGCTGTCCTCAGGATGAGAAGACACGAATCTCCTTCCTAGAGTTTCAGGTTCTGGGAGAAGATTTATAAACTTGAGAACACTCTGGGCACTGTTCCCAGCAGGTCTGGAGTTGAGGATAGTGGCACAAAAGCAGGAAATTGTGGAGGGAACAGGGTGTGAGTAGAAAACTGGGGAGATGAACAATATCGATAGGTGACAGGTCCCAACTGTGTTGCTGATGACACAGTGGAAACTCATCTATTTACTCAAATTATAAATGAGCACAACAGTAGATCTGAGGGCTGATTTTAATGCCAGGGGCCCCCTTCCCCCTCTGGTCATGTCTTCCTCCTTGTTACACAGCCCCCAAAGAGCTGGCATTTCCCCAAATCCAAACCCAGATCCATCACTACTGAGTGCTTTGTCCTTATGATGACAGTAGTACTCAGTAACAGAGCTACCTTGCTACTGATAACCAAAGCAAGCTGGGGCTCATATGTAATAATTTTATTTGTCTATTATATAGTAATTATATGACATGATCATATCCATGCACCTATTGAATGACAGGGATATAAATATCATATCTCTACTTTCTTCTAAGCATTATTGAATAATGAAGGATTTGTACTTCAGCACAACTGAAATAATTTATTGCATCAGAATTACTCTTTGTTGTGTACAATTAGAGTAACAGGCATGTCCTTATAAATGAGTAGCGATGTAGACAAATTTACATAAATTCCCCTAAATCTTGATGCTTCAACTCCTGATAGGTTGGATTATAGCTGGATTTGGATTAGTTCTTTATGTCTTTTTATTTCAGTTTCCTGAACATTAGCCCCATCCCCAAAGTCTTAACTAGGTTTTCACATGAGTCTCCAGGCTGTACATCATCCCACACCTTTCCTGATTCACGTTGCCACATGTACTTGCCCAGCTGGACCTCAGGAACTCTGTACAGATCCAGACTGCCAGCACACCACTCCTCCCACCAAGGCTGAGCTCCTTCTTCTGGGTTCCCCCGTCCTCAGCCTGCTCTTAGGCTCTGGCTCTGCTACCCAGGAGACCTTAGCAAGGTAACACCTCTCTCCTCCAGTACTCATGCCTAAGCCTGAATGAGAAGTCCTTTCCTTGATTTTCATTCCCCCAAACACACATACACACATATGCATGGGCACATGCATTTGAACTTGGGCTGAATTATGGAACAAGATTTTTCTGGAGGATCTGGAATAATGGAAGGAAATCATAATCCCTTCAAGGGATTGCTTGCTTCAAGGCCCAAAGACCCTTGTCTATTCCCATTAAATTACAGTAAAAGCTGCTTCTAGGCCCAGCTTTCAGGCTTCTTCCCTTTCCTGGCCAGCCATAGCACCATTTCCAGTGCAGCCCATGCCTGGGTGCTTCCTGAGACAGAAGCCACACTCCTCCCGACATCTAAGAGTGACTTAGGCACATCTAGACTATTAGAATTAGGGATTAAATCTCCTTGTCCACCCACTTTCTCACCTCTTAGGGAAGAAACATTTTTCCTTACTTTAGTTAGTTTAATTTAGTTAGGTTTGCTTTGTTAGTCCCTGCCCCGCCCACCACAAGGATTTTATTTTCCCAGCATGACTGATAATGGGAAAGTCGATTCCTTTATATCAGTAGAAAAGGTATGTAGATAGTAGCTGTCCCTTCCTCTCACTCTTCCAAATTACAGAGAGAAAAAGGACTTCTTTCATTTTTATAGTTCTTAACATTGGATTATTCCTTTTAAAATCATAGTATGTCCAAACCAGACTAGGTTAAACCTCTGAGTCCACTCAACCCAGTTCCCATTTTACAGTCTTTTCTCCAGTGAGAGTTGGAGACCAGGCCTGCAAATCCTTGAAATCTCTGTGGTCTCAGCTCTGGATGTCCTATGGACAACTGAGCAACCAAAAATGATATATGCCCACAAGACCCCACCACCATTTGAAGGCCGAGGGCAGCCTAAATCCGTATGTATTTATTCACTAAATATTTATTGAGCACATACATTGTTCTAAGTCCTGTGTATGGCCCTCAGAAATATAATATGATCTATACTATAAGCAATATACACAATATCCCCAGATTACCCTACCAAGCCATATTGCCCTAAATCTATCAAGTGAAACTTGAAACATAAGCTCCTCATGGCTTCTGCTTCTCAAAGAGCTCAACTTCCAATCATGAGATATCTTTTCTATGCATAACACTCATTCAGGTGGTTGAAAGTGAAAAGAAACAACAATAAGTTCTGAAGTGTGTTTTTCAAGTTCCTTCTTTTTCGAAATAGAAAATTCCTTGTATCTTTTGAGATGACGGTTCTCTTCCCCTCTTCTTTAGGCAAGTTTTGGGCACAGCACCCTGATTCAACAGAGCAGGTGACATGGTACAGTGGAGCCGGCACAGTCCAGTCCTAGAGAGGGCTGTCCACTGCGAGCAGGGGTGTGTCCTTAGAGGCCAAGACTGAGGCAAAATATTTCATGCCCCTGAACCTTAGTTTCCATATGTGTGAAATAAAGACCTCATGACTATCTCATAGGAATGTTATGAGGATTGAATTAAATGAGATAAGTGTATATTGAGCCTCTATTACCTAGCAGGTGTAGACCAGGTGGAGTTGCACTGTAAGTGCCAGCTGACTTCAGAGCCCAAACCCAGGGAAAGATATGCTTCATCTTGACAGAGGCACTCCTATTCTATGCTGAGGATATATCCCAGCCAAATACAAATTGTAATGGAAAGACATATAAAGAAGAAATTATTCTGTTTTAATTGAATGTAAAAAGTCTAGCTATTTCTCAGTCTATCATTTTGCCAAATACAGTACATAACATGCCTTAGAAAAGTAAATAGCACAATAGGTTTTATTTATTTAATGTATTTACTTATTAATAACTTTTTATTTTAGTATAGTTGCAAGAGTATTATAAAAACATTAATATATTCTTTATCCAGGCAAAGTGTATATAAATGTTAATGTTTTATTAATGTTTCTATTCATTTGCTTTATCATTTTCTCCATATAGATAGATTAGAAATATATAGATAGATATAGATTATTTTCTGAACCATCTGATGGTAAGTTACAGACATTATACCTCTTCAACCCTAAATACTTTGGTATATATTTCTTAAGAACAAGGACATTCTTTATATAATTATGGTGCAACTATCAATATCAGGAAATTTAACATTAAATACAACACTATTATGTAATTACAGTCCAATTTTGCCCATTGCACTCCCTAGATTCTACTCTAGGATCACCAATGCATTTGTCATTTCTAACCTTAGTTTCTTTCAATCTGTAATGATGCCTCTGCCTTATTTGCCTTTCACAGCTTTGAATTTTTGAAGCATGCAGGGGCCAGTTATTTACAGTAGAATGTACCTAAATTTCGATCTATCTGATACGCTCTTGTGATTGGATTCAGGTTATGCATTTTTGGCAGGGATGACACTGAAGTTATATTGTGATCTTCTCAGTGAACTATGTCAAGAATCACACGATGCCACTTTTACCCAGTATCAGTGATGTAAACTTCAAACATTTTGTTAAGGTGATACCTGCAAGGTTTCCTCTTGTAAAATGTATTTTTCCTTTTGTACTTTATACATATTTTGCATACAAACTATGGAGAACATTAAAACTATTATTTAAATACCCTGCTCTTTATCATAATTTCACTCATTACCTTTAGCATTTATTGATATTTCTTGCTAAAGCCTATTGTTATGGCTGCAAGGGATGATTTTAACTCAATTTTTGTACATTTATAAGTTTGAATTCTATTGTAAAGATGAGCTTTTCTTTCTCCTTTATTTATTTTTCATTTATTCATTTATTTAACTTAATATGAACACCAGACTTTTATAGATTCTATCATTTATTTCTCATTATTTATTTTGATGCTCAAACAGTCCCAGATTTGGCCTTTTGGACCCCCTTCAAGTTGGCTACAGTGTCTTTTGTGACATATCTGCATTACATTTCAACCACCTCCTCACTCTGTGACCCAAAGTTTATTCTAGACTTAACTTGTTTTTTTCTTTTTACCCCAGTAATTTCTCCAAGGAGCTCCAATTTCTTTTAGTGTGAAATATTACTTAGTAAGCAAGATCAACACATATGTAATATTTTAAATAAGTAAACTAAATAATAAAGAATGAGTATCACTATGTAATTTTTCTTACCTAAAATGATGAACTTGTTGGAAGAATTATGGGGAGTTGCAGCCACAGCCATAGATGCATACCTCCAAGATGGCGTCATCCAGGTCATCAGTTCCACACCGGGGAGCCTGGATGTGGGTGGAGCACGGAAAGTTGGAAGTCTGAATGTCTTGTCGCCTCTTGAGCCTTTGAAGATGTTAAGAAAAAAAATTAAATAATTCCCACGTGAATTCACTTTCGTTCTTTCCAAGCCAGCAGAGTGTCTGAATTTACCAAAGGCTAAACTTAACAATGGCATAGAAAATGTGCTCCATATAAATGAGCAACATACAGGAAAAATACACGGAAAGGGTTGACGCATAGGGCAAGCTTCTGTATTTATTAATCCATTTTACATGTGAAGAAACTGAAGTTTGTGGAGATTATATAATTTGCTGAAGGTCAGACAAGTAGTCTCAGGAACAGGGTTTGCACTTAGTTTTGCCAATTTCTAAGTTCCCTAATTATGCTGCTTTGCTCAATTTGTCTTCAAGATTTAATTGTTATTTTTTTAAAGATACATTCATTTCCAAGGGCCTTTGAGTTTGGAAGTGGTCTTTTGGGCCTTCATTTTTTTTTTTTTGGCCTTTTAGCTTGATAGTCTTTAAAATAATAAGAATAGCTAATATGCATAGAAAAATTTCTATGTATTTCTGTTTTATAGTATTAAACCTCTAACAAGCCTATGAAATTATCATCATCATCATCATCATCATCATCATTATCATCATTTATGGATGAGGAAACCAAGGGTTGAAGTTAAATAACTTGCTCACAGAAAAAGCTTGTAAGTGGGTGAACTCAGATTTGAGCCTGGGTCGTATGGCTGTAAACCTACACCTTTTAACCACTGTGTTCTACCAGAACTCATTAAAGGGAGTAGGAGTGTTCCCAGTGATACAGTTGTTCTGTAAAACATTCCCAGTTTAATGTTGTAATAGGTTTCTAGTGCTGGCACTAGACTTGCCCCTTTCATGTATAGTCAACTCTCTACTAACCAAGTAAATTAAGGAAACAGCAGCAAGATAGCTCACAAGTCATGGATACTGCTTTGGAGTGTACAGTGATATTCTGCCCAGTAGATACTGCCGGATAGTAAGGTGCACTTTTACTGAAACAAAATAAGTTGTAAAGTTGTTGGTTGGAGTCAGATAGCAGATTGGTATTAGGATGTTATTGCAGATAGGATGGGCCAAGTAGAAGGTGTACTTATAGACAGTTCAGAGGTCACCCCATGAAAGAAATCCAGCAAAGGCCAAGTTCTCTGACAGGGCAAGCATGAGTCAGGGGACAGGCTAATAAGGTGGTTACAAATGTGAACTTGGAGTTCGACCACCCATGTCTCAATCCTGGCTTTGCCAGTTCCTAGTTGTGTGACTTTAAGCAAGTTACTTAAAATTTCCTTGCCTCGGGTTCCTTGTTATATTATTCTTTCCATAATGCTCTGCCTCCTGCAACCTGGTATGATATGCTAGGGGTATGAATAGAATCTGAGTAAGGGAAGATTAGAGTATGCAGATGAAAAGGTTACCTTGGAATTTAGCCCACTTCCAACTCTATCTGCTTTTTTCCTTCAACCCTATAACTGAATAGAGAACCGCCGACCTAAGGAATTGCTTGGAAAAACTGCATACTAGTTTGAAAGCGAGCTGCTACAATCAGTGCATCCAATAATGTATAATGGCTCCATCATACATATTTGCCTTTTGTCCCTATAAAGCCCAGTTGGTGTTCCTAATTGGTGGTGATTCAGAGTCTCGGGCTCCTTCCAACTTGTGGCTTCATAATCTTCAGTTTTGACTTTTAAGGTCACGGTGCTCGTTTGCCTCAAGCTGGCAGAAGATGAAAGAACATGGAGGGTGCATCTGAGAAGCTGTAAGCTAGGCCTGAAAGTGGCTTGCACCACTTCTGCTCACATCCTACGGGCTGGATGGGAGCCACATGGACATAGTTAAGTGAACATATGATTGGGAGATGTAGTCCAGCTGTGTGCCCAGGAAGACGAGAAAACGGGTCTGTTGAAGAGCTATCCAGCCTCTGGGGTGAACAGCAGTACAAAATTAAGAAGAGAAGTTTAGAAGAAAAATAGAGCTTCAGACTAGCAGTTTGTGTTACTTTGACAAAGTCAGTAACACACGGTAATTCTGTACCTCTTTCATTCTGATCCCAGCCCTCAGGTGGCACCTGCTGATCAGTCAGTCTGATCTGGCTCTTGAATTGCTAAAATGAAATTTTATACTATAGACATATTCATCAAGCAAATGTGACATTGTGTAAACTCTGCAAAAAAGTTGATCTAATACCCACAACAGTATAGATGGTATAGATTGACATATTAACATAATATTACCATTGCCAGAGTGTGCAGAAGGCCATGGTGAAAATGCTACTGCACAAACAGCCCACTGAGAAAAGTTTAATTTTGTATACTCCAGTGAGCAGAAAATACATAGTTGCAATTGACTCTAATATGTGTTAATTATGAAAAGCAGCTCCAAGCGAAGCAAGCCATAATAATTAAAAACCATCTTTTCATCTTAAAAAAGCCTCCCTCCCCAAAGTATTTATATACTGTAATAAAAGAAATAAAAAATAGTTATGGCAAAGCCTAAATAATAAACTCTATTAAAGTAGTATATATACTCCATTATATGTAATTATGTTGCACTTAAATAGCAACAGTGATAAAACAAATCCATTTAGTGAACAGCAACAAAATAGGTAATAGATTATGAGTGTTGCTACTTCCTTATTGCCTTTACATATAGTTTCTGGTGTATATAAGTTATGAAAAATACCACTTTGGCATGATTCTCACCTTGTGCATTTAAAATTTTCAAAAGCTCCAACAACCGCTGGCCATAAGACATCAAATAGGAATGATTTCATATGCTAATTCCGAGCAGTCATAGTGGCTACTTGGAACATTGCATAGAGTTGTGTGACTCTGTCCAAACTCACTGGGAAAAGAGTGCCATAATCAACTAGTCATGATGCCTGCCTTGGCATAGCAATAGGAAGTTGTGGTATTCTTGTCAAAGGTTTTTCAAATATGGCTACATAGTCATTAAACAGATTAGAGATACAAGAAAAAAAAGAATATATGAAAAGATCAATCTGAATCCTTATATTGGATCTAAAGTTTAATCTCCCAATTTTTGGAAACAATAGCAAACAAATTCTAGAGCCAAAAACAACAAATAGTGCAGAAATTTACTTAAACAACCTTTTTTGTTTGTTTGTTCTTTATTAGTTTTTTTCTCCCAGGTTATCACCATGTGACTGAGTCACTATAAAGTAGCAATTTTTAATAACTATAAGTTGCAGATCTTAAATCTTTGGCTTTCATAAATAAATGCAAAAACAATTCTATGTAGGGAATAATTATTCAATATCAAGAAAAATATTAGAAATTCAAATACTCACTTTTTTAAGCATTGAGAAACTAAAAGGAGTGTGCATATAAAAACCGAAAGCAAGCCCTGGCTGGCATAGCTCAGTGGATTGAGCGTGGGCTGCAAACCAAAGCATCGCAGGTTCGATTCCCAGTCAGGTCACATGCCTGGGTTGCAGCCCACGGCCCCCAGCAACTGCACATTGATGTTTCTCTCTCTCTTTCTCCCTCCCTTCCCTCTCTAAAAATAAATGAATAAAATCTTTTAAAAAATTATATAAAAATGAAAGTAATATTAAAATTAAGAGAAAAATCTTAAAAACCACAAATTTTCTCTCCCACTTGAATAGAAAATTCAAAATGGCACTTCCATTGGAATCAAAACATTTTGGGGGCAGAGCCAGAGGTGATTTCAGTGCTTCAGGGACTTGGAACAGAGTTGTACCAACAGCTCTCACAGAATGATTCACCTTTCCCTTATCACTTAAAGAAGGCATGTACTTTAACTGAATTACTTGGGGTGACATTGGTTTATAAAACCATACAGGTTTCAAGTGAACAACTCAATAAAACATCATCTGCACACTGAGTAATGTACCATTGCCCCAAGCAAAGTTTCTTTCCATCCCCAACTTCTCCTTTGCCAATTTCCACCTAGCTTCTACTTCCCTTTCCCTCTGGCTATCACCACACTGTTACTGTGTCTATGTGTTATATATATATGTTTTTTGGCTAATCTCTTCACCTTCTTTCATCTAATTCCCCCACTTCCCTCCCCTCTGACAGCTGTCAGTATGTTCCATGTATCCAAGCCTCTGCTTCTATTTTGTTTTTCAGGTTATTTTGTTCATTAGATTCCACATATAAGTGAGATCATAATGGTATTTGTCTTTCTCTGACTGGCTTATTTCACTTAGCATAGTGCTCTCCACATCCATCCATACTGTCTCAAAAGGCCAGATATCCTTTTTTTATTTTTTTATGGATCCATAGTATTCCAATGTATAAATGTACCACAGTTTTTTTAGTCACTCATCTACTGATGGGCACTTGAGCTGTTTCCAGATATTGGCTGTTGTGAATAACACCACACTGAACATAGGGGTGCATATATTCTTTCAAATTAGTGTTTTGTTCTTTGAATATATTCTTGGAAGTGGGATTGCTGGGTCAAAAGGCAGTTCCTTTATTAATTTTTTGAGGAACCTCCATACTGTTTTCCACAGTGGCTGCACCAATCTGCATTCCCACCAACACTGCACAAGACTTCTCTTTCCTCCGCATCCTCACCTTGTTGTTTGTTGATTTATTGATAATAGCCATTCTGCCACTCATGAGGTGATATTTCATTGTGATTTCAGTAATTTATATCTCACTGATGATTAGTGATGTTGAGCATTTTTTCATGTTTATTGGCCATCTATATGTCCTCAACATAATAAAGGCCATATATGACAAACTCACAGCCAACATCATATTCAATGAGAAAAATTTAAGGTGTTTCCCTTAAGATCAGGGACAAGAGAGGGATATCTGCTTTTACTACTGTTATTCAGTATAGCACTGGAAGTCCTAGCCACAGCAATCAGACATGAAGAATAATTAATAAAAGGCATCCAAACTGGAAAGGAGGAAGTAAAACTGTCATTATTTGCAGATGACATCATATTGTATGGAGAAAACCCTAAAGCCTCAACCAAAAAACTACTAGATCTAATAAATGAATTTGGTAAAGTAGTATGATACAAAACTAATATTTAGAAATTGATGGCATTTTTATATATAAATAATGAACTATCAGAAAGCTAAATTAAGAAACAATCCCACCTGCTATTGCAACAACAACAAAAAATAAGGTACCTAGGAATAAATTTAACCAAGGAGGTAAAAGTCCTGTACTTGGAAAATTATAAGGTGCTGAAGAAAGAAACTGAGAAAGATACAAATAACTGGAAGCATATATTGTGTTCATGGATAGGAAAAATTAAAATCGTTAAAATGTCCATATTACTCAAATCAATCTACAGGTTTAACACAATTCCTATTAAAATACCAATGGCCTATCTCACAGATCTAGCACAAATATTCCAAAAACTTATATGGAATCACAAAAGACCCCAAATAGCCTCAGCAATCTTGAGAAAGAACAAAGTTAGAGGTATCACACTACTTAATATTAAACTATACTACAAAGCTAACAGTAATCAAATCAGCATGGTGCTGGCATGAGAACAGGCATATCGCTCAATGGAACAGAATAGAGAGCTAAGAAATAAACCCATGCCTATATGGTCAATTAATATTTGACAAAGGAAGCAAGAGCATTCAGTGGGGTAAAGAAAGTCTCTTCAATAAATGTTTCTGGAAAAATTGGACAGATACATGCAAAAAACAGAAATGAGACCACTAACTTACACCATACAAAGGAATAAACTCAAAATAAATTAAAAACTTAAATATAAATTGTAAAACCATACAAATTCTAGAAGAAAACATAGTCATCAAAATTTCAGACATTTATTGTAGCAATATTTTTGCCATTATAGCTCCTCAGGCAAGGGAAACAAAGACAAAAATAAACAAATGGGACTATGTCAAACTAAAAAGTTTTTGCATAGCAAAAAAGAAAAAAAAATAATATGAAAAGGGAACCCACTGAATGGAAGAACATATTTGCCAATGATACAGCTGATAAAAGGGTAAATTTCCAAAATACATAAAAAACTTATACAGCTCAATACCAATAAGACGAACAACCCTATTGAAACATGGGCAAAGGAACTGAATAGATAGTTCTCCAAAAGAGGTATGCATTTGTTTACTTGTTTGTTTTTTATTATTTGCTTGCTATGTTGTTTAGAGGCAATTTGAATTTAATCCTAAATGACTCACTTCTTGAACAATTCACCTCCCACCTCCTTCCCCCAATGAATCATTGCTTTGTCTTGAAGCAACCTCTTTGCTACAAGCAGTTTGACAAATTTCATTTTTTGGATGATCTCATGTTTCCAATATGTCTGAACATCCAGTAACCCCAAGACTTCCCTTTCTAAAACAGAAGATTTCCCTGGCACACAGCCCTGTATACTTGCTGTAATACTGTTCTCCTGCTGACCTTAAAGTTTAAGCTGTAGAAAGTTAATTTTCATTAATTTGCTTGGTATTTTCATTTTACCATGCAAACATTTCCCAAGCTGCTTTATTTCTAAAAGGATAAATTACCCACCTTTTGCGTGCCACTTGAATCTCCATTTTAAAATACTACATTTAAACAAAATAGAAGAGCTTTAGAACACAGATACAGAATGGCTTCTACACAATTTACTGAATAAGGGAGATTTTATTGTCACATATTCTTAAGCCCCGCTATTTATTTTTACAGCTTCCCAGTGATCTAAAAAGCTCAATAGAGAAATTTTTCTCTATTTCACATAGCAGCTGAGTTATTCTTTTCCTGTTATGGAGGGGAAGACCTGCATTAAACACTTCAGCCCTGCAAAGTGGTGTAAATGCATTTAAATGAGACAAATATAAATGATGATACTATGGGGGGAAGTTACTGATATAATTATAAACTAGTCAATATATTGTAAAATGTTTTGTGAAATTTTAACTTCATCCATCACCAAGATACCATTCTCCCCACCATGTCATTATAATTGGCTTTCCCTTCCTGCTATTGTCAGTCAATGAAAGACCAAAAGATAACTAAAACTTTTCAGACCCCTACTGAAAATTTGAGAGCCTAAGTCCAGACAAGCTGCAGGAGACAGGACTTGTCACAGGTTAGCATAGGAGAGGTGTGGCACAGCACCTTGCTTAAGGCTGGGGCAGAAATTTCTTTTGATTGTCCTGTCTTGATTCTAATTATATTTATTTTAAAACTAGAATATATGTATATATTTTATTTCTATTCGCTGCTAAATAAAGCCCCAATTGCTTTCTCATAATAAATCTGCTTTTAAATAATTGATTTTATTTAATTGCCTATTATTTACCAGTTTGTTTGTTATTGATTTGCCACAGGAGTAGGGACCTCTGCGGGGCAGGAGGAGTGGCCATCTGCAGAAGCGCTGCAGAGAGGCCAACTGGAGAGCCCAGGATGAGCTGGAGGTCAACCAGCAAATGGCCAGCAGTGAAACAGACGGAAGGCCTTTATGATCTCAGGGCACTTTCCAAACATACAAATCAATAACAATTAAAGCAGATTATGAAAAGACAATACTAAATAGTTAAATCTTTGGACTCGATTTAAACTGGATGAAATGCTTTCACATGGAAATTTACTCCATGGGGAGGTTTCAAAACTTGCCAAAGAGGATGATTTAGGGTGTGGATATGGGTAAGGCTGGCAGCATAGTTAATACTTTCTCATAATCATAAATTATATATACATATATATGTATATATGTATCTATAACTTATTAAATTTGTAATTCAAGCATAAATTATAGATACACATAAACATTAGTATACTCATATTTCTGGCATATGAGGGTTGTGATATATACTGATTTCTACCATATATATACATGACAGAAATCAGCATAACAACATGCACTTTGTATTGTTTTTCTGGGTATTGCTGTGGCCTTTCTTGCCCACCCCTCCATAATGTGATAATTATTGTGGGGTCCATGGAGAACTCAAGCTGGAACTCAAAGCAAAGTGCTGACCTCACAGAAAGTCTCTGGGAAACTAAAACTAAACTAAACCAAACTAAACAAAAATGAATTACTTATCTGGGCTGAAGCTCTCCAACAGCATCTGAGCAACATAATAAAGATGCACTACTGTCCTGATATCTTGGCACAATATAAGGGCTTTTCCCCAAAGATTATGCAAATTCCAATTTACTGACACTGTGTAACTTCCATATCTGTGGGAAAACTAATCTTTCAGTGAAGGCAGTCAAGGTGGAAGAAAACCAAAGGGCCTGGTAAATTAGTGTCTGAGCTGTTGGAGTTTGGAAAGCTAAGAGGCAGAAACTGCTTGTAGATAAAAACCGAGAGGTTGGAGGAGACTGAGGCCGTTAAAAAGGTGAAAGGTCCATCCAATTTCATTTAGTCTTCTGCTTTTCAGAAACAGGAACTTCGAAGGCCACACAAGTGAGGTTTAGAATGACCATGCACTTCTGGGGAGGGAAATTGTCTGCAAACAGCTCTGGGACCAGGAGCAAAGCAAAGGTGCTTCAGGAGAGGGTACAGGAAGGGAAAGCTTTCGCTGTCAGATCCCTTACAGGGCTCACCCCAAGCATCTTTCAGCTTCTGTTCTCATAGTGCCACCCAGCTTTCCCCAACTCCTTCTCCATCACTGCTTGCTGACTATGACCTCCAGCCCATTTTCTCCCCCACCTCCAGTTTCATGTCCTTCTCAGTTCATTCCACACATTGCTAACTGCATGATCTTCCCGCAAAGCCTCCCCAAGCAGCTGGTCTCATCAGTCTCTGTGCCTCTGGGGCTGCCAGTGCAGGTTGCTCCTAGGGCCTTTATGACACAGCAGTGTCATTGTCTGTATACACACCTCTGTCTCCAGAAGGGCAGCTTAATATCTCTAGGGCTTCACATACTCACTGCTGGGTTCAAAGTAGCTCTTCCATAGTCCTTTTCATTTCAAGAAATGGCAACTCTAGCCTTTCAGTTAATTCAGTCAAGAACCCAGGAGTCATTCTAGATTCTTTTCTCTCAAGCTCTTTTGGGTGTTGGTACAGAATTCAAGATCATCTAGATCTGCATCATGTAAATCAAAGGTTCTCAATTCTGGCAGCTCATTAGAAACACACAGGAAGTTAAAGGGGAAAAAAGCCTACCAATGCTCTGCCTCCACACCAGACCAAGTAAATACGGAGTACCGGTGAGGCCCAAGCATGGATATTAAAAAACAAAACAAACAAATAAAAACTCCTTCAAATGGGCTTAAACTGACTCCAATGTGCAGCTGGGGTCGAGGAACTTGAACTCAGGTGCTGGACTAATGATGTGATAATCATCCCCTTGTGTCTAGCCTCCTGCCTCCCTCTCATCCACTTCCTGCCTGAGGACTGTCAGCTGCCCCCTCTGTGCCCCTCTAGTACCTGTGGCTGTCTTCATCTGCTGCTGTGTTTCTAGATACTACTTACCGAGTGCTTTTATTCTGAGTAAGACAGTGCAAAGCACTATATTGTCACATCGAATATCCTCAAATGAGAAAACCAAGGCTTAGAGAGGTTATCAGTGATCCCCACCCTTTTTGGCACCAGGGACCAGTTTCATGGAAGACAATTTTTTCACAGACTGGGGTGGGGAGATGGTTTCGGGATGATTCCAGAGCATTACATTCAAGCTCACCTCCTGCTGTGCAGCCTGGTTCCTAGCAGGCCTGGACTAGTACTGGTCCTCAACCTGGAGGTTGGGGACCCCTCGACCTGGGAGGATGACCGAAAATTAAAAAGCTAGTCAAGTAGCCTAACTGGGATTTGGACTTAGGTTTTCTCCTGCTAAATCATTTCAGTCTGACCCATTTGGGACTTCTATTACGGACTCTTAATGACCCCTCCTTTGCAGATGGTTTGTCTTCCTTATTCAATTAGCCCCAATTACTGCTCCTGACTCCCAAGAACCCTGTTAATGTGCTTCTGGGTGTGCAATAAAATAATTTAATGCCAGCCTCTATGATTGCTGCTGATACTGACAAAATGCATAAGTTATGTCAGCAATATCCACTAGGACCTCATAGTTACTGAGAAGCTTCAAGTCGATTGCCCTAGATTTGATGTCCTTTATTTATTTATTTATTTAGAAAATATTTTATTGATTATGGTATTACAGTTGTCCCATTTTTTCTCCCCTTTATTCCCTTCTGCCCTACATTCCCCCTCCTACCAGCATTCCCCCAACTTAGTTCATGTCCATGGGGCATACATACAAATTCTTTGGCTTCCCCATTTCCTATATTATTCTAACCTCCTCCTGTCTATTTTGTACCTACCATTTATGCTACTTATTCCCTGTGTTCATTCTCCTCCCTCCTCCTCCCCACTGATAACCCTCCATATGATCTCCATTTCTGTGATTCTGTTCCTGTGCTAGGTGTTTGTTTCCTTTGCTTTGTTTTTGTTTTAGGTGTGGTTGTTAATAATTGTGACAGTTTGCTGTCATTTTACTATCCATGTTTTTTATCTTTTTTCTTAGATAAGTCCCTCTAACATTTCATAAAATAAGTGGTGATGATGAACTCCTTTAATGTCAGCATATCTGGGAAGCACTCTATCTGCCCTTCCATTCTAAATGAAAGCTTTGCTGGGTAGAGCAATCTTGGATGTAAGTCCTTCCCTTTCATGACTTGGAATACTTCTTTCCAGCCCCATCTTGCCTGCAAGGTTTCTTTTGAGAAATCAGCTGATAGTCTTATGGGAACTCCTTTGTAGGTAACTGTCTCCTTTTCTCTTGCTGCTTTTAAGATTCTCTCCTTATCTTTCATGTTGGATAATGTAATTATGATGTGCCTTGGTATGTGCTTCCTTGGGTCCACATTCTTCAGGACTCTCTGAGCTTCCTGGACTTCCTAGAAGTCTATTTCCTTTGCCACATTGGGGAAGTTCTCCTTCATTATTTTTTCAAATAAGTTTTCAATTTCTTGCTCTTCCTCTTCTCCTTCTGGCACCCCTATGATTTGGATGATGGAACATTTAAAGTTGTCCTGGAGGTTCCTAAGTCTCTCCTCATGTTTTGGAATTCTTGTTTCTTCATTCTGTTCTGGTTGAATGTTTCTTTCTTCCTTCTGCTCTAAATCACTGATTTGAGTCCTGGTTTTCTTCCCTTCACTGTTGGTTCCCTGTACATTTTCCTTTCTTTCAATCTGCATAGCCTTCACTTTTTTCTCTGTTTTGAGACCAAACTCAACCAATTCTGTGAGCACCCCAATTACCAGTGTTTTGAACTCTGCATCTGATAGGTTGGCTATCTCTTTATTGCTTAGTTCTATTTTTGGAGCTTTGGTCTGTTCTTTCATTTGGGTCATATTTTTCTTTTTTTTTTTGTTTTGGCCAGCTGTTATGTAGTTAAGGGGCGGAGCCTTAGGTATTCACCAGGGTGGGGCAACCCATGTTGCTGCTTTGTGGTGCTGTACGTGGGGGAGGGGTCCGAGAGGAAACAATGCTGCTTGCTCAGTTGGCTTTCATTCACTTCCTCCGTTACCCACAAGCGAATTGGGCCATTCCTGTGCTGATTCCTGGGTGGGTGAGCTTGTGTATGTTCTAGGGCCCTGTGGGTCTCTCCAATAAACTCTCCTGTGAGGTTTGCAGTTTCTCCTGCCTCCACAACACCCACAGATTTTTACAGTCAGATGTTTTGAGGCTTTATTTCCCTGTGCTGGAACCCTGGGTTGTGCGGTCTGTCTTGATCCCCAGTTGCTTCTCCTAGTTTATCTGCACACAAATGTGGGACCACCTTCTCCACCAGACACTACCTTGCCCATGCCAGTCCACCAGCTGCTGCCTTGCCTCCTGGATCCTCCAGCTACCACCTTGTCACACGTCCTCTCTGCCCAGGCTGTCCATCTCTGCCTCTCCTACCAGTCCGAATGAATATTCCTTCTTTAACTCCTTGGTTGTTGGACTTCTATACAGTTCTATTTTCTGGCAATTCTGGTTGCTTTTTGCTTTAAATTTGTTGTTGTCCTTCTTTTGCTTGTGTGAGGAGGCAAGGTATATCTATGCATGCCTCCATCTTCTATCCTTTTAGAGGATAGTCATGGGATTCTCACAAAAGGAGCTCTTGGGGCAACTTGGTTGCCACTGCTTTAGGAAGACTGAAAGGCACATTGTGCCCTTGCTCTTGCAACCCGATCCAATGAGGTCCATGGGAGAGGCATTTCTTGGAGCTGTGGCAGCCTTGGCTTTCAGGAGATGCGTGGTCTGCATGACCCTAATTTCTTTTCTAGATGGAGCTGCTTTTAGCTTTAAAAGTTGCTGCTGGCATTGAAAAAACTGAAGTAAAAATGTGGAACTGGTCTGCAAATAACTATAGCTTTGTTTCCAGGTTCCCAAGGACACAGGAATATCAAAGTAAAGTTAATGCTGGAAAGTTCAACTTAAGTTCATCCCTTTAAAAGGACACAGGTGGCTTATTGTGCCACCTTCTGCTCCACCCAGCCCCTTCGCCCTCACCAGGTGGCCTCATACTTGCACTTCCCATCCTCCTGACACCCTTGTTCCTCCCAGCGCAGGCCCAGCTCTGTTTCTTCTTTTTTTCCTCTGGGAAGATTATCTAAAGTGAATGTTTACTCAGTGGCCTGCAATCTGTGAATAATAGGCTGCGCTGAGTGAACTATGGAGGCTGAACATAAAGGATGTGTTTAATAAGTCCCGATACACGTGAGCCTAGTCTATGACACCATGGTGTCACTTTGGGTCCCAGCTGCAAAAAAATTGCTGGCACAGGAAATGATGACTGCCAGTGATCAAATAGGATAGCAGGGTCTCATGGCTCATCTTTTTCAGCATAGCACAAGGAGTATCTTGTCTAGATGCTCCCTTCAGAGCTCTTGTAGCTTCCTGTGTCTAAACCTGTTATAGTATGCACTCAGGACTGGGGACCACCCATTTAAATTAGGTGTTTTAGGTGAAAGTGGGTTATTTGTAGCTAAGAAGGGAATTCCTATAGTTTGCCATAGGCCCTACTGTATCCTGGTGACAATGATGAACCCCAACTGCCCCCAAAACATCATGTGTACATGAGATTGTTTTCACCCTGACCAGTTTTACTCGTGGGCCTTCCCCACCAGGCATCAGATCCTTGACCACGTGAGGGTGGAGGCTGGGGCTCTCTTGTACAGAACTCTACCTCCAAGGTCCAGAACA
This sequence comes from Phyllostomus hastatus, assembly GCF_019186645.2. NCBI lineage: Eukaryota > Metazoa > Chordata > Mammalia > Chiroptera > Phyllostomidae > Phyllostomus > Phyllostomus hastatus. The sequence goes on along the minus strand of NW_025333498.1, from coordinate 16,056,894 downwards.
GTGCTTGACATGTAGAAAGTGCTCAATATAGGCATGTTAAGTGAATACACGATGAATGAATGAGGAAGATAGGATATCATTCTTTCTGACTTCCTCATCCCAGGCTCTTAAAATGATCATTTTTCAGCAGCATTTCCAGGGCCCTCTTTGTACCTAATTGTCTTGTACCTAATTGTACCCAATTATATGAACTCAATTGTTTTGCTGCTCCATGGCAGGAGAGAGAATTTCATTCTATATTAACTATGACAGGCATAAAAGGCAAATGGTCTGACAGGGGTAAGACATTAGAGTGGATTGGTTCACACAAGTGAAAACATCAGCTCTTCCCCTGTTCTGATACAAGGAGAGTGTATTAGACAGAAGAAGGCACCAGATTCTGGACTTGGGAAAAACATGATAGAGATTTATATCAAAAGAGGTTGACTTTTTATCTTCCCAAATATACTAAAAGCAAGAATTGTGAGTAGAGGTATTCTGTGTATGTGCTACGGCAAAGACCTTGATTTTGCAAGAATTATATTTGGCTCTAGGTAGACACTCTTGGCCTGAATTTTGGCTTCTAAAGGATTGTGTAGTGGAAAGACAATGTGGATTTAAAATGAAATGATCTCGCCTTAAACCCTGGTTCTTCCATTTACTCGCTGGGTATGATAATGAGCAAGTCTCAGCTCTACAGGTCTCAGTTTCTACATCTGTGAAATGGTACATAGAAGGTGATTAACAAATGTTACTAAACTATTGGCTATTAACTCAATGAATGAATAAATAAACTAGGTATTAGTGTCACAACAAATTGTACAATCTGATAACTTAAAGAAAACAGATATTTCACTCTCTCTCAGTTCTGGAGGACAGAAGTCTGAAGTCAAGGTGTTGGGAGAGCTGCACTTCCTGCAGGGTGGTAGGGGAGAGTCTAGGCCTTGCCTCTTTCAGTTTCTAGAGATTCCTGGTGTCTCTGGGCTTCTCTACCTCAGTGTCATATTGCCTTCTCCTCTTCTTACTCTGTCAGTTCTCCCTTTGCCTCACTCATAAGGACAATTGTCATTTGATTTAGAGCTCATCTAGAATGATCTCTTCTCAAGCTTCTCAATGTTATTACATTTGCAAAGACTTTTTCCAAATAAAGTTATATTCACAAGTTTTGGGGATTAGGGCATGGACATATCCTTTTAAGGACTACCATTCAATCCAGTGTCATTATCAATGTATTCTGAGAAGCAAAGTCCTTTGGAACCAACCCTGAAAAAGTAATCTCTAACAGTGCTTCTCAAACTCTGATGTGCATAGAAATCACCTCAGGATCTTGGGGAAAATGCAAGCCTGTTTTGGGCCTGAGATTCTGAATTTCTGATAAGTTCCCAGATGATGCCTCTGCTGGTGTCACCTAGGGTGCAAGGCTTTAGAGCACAGACCTCTCCTAAACAAGCCCTACCAGACTGAGGGAGCCAGGATGGTCACCCTTCCTCCAAGCATCACCAAGGACTCATGCTGGGCAGCCCAGGTGAAATGGGTGTCTGTTCATAAAGTGTGAATGGCAGTTTTACTTTGAGAGAGATTTAATTCAAATTTTCCATATTCTTGGTAAAGAATAGTCATATATGACTGACTTTTGCTGATTGTCAAAGCTCCAGATAATGGATAGAGACTTAGCTGAAATTCTTTTTGCTCCAATAAGTGTTTTCTCTATGTACTGCTTATGCCTGTATGTTGCCTATTAATTTGTAGTCTTCATCCTCTTTCTATTTTGGCCTCTATGCCATTGATTTGTGATTTGTTTGAGTGCCTGCAGGAGAAGAGAAATCTTCCTATCAGGACCTGGGCCAGGGTGAGGAAAGTTTGGTGTCTAGGGTTCAAATTTAAAGAGATTCACTCTCCTGAGCAAGTAAGTGCAGGGTGGACCACACTTTCATAACTGAGAGTGAGGGTCTCCTTACATTCAGCTCCCTTGGGGCCTCACTTGCTTCACCCTAATCCTGGGGCTAATTTCCAGCTTCCAAGGAAATTAGCTTTTTATTCAGTCACACTACAGGGTTTGAGCTCTCTGTATTTATCTCATATTGTGATTTAATCCTTTCTCTGGCTTTCTTTTCTCCAATGATTATAATCTACTTACTAGAAATGGTGTTTAAAAAGTATTTACAACATTAGCATGATATGCAAGATCTTATATGATCTGGCTCCTAAATACCAGTTCCTATTCTTTGCCCCTCACACATAAACATTCCAAGTATATTTTAGTTTTGTGAACATATTATGATTCTTCATTCCTTCATGCCTTTTCTCATGTTATTTTACCTGCCTGGAATGCCCTCCCTACCTTTCCCCTCTGGCAGACTCCTTTTCCTCCATTATGAAGGGGCTAAGTGTCACCACCTCTGTGTGGCCTTTGGATTCTCCCTTGTGGATTAAAGCATTCTTGCCTTTGTGTTCCCAGGGGCTATGTGCATATTAAACCTGCATATTGAGTTAGAATTGCCTATCCACCGAAGTACTTCTGAGCACTGGGGATGATTGAAGACTCTGCTCATTCTCTAGAGCTACAGCAATGATAGAACAGACATAACTGTAACCTCATGGAGCAGACTTTTCCACTTCAGTCTTCTCAGCTCCTCAGAGCACAACAAATACACACAAGTATTTGTTGAACAGATGAATGAATAAAAGAAATGGTGAAAATGTTCAGCATCAAAAATGGAGTAACTAGGGCCAGATTTATCTTGTTGTTTCAAACAACAACAACAAAGGATATAAAATATATAAAACACAGTTCTCGAGACATTGAATGTCAGGCAACAAGGAATAGTAATTCTTGAGAGAAGGAATACAAGTGGGGTGAATCCTATGGTTTCTCCAGCTTGTTTCTTGCCTCAGATAGATTCCAGGCCATGGTGTGGGCAGGGGTACTTAGGCAGAAAAACCCAGTAGGTACTCTAAGTTGAGAAAGCTGGGAGACCAAGGTGAGGAAAGTTCACAAGGCTGAGTACTGGGGAGAAGAGAATTCTAGGGAGCTGCAAAGGGTCCTCCTTACATATTCAACAGTGTACTGATCAGTACCTGTGGGTGAGGAAACTGGCTGAGGCTGGTGGAAAACACACCCAAAAGCATTAAAGGGAGCATTAGATGTGCTTTTATAGGGACAGGAATAGTGTGCATTATCACCAGACAGATTGAAAAACTCAAAATTCACTGGGGATTGGGCAGAACACTGAGGGAAGACTGGCCTCAGCTCTACACTAAGCACTTCTATGGAACCAAAGAACAAATTATAAAAGCAAAATCTGAAAGGATCCCACTTTTTCCAAAGAACTTAACTATATTCCTTAATAAAGTTCAAGGTAAAATGTATAATGGCTGATCAATAATTACCAGGAATGTAAGAAGGCAAGATGACATGATTCTTAATTAAGACAAGTATCAACTCATTGAAACTGACCCAGAACTGATCTAGATATTAGAATTAGCATAAGAAATTATTATAACTATATTTCATATATTTAAAAAGAAATGATAGACACAAAAAATATGAAAAAGGCCAAAATTGAGCTTCTAGAAATGAAAAGTACAATATCTGAAAAGGAAAATATATTGGAAGTGATTAACAGCAGATTAGACATTGTTGAAGAAAAGATGAGTGAACTTGAAGGTATATCCCAAATAAAACATGTAGAGCAAAAAGAACCCAGGAAAATTAGAGCATCAGTGACGTGTGGGACTACTTTAAGCAGCATAATAAATATAAAATTGGAGTACTCAAAGAAGAGAAGGAAAAGGGGGAGAAAGAAAAGTATATTTGAAGAAACAATGATGGAAAGTTTTCAAAACTTGATGAAAAGAGGGCTCGCATATTAAGGAAGCGAGGCTAACAACAAGCACAAGAAACTTGAAGAAAACTACACCAAAACACACTATAATCAAATTGCTCAAAACTAGTAATAAAGAGAAAATCTTAAAAGTAGCCAGAGAAAGAAAGACTTCTTGTTAGAAACAATGCAAATGAGAAGACAGTGGCTCAACAGCTTTAAAGTACTAAAAACAATTGTCAAATGGAGCTAAACCCAGTGAAAAATCTTTTTTAAATGAAGGTGAATTAAGAACAGTTTGTGACATGCAAAAGCTGAAATAGTTTATCACCAGCAGACCCATTAAAAAATGTTAAAGGAATTCCTTCAGATAGAAAGACAATGATACCAGATAGAAATATAGATCTATACAAAGAAATGAAGACTGTCATAAATGGCATCTACATAAATAACTACATAAGATGCTTTTTTATTATTTAAATCTCTTTAAAATTAATTGACTGTTTATAAAATATAATACAATATATTGTGAGGTTTATAACATATGCATTGATAAAACACACAGAAAGGAATAATAGCTTAAAGATTGGGAGGGAAAAAAATGAAAGAATATTCTTTTAAATTTCTTATATATAAAGGAGTATAATATCATTTGAAGATAGACAGCTCTAGAGCAAACACTACACTAGCAAAACAAGGAATAAATGCTAATATGCCAATAAGAGAGATTAAATGTAATAACCATAGAAATACTCAAGCAATCCAAAAAAACTAGAAAAAAGCAAAATGTATCAGATGATACAAATAAAAAACAAATAGCAAGATGATAGACTTAAATCAAGTTTTAACTAATAATCATATTAAATATAAATAGTCTAAACCAGGGATAGACAACCTATTCTATAAAGGGTCATATAGGCCCCTGTTGAATATTTTTCTTTGTTTTGTTTTATTTCACCAATGTTTTAAAATGTAAAATTATGCTTCATTTGAAAGCTGTATCAAAACCATTAGCAATCTAGATTTAAGCCTTGGGCTATAGTTTATCAATCCCTTATCTAAGCATCTCAAGTAAAAGGCAGAGATAAAAAAGCAAGACTCTATTATGTTCTGTGTTCAAGAAATGTACTTTAAATATAAAAATACAAATAGATTAAAAGTTAAAGAATGAAAATAGATATATACCATGCTAACATGTTGAAAGAAAGTTAGGGGAGATATATTAATAGTAGACAAAGTAGATTTCAGAACAAAGAACACCACTTGGATAAAGTAGTCCTAATAAGAACCTGATGCTCTTTTGCTCCTGATAAGAAAGCTCCAAAATGCATAAAGCAAACTGAGAGAACTGCAAGAAGAAATAGGTCCACAATTATAATCAGAGAATTCAACACCTGTCTCAATAATTGATAGAACACTTAAAGACAAAATCAACAAGGATATAGAGGACTTGAAAACACTATCCCACTTGATATTTATAGAACAGCCCACTCAACCACAAAAAAATACACATTTGTCTCAAGTACGCATGGAAAATTTACCAAGATAGATAATATGGTAGCCCATAGCATAAGTCTCCATATAGTTAAATAATTTAAGCCATACAAAATTTTCTTTGACTACAGTGGAATTAAATTAGAAATTATTAACAGTAAGATAACCAGAAAATCCCTAGAAATTATAAACTATATAATTTACTTTAAAATAATCCCTAGGTCAAGGAAGAAATCAAAAGGGAAATTAGAAAGTATTTTAAACTGAATGAAAGCAAAAATGCTATACATTCATGGGAAGCCATTAGAGAAGCACCTAGGGGAAAATCTATGGCATTAAACACCTGTATTAGAAAATAAGATAAACTTCAAATTAATAACTTCACTTTTATTTTAAGAAACCAAAAGAACAAATCAAACATAAAGTAAGAAGAAAAAAATCAGAGTAAAAATTGCTGAAAAATAAAAACCAAACTGAGAGAGAGAGAGAGAGAGAGAGAGAGAGAGAGAGAGAAGGAAAGAATGAATTAATAAAACCAAAAGCTGGCTCTTTGGGAAGATAAAATGGATAAATTCTACACATTAATGAGGAAAAAGAAAAGAAGACATGAAGTACAATGATCAGGAATGAGAGGGGTAATAGCACCACAAACTTGACAGGTATTCAAAGAATAATAAGGGAGCATAATAACGAACAGCTTTTTACAGATTTGACACCTTAGTCTAAAAGGACAGATTCTTTGAAAGACACAAACTGCTAAAACTTACTTAAGAACAAATAGCCTGAAAGTCCCGTATTTGTTTTAAAATTTTAATTTTTAGTTAAAAACTTTCCTATAAAGAAAACTCTAGGCCCAAATGGCTTCACTGGTGAATTCTACCCAAAATTTAAGGAATATGCTATAACACAGGTGAATCCTGAAAACACACTGAGTGAAAGAAGCCAGTTGCATGTTGTCTGATTCCATTTATATGAGATGTCCAGAACTGGCAAATCCACAGAGACAGAAAGTATACTAGTGGTTGTCCAGAGATGGAGAGGGTGGGGAGCATGGATGATGGCTAACAGGACTAGTGTTTCTTTTGGAGGTAATAAAAATATTCTAAGTTTGAGTGTGGTGATGGGCACACAAATCTGTGAATATAGTAAAAGCCTGGGAGTTGTACCCTTTAAATGATTGAATTGTATGATATGTGAATTTGATCTCAATAAAGCTGTTTTAGAAAAGGCTTAAAATTATATACCAATTCTGTATAAAATATAAAAACTACATGAAATCATTATCCTTCATAAGCACAGATGCAACAATTCTGAACAAAGTGTCAGCAATTCAAATTCAATAATATACAAATCATATTCCATGGTCAATTGGAGTTTATTGCAGGAATGCAAGGTTAGTTTAACAGTAGAAACCCAATAATCATACTAACAAACTAAAAAGAAAAACCACATGATCACCTTAATAGAGATAAGAAAATCATTTGATAAAAAACAACAGCCATTCTTTTGTCATAAAAACTCTAAGCAAATTAGTAAGGGAAGGAAACTTCCTTAACTTTAAGTGACATCTACAAAAAACCAACAGCTAATGTCATACAATTCATGGTAAAGACAAAATCTTTTTCCCCTAAGGTCATAAACAAGACTGGGTTGCCTGCTTTTGCCACTTCTATACCATATTGTAGTGAAGGTTTTGGCCAGTGCAATCAGTCAAGAAAAAGAAGTAAAAGGCATCCTGATCATAAAAGGAAGAAATAAAACTGTCTTCATTCACAAACAATGTGTTATTGTCTAAGTGAAAAATCTAATGGAATCTATAAAAAAACCCTATTGGAATTAATAAATGCATTTAGCAATATTGCAACAGAGAAGATCAGAAAAATCAATTGTATTTTTATATACTAACAACAAATATTAAGAAATTGAAATAAAATAATTAACTCATTGAAGTTAAAAATAAACATTGAAAATAAATACAGTTTATTTTAATCTGACAAAATATGTAAAATCTGTACACTTGAAAACTACAAAATACTGCTGAGAGAAATTAAAGACCTAAATAGAGAAAAATTCCTTGTTTGTGGGTTAGAAGACTCAATATTGTTAAAATGTTACTTCTTTTCAAATTCTTCTATATATTCAATAAAACACCAATGAAAATTCTAGCCATTTTTTGTAGATAGTAAAGAAATGAGTCTAACATTTGTGTGAAAATGTAAATGGCCTCAAAGAGCCAAAATAAGTTTGAAAAAGGAAACCATAGCTGGGAGACTAGTGATACCTCTTATCAAGACCTTTTGAAAGCTACAATAATGAAAACAGTGTGGCTGTGGTGTACAGATAGACAGTAGATCAAGGAATAGAACAGAGGGTCCAGAAATAGACATTGTAATATACAGAAAACTGATTTTTTGACAAATGGACAGAATATTTGAATTATCAGTTCACCAAAGAAGATGCTCAATATCATTAGTCATTAGGGAAGTAAAAATTGAAACCACAGTTGAGATACTACCATATATTTACTACAATGGCTAAAATTAAAGCATCTGGCCATATCTTGTATTGGTCATGGTGCAGAGGAACTGGAACTCTCAAACCCTACTGGTGTTAATGTAGAAAGATGTAACCACTTTGGAAAACGTTTCAGCAGTGTAATCCAGACATTGTGTTTCTAAGCATTTATGCAACTGAAAGAGAACTCATATTCATATCAAGACTTACATATGAATGTTCATAGCAGTTTTTTAAGTTTTTTTTTTTATCCTTACCCAAGGACATGCCCTTTGATTTTAGAGAGAGAGGAAGGGGGGGAGAGAGAGAGGGAGTGAAACATTGATCAGTTGCCTCTCGTATGTGTCCTGACTGGGGGCTGAACCCACAACCTAGGTTTGTGCCCTGACTTTGGGTTTATGGGACAATGATCCAACAGACTGAACCACACTGGCCAGGGCATAGCAGCTTTCTTTGTAATAGCTAAAACCTGAAAACAAGCCAAAAGTCCATCAACAGGAGAACTGGGTAAGTAAACTATGGAATATACATATAATGGAATGTTATCTGATAACAAAAAGGAATGAATTGCAGATACATGCAAAAATATTAATGAATCTCAACATCATCCTGAGTGAAAGAAGCCAGACATGCAAAAAAGAGTGTGCACTGAATGAATGCACTTGTACTAATTTCTAGAAAATGCAACTAATCTGTGGTGACAGAAAGCATTGCAGGGGTTGCTTAGGGAAGCAGAACAGGGATGAGTAGGAGGAAGGGCTTACAAATGGGCTTAAGAAAATATGGGAGTGATGAAAATGTTCAATACCTTGATGGTTATGTTGGTTTCACAGGTGTACACATATGTCAAACTTATCAAATTGTACACTTTAGTGCATTTTTCTGTATCTAAGTTATACCTCAATTGAGCTATTTTAAAAAAGTGATAGAAAAGTTAGTAGAATAATGAAAGCTTAAAAGCAAATGCATCTTTCACCCTGAATTCTATGACAGACACCTATGTGACCTCAGATCCCGCCCTCACAGCATCACATGGGGCCATGGCTCCTCCTGTTCTCCAGCAGGTCCTGCAAGTGCTGCTCCATTTCAGTGCACTCTGCACTCAACTTTTCTGACATTTAAAGGATTTACAAGGCACTGTGAATGAATAGCTTGTTAAGTAACTCATAAAAGTGATTTGTATTTTTTTTAAAAAAGCATCTTGTGAGACAAGAGGGTGAGGAGTGGCAAATTGATGTTTCTTGCTCCAGGTGTCAGCTGGGAAGGTCTTGGCAGATTTCCTAGGAGCAGCCTAGGAAATCTAGGAAATAACACATCAACCAAGACTAGGTCATATTTATACCCCACAGTAGTCAATGTATGATCAGGTGGTCAATTGTTTGTAATCAGAGTTCTAGCTGCCTCATATGCCATGTGTGCCATGTGTGAATGTCAAAGATTCGCATAGAGGCAGCCATTAAAAAATAAATTGTAAGTAATTACACTGCATCTAATTCAAATGCAATGCTGTGCTCACTGTCCTGCTCATTCTGTAGCCAAGACTGAAGACCATCCTATTGTGTTCCACTAACAGCCAGCCAGCCACCCTTACAGAGAAACTTTGAATGTGAGGGACATAAAAGCAATATTAACTTATAAATAAAAACTCTTAACAGTGTAGAACAACTTGGGTGCATAAAAATCTGGACTGATTTGGAAAAAAGTTACTGTATTTTACTGTGTATAATGAGCACTTTTTGCCCATATTTTTGTGGAAAAAAATAAGGATGCATATTATATGTGGGTGGTACTAATTCTGTATCTACATAAATATTTAAATTCTTTTTAAAATTTCTTGTGCCTTGTATCTGTTCTTGTGTTTTGTAATTATTTGTTCAAAAATTTTCTTGTACCATAATATGTTAGAAATAAACGCTAAAATTCCTTTATAATACAAAAAAAACAAGTATCTAAGTACAAAAATTAAAAAATTGAATAAAAAAATTAAAACAAAAGTTTTTTTCCTGAAACTTTGGGACAGAAATGTGGGTGCACATTATACATGACAAAATATGGTAATTACATAAAACTGATCATGAGTAACATGTCCCAAACTACTTCTTGAGCATACAGCTTCTTTACAGCTAGGAAAAAACAGTGTTATAATATGCATACTGCAGGGTCTGGCACAAATAGTACCCTTTTTTATTACCAACTTTTATAAAATCATGAGCATGTAATTCTGTAACAATATCACACTTAGGCACACTATATGGCATTTTAGGTGATATGTTTAAATTGCTGTCCATCTCATGTGAGACATTCAGGTACCCTACCAGCCACATTCAAGCAGGCCTTACTTCTGCCGGACCCTGTATTTCTCCTATTTTATTTACATTTTCTTTCTTTCTTTCTTTCTTTCTTCCTTATGTTTTAAAACCAACATGAAAATATCACAAATGCTCCTATTCTGCACAGGGCTCTGCTTGTGCAGCAGAAGCAGGTTTTATGCAAGAGCAAGTATTGCTGTCTGTGATGGTGCGCTGCCGGCTGTAGTGTTTACCTTCTCTGGGGCTGCTTGGCTATTGTTGAGCCAGTTGAAATGATTCATGGGTCTGACAGATGTCTGGTACAGCTGGATGTGTCCTTGATTATCCCAAAAGTCTGGACAGCACTGTCATTCACCATTGCCCAAATTATCTTTGTATTGACTGTGGAACCCTCTGTGACAGTACTGTAATGGCTAATTACCCAGGATACCTTTGGTACTCACTTCATAATGGTTTAGTGGAAAAGAAAACGACCATAAGGATATGAGGGGGAAAAAAACCTACCAATAAAATAACATCCTGTTCTTTGAAAAGAACATGAACTCTAGTGTGATATGGAATATATAGTTATTTGATATCATGCAGTTTATGCTAATGAAATCCAGGGCCACATAGTAGAAGCACAGAGTTCTCATGAAACACGTAAGGAGGAAATAAAGTATAAAGAACCTTGACAGTGATAAATTATGGACAATAGAAGAAGCTATTAGCTGTGAGAGAATTGTATGTATAACATACTTGAAAAAGAGATGACGAGTGGCCATTTGCCTGCCTCGTATGTTGCCGGGGGAAAAAAGAACATGTTCTGGTTAGCAAATAACCTCCCCAGAAATGGAGACGAGGGAGGGAGAAAGGAAGAGATCCTTAGTAAAGCTGCCTGAAGGAACAAGAATTGAAAGCTGAGGTTTCATTTTTCCCCATACTGCCATAAATTAGCACATTTTGACAAACATAGCTCCCACAAAGCAGATATATATTAGGAGGAAAAAAGATAAGGGAATAGAGGGTACAAAATCCCATTTTGACTTTTAGTGGAGATGATGAGATCCCAGGAGGGCAGACAAAGCAGACTGGGAACAGCTTTTCACACAAAGAATACAGTAATTTGCCACATCCCGTCCAAGCTGTGTTTGAATGTCACTCCTATCTTAATTACCAGACTAACAAAGCTATTCTGTTATTCTGGAATCTCTGCCACAGTTCCTGCAAAGCAAGAGAGCAATCGGAGGAATTGCTCATGGATCATTACGCAGCAAGCAGGTGAGGGAAGTGACCTCCAAAGGAGTGGGTGCAGTGGGGCCACCGCAGGTAGGGGAAGGCAGCAGTAGTAGGTGCCCTATGGAGGCCTCCACTCTCACCTGCTCTTGGGTTTTAGAGTGTACAGCTTGGCAGAATGGAGTGTTTCAGCTTGATCTGAGATCTAGGACCATGCTGCTTTGGCTCTGCATGCCCTTCGGGTGGGATAAAATAAAGACCGTCCTATCTCTCCACTCCCTGTCTGTGTGTCAGTCTCACACTAAGTAACCCATAAAACATAAGACATAGCCAATCTGACCACAAAACTTTGGTCACTGAAATTTGGACTGATTAAATTGTCATTTTAACTGGAGATAAAAAAAGAAAGTCCTTCTCATTTCAATCCATTGCTGAAGGCATTTCTAAAACATGCCACTTCACTCCTGTTGGTCTTTCTTGGGTTATCTTCAGTGATAATCTTGGAGGCACCCTGATAATCCCCACTGAGGCGGTACTAGTGGTTTAGATGAGAAGGGTACAGGGGTTTATGCCCTGTGCTGATAAACATCCTGGATGGTGCTGTTCAGGTACAGACTAAAAGGTTTGTACTGGATCGCATCCAGATCACAATCTCCTGGTTCTCCTTGAAGATGACTTGTAGTAAAACAACTTAGTCAATCATGGACTCTGGTTAGTTGGAGTGTTTCTGTACTTAAAAAAGAAGCTTGCTGCCATTTCAAAAACCTTCCTTTTCCATCAGATTTAGGTGTCATACAGTGCTGATATAGTATAGCAAAAGAAGAGAAAATGAAACCAAAATCTTGAGTTTTATGCCCATCCCAACTGGATAGCAATTATCTGTACTTTATACATGCAAAGATAAAATCATTAGACAAAAACAAATTTCCTGGTCCCATTTAATCTAAAAAATCAGGATTTTATTTGGAGGAGATGGGCACTGATATAAAAATATTCTACTAAGTATTGGAATAATTACACAAAATGCAAGTTAGCCACACTTAGAAAAAGTAAACTACCTTCATTTCTCCTTTAGCCTTTTAAAAGAATCTGAGGAAAGAAGAGTTCAAAGCTACACAATGTCTGGTTTGTCCTTCACACAGAGGTACTCTTTATTCTAAGACAAAGTTAATTTTACGTATAATGTGAAGTTTGTCTTCAAGTTATTTCTCAAAAGGTAATAATGATAGTAGACTCCTGAAATCATGGCTCACGTGAATAGAGTTTAGATAAGAAATGAAAGACAGATCTGAAAATACAGCAGGTGGCTCAAGCTTGAAGAGGTGTGTATGCACTGTATGCTTACCTCTATAGAAACTGCCTGTTAAGCAGGCTTGCTAGTTAAATAGATAAGTCTATTACAAATATGTTATGTAGTCATATAATTGCTTCTGTTTCTGTTTCTTCTTACAAATGTGACACATAACTCAAAATTTAAAGTATAATCTTTTAAAATGCCTTTAGTAATTATTATTGCTCTGAGAGATGGTAAATTTAAAAATTGAAATCAGAAAAAGTAGAGAAAACAGTGATATATTGTTATGAAATAAGAGCATTGTCTTATGAATAAATATGTAAAACTGTATATTTATAATGGTCTGCCTAAACTAATTGCTTTGGATGTAATAGGCATGGTAAATCTAATGCTGTGATGATGATGGACCAGAATTCTGGAAGAGAAGAAAAAACATCACACATAGGCACACAGCCACAAAGAAAAAATGGCACTTCTGTATGCTGACTTAACAATTTGCCATTCGAGATCTGAAAGCATTTCCTGGGTGCAATTATTAATTATGTTAACAATAAAAGCCTAGGAGCTGCAGACTCACACACTTGCAGGGGCCAGCAGAAGCACAGTAGGCTGCTAGGGCAAACTGGCGTGTCTACACAAAGAGCGCTGTTGCCATGTGGCAATGCAAGCTGAGTTTTGCTGAATCTCTTACATTTTCAGGAAAATCTGAAAATGCAAATGTTTAGAGATCCTAAATGCAAATCTGAAAATGCAAATGTTTAGAGCCCCTATGGCATTACAAGCTTCTGGCCTACCTGGGTTTGCAAAGTGTAGGGCAGAGAGCTGGGATGAGGGGGACCAAAGGCATTCTGGTTACTCAATAAATAGCTAGAACCATAAAGAGGAGAATACTGACATTGAATAACACATGTGGACTACAACATTGTGCTCACGAGTATATGGCTTAATTAGTAGCATTTTTTAATACCTCATTTCATCTAATTTACATGGTGAGAGAAATAGAGAACTTTCTATGTTGCCCATTTATAGGTTCCTTCTCTCACATGGGCCTCTGACTAGTCTTTCCCTTCCTCTCCCCTTTATTTGGAGCAATCCACTCATCCTTCAGAGCTCAGAGAAGACTCCTGTCAGCCCTCTAACTGGGCTGGCACCTCTTGCCATGACCCCGGCCCTCACCTTTGCAGCATGATCACAATCATGAATATGCAGTTTTTATTGTCTATCTTCCCTACTACACCCTAAGCTCCATGAGGACAGAGAACTCCACCTGTACCCTCAGCACCTACTTCAATGTCCGATATATACTTGTTGAATAAATACTTGCAGAATAAGAGACATATGAATTATACGTATAAATTTATATATGTATCCAGAGATTATTCTTGTCATTCAAAATTCTCTCTGGAGAGTATAATTGAGAGCTATTTCTTTAACCACTGTCAAGTAGACTTGTTACCTATTTCTGATGGTTCCTTTAAAGTTCCTCTGCTGAGCTGGGGATTCCTTAATTTTTCTGAGGTCCTTGGGTTTTTTTATGACATGTATAAATAATGAAGCCTTTCTTAAAGTGTACATTTAAAACAAATGCTCTGCTTCATCCAGATAACAGAAAGGATGGGAAATACTAATTGTGGCAAACTATAAAGATAGCTACAAATTATTTCCCTCTCTTTATTCATGCTCTTGGATAGCACCCTCAACACATGGCTTGGCTATGGGACTTGTTCTTGCCAATGTGACAATTCAGATAGGAAGCAAACAAAACCTTGGGTGTTAGGACATGCTCTCTCTTGCTGCTCTTGGAAACACTATGGCTGTCACCATGTGAAGGCTAGGCTAGCCTGCTGGGGGCAGTTATCTTCATTATTCCAGCCTACAGCCTACAGACAAACAAGTGAGTGAAGTCATTCTAGTCTGAAACCCGTCTCCAGGTGACCTACCTACCATCTGACTGCAGTAAACTCAGCTGAACTCAGCCTCTATTGCTGGTCTATAGAATTGTGAGTTAATAAATAATCGTTGCTTTAAGTTACAAAGTTTTGGAGTGGTTTCTCATGTAGCAAAAATGAACTGATTTACTTTTTTAAGGATTGTGGTGCTTTTTCAGTAAGACTAGACTAGAAGATCTGAATATCAATCCTCCCTTCCCCCAGATAACCCCTGCACTATTACTATTAGCTTCAGTGAAGCAGAAGCTGTTCAACACAGCAGAACAGCCTACCAGAGACAGGGAACTCAACTGGAAGGGACAGAGTTCCACTGTATTTCCCCAGGACCCCTCTCCAGAGCTCATTAATGCCAGAGTGGGCAGCAGATCCAAGCGAGGAAAGAAAAGGAAAAGAGAGTGGGTGGTGGTGAGAGCCAACCTGACGGTGAAGCGTAACCTGAGAAAACGAAAGAACCCACTGTACTAGCATTGCATCACAATATCCTAACTCTTTAAAAAAAATCCCCTCAAAGTTTCCAGCCTCTGAAGGCTAAATACTGAAGCAAAGCAACTAAGGGGGCCATGTGGTATACCATTATAATGTAGAGAAAACATACACATTAGTGTAAGCTTGCCTTTGTTTAAGGCCCTTAAGCCTCGCTTAGCATTTTTAGAAAAATGCATTGAAAGTATTTGTTACTTTCTAAAATGCTGCTCTGAAATTTTTAGTATGTTTAAATGTGTTGAATCTTGATATAGTAATTAAGGAAGAGTAAGAACCACACAAAATGGCAGTGTGTTTTTGCAGAGTTAGGGGAGAGGAGGGTAGGTGTCTGCTGAGGGCTTGCTATTTACCAGGATGTTATCTCACTTGATCTTTGCAGCCACAGTATGAATTACTGTTTGTTTCAAAGATTTTATTATTTATTTTTAGAGAAAGGGGAAAGAGAGGGAGAGAAACATAGGTCAGTTGCCTCTCGCATGCACCCTGACCAGGGACTGAACCCTCAGCTTAGGCATGTGCCCTGACTGGGAATCACACTGGTGACCTTTCGGTTTGCAGGACGATACCCAACCGAGCCGTTCTGGTCAAGACTGTTTTATCTTTATTAAACAGATGAAGAAACTGAAGCAAAGCAACTAAGCAATTAAGTCACTTGTCCAAGGGCACACAGAAACTATTAAGGTTGTGAGTTACAGACATAGACATCCAGTCTGAGCCCACTGGCTGTGTTGTCTCAACAATAATATGGTACTTTATCATTAGTAATAATTATTATTTTATGAAACCCTTATTATATAACTTTTTATTAAAAATAACAGCTGAAAATTGAGTGCCAACAGTGTTCTAAGCAGTGTACACATAATAAATAATTTAATTGTTATTCCTAACACCCTATGAGGTAGGTAAGAAGCAGATGTTGAATTTGGAGCTCTTGAAGCCTAAGCTCTTTCCTTTAACTCACACATCCTCACTTTTATGTTTCTTCCAAAATAACTGTTATGTATTTTGAACTCATTTTCATAACAGCTGCTAGTGCACTGGGTCTCGAAAAAGAAGGGTGACAGCCATTACTCAGACATTCTCAAAGAAAGCTGGACCCTTTGGAATTATACAATCATTACAATCAGTGTCATTACATGACACTGGCCCGCATCCGTCTTGCTCTGATGGCTGAACCCCTTTCATGGAGCACAGTGCCCAGAGCATGGTAAGAGCTCAGGTAATATGTGCTGCTGGGATGAGGTACCGGGATGGTCCAGCTCCACTCTACAAGTGGTAGTATATGGATGGGCAACATAGCAGTATGGATGGAGCCTTTTGGGCCTTTTGGTAGAAAGATACTGTATTTGTTTCTTACAGCTTCCATAACAAAGTACCACAAACTGGGTAGTTTAAAACAACAGAAATTTATTCTCACAGTTCTGGAGCCCAATAGTCTGAAATCAAGGTTTTAGCAAGATCACGAGCTTTCTGAAAGCTTCGGAGAAGAAGCCTGCCTTGCCTCCTTGGAGCTCTCAGTTGTTGTGAGCAATCCTTGGCGTTCCTTGTGGCAGCATCTATCCAACCGTTGTCCCCTCTTCCCATGACTGTCTCCCCTCTGTGTTTGCCTGTGTCCAAATTTCCCTCTTCTTCTAAGCACACCAATCACATAGGGTCCAGGGCCAAACGTGAATCCCAAATGACCTCATGTTAACTTGCTTACACCTGCAAAAGGCCCCATTTCCAAATAAGATCACATTTGTGGGTTCTAAGTAAACATGAATTTTGGGGGAAACTATTCGACCCAGTGTGGATACTTTAAGAAGTTAAAACTTGTTATCGATAGGGCCAAACATAAGAGGAGGCAGGGCTGAGCATGCGTGGTCAAGGCTAGGAAGGGTTTTACCCACCCCCAACAAAATGACAGTTCCAAACTCCTTTTGGCATAGGCTTATTTTTTAAAAATTCAAACGCCTCTGAAGGCAAAACATAATAGATCCTATGGATGGTGATATCTTATTGTGGAAAAATTTCTCTGAGAGCCAAGTCGGATGAGGGAAGTGGAGGAAAGCTGGAGTAAGGAAGTAGGAAGTTGTGGGGAAGTGCCACTGGACAAGGAAAGGGGGAGCAGAGTTGCCAGAAGCAAAAGGTCTGGACAGATTCATGCCAAGATCGAAGAGACAATAACTTGACAGCAAAAGGCAACTAACTGGAAGGAGGGAGCTTTCTGTTGGTCATTGGTAGAGGCATCTGATTATAAGCCTCAAGACCTATCATTTGCTAAGAGACGGTATAGAGGCAAGACCTCTGAGAATGTTACAGAAAGAAGAGAGAAAGCCACTTGGAATGAGTACAGTAGAGTCAGGGACCTGCGGCAGGATGATAGGGGGCTTTACAAAATGTATGGGGTTCCTTAGAAAAAAATGCTATTTATTAAGACTCCGTACTATGCCTGGGAAGTTGAAGAGAAGTGTAAAATAATCCTGCCCGGAAGCTCTCCCAGCCAGGGTGAAGAATTTGTACATAGCGACCTTACCTTGGGTCCAGTGCCATGGCCCGTGGTGCTACGGGGGAGGAAGGAGGGCATGACTGGTCCTGAATGGAGCCTGTGAGGGGCACCTTCTCTTGGCTGGTGGTCTCCGTGGTTCTCTCCAGAGAGCGACAGGAAGAACCTGGGTGAGGATTTACACTAGCTGTGTGGCCTTGGTTTATTTAGTTACACCATCCGGGTTTCACTGAAAAAAATCAAGTGAGAATATTCATGTAGTACCACCATTCTGGGCACATAGTATGAGCTCAAAAATTGTTCTCTTCCTCTTTCCTTGATCATCAAGTTTATTTTTCAGATAAAGCTGTTCTGTGATCTAAGTTTCTTTAACTGAGTTCAGAAATGTTAAAACCTTAATCATAATTTTGTTTGTTTTGTAAGAGCTCCCTATTCATCTGGGGCCTAAAGTTTCATTATGATTTTAATTTAAGTACCTAGATTGGGTAGTTGGCAGAGGTGGAATGAAATATTCATTCTACATCTGAATGAATGGAACGCTGCTAGGATTTAAATTTTGATAAATGCATAGCTTTTATGATCTCCCCAGTTCAATTTTGCTCTGCTGTGTATTATAGACATTTTTTAAAGCTTTATTTTAAAGAAAAGTTTCTCTTGCATTTGGATATTTTTGTACAGGGGTATGGACTAGGGCTGTGGATGCACATTGTGAAACAATTTCCTCAGTAAATTTGGTGATACCGTGAATGAAGTGTTTAAAAATGCTAATTAAACTATTTAACCACTCTAAACCTTCCTCAGGATGGTTACAATGCCAATGATTAAAAGTTGCAAAGGTATTGTAAACTTCTCTGGGTGATATTTTTTTCAATAATGCAAATGATCTCTCCATCTCTGGCAGTATCATTTAAAAATGAATTTTGATTACTTCTAAGCTTGTAAAAAATGGAATCATAAATGTGCTCATTTCCCACAATGAAGGGGAACAGGGAAGGAGAAGAGCAAAAGAATACATCACATTTCTAAGTAAGCAGTCACAAAAGACCTTTAAATAACTCAACTTCCTACCATATTTTATTATCTTCTCTCTGTTTTACAGCATTATCCACCATAGAAATGCAGGGAGATTTGTAAAACACTATAGCATTTAAGTCATTACATTTTATAGCTAATTTCTAATGTGGATTTGATTTTTTATGAGCAGAAGAAGAATCTAATTTGCATTAGTGACAGTAACTAGAGAAATTTAACACCTGGCTGTGGTTGTACCAGAAATTGAATATTAGGTACTTGGGTGCTAAAAACCCATTCAGATCTTCAAGGGAGATTTTTCATTTATTTATGTGCTGCTCTCATGTTTATCATTATAAAACTGTTCATGTTATGATGGAGGAAAACTCACTGCCTGCAAAAATTCTGCATATACATTTTTCATTCTCTGCAAGAGAAACAGAACTATTTACCTATTAGCATGAACACACCCTGAAAAAAGCACCACCATTCCATGCATCTGAAAAAACATCACCACAGCCCGTGTGAGAAGCACTTTGATTCCTGCTGGCCTTTCCTGTCTTCCCCCGCAGCTCCATTCCCCTAAGCTTTTCTCTATTTTCTCTTTTCCACTCCCCAACACAGCTCCCCCACCCTCTTCTTGTTGCTGTTTCTCGGTTAGAGGCTTGGGTGCAGTGTATCCAAACAAAATTAAACCTCTGCTAAGAAGATCACATTGTTGTTACAAGAGCAATCCATATGTTTATAAAGTGTAAAAAATTAGGAACTGCAAAAGAGGCGAAGCTGGTGTTAAATGATATGGGAAGTGACACTTTACATAGCCAGTTACAATTAACACATTGATGGCATTTTGCTGGCTCCTTGCAGCGATAATGCTGTTGTCAAATGTGTTTAGTGCACCAAATCTCCTGGAGCCTTCAGCCAGGCAGCGAGCTTTTGACAGATTGAAGGTTCGAAGATAGGCTATCATGACAGATGGAAACTGGCACCGATGTTCAGCTTTCGCCGATCACAGGGGACCTGCCCCCCCTTATTCTGCAGGGCTCGGCTCTGCAACCTTCCCCCTTCTGATGAAAGCAGGGGATGGCATTGTTAAATAGTGCATCTGTGTGAGTTAGACTCTTCTGATGAAAGCATAAGGCAGACGTGCCGTGAAGCAAAAGACAGCCCCTGCTCTAACTGCATTTTAGATAGACTTGAGGAAGACCCTGGGGAGTTGGGAGAAAACTTTGGTAAATTTCAGACATAAATGGAAAAAGACCACTTATTAATTTCTTCCCCTGAAAGAATATAAAAATACATCTCCGGTGATAAAAATCCCAATGAATGACTCTCATGAATAGTTAGCTAGCACTATTTATGGAGTTGTGTGAATATGTTTTTCTTCTCTTATCATTATTTTCCTGTTATTAATCAATTAATTCCCAAACAATCGAAGGATATCTTTAAGGAGGTACGCAGGGGCAGTTGTGGGTAGTTGACTTGTAGGAAACTAATTCAATTAGTCTAAGACACTCTTCCTGACACTGAACTGGGTTCTTGAATGTAGGTTTTAAAATCCAGGGTAGGGCGGACAGAGTTTTACACAGCTGGGCATAAACTCGCAGATAATATACTTAATTAACCTTTCACCCTCTCCCACCAACCTTTTAAAGAAATACACTAGTCATTTTATTTTGAACGCCCATCTATTTCAAAGGCTTCCACTTCAGCTCCTACAGCTCTTTCTTCTTCTGGCTGACAAATTCCTCTTTAATTTCCTTAAACTGGCTGAAGAGCCCTTTTTCTTTGCAGCCTTAATATTCAATTCTGCTCTTGCCCATACAGGTTGGGAGCAGCAAGTACTGCAGCCCATTTGAGGTATGATAATCAGCTGATTAGCTAGTGGAGTCATTTTCCCTGAGGCTCTTTTGTGTGAAAAATCCTCACACTCAATTGACATGTGGACATCATAAAGCTGATGAAATGCAATTGTAATGAACAAGAGGGAGCGGCATCTGCAGCCGTCTAAATGAAGGACCCTTCCCTCGCGCCATGCTAATTCAGAAAATCTGCTCTTAACATGTACTCCCCCTGGATTCCAAATCGAGGCGCATCTCCATGAATGCATATTCAAGAACTGAATTAGCCTCTGTGGCAAGAGAGCGCGTAGCCCGGCCAGACAGATTCTAATTTCGAGACAGATTATACTGCATCAACTGTAGTAATGATCTGACAGTTCATTTGTGACGGGAGTCCTACAGTCAGGTTTACTGCACGGACAGACACAGAACCTCTCAGATGAGACCAAAGGTTGCTTTGCTGTCAAATTATTTCAGCTGAAATAGCCTGATGAAGGAAAAAAGAGGGGAGACACTTAAAAAAATTAATGTGTCCTCATATTTAAACCATGGGTATAATGGTGGTTAATGGGTGTTCCTTTCCCTATTATAGGATCATATATACCTGGCAGTCATGAAACTAGGAAGAGAAGCGATTTCTCTCCCACACTCCTTTTCAGAAAACTACATTACTTGCTAAGAAATTTCTGAGAGAATGAAACTTGGCATCTAAGTTTTTTTTCCCCCTAAATTAAATTCCACACGAATCAGTTTGTAGGAAGAAAAACTCTGCAGTATGAGGGAGAGAAGCCGTTCATTTCCCCTGCTTGCTCTGTGACAGTTGCTAATATAATATGACAGGTTTGTTCATCACTATTTTGGATTACCTTTGAGGTTTCTGCACTACTCTTTCTATTAATACATATTAATTAATGATGGCAAGGAATGCATGCCTTTATATCAAAATGCTGAAAGCAGTTTTCAGACATTGATTTATCTTTGAGAGTTAGAAAGAGGGCAGGTATTAGCACTGCTATTTTTACAGAGGTGGAAATAGAAGGGCGGTGATAAAGTGACTTGTGCAAGGTCACACTGCAAGCCAGTCCCAGATCTCTCTGCCTTAACTCATTCTCACTCCCCTCCACAGCTGCAGACACAGAAAATACTCCAGGGAAAGGGCTGCAAATCCAACATTAAGGAAACTCCTTCATAAGCACTGCTAATAAATACAGTACATGCCTTAAAAGCAAATGAACAAGACAAGCCTAACAAGAACTGTTGTTATTACTGGGTGAGTCACCCAGCGTCTGCAAGGCTCACACAGAGGTCCTTGTCAAGGAGCTGCATTTCCATGATGACAAGAACCACTCCTCAATCTCTTTATGCTTCTCTTCAGCACTCACACTGACCTTGATCTATAGCCTTTCAATTTATTGTATCTCAATAACAGTGCAGCATGTGCCTGTAGACACATCGCAGATTAGTTTGCTTCTTCCAGTATGTTGGGAGGCAAATTTTGGGGGTGGCTGCTGAGAGCTGTCATTGTACATCTTCCCCTAGTGCTCAGGAGTCAACCAGCAGACCACTTGTTGTCCACTTCAGGGAGGTAAGTGGACTGAGACAAGTCTGTCCCCAAAGGCAAAAGTGCCTAACACATATATAAGAAAGACAGATGCATGCAAGCAAACGAACTGCAAAAAGCCTGATCCTCATTCCAACTGTGCCAAGACCCATATGTAGCCCCAACTCAACGACTGGCTATTTTCCAAAATCTGCTTGTAAATTGGTTGTTTCCAAATCACTATGCATTTTTTCCCATGGAAGACAAGTTCTGAGTGGTGGCTAGGTTCTCAGGTCATCTGTCAGAGCCGTATTTAGCCTATAGTGAAGCTGAGTGGACTGCTAAAAGTGCACGTACTCATGTAGCTGAAAGGGCATCGGTGCACCAAAGGCAATGCTTGGGCTCTGAAATCAAGGGATTGTGTTTAAGTCTCAGCTCTGCTATTTACCATCCTGGGGCTCTTGACAAGTTATTTAATTTCTCTAAGCCTCAATTTTCTGTGAAAGGGGTTGATAATACTACTTCATAAAATTGTTGTTGGAAGGATTAAATGAAATAAGACAGAGAGTAAAAGCCTGACTGGATACAAAGTGCTCCATAAATGCCAGGTATGAATAAGAAAATTATTTACATATTTTATTGTTGAGGTTATGTTTCCCAAATTCATCGATGATATTCCTTATGACCCGTTCTGGGGTCATAAGGAATCCTAAGAGGCCTGTGTGTGTGCATTGCTTTGTTGAGGAAGAAACTTTCCTCTTCTGTTTAAGAGAAGGCATTAAAGCCTAGGGGTTAAGAGCTAAATTCTAAACCCAGAGTGGGTTCAGCTCTGCCCCTGCTGCGTACCAGCTGTATAACAGTGGGTGTGTGACTTAGGTGTGTGCAACTCCCTGTTTCTCATCTGTAAAATGGGAATATTATTAGTATATCTCTCATGGGGCTGTTGTAAGGATTAAGTAAATAAACACATGCAAGGTGCCATGCTTGTAAGCACAATATGAGAAAATGCAGCCATTCTAAGGATACCATGGCCTGTCATTGGCAATGACAAATGAGTAGGGAACCAAGGCCCAGTTGGAGATTAATGACTGTCTTAAGGTCACTGTTAGTAAGTAATGATGTGGGGCTCTAGGCTGGTCTTCTAATCCCTAGTCCTGTGCCTTCCAGGTCATGGTTTTCCCTTTACCACATACTCATGGGGCACCCCTGGAGTGCTGGTGAACATTTATTGAGTACTCGGTGGGTATACAGAACTGGGCTGATTCCTGAGGAATTTCCTTAAAAAAGAGAAGCTATGCTCTAGACTCCAAACCAGGCACTGGCAAACTATGGCCATGGGCTGAATCAGACCCTGGCTTGTGACTGTGTGATGTGTGAGCTAAGACTGGGTTTTGCATTTTTAAATGGTAGAAGACAATTCAAAAGAAGAAGAATATTTTGCAACACATGATAATTACATGAAATTCAAATGTTAGCCTCTGTAAATAAAGTTTTATTGGAACATAGTCACACCCACTTATTTATATGTTGTCTATAGGAGGTTTTATACTATGACAAAAGAGATAGTAATTGTGACAAAGACCATATGGTCGAAACAGGCTAACTTATTTACTATTTGGCCTTTTACAGAAAAAGTTTGCCAAGCTCTTGTCTAGACCCAAGAAGATCGATTCTGTCTGGTTACTGCTGGGAGGGGTTAAGAGGTTCAATGATCCAACTCAAGTTACATACCCTAAACCTCAGATTAGCTGAGATGAGAATGTAATTGTCTGCCTCCACCGGAGTCAATGTTTTAACACTGTGTTCTGAAATATATTAGAAGCAGAGCAGTGTGGTGGTTGCACTCACACCCCAAGGAACCAGGCTGCTGGGATCCAGTCCCAGTTCTATGATTTGCCAGTTGTGTGGCCATAGGCAAATTACTTAATTTTTCTTGTGCCACTGTTTTTTAATCTATATAAGGGGATTATTTGGAGCATTATGTGAGTTTTTACATCAAAAGCATTTTGAAGAATTTTTTGCACATTTCCAACACTATGCTACTATTAGCCATTGTTACTTTTGAAATCTCAAGATGCTTCAGAGACAAAGATGCCTTTCTCAGAAACACGGGCAGTGGGTCTTCGCAAGCTCACTTCTCTTACTGCCTCCCCAGGGTCAACACCTACCCATTCCTTGGGCCAGCACAGATATCTGTGTCTTTCCCATCAGACTTCCTTGAGTTATTTATTTCTTTGTGCGTCCATAGAACATTATATGTCCCTCCTTTAAGGCTCTCTTATTGAATAAAAAAAGAAATGTCTACACATTTTTGTCTGTACTAGATGGTGAGCTCTAGAAGACTAGAATGAAAAAGTCTTCTCATCTGTGTCCCACAGGGCTGGGTGTGTGGGATATAAAGTATGCAGTAGTATCAATAAATATTTGGTGAATTAGAGAGTGAATAAATAATAGGTTAGAAAACTGTAGGGTTGAGGAGTCTCTAAGATTTATTTTTAATGTGTGAAAGCCTCCTAAATGTGGCAATTACTTTATCCCTTCAAGGTACAAGCTTGTATTGTAATTAAATTGGAAATTTTGAGGCTTAAAATAAAAGGCAGATGGATACTTTCACTTGCCAAATTTAGAAATCACAGACCGAAAATCCTTGGGTTTGTGGAGTAGATCTGTGTGAATAGTCTAAGATACCCTGAGTGGCTGTGTGACCACGGCCAGGGCACTTTCTGATGCTGGGCTCTCCTGTTTCATCGAAAGACAAGGAAAATGCACAATTGATAATCACTAAGACCTCTTCCAATCCCCAAACTGTAATTTCTACCTTTCCCAGAAATCTTACCAAATTCTACTCACTTGTGAGTCAGGCTGCTGGATAATGCTGGCAGGTAAGTTACTGAAATTTTCTAAGCCTGAGTTAGAGAAATAGAGAGTAATTTGATTACTGAACTACACAAATAAGCATGAGAGGCCAAAACAAAAAAACAAAAGAACGAACCTACAAAAGAGGCGAGGGGCCATGACAGGCTTTGGGTGCTGCGCTGAGTCTGGACTTGATGGAAAGCAGACATTAGTAGGCTAAGGATGGTGTTAAGAAGAGGAAAGATGTGACCTGACCAACTTTGTGTTTTACAGTAAGAACTCTGGCCACAATGTGGAAACTGAATTGGAGAGAGAGAAAGAGAGCCAACATACAACAGTATCAGAGGAGATATGGGTCAGAGCAGGGGTGTCAAACTCATTTTCACCAGGGGCCACATCAGCCTTGTGGTTGCCTTCAAAGGGCCGAATGTAATTTTAGGACTGTATAAATGTAACTACTCCTTAACAGTTAGCGAGAGCTTGGCACTGCTGCTGGGTAGAAACAGGGTGCTGGGCCAGATAAAACAAGGTGGAGGGCTGGATGCGGCCTGCGGGCCTTGTATTTGCCATCTGTGGGCTAGAGGGTATTTAAGAGGTTGGATTTTAATTTGGGAAATTTAGATGAACTGAGCACCTAGACACATGGAATGCCATGCACATGCTAGGCAACAAGAGAAATAATACTTCTGGCCAACTTTTGTCTCTCATATTATATTCTCAATTAGGAAAAAGTCATAAATTTAGATATTTGTAGCATCACACTGGAGCTAAGATAGGGTAGTAGCTAAGACCTTAGGCCCTAGGTTTGAATCTTAACTCTGCATTAGCTCAGGAATCTTGGGTAATGCATTTTACCTCTTTAAGCTTTAATTTCCTGGGCTGTTCCTCCCAAGGTCATGGAGAGGATTAAATAAGCTGAAGTTTGTGAAAGCACATTATCATGGGGCTTGGGAACCCGCAAGCAGTGGATTAATGTTGGCTATTATTACTAGAGGGCTTTGGGTTGGCTCCAGCCACAGTCTCCTCCAGCCTTCAAGTGTGTTTTCATTTTAGAAAGCTACATTAGAAGACTCAAGCTTAGACTCTTCTGCCAGAACTGGATTTTTAAAAAAGTAGATAACTAAAATAAAAGTTTAAAACCACCATTCTAACATGAGTTTAATCCTTGGAAGTCCAGAAACAATTAAATGGAGCTTTTGGTTAAGTTAAATGCAGTTCTTTGAAATCAGCTTACATGTACAGCTTGCTATTCAAAGGTTCCAGAGAACTCCACTTGCGAGCTTGGGAAGCAGCAAACAAGGTCAGTATTGATAGCTCACGCTTCAGTGAGTGTATCAATTTAAAGCTTCATCAGTGATTCTCACTCATCTGCAGCCCTGCATGGCTGTTGTCTTGTAAGAACCGGGTGACTTACGAACCTATTAAATAACTTCTTCACTTGTGCTCTAATGAGCCTATTGTTTCCCTGGAAGAACACAAACATCTGAGTACAAGCACAAACGGAAGCCACAAATAGGAGGCTGCAGATTTCAGCCATGCCTTATCTAGGGGCAGTTT
Organism: Phyllostomus hastatus; assembly: GCF_019186645.2. NCBI lineage: Eukaryota > Metazoa > Chordata > Mammalia > Chiroptera > Phyllostomidae > Phyllostomus > Phyllostomus hastatus. Next base: position 16,030,543 of record NW_025333498.1, on the reverse strand, counting down.
CTGCTTTGATTCTTTGTGCTTTCCAATTGCTTTGCCAGCTTAGCCAGGTGTGTGGTCATAACAAATCCTGAGTAGGGCTGCCTGGGTTCCCTGTCCACTTTGAAGTGCTCTGGTTATGGCTGACTCATATGCTGTGCAGGGCGATGTGTGTGACCCTAGGGAACTTTAGTATTAGATGCTTTATCTCCTGTTCCCCCTGACACCAGCCAGTGCCTTTGCAGTGAAGATTACACCCCTCCCTATTCCTAGGTCCATGCAGCATGTGCAGAATAGGATGAACCTGCTGCAGTGGAGGGGGCCCTGAGCCCACCCACAAAGAGGATGTCCTGGGCATGTTGGCCAAGAAGTTCTCCTTGTGGTCCTGTCCAGGAAGGCTTTGGCCCTGTTTTCCTATTACCATAACTCAAGGTTAGTGTTCCCATGTCCTCTGCACAGAGTATCACTGGTGAGACACAAAAGATGGAAAATTAATCCTTTAGGGTTTGGGCCCAAGATTTTCCATGGAGGTATAGTGGATAAAAAAGAAAAGAAAAGAAAAGAAAAGAAAAAATACATATTTATTTATTTATACATACTTGGCACTCTGTGTTTAGAGAACAAACCTGATATAGTTTAAGGGCAGGGGACGGAAGAAGACAGCAAACATAGGGAGCTACAAAGTTCTATTTCAGGAAAGAAGAGGAATCTGGGGATGGGGAAGGGCAAAGAGGAGGGGAGAAAGGAAGGGTAAGACAGAGCCAGACCCTGGAGGATGCAGGAGTCCACCCAGGAAGGTAGTTGTGAGAAGGTTTCCGTGGAAGGGTGGCCAGAGGACTTTTAAGAATATAAAATTCTCAGTTTAAAGTTTTTTGTATAGCTCGCCTCCTCAAAGTTTGCAAAGTTACTTATCTGAGAGGAGCTCAATTACAAGGTACAACAAAAGGTGGAGTTCCCTGAGGGAGCGCAGGTGCAGAGTGAGCAGGGAAGCCCGAAAGGCAAAAGTGAGTAAAATCAAGAGGGGTCAAAGTGGCCATGAGAACAGAAGCCCTTGGAAACGGGCAGAAATTGTGGGGAGGACTTCCACAGAATATCAGAGAGAATCTAGAGAGAATCTCATTTACATTTTAACCTGCAGGGTAACCTCACCTGAGACCTGGGTTCCATGAGCTCTGTAGAAAGCAACATCTATCTGTTACTGATGTCCAACACATGCGTGGGCCTTGAAAATAAAGTGGGTCAAACAGGATGCTGGGAAAGCAGGAACTGGGATAGTCTCAAGCTTATTGAAACTCATTTCCTGCATGGTATCCTCCCTACGGCCGTTAGAGGGATGGGAATGACAACTGCCCCTTGGGGGTGATGAGACCCTCATTATTGGAGGGTTTAAACAGAGCTTGACCAGTTGACCCAGAGTGGTACAGGCGATTCATGTGTCAGGTAGAAGCTGGACAGATAGGCCTCTAGACACTTTAAATGTGAGCTTCTATTACCTGGGGGAGGACTTAAAACTTTCAGAGAAGTTTAAAATAGCCTGAATGAGCTGTGGCTGTTCCTCAAAAATAAATATTTAACCCTTTCCACAGCTCTACATTAATCTGTTCCAGTTTATGCTAATTATGTTCTCATTACTTGGGAGGAAGGAAAGGAGTCTTGGACCCTCTCCAAGGGGTAGGGGGTGGCAAGCTGCTCATGCTGTGCGCAGCTAGGAGGCAGCGTTTGGTGTGCTGGGGACCCTCCGAGTGCCCACAGGACTGGGCAGCTGCAAAGCACCTCTCTGATCTCTACTCTGATATCCTGGCAATGCAGGGGGTTCTGAAGCCACAGGACACCTTTTTGCAGAGGTTTAGATTGGGATGGCTGGGGAAGAACCACAACCACTAACATCCATAGCATTACCTCTGTGAGTCAAAGCCATGGGTCCAAGAAACTCTGGGCCCGGAGGGATAAGGAGGGAAAAGTGAGGGTGTAACTTCATTGGTAGGAGCTCACAGTTTCTCTTGATAATCTTTCATTCTCTTTCTACTCTTTTGGTAAAAATGCATTGCAGACAGGTATGAGGTAGGGAATCACAGTTTGCTCACATTGCAACTCAGATGTGCAGAGAAAAAGCACTTTTAAAGTTTAGCTCTTCAACTGATTACTTTTCTTTATGAACCCCAGCTAGAGGATCAGGGAAAAAATATACTTCAGCTCAGTCCAGTTTAAAGCTTAGTCTGATACAACAATTTGCAAATAGATTGCTCTGTCTTTGAGATGCCTCCCTGCCTCTGCTTCTCTTTCTAAAGTGGCTTCTAGATGGAGTACATGTGACCTCCATCGACAAAGACAGGCACTTAGGTCTGCCGGGTGTCCACAGCCCAGCCACTGGCTCAGCCTGTCCATGTGCATCTTGTTGACATTTGAAGTTCTGGGCCTCGACAGGTGCAGCCAGTGGTGTGATCATGTTCCTCGTCATGCTCTTGATGTGGGCATGGGGTTACCCCTGCCCAGTGGCTAATGCCCCTGGGCGTTAGCTTACTTCAGGACTCCCTGCAGCCTGGCCGCTTCTCTGGGTCAAGCCTAGGTAGGGTTTCCAGACTTAGCAAATCAAAATACAGGACAACTGCTTAATCTGAATTTCAGATAAACAATGAATACTTTCCTTTTTACTATAAGTGTGTCCCAAGTATGACACGTAATATTATTTGTTGTTTATCTGAAATTCAAATTTACTGGACACCCTGTATTTTATCCAGTTACTCTCCTGTAAGGCCCAGCATCCTCAGCCACAAGGACTGTGGCTCTTGAGGAGGTAAACCCTTTGCCCAACTCACCAGCCGCAGCATCAGGAAACTTCTGTGTCCTTCACAAGGCACAAGCTAACATCTGAATATCTTTTGTACCCAAAGGAGTCAGGGATTCCTCAGGGGACCTGAACCAGGCCCTTTCTGGCTACACAGCTATGCTAGGCTGCAACTGTTCCCCTGACATAGCCACCCCACACAGTGCCAGGAAAGGTGCCAGGTGTGAGCACCATGCCAGGAAAGGTGTGAGCACAGTGCCAGAAAAGGTGCCAGGTGTGAGCACCATGGGCATGGGGCAGGAGCCCTTTATGCCCTTGCTGTGACCACCTCCCCACATACCTCTCCTCCTCTCCACCTTCTGGCCCCACTCCTTTCTTGCTCAAATCCCCCAGGCAAGAAGAAATGAGTTTCTCTTTGATTTCTCCTGTGTCCTATCATCCTCTTTCTGTAGCATACCAGCAAGCCTCAAGCCTGGGTGCCATAGCAGAATGAACATTTTACTTGCACTACAGGCAGACTCAGTAACCTTCATTCTGTGGTCTCAAAGATAGAAATAAAGGGATGTAGAAAGCCCCCTCTAAAGGTAACTACCTGGCTTGCACAGTTTTTGTCTTGCTACAAGATCCTATACCAAATGTCGTTTTTTTCCTCACATTCCTTCCATACCAGCTCTGTCCTCCCTCTGGGTAGAAGGACATTGCCAGCTAATTGGAGATACAATCATGAGCTCAGAGAGGCTACAGAGAGGGACCACATTCATCAGTTTTCACAATGTCTCCTCATTATATTCACTCTATGAAGTACTGGCTGACATAAATACTTCTACGTGGAGCTGTACTCAGAAGTTTTTACACCATCCTTCTCTCACTACTGAGATGCTTCTTCTAATACAAGCTTCTATTATGAGGAAAGTTGTTGATTTTGTCTCCTGAAATCTTCCAGAGATAAATTAATTTCTGGGCAATAAAATACTTGCTTTTTTTTCCTCATTAAATCATGAAGTTTCTCACAGACACAGAAAGGTAAGTGAAATAAAATAGCAGCATGCAGGTATCTGCCATCCAGATAGATAACTGAGATAGGATCTTACAAACTTCAAGTTTATAAAGATAGCAATCAATTTAAAAAGATATGAAACAGTTATTCATAGCCTTTTACTCTTAAAATATCTTCTTTATATTTCCCTAGTAATTTAGGCTGCAGGCTGTGTCACTCTGAAGTTAATAATCTAGCTACAAGAATAAAATTACATTATTTGATAGGATACAATTGGAAGATGCAAAAAAAGAGAAATTGTGTATTTAGGATGCATTCCAGTTTTGACCTCCTGAAACGCCAGCTGCAGACTGAGTACTGGGAGAAAGAGTACGGAGTCCTGTTAGCTTGGAAATAAAGTCATTGCGTGTTCCAGGCACCCTGTGTCTCTGCATTCCTCAACTTTCTTCTGCTTCGCCCAAGTGGACCCATTGCTCCAATATGTGTTGTCTTTATAAGACTGTTTATATAACTAATTATTTCTGCATTTGTGGTACATCTCTTAAGTTGCTCATGTTTTCATTTTTCTTCTTTGGTTTCATAGACTCTCTGAGGTGAAAAGTAAGTGGGAAACAATCCGTTACAGTTTGCTGGTTCTGCAGCTCGAGAAAGAAGTGAGGGGTCCTGTCCTCCAGCCAGTGGGAGGCAGGCTGGGTGAGGAGCAGGCATCCAGGCCAGTGTGGCCCACGCTCTTCCGTCACCTGCTGCACCATGCCCCCTTCCTCCTGCCGATTAACAGGAACAACCCACCCTACGTTCTGGTATCAAGAATGTCGTAAAGTTTAAATTGGCCTATCTTGTAATTAACTACATTTTAAGGGTTTGGAGGTGGGCTAAGCGCTCCACTTCAGCATATTAAACAGTTTCACAAGGAGGAAGGGGAATTTAAACAGAAGACAAAAAGGGAAAACATGTTCTTTATTTGGTGGCAATGAAATCTGTTTCAGTGTTATTAGATTATAATGGCCCAATTTTTATCTAGAAACTGTGCCTCTGGAAACACAGCCTTTAAAAATAAATAAAAATTATTTTACACATTTTTAAGGTTAACCTCAATAATGGTATAGAAAGTTTACCTACTTGTGGTCATTTTTATAGGCACTGGGTTTTTTTTTTTTTTTTTTGCTTGTAGTCTTTTCTGAGAAACACTTACTTTCTGTATCATCATTTATTTATTTCTGTAGAAAGAAGATCCAAACTCTATGCTCAGATTAAAACCCTCCGTGATCTGATTACACTTGCAAGTACATGGATTACTTCTTTTGTGCCTCTGCTTCCAACTTGGACCCCAGCACAGCTTCCCTACTCTCAGCTGGGCTCTTGCTTATGCTTTACTAATTTTTCAACACTTGACTTGTACTTCTAAAAGCAGCTCAAATGCTACTTGCTTCATGGTGCTTTTCCCGATCTCGATTCCTATGCATGCCCTCTGTAGAATGAAACTTTGCATCCTTAGTGTTTCCATAGAACATTATTTATATTTCTAATATGCTAAATAAGTAACCAACATGTGGAAAACTTGCCACTGTATCAAATGCATTTTACTTAATTATTTCACTTAATTAGAGCATTTGCAACATTCTGCATTATTACTTGGCTCAGTGTCTTAGCTCTTTCACCAGAATGTAAGCTTAATAGCGAACTTTACACACAAAAAAATTTGGTATTTGTTTTTGTGTAACCCACTGTGTTATGTTCTGCATATGATCAGGGTCCCAAATGATATTTGTTGGCACTGAATTGGTCATGGAGTTCATACCAACCAGAAGGGATTAAATTCCTAAACGTCAATAGATTGTTCCTTGTCCTCAGATGGAGGCTCTGGTTGGGACCCAGCAGGCACTGCTAGCCTCAAATTCCACCTCCGACTTTGAAGTCTGGCAGCCACCTCAGAGCATTAATAGGCAAAGCTGTGACTTGCTGGGTAATAACACACTGCCTTGGAATAATCATTTTCAAATGAATCAACAACAGCAGCTATTTGCCTGGTCTAATTAGCATCACCTTTTTTTTTGAGCAGGCGGAAAAAGGTTGGCATATTCTGTATGATGCAACATGCAGCAAATTATATAGACACGGCAACATCACAGGGTCAGGCACTCATGTCCCTGGCTGAGGGCTTCCTGGCAGTCCTCATCCCCCCTCCTCTCCCATCCCAGCTCCATAAATGGCTTGTATCATTTCAAGTATGAGAACTGTAAGGAAATCCTTACTTTGAAATTTAGCCCAAATGTGGTTCCTGTATTTAAAGAGACTTGCTTCACAGGAGCTTTGCAAGAACAAAGGTGAAATTCTCCGTGCATCCAAGAATATTTGGGAAGCAATTTACCCTGAATGAGAAGTTAGCTCTGCCTATCTACCCGGTGGTTATGTGAAAAAAAGAACAGTGTTAACCTCTCGTCCTTCCTAAGAGTTAACAGGCATTTGCTTCCAAAGCCCAGGCCATGCAGAGTCTGAGAGGGGGTAGGTTTGAAAGGAGAACAGACAGGAGAGATGACTCCAGCTTCATGGGGAAAATGATTTCCTAAAACTGGAAGGAAGATGTGTATGGAGAGGGCAGCCTGCTAATGGCTGAACTCAGCGCTCTCTCTCACTAGAAGGTATAGTGGGACCTTGGACTGGGGAGGAGTGGCAGGTTTGGGAAGTAAACCCTAAGGCAGCCAGTGTGCTGGAGCCAGCTTGCCAAAGAACATCTCTTCCCAAGTGCCATCATGACAAACTGAAGACTGTCCTTTTCCCATATTTTCAGACATGCATGAGCTCCCCACTCTTGTTACTCCCTCAGATGAGAAAAGGGCACCCCTATGATGACTGAGATTACTCTACCCACTCTAGTGAGGGTGTAGCCACATATAATTTGGTTTCCACAAATACAACTTGAACTCCAGAGCCAGAATTCCTGTGTTTATACATCTGGCCCTGCCACTTGGTAGGTACACCTTGCTAGGTAGGAAAGCACCTTAGTTTATTCCTCTTTAAAATGGGAAAACTGGGTGGTGGGCACACAGTGCGACATACAGATCTTGTATCACAGAAATGTACACTTGAAATCTACATTATCCTATTCACCAATGTCATCCCAATAAATTTAATGAAAAATTTTAAAAAATAAAATAAAATGGGAAAGTCATCCACTTTATAAGGTTGCTGTGAGGAAACAAAGAGTCAATACGTGTGAAGCCCTGAGAGCAGGCTGTGGCGCCGATTAAGCGCCATCAGAGTGTTCCTTCTCATTGCTGCTGCTGGCGGGTATGCAGGAAGCAAATTCACATACGCTGCATCAATAGTCCTGTCACTAGGTGTGCATGTGTTTCGTTTACTGTCCTCTTCTAAGACGTTAATTTTGGGTGGGAAGTGCTGAGGGGGTGACAGTGTCTGCATCTGCATATCTATCTTCGCACTGCCTCTGTGCGCTCCTAACACTTCCTGGTGAGCAGTGCCCAGGCTCTGGACTCTTCTTTATGACCAGAAGCACACCTAACATTCCCTCCAAACATGGCCATTTCACAAGACCGCATCTCCATAGCCTCCCACAGCTCCTCACACGCAGTAGGCACACAGCAAACAGTGTTCAGGGTGAAGTGAATTTAGATCTGTTGTAGAGTATCCAGCAGAGTGCTCAGGCTTTAATCAAAGCTTTCTGATGAGACTGAAGGAAACAATCACAATTATTTATGAAAGGTTTAGAATATGGCTCCTTGGTCAAGAGGAAACGGGCCCTGAAAGAAGTCCTTATCAGAAGATCACACGTGTGTTTGGAGGTAGAACTGGCTCCCTGAGTCCTCCCTGTGTGAAAGCCTCCAGGTTGGAGGAGCCCCCCATGCTTCTCTCTGGAGGGAGCAACACAAGGGCAGACAACCTTTGTCAAAGGAAGAATCCAGATGAACCCCAGGTTCCCCACGGGACCAGATTTGGAGGCAGGAGGCAGGTGTTTCACACTAAGCAGAGATTTCAGTGGGGACTAGATCGGTTAACCACAGATGTCAGTAAACTTTTCCTATCACAGAGCTAGGAACACACTTAGTCAAAGACACATTTCTTCAGTTCTGTGACACTCATGGCTTAACAGTTTGCCTTATATCAGTTAAGTCTTCTTTACTTAATAAAAACAAAATGCATTTGGAAAGATAAAGGGTACATAGCAGGGTTTGGTTTCTGAATTAAATTTCCAGTGATAATAATAACAACAGACAGTGATTGGACATAGATTTTTGTGCTGGGTTTCACGTATGACATTTCACTCAGTCCTTACAGGTGCCTTAGGAGATACACTATTATTTTCTTCACTTCATATAGATGAGGACATGAGGATGAAGGGGTGTTAACTGACTTATCCAAAGACATATAATCTGACGAGCAGCGCCCAGGCTTTGAGCTGTTCCTTCTGACTGGAAGCACTCCCATCATCCCCTCTAAACACTGCAGTTTAAAAATAAAAGAATAAATCAACTTGGGCCACAAAGTAGTAGGAATAAATAAAGATGATGACTGAGGCAGAAGTAAATTCACGTATCTCTGAAATAATGGACACAAGTGGTAGGGATCTTAAAATCCATACTTGGATTAAGAAAATGTTTTTATTGAGGTAACATGGAGTTACGACATTATATAAGGTTTAGGTGTGCAACTTTATAATTCAACCTGCATGTGCTACATCGTGCTCATCACCATATAATTGACCCCTTTCACCCGCTTCACGCTCTCTCCACCTCTTTTCCCTCTGGTGACCACCAGTCTGTTGTTTGCCTCTAAGTTTGTTTTTGGTTTTTGTTTGTTCATTTAGTTTTGTTTCTGTTTTTTTTTTTTTTAATAATCCACATAGGAGTGAAATCATATGGTATTTATCTTTTCCTATATGACTTATTCACTTCATATAATAACGTCAAGGTCCACACATGTTGTTGCAAATGGCAATGTTTCATCTTTTTTATGGCTGAATGGTATTCCATTGTCTATATCTCACATCTTTATCCACTCATCTTGCTTTTGATGGACACTTAGTAAATAATGCTGCTATAAACATAGGTGTGCATATATCTTTTTGAATTAGTGTTTTTATATTCTTTGGATAAATACCCAGAAGTAGAATAGCTGGATCACATGGTATTTCTAGTCTCAATTTTTTGAGGAACCCCCATACTGTTTTCATTGTTGCTATACTAATTTACATGCCCATCCACCACCTATGAGGGTTCTTTTTTCTCTGCATCCTCTTCAATGCTTGTTGTTTCTTATCTTTTTGTTGATAGCCATTCTAACAGGTGTGAGGTGGTTTTAATTTGCATTTCCCTAATAACCAGTGATAACTGAACTTCTTTTCGTGTCTCTGTTGGCCATGTGTATGTCTTCTTTGGGGAAATACCTATTCAGATCCTCTGCTCGTGTTGAAATCAGATTGTTTGTTTTGTCATTGAGTTGTATGAGTTCTTTACATACTTTAGATACTAACCCCTTATTGGATGTATGATTTGCACACATCTTGTCCTATTCAGTAAGTTGCCTTTTTGTTTTGTTGATGGTTTTCTTCGATGTGCAGAAGCTTTAACTTTGATGTTCCATTTATTTATTTTTGCTTTTGTTTCCCTGGGTGTTGTAGTCAAATACACAAAAAATCACCAAGACATTTCAAAGAGCTTACTGTCTATGTGTTCTTCTATGTATTTTATGCTTTCAGGTCTTAATGTTCAAGCCTTGTATCCACTTTGAGTTAACTTTTGTGTACAGGTTAAGACAGTGGTTTAGTTACACTCATTTGCATGTGGCTGTCCAGTTTTCTCAACATCATTTATTGAAGAGACTCTCCTTTCTTCATTGTATGTTCTTGGCTCCTTTGCCATAAATTAGTTGTCCATATGATTTTTTTTAAGTCACTGGTTATCAAGGTCAAAATTATAGCATTTAATATGCTAGTGTTAGTAGAACAAAAAGGGAAACTGGTGCATCAAGTTAGGAAAAGAAAGAGGACCATTAAGACAAGAGAGATAGCTAACACCCAGAAAGCATGAAACAAGATCAGACCCATGGGCTGAAACTTAGCAGTTATGGCTTCGGGAGGAGATAAGTGCCACTTAACTACAGATTTAACTCCTATTTAACTACAGATCTAGACAAAGTGACATGGGGAGATTACAAGGGTTTCCTTAGAATATAAAAGGCAACCATGCATATGGCATCACGGATAGCAAATGTCATAGAAATCAAAGGAAAAACAAAGCATTTGGCAGAGGACAGTTTGTAAGTGAAGGTTAGACTCTCTAGTGAAGATGTAATAGAGCAGGGGTCCCCAACCCCTGGCATCGTTAGGAGTGGTGGCCTGTTAGGAACCAGGCATCCAGGGAAGCTCACCTAAGCTCTGCCTCCTGTCTCCCCTCCCCTGCCTGTCCCCGCCCCACCCCGGTTTTCTACAAAACTGGTCTTGGTGCCAAAATGGTTGGAGACCATTATGATGGAGGACAGCCTATGCACAATCGCCATGAAGGACATTAGATGTCAGCCTCAAACCTGACTTAGCAGGTGGGTTTAAAACACACGATCATATAGGTTAGCCCAACCTCCCAAACCACAGATCCTGCTGGTTCAGTGATATTATTTGAGACCCTTGGCCAAAATATCTTTCTGCCTTAAGGGCCCAAACCCTACAAACAGTTCCAAGGGGTTTCTTTATTTGCTTCCTTCCTTTGCCCTTCTTTCTGATGCCTGTAAACACACCGCACAATTACAAAGTCACAGCGGCATGCAATATTAGAACAGAGACACCCTGTTAAATCCATTCCTGACAGCTGCAAGCCCCTTTTAAATTTCAATTATAAGATTAACAACGGTAACCACTGGCAGACTGTTACCACCCAGGGTTCAGGGGGTTCTGGGGATACAACATGCCATGGGAGGGAGGAGGCCTGCTGGGAGAGTCTCCTGACCTCCTTACCTGGCCAAGCCTGTGTCTGCACCCAAAGGATAAAGTCGAATGCAAAAGGGAAAGGCTCAAGCCCCCAGCAACCTGACATGGGGCTGGTGCCTACACAAACGGCTCCCTGACGGCTCCCTATTTTTCTTTCATTTCACTTTGCTTGAACTTGGAAACTGAGTCCCTTGTACCAGAAGTTAGGCCGGACGAAGGTCTGGTGTTACTTGCTAGTTCTTAGCTCAAGGATGTACTCCAAAAATTCTGCTGTAAAGACGAGACCCCTGCTCTCACCCTCTGAAAACAAGAGCCTCGGCCTGCCCACAGCAATGGCAGCTGGCAAGTTCCCCGGGCCTGGCACTCGGGTGTGCAGTAGGAGGCGGCACACACAACCCTGCTGTTGGGCTCCGGGCCTTAGATGCCCGCAGGAGGAGCTGTTGCCTGTGCTGTACACCTGTGCTCATGGCTGCTGGGGCATGAACCAGACCAAGCTCCTGACAGTTCCCAGATTAGAAAGCTGAAAAGGCAATTTCCACATAGGGCCTTGCTTTCTAGAATCTCTGTTCCCACCCAAATCCACCCCATCTTCCTTGCTTTAGGATTTAAATTAGACTGACCCTCATTCTGAAAACACTTTACTGCATTTTCTGGTGTAAAGGCCATTTGAAATGAAGTCCAGTAGCAAATATTTTTTGAGTTTCTGCAAGGATCTAGATCCTTCACCTTCAAGTTACTTCGAACTCATAGCTAGAAAATGTGTTATTTTGGTTACAGTTTTGAAATACAGATATATGTATCTTTTTTATAAATTATACATTCAAAAGTGTTGCCTGCCAAAAGTGTCACACATCTTCCCCCAGAGCTGATATGGCCATTTGCAGAGTTTCCTAAAACAAAACAAAGAAAAACAAAACAGCCTGCTACTGTGACATTTACTTCCAAACCCCAGGCTACCCATATTTATTCCTGTGAGAACCCTGAAAAGTCACATTTCACAGATTAGAGTTTTTATAAAGAAGTCCTACTAATTAGCCTGGCCCCACAAGCCTAGGACTGAAAGAATCTGGCCCAAGAGGAATGGAAGGGTGCGTAAGATGATTCTGAAAGTTGTGCAGTCTTCCAGGCATTCTTCCTGGCAATGCTTATGCCCTCTGCCTACAGAAACACTATGAAGCCAACTTGGCTGCTAGGGTTGAGATAAACTGATGAGAAAATATGGTCGGGACGGTGTTTCTTCATAACAAATTTGTAGCACTGAGATTTTGTGTGTTAAATTGATGTTTATGGCAAAGCACTTAAAATTTTGTGTGTGTGTGTGTGTGTGACACATCAGCCAGATGCACTGTCATGTAGCACTCCTCCAATGACCCAGGGAAGCCCTTCACAGTCCTCATGAGACTGTTCCTGGTATCTGGAGAAAACACTTTATGTTATTCCAAGGATCTGTTTAATAGGACTCAAACATTTAAACCAGTATTTCTCAGGGCTTAACTCAGATCTTTCTGTAAAAGAAGTGTAACACTCCATACTAGATCTAGTCTGTACTATATATCAATATTTGGTTAATAAGACCCTTTTTAAAATAAGCAAGTGTTTAAATTTCTAATTAAAAAATCTTTATGTCTGATAAACAATGGCTTATCTTAAATTTCATTTCTTATTGCTTAAAAACTGTAAAGTAGCTGGGCAATAAATATTTGAGATGCAAATCTGATAAGGATGGATTGAATAAAGACCATCCCCGACACTAACCAGGCATGCTCTGTGCACTGGGTAAGCAGCTATCAGGAATACAGGGTTAGTCATCTCTCATCTACAACTCGAAACTCTAACTTTTTGGAACTTATTTGGCAATAAAACCTGACCCAAATCAACGTGAGGCTACTTATACCTTTATAGTTTCTGCTTTTTGTGAACATGCATGTGTTTTTTCTGTAGAAAAATTCATGTTTTGATTGTGGAGCGCTGTCCCATGCTCCGTTGGGGATGTTGTATAAGTTCATGCACCACGTTGTCTTTCGAACGAAACTCTAGATAATTTTAAATTCGGAAACATACCTGGTCCAAAGGTTTTAGACAAGGGATTTCGAACTTGTAAAATCATATGGTAGAGGGTACCACTGAATTTTTCTTTAGAGTTTGATCTCACTCTTGTTCTTATTGGAAGAGTCCATCTATCCGTAGTACTTATACAGAATTTATACCTGGTTACAATGAGAATGGGGTCTATTCCCTGGGGAAAATGTTTTCTTACCAGTGTCCCCCTGTTTGTAACTACTGGGTGTTTTGTGTACATCCTCAAGTCAGCCCAGCAGAGACTGCTTGCCTGTTCTGTCCTGGCACCGTGCTAGGTGCCACAGGGTACACAGATGTAAGATACTACTGACCTGTGGTCAGAGACAAAGACATGAAGTTACTACTTATCATCAGGGATAGGCTGAGTGTCATATAAAGCAGAGTTTACAAACAGAACGCTGAGGGATCAAAGAGGAAAAGTAACACATGTCAAGGTAGGCTTCGCTGAGGAGGTGACACTGAGCTTGTGCATGCGGGCCTTTCCCAGCATGTTGGAATCTGCACATGTGAAGAAGGCAGAGCAGCTGCCCGAAGGTTTTCGCTGGTCAGAGAAGCCCTGACCTTTGCTGTCTCTCCTGAAGGATGCTGGTGTATAACAAAAGCAAACAGGAAATGATAAAGCAGGAGTTACAGAAATTAACATATATTTTAATTTTTACTTTGAATGCTTTTTTCATACAAAATGCAATGTTGTAAAATTGTTGCTGTTGGATAATTGTTATATTACAAAAATATTATGTCTAGTCTTCCATAGGAGTGGTCTAGTTTAAAGAGTTATAATAAACACCTTCTTTGAATCCCATCAGTTACCCCTGTGACTGTATGAATTGACTTTTTTGGAGATAAGATAAATGTCTATGCTTAAAGACCCATATAAAAGTGATACCAGCATAAAATGAAAACTTCTGACATCTGTTGCCTGCTCCCCCCACCCCAGCTACAGTGCTTTGGGGGAATCCTCGGGGCGGTGACACAGATACACAGGCATGGCTGTGTAGCAATGTAGATGTGTCCTACGGGAAGATGCACCGGCCACACCGAATCATGCACAGTTTTCTGAACATGCTTTACTTTCAACCATTTTTGTGCATTTTCATATACTGACCATACCTTGCAAAAATGTTCTACACTGCTCCCAGTGTCACCCAGGTAAAGAACAAAATGATCTCTCGCTCTCGTTCTGACTAGACCTCAGTATTAGCTTAACTATAGCATGTTGTGTTGTAATAATGCCACTGCACATACATCTCCCCTTTGAAGGCATGGGCCTTTCATCTTTGTAGACCCAGGAACTGTCAGAGTTGTTGGCACACTATAGCTCTCAACAAGTTAAGCGAATGTGTAAAAGATAGATTGAGGCCAGATGGTGGAGTATCTTTAATGTCAAGTGGAAGAAGCTTAGATTTTATTTTGTACATTTATCTTGTACAGTTATCATTCAGGATATGCTAGATTATACTGCACTAACAAGCGACCCCCAAATTTCAGTGATTTACAAAGTTTATTTCCTGCTCATGCCACAGGTCCACCAAAGGTGGGCAGGAGGTCTCTGTTCCTTGTAAGTACTGGGGCATCCTGGCCGATGGAGGGTTCATTTTTATGTGTGTCTCTAATGATCACGAGAGCAGTGTGGCAAATCACCTGCTGCTTCTCATCGCTGCTTCCTACAGAGTCTGCTTTTTGTCACTTCCATTCACAATGACAGACCAAAGCAACTCATGCGACCACACCTCGTTTGAAAGTAGGTGGGAAAGAACAAACCTGCTCTGGAAGATCAGAGGCCAGAATTATCAGGTCAAGCATACTAATAACAACTTCAGCAGGGAAAAGGGACTTACACAAAATTCTTTGTAAAAACAGAAAACCAGCAACATATGGTTGCACTAATAGGTAAAGTGTGAAGGAGCGCATAGATTATCTGAAATTGGATGCCTGGGGAAAGCGAACAAGGAGACACGCTGGACTAAAAGAGCTGGAGGTTTAGGGTTCTCTTAGCAGTCTTTGCACTGAACTGTGCATTCACATTAAACAAGATACTTATTCTGGCTTCGCTTCAGTACCTCAAAGGGGAAACGAGATACAGGCATGATAATGTATACAGCCTTCCTGTTAGTCTGAGGGTTAATGAAAGTTGGGGATGAGGCACTTAACTCCCTGCTTTCTATTCAATTCTGGAGAGAGCAGCCTCTTAAAACGAGTCTTTTTCTTTGAGTTCACAGTCCATTTCTGCAGTGACAAATTTTGCCAAGCTCACCAAAATTTGAGCTAAACCTGAATAATAAGTTGACTATTTATTTTATGAATTGGATGCACATCCTGCCAGGTTTTCCAAGTGGTTATGACAACAGAATCCCTCATCTATAACACCCATCCACAGCCCTCGTCTATAGCTCCCTTGTTTGCTCTGAAGATAATATATTGATTGAGCCTCTTTTGATGGCATTCTTTCCATGCTTCTCACATGAGGAAGAATTACTGCTGCTTTCCCCCGGGGACCTGAAACGATTGCGTTTTTACATGTTATTTACTGTATACATTCTAATATCCAAATGGTCAATTCATTTATAATCTTTTAAACATGCCTTAGAGAATAAAGGTTCTGTTCTTCTGTGTGTATGGGGAGATTTTTTCCCTCTTTTGCATATAAGTTTTACTTTATAACTCATTAATTGATCTTGCACCCATGAATAGTTAACATTAATTATGCACAATTAGCATATGATAATGTATGACACACATTTCAGGAGAATATTAGGCAGCATAATTATACTGAATATTATTGTGTTCGGCTATGGAGGTCCACAAAATATGATGGATTGTGTGTTCATCTCTATTGAATTCCATTTACCTGGTCTAGAGTAATGATTTTAAAATAAACATAGTTGGAAATAAATGCATGTAAGTTAAATACTGTTAAACACTTAGAAATGTTTCCAAATAGTAAGAGCTGGAGTTCAGCTGACCAGTTCTCTTGCTTTTGACATTATTTTAGGGATGTATTGTAGGATTTTAGAACTCAGCTTTAAAACCCTTCAGAATTCAAAGGCTGTTTTATGTAAAGTGTCTGACAGGCAAAATGATTCCTTTTTAAACATAACTCACCTCTGCTCTGCTGGCTCATTGAGGAGAACAAAAACATCTATGCACAGTAACAAGCAACTGTTTTTGCCATTTGCAGAACTGGAGGTGCTTAAGAAAGTGGGAAACCCTCCCACACTGTAGTGCAAGTCTAAAACCACCAGGTGAAATCAGGCAAGAGAAATAAGGCTAAGGTAAGTGCTCTCATCCACTAGAATTATTAACAAGAGTTTACCTGTCTTTTCAAATGTTCTTTCATTAGAGCTTTTGAGTTTTCAAGTAAAATAAGATAAAAGAATAGGCTATGATTGAACTTCGACTTTCTAATTATGAATTCACTACTTGAAAAGTCTATTAGCCTCACAAAAATGAGACTTCCTTTAAAAAGAACCACAAAAGCCCACAGTAAAGATAACCTTATATTTTCTGTTGTGAGCGCAGAAAATTACTCTGTTCTGAGTTGTCACACAAACCAATTTTTACATCTGGCCTTGATCTGGCTATTAGGCTAACTGGAAAGGGCTCACTCCGCTCCCCTGCCCTCTCCTTTCTTCTGTGTCCTCGCATTGACTTTGAGGAACCCATCTTGAGAGCTCTCTGCTGATTTCTATTTTAAGAACCTGGTTCAGCCATTATAATTAGTCCCAGTTTGTCTGGAATCCTCTCAGGCATTCAAAAGATTCCAAAGATTTTAAACAAGTACTTCTCAGATTTTTCCACTGAAATATCTCTAATGGCAGAAGAAAATCAACTTATCTTTGAAGGCCCAAGGTCCTAACTCAAAATGGGAAATGTCTTTGAGGGTTTTGCTTTGCCATACATCCTGCATATACTTTGTATTCCTCTGTATAACACATCTGAATTGTTTTTATTAATAAAAATTCTTAGTATTCTAAATTATTTATCATGAGTAAAATGGATGGTCCAGGAAGACACTGTGTACATTGCCTTAAACATTCTCTGACACACTGTTAATTGTCCACTGGTTACCAGCACTTCAGGATAGAGGCCTAGTCTGTTTCATGGTAAATCTTTTGATAAAATGAGCTAAACTAATTATTAAATGTTTACTGTTACACCAATGCTTCAAAACAAATGTTCATCAATAGAAAACTGGTTAAATAAATTAAATTACATTCAAGACAGTGGAATGTGACACAACAATTTAAAAAGATAATAAAAATCTATTGTATGCACAGATGCCCAAGGCATACATATTACACGCACATGGGGAAATTGTCACAGGATAGTTATAGTATGATCCCACTAATACATTTGTATAAAACATTTGAAAATATGTGTATGGAGAGTTGGATCTGGGGAAATTCACTTCCCACAGCAATGCATTGTCTAATTTTTTGCACCAAGTAGGGATTAGTGCAAATCTAAAACAACTAATGTAATCTAAATTTAAAAATAAGAAGAAAAAAAAGCTTTGCACTGGGTGTACCCGTGGCAAACCTAACCAGATAGAAACAAACCCCATTTATTTAAGTTTTTGTTGGAGATTTATGTAATTTTACACTAGGGACAGATTGTTGTGTTCCCCACAAATTAGTAATTCTCTCTGTGCACTCTTCATGAATGGTTATATGCACTTATTTTGAATAATTCCACCTGATGCCTTGGTACAGTTAGTGGTAGAACATGTAGAACATATGGAAGAGGATTAAAAGGGAAAAAAATACCTCACATTGCCACAATCTAGAGAGAACTGAAGGATTCTTTCTCACTTTGAGTTGAATCTGAGCTCTTCTGCCCAATGGGTCTGGTCTGTTTTCTAAAGATGCACTTCTGAGAATTTATCTGTCCCTCTTCTGGGCGACAGCCTCCAAACCAGGTGAAGGCGACCTTTGCACTTCGTAGTCCTCCCCAGATTAAACAGAACTTTACCTTCAAATATTACTCAAAGCACAGTTTCACTGGAGGATTAGAAGTTTGATGTTGCCCATCTTAAATTCTTCCCCCAAAAGACTGCAACATTTTATATAAGGTTTGACTATCATAGAGAACAGATTACCTGGGGACCTCACGCAGAATGGGAAATTTTTGGAAGTCATAATTTTTATTATGAAGATTCATATGTACTTTGTATGTCTGTACAACATATGTGTATGTTATTAAAATTATTTTAAATTCATCTGTCAAGTAAAACGGATGGTTCAGAAAGCTACTCTGTGCCAACAGCCTTGGACATTCCCTAGCACACAGCCATGACACCACACCAAATGGTGTGTTTCTAGAAGCAGTTGCCACAGAATTGTTGCTATGTTGGCATTAAAACAAAGTTCTCCAAGTATAAATGTTGTCCTCTTAACCATCCAGTCCTCTGATGAACATTTATTCTCTACTCTATACAAGGTGCTGGGATACCATGAGAACCTGACAATCTCAGCTTCTACCTTCACAGAATTTACTGTCCAGACAAGGAAACAGGCAATTACAAGGCAGTGCATGCAACAATATGGTGGGCTGCAGGATCTAACAGGGCACCACCTAACAGGTGCTGGGGGTGGGGCAGAGAAAGCTTCCTGGAGGAAGTGATAACTAAGTTCAGATTTGAAGGACCAGTGAGAATCAGCCAGGTCATGGGGGAGGGCAGGAAAAGGCAGTGCAAGGGTGTTCCAGGCACAGCACAGTCTGAGCACAATCCAGGGGCAAAAGAAACCCTGGCATATTGAAGGAGTGAAAAAGGTTGGCATGACTGAAAGTAGAGTTTTGGGCGAGAGGTGGTAAGTTTTGCAGTTTGAGAAGATAACTGGAGCCAGATCGTGAAGGACCTTGAAAAATTTGGTAAGAAGTCTAGACTTTGTTCTAAAGGTCAGAAGAATTCCCTAAATGTTTTTAAGCCAGAGAACACATTAGAGGTGGTCCACCAGCCTGGGGGCAAGAAGACCAGCCTTTGGCATTTGATTTATTTTGATTTTCTGAGCTTCAATTTCTCATCTTTGGAATGAGGATAATACTACATATCTCAAGGGTTGTATGAGATTTAAATGGGATATTAGAGAAAAAGCTCCTAGATAAAAGTCCGGTGTGTATAAGAAACCCAGTAATATCTCCTGACCCCTCACAAGCCTATGATGCTGTACTTTTATTGGTGCCTGATTTATGTTATAACATGTTGCTAACTGAGCTGATATTAAATTCCTGAATGATTCTTTAACTAGAGCAAGGCCCATATGGCCATTTGATGAATGGCCGTGCCTATTAGGAAAAGGGCTATCAGTGTTCTTATACAAGTTGTTCAAATTGTGAACCACATGCTAACTTCCAGGACCATGGGAAAGCAGCAATATTGGGTGTTTTTTCTTAGTGTTTATCCTCTTAAGCAAATAAGGTTATTACTTCCTTAAATTTAATATTTTCTTTATATTCACATATTATGTCCTTAAGATTGCTCAGTTGTTACAGGTATATCAAACTATCTCCATGGTTAGAAGAAGGGAGGAGGAAGGGAGGATGAGAGAGAGCAAGTGGTAGAGGGTGGGCAACCACAGCTAAAGCATGACACTTTGGTCTACACAATGGGAAGATAAAATTTTTCTTTAGACTATGGAAAATCAACAATTATGCCAATCAACAATTAAAAGTAACATAAAGCACTAACTTATTGACAATTGAAAGCTTATTAGCAATATGCATGTTTAAACATACATTTTAAATGAAATTATCTTTGGGAATGTGATTTTCCCCTGAGCAGTATAAATGGATTTATATTTTTCTTCGTTATTTTACCAAGTAAGTTTGCTTAGCAAAACTACACTATAGCAACTCCATTATTTTTTAATATTACTTTAAAAAGTAATCTGGCTAGGGAATACAGTCTGGAATCCAACAGTCAAGTATTCTAATCAGCCAGGGATCCTTTTAAGGGACCCTTGGGCCAACAGGTAACTCTGAAGTCATATCGAGATAGAAAGGGCAGAATGAATTCTGTCCAGTTCTGGTGGGAAAGTGGTGAAAACAACACAGAAACAAAATTCTGGGATCTTTCTTTCCCAGGAATAGGCCAACTATTCAACAGAAGTATAGAGATTTAGCAGAAACCTTCTGCCCCTTAAAACAGAGATGGATGTATAGAGAAGACCATTATATTCTGTGTAGCTATAAGGTTAGTGATTGTGATTCAAGAGTTGACATTTATTTTTCACATTCCATGAGCAAAATTAGTACCATATGGCAACTAACCACTGGGAAGTTAAAAATCACAAGACAAAAATTTCTACTTTTAAAATAAAAAGTGAGTTAAAATGCTTTGAGCTTCTCTTTGTTTTTATTATACCCCACCTTCCTTTTTCCTTTTCTTTTTGTTGGAAAGTAACCATATAATATCAATCACCTAGAAGACACTTAATAATAAATTGGTGATGATAAATATTCCATTTACATGTAAGATGCAAGCTTTTAATAATGAAAGAAGAAGGCTTTCATTAAAAATACTTCTTTGTAATGGATCACCTACTTTTTTTCTCATTTTCCCAAAACTTTAGCTAAGAAAACCCAAGCATCCTCTATCTTTACATTTTCTTTTTACTGTATTTTCTTCATCATAGTTTTATGGAAAGGTACCCCAAATATCCTTTCACTTAGTCCCCAAATTGCACTGTTACAGCTTTATTCTTTTAGCTGAAGGCTACAAATACAAATATTCTCATAAAAAGAGTACCAGTTAGTCTTTTGCATCACACTAGGACTCAATGATCCCATGTAGAAAAGAAAACAGAATGCCCCGAATTATTAGGCACAACACTGCAGAAGAAGAAAGATGTGAGTAAAAATGAGGCTTCCTAGGGGAGCTGCAGCTGGTGACAAAGATACGCTGCTACCCAGGGATTTGGCTAAGCTCCAGTGCAAAAGCTTCCAGGTAGGTGGTTCCTTTTGCCTCCATGGTGTGGACATTTGTAGGCAACAATGCTTGGGGCTCTGCATCTGAGTTCTGGGGCAGAGACTTCTAGGTAGTAACCAGTGAAAAAGCTTTGCATGGCTGACTCCAAACAGACCCAGTGGGTGGCCTTAGGCATTCTAAAAAAGTCACACTGCATTCCCTTCCTTGAATAACATTACAAACCCACTTCCCAATGATACCCAACATTTGAGGAACACAGCAGCAGGTGCTACATTAAGCTTCTCAGTTAATTTTCATAATAGCCTGGCTATTATAATTATCCTCATGTTACAGATGAGGACACTGGGGCTGAGAGTTAACTAATTTACCCTAAATTTCAAGCAATTGTATTTATTTGATAGTATTAATAAGCCACAGACTGGGTAGCTTACACAATTGAAGTTTATTTCCTTACAGTTCTAGAAGGTAGAAGTCTAAGATCAAGGTTTTGAAGGGTTGCTTTCTTCTAAGACCCCTCTCCTTGACTTGTAGGTGGTCTTTACATGTATTCTCTCTGTGTCTGTGCCCTAAACTCTTCTTATAAAGTCATCTTAGGATAGGATTACGGTCCACCCCCAACCTCACTTCATCTTAATTACTTGTTAAAGACCTAATCTTCAAATAGTCAGTCACATTATGAAATACTGGGGTTTAGGTCTTCAACATATTTTAGGGGGCACAATTCAGCTCATAACAACAACTCTTTTTCATTTTTAGGTATTTACATATAGAATTACCATAGATAATGTGATTTAGTTACTTGCAACAGTAAAATATTATTATGAGCCAATGAAACAGAAATCACTCCAGGTACCTCAAAACAAGAAATTTGTCACACAAGGAAATGGTTACATGGGTGACAGGAGAGCTGCGAAGTCCAGCAGAGGCACCTAGAGACAAACAGGCACAGGAAGATACTCATTCTCCCAGAGTTGGTGGGACGAGGGAAGGAGGTGGTATCACCCAGCAGCTCGTGAACTGTGCGGGTCTGCCGAGGAGGAGCTGGGACTACAGAAGGCCGGTCTGTTTGGCCGGCGATGGTGCCATGGAAGCGGTAGGTGCTAAGAAGATGTCGCCAGAAACAGAGAGGAGGAGAAACATCTTGACTTCTCCCCACTGCCAGTACCTGCCCTTAGTTGGCCCTGCCTACAAACTGGCAGGCATAAGAACCTCAAATGTTCCTTTAATTTCTTAGGGTATCGAGCAGAGCAGGTGAAGGGCAAGGGATGGCTCTGAGAGCAAACAGCCAAAGATTTGTACAACTATATAGTTTGTTTTACAAGTTGGACATCTTTCTTAATTAGTGGTTTTGTGGGCCTTATAATGTCACCAGTTAAATTTCTTTAAAAATTATAAAGCAGAAATACCTGAGTCATTTAGACCCTGTTTAAAGCCAGGATGCTAGCTAGTGCTTGCTCACATAGACTAGAAAAGCCCACACTTTGTCCTGATGGACTGTTTGTGTCCTAGTTTTATCTACAATGGACTTAGACCATAAGATTGCTCTCCAAATGAGTAAATGCTTGCAAAAAGCTTTGAGATGACTTACCTGACAATTGCTTGGTTCGCTTGTGACCTGTCTTTTGCACATTTTCTCCTCTCACCTGCAGTTCTTTGAGAGAGGGACACATCTTTGCAGAAATCTGTGGCTCTCAGCGTTGTCAGGATTAATCATAACATATATGTGGAGCCCTTGTAGGGAGGAGACCAGGAGAAAGGGAATTACATGTTTTTAGAATTCTCTGCAGTGATGAACTGGAGAGGTGTGGGGTGTCAAGCATGTTAAGAGAATCATTTACAGCCACTTGTTTTCAATGCAGAGATGTTTTCAAGACCTAGGCTGATTTTGCCTGCTCAATGTGCTCTTTATTTTCTATAGTCAGACCCCACTGCATGCTTAACGACACAAGTTGTGGGAAGCTTGGGGACTGTGCCAGTAAACACCAGAGACACTAACCATGTCAAAACAGAAAGAAATGACATACTTACGGTATTATGAGACACTCAGTTCCTAACCCCCTGAAGCAACTGAGATGCGAGAGACTTGATGCAGATGCACTAATCACACGACAGACCGAATTTCTCTGAAGGTAGCAGCCACCAATTCCCTCTCCTAAAAACACAAATCAACAGAGAACTAATTCTGAGTAATTAAGTAAGACCACACGTAATAGTGGCAGTTATCCCAGGAGTGGGGGCTAGCAAATAGCCCCGTGCACGGTCAGGCGCACGAGGGCACAGGCCGGCCCCCCCATTATAAAAGGCCTGTACGTCACAGGGATAGCTGATAAGACCACTTCAAACGGAGGAACCCCCTTTACTAAATATAGTTCAGCTGAGGGGACACTGCCACATCTGCCAAGCAATACTATACTCATGAGAACAATGTTTGTGACCCAGAAAACAGCAATTTCAAACAGGTGTCCCAGTTTTCACCGGTATAACTCCTTGCTTCTTGGTGGGCTGCAGCTGGTCAGGCACTCAGTTTATATTGTGAAATTAATAAACAGAAACCTCATTTCAAATGGAGTCAGGACACCCTGGCCGATGTATCTAAACTGGAGTGTCGTCCTATAATCAAAGGGTCACTAGTTGATTCCTGGTCAGGTTACATACCTAGGTTACAGGTTCGATCCCCAGTCAGGGGCATTGGGAAGGCAACTGATTGATGTTTCTCCCTCACATCAATGCTTCTCTCTCTCTCAAATGAAGATAAAATAAATCTTAAAAAAACAAATAAATAAAATGGAGTCAGGAGACTATGTGAGAGAAGTCGCATGTGCATGTCACTGAACACACTCTTGAGCCTAACAGGAACACACAGACCTTGCATCTCTGACGGGAAACAGTACATTACCACCTCAGCAGAAGGAAGAAAGGGTTCCTCCTTTCCCAGTAACAACTCCACCAATAGGAGGCTGCCATAGCTCAGCCAATGAAAAGTCGCTATATTTTGTACTTTCAGTTTCCACCAACAGACTCTTTGTTTACAAAAGCCCTTCCCAAGCCCTTAAGAGGGAGTTTTTCTCCCTACTTTCTCTGAACTTAGACTGTGTGTCCCAAGTTACAGTTCTTTATTGTTCTGGAATAAACCCACCGTCAGTCTGTTTAAGGTCAACATTATCCTGCTGCTTCCTCTGCTAACTCTTGCGACCATCACGGACTCTAAGCCACCATCCTGGCAGGGGCTGTACCCACATTTGCAGCATTTCATCCCCACTACCCAGCACTGTGTCTAGCACATGGCAGGGCAAATTCATCTCCAGGACACTCTTTGAGCTTGCACATGAAATGTTTCAAGTATTATATTTTGCCATCATATTTACTGAGTACTGTGATTGAAATTTTTACTTTCTTAGAAAATTAAATCATCATGTGAATAATTAACTTCCTTGAGTTTATTCTAAAATCCTGTCCCTGATTTTTTTTGGAGGAGAGGACATTTCATTATAAATGGTAGTTTGGGTAAGAGGCTTCAAGTGAGGAGTGTTTCAGAGCTCTGGGGAGGACATACCATGTTAATCTCTATTAGGACAGCTGCAGAGATTGGTATTTAAAATGGTTTTCAAACATGGCTGTTCCTTGGAGTCATCTGGGGAACTTTAACACTTCTGATGCCTCAATCATGGTGTTCCAAAGTAATTGGCTTGAGTAGCTGCTTGGTCACTGGGATTTAAAAAAAAATTCCCAGATGATGTTACTATGCAGCCAAGGTTGAGAACCAAAGTAAGACTCTTCTGTTCTGAGGATATGGCTACTTAATGTTACTGATGAGGAGCCTCACATGCCCTCATCCACTTGTTTTTGTCTAAATTACCCATAAAGGGAGAAGCAGTCCATCCTGCAGGATCTGGCACATGGGTGGCACAGATTCACTCAGCCTGCTTTCCTGTCTTCTTATCACAGACACCTCCTGTTTTATGCTTTGAGGTTCTTTCCCAACCCCCACTTATCAGTAGCCCTTTACTAGCTCTAGGGTGGCATATAATTCCCATTCACCCCTCTGCCTTGTGGTTTCCCAAGAACATTTGGTTTTAAGGAGATTCCTGCTAGTCACTGTGAGGAAACTGGTATAGAGAAATGAAGGAAGTTATCAAGGTTCCAGAAGTTTCTGACCATCTTGGAAGTGGCAGTTTCTTCTATAGCTCATACCCTCGCCCTCTGAGGTGGTGACTAGAAAGCTGGGGCACAGCAAACATCCTCCCCAACTTTCACTTTCTTCCTTCCTAAATGAAGATTCAACCATCAACACGCCCTCCTATGCAGTGTCTGCGCAGTCAAACAGGTGGATCCTGGGTCTAAGTGAGCTGTTTTGCTTGTCTGAGACCCTCCAGTATAGGGGATGGAAACGCACTTCAGTGCCTTTCACTGTGTCAGCATGGGTACCTAAACTTTTAAAACATTGCCTCCATGGAAAATGGTTCAAAATGTTAGCTCACATACAAATAAACTTTTTGCACCTCAACCTGTTTCTAAGTTGAAGATAGCGGATACTTATAACATAGTAAATATTATTCAAAGAAAGAACTCCTAATTGAATTAACTCATTGTTTCAACCTTAAGCAGTAAATAATAGGAATAAAACTGAGGTGCTGGAAAGTGTCAGAAGGTCTCCTGGGAGCGTAATGGGTGGCATTACTGTGTTCTGGCCATAGCTTATTGTTGAGATGACTGACACGATCTGAGAATGTGCTTGGTGATCAGAATTAGCCTGAATTTGGAATAGTAATTTGCAAGAATGGAGCCCTTATTATGAGTCAAACACATACTACATATAAGTTAATCCTCACAAAAACCCTATTGCCTAGGCTTTATTATGACCCACATTTACAGATAGGTAAACTGAGACACGGAAGTGATAGATAGCACAGGGTTCTTGAAAGTCTAAGCTGTGATTGTCACAGGCCAATGTGACCTCTGAGTCAGTGCAGTTTACCATGTGCAGGTCATGAGTCAAATGAAGGATACCATCCGACTCACACATTATACCTGAAGATGAGCAAAAGAAGGAACATTGCCTTGGTAGTTCCCTGAGACGACACTGTCAGAGGAGAGGTGTGTGTCCTTGGAAGTAGAGTGGGACATTTGGCCACTTTGAATTTAAATGTACTGCATGATTGGACATTGGGTACTGTACCTGTCTGATTTCCATAACACTGTTCTTGCTCCCACCTGAGGGCCCCAATAGAACAACCCCTGGAGTCTGGCCCTTTTGATGGTCTTGGAAATAACTGCCCCTCCATTTAGGTCTTCATAAAATACAGTGAACCTTTCCTTTTATGAATTTTCAAAATCAACTTTAAAACTTACTTCCCTGTCTGAGACAAATGCCCTTTTTAAATTTTAAAACCTCTAAAATTTGAAAAAGTAATTTTGAAACTATGGGCAATTTATACTCCCCCATCCCCAACCGAGAATAAATACTTTATAAGTTTTATGTCTGGCTGGTGTAGTTCAGTGGATTGAGTGCCAACCTGCAAACCAAAGGATCACTGATTCGATTCCTAGTCAGGGCACATGCTTGGGTTGCAGGCCAGGTCCCCAGGAGGGAGCATGAGAGAGGCAACCACACATTGATGTTTCTCTCCTTTTTCTCCCTCCTTCCCTTCCCCTCTGTCTAAAAATAAATAAATAAATAAATAAATAAGAAATCTTAAAAAAATACACTATAAGTCTCTTAAATGAAGAATCCCAATTCTTAATTTTTGGAATAGTTTTTATTATTTGTTAAGATTCAGCTATGCCTCTCCTAGGATAGGTTATATATTTCTATGGCCTCAGGCAAACAGGATATTTACTAGCCCATTAAAATAAGTGCCAATGCACCAAAACTAGTATAGTTTTTCTTGGACATCAAGGAATGAAGTGTAAGATGCACCATATTGTGAATAAAATATAGTATATTAGGGACTAAGGAGTGGCAAATTCAAATTTCCCCACTTTAAGAAATTATAGACCCACAATTTTAACCCATAATTCTATAAACCAAAACTCTGTGAAGACGTTAAGCATTTCCACAATTCTACTGTTAGCCGGCTTGACCTAAACCAATGGGATGCTACTTGTGGTCCCTGAAAACCCTCTATGTGTGCCTGTCTGTGTGTTTTGCTGCAGAAATCTCCATATGTTTATTGAGTGGTTCCCAGGTCCTGCTGTGAATGCCCTATAATATTCAGTATGTATGCATATATTAATTTTTTAAATGGAAAAATATTAAATTTTGAAGCATATCAGGTTCCAAGAACTTCAGATTTAAAATTGTAGACCTTTTAAAAAAGGAGCATTTGATTGGCATATAAATTCATCCAAACATATCAGTTAATCTGTTTGTTAAAATTCATTCATTCATTGATTTAATTACCAAGTACTTACTGAATATTAAAGCTGGGGACATAATTGTGATTAAAATAGAAACAGTCTAGCAAAGAAGACAAAACATTACATTGTCACACATAGGAATGTGTACACAGGAATTCCGTTAAGCATTCTACGGGAATGTGGATATTACCTGGCCTACGAAAATCCATGTTTTAAACAGCTTTTAACCTGATTGTGCTGCTATCAAGTTATCATGGTTCTAAAGCTAAGAGGTTCTTTTCAATGCTTTAGTGTAAATGCATATGAAACAAAGATGTGTTTGCCAGCCTACAACATGGAAGTTCAAGGTAGTTAATGAAAAGCCATTTGCATGGGGAAAAAAAGCATTTGGTTGGGAGCAAATATACTGAATTCTACCCATGGTTGAAATCTGGAGTGTGTGTTTATTTAAATGTCTTGTTAATTGTGTGTGTGTGTGTGTGTGTGTGTGTGAAATAACTTGTTTAACCCTTGTAACCTAATGCCATATATAATAAGCAGTCATATAAAATAGGAGTTATTATTACTACTGATTTATAGAGGTGATAACTGAGGCACAGAGAGGTTATGTAATTCATCCAAGTTGCTTTGCTAACAAGTGGCTGAGCCCTAAACTGAACACAGTACTGCTTTGGGATGTCTGCTGCGCTTACAAAGCTGGAGTCCGAGTCAATGGGGACTGAGATGAGAAGGCTGATGTGGGTTAAGAGAAAGAACACTGGGTTTGTAAGGCGGAGACCCTGTTCAAGTCCTGATTTTACTACTTAGTAGCGATGTGATTTTGAGCCCTATCTGCAAAATATAGATAATAATTACTACTTCTCACGGTGGCTGTTGAGGGTTACTATATATCCACTAGATTGGCGAGATTAAGATAATAACTGTCGATAAGGATGTGGAACAATGAGAATGCTCCTTATACACTATTGGTAGGAGTGTAAATTGGTCAAATTTTGAAAAACAGTTTAGCATTATCTTGTTAACGTGAATATGTATGCATTTACTCCATGACCCAGAAACTGCACATCTAGAGAAATGTGTGCATATGTACACCAGTATTCACCTACAAGAATGTGCACTGCAGCGTTATTTGTAATAGCCCCAAACTGGAAACAAGCCGAGCATCTACAGACTGAAGAATGGAGACATCAATTGTGAAATATTCACACTATAAAACATAAGATAGTGAAAGTAAATGAACTTCAGCCACATAAAACAACATGGTGAAATTTAAAATCTATCATTGACTAAAAGTAAGCAATTCCCAGGAGGACGCATACATTGTGATCCCATTTTTATAAATGGATAAAACAAGCAAATTAAAAAAAAATACCTTCTTTAGAAATAGATGCCTGTGAGGTCAAATTAC
Organism: Phyllostomus hastatus; assembly: GCF_019186645.2. NCBI lineage: Eukaryota > Metazoa > Chordata > Mammalia > Chiroptera > Phyllostomidae > Phyllostomus > Phyllostomus hastatus. The sequence continues at coordinate 16,002,077 of NW_025333498.1, read as the reverse complement.
CTTTGAATTGTAAGGCAATGATAAAATCGGAATTCAGATGGCAGTTACCTGTGTGGGGGGTAGGGTGTAGACAGGTGGGTGCGTGGGGCACTGATCTGAGATGACCACATTCATAGCTTTAATGTTATTAATAATGTTCTGGTTCCTATATTGGATGGTGTGACCACAGATGTCAATTTTTTTAAATTATTTTTGTAACATGTATATGACATACAATCTTTTCATAGGCATCAAATATTACATAGTGCCCATTGAAAATCCTCATTTAATGCAACTGTGAGTCTTTCGCATCCTGTCCAGAAGTAGATACACATAGAAGATGCCCAGGAAGGATTTATCGAAAACTTATTAATACTTTCCTAAAAAGAAAATTAAAAGATGCACTATTCACAAAATGCTTTGAGAATGAAAACTGTTATTTAGCTTTCACTTCCTTAAGAATGAATTGCTTTAATTGATGGTCTTGTAAGGAAATGCCTGTCCACACTTTCCATCAGAGACGCATAATGCATCAAATCTGTGCCCTCAGGCCCACTAGTTTCTGAGAGAATGCGGTAGCAAGAGTTTGTTTCCAGCCTGTTTCTTCTACAGGTTTTAAGAGTGAGTGTTTTCTTTAGCAGTAACTGGGAGTGTTCACGGTGGAAGGAACACTTGTCAGTCTGAAAATACTGAAAACAATGGGGGATAAAAGAAGCATGCATTATCCTTCAAAAATACTTTTCTAGCCCTGGCTGGGCAGCTCAGTTGGTTAAAGCATCATCCCGATATGTGACGTTGTGGATTTGATCCCTCATCATGGCACACACAAAGTGGAACAACAAATCTCTCTCTCTCTCTCTCAAATTAACAAATAAAAAATTAAGAAAAAACTTTTCTATGTCCTATGGGAAAAACCCAAGGTGGCTGTTAAGGCGATCAACATTTGGAAAGCATGCTGTGTGCAAAGGCAAACAGTATTTGTACTTTGTGCTTGGTGCCTAAACTTTCCATTTCACCTACTAGCATGAAGAGAGAGAGAAAGATCACTCTGCATCTGTTCACTAATCTCCCGCTCTGCTGACAGTTATTATTTCATGTCTTTTACTCAGAATGTAAATGTACTCTCAATTTGACTTCTTTATTTTTGATGATTGCTTTTCTTGTGCACCTAGGTATCATTCCTTTCTTAAGGATAAAAGGAAGAACTAAGATAGAAACTCTTTGTGTAATTACCAAATAACAATTAGAGTTTTTGTGTGTGTGTCTTTTAATACTCTACTGTATTGTCCTTCCTCAAAACAGAGGCAGCCTTGAAGTGTGGTTATAAGTCTGTTTACACCACCCAGATATCAAATTGACTTGCTAATGGTAACTCTTCCTTGGTATCCATGGGTTACTGTGTCATGTGATTTGACATCAAGTACAGACAGTGCTGATTAGGAGCATCCAGCTCTGTCCATCTCCTTGCATCACTGAACCATCTGGTCATTTATTCACTAATAAGCCCCTAATGGCCCAAATATTCACCGGCCTGTCATTGTGACATGGCATAAAATGCCTACATCTTTCAACTCGCTTTGACATGTTGCTTGTTTCACATCAAAACCCGTCATTTACAGGAAAAGAGCTCAGAGGGGTAAAAACTTGACCTAATCTGCAGTGTTAACACAAAGACAGAGGCTGGGTATCTAGTAGCCTGACGGAAAGCATGTAAATGGGCAGGAATTCATTTTGTACATTTTTTCCATTCTCATTTTACAACATTCTTTAAGTTTGGTATCATCCCTAATATGGGATTTTATGTGGGCTCTGCGTTGAAATATCTATCCAGTATCTGTTTAAATAGTAAAGAGCTCTTTAAAGGGAAAAAGCTTCCTGGGGACATGGCACTTGCCTGGTTTACATTTAAATGGACAGGGGGAAAATAATACAAAGGGGAACCAAATAGCAGCTCCATGCGATTCTCAGAAGACTATGGTTTGTTATTTTAACCCTCTCTTATGTTCTGTTCTTTTCCAGCTTACATGCTTTCCCCCATGTTATACCTGTGTGTCGTAAGAAATCTGAGATTATTCATGTTTGGAGCATTTGATACAATCACCAGAAAGTAATGAAAGGTTGGAACCCCCACTTTTAGTCACAGCCATTAGGAAAGACAATCAAACTTTACAAACAGATTGGCATAAACAGAGTTAAAATAACAAAAATTAGAGGGGGATTAAGAGGAGGAAACGCAGCATTCGATCACATTCAGTGCTGTTGAAGTCTTATGCTTAAGTGGCATTAAAACATCACGTAACTGAGGTTCTCTAGCTGTTTTTAGGTGGCTTACATTTTGCAAATACTACACTAAAATGGATATTTTCCTAAAAAAATCTCCCTACCCTATGTGTTTCCTTTTATTGTCTTCTTTTTATTTTTTTAAAAAGTTTCTAAAAATTGCATGCTGGGACACTTTAGACTTAGACCATCTTCCCATTGTCTTCCCTTACCCTTCACTGAGGCCCGGTTCCCACCTCCCCCTGCAGCTCAGAAGCTAAGCAGGAACCCAAGCACCTTTCTGAGGACTTCACCCAGCCCATTCCCAGAGACATGTGGAAACCAAACAAAGGGGTGGTGGCTGGGGTACAGAAGGCAGATCTAGGTCTTTCCAATTTGGCACAAAAGGTGTCGGGGTGCACTAGTTTCTTTGCAGCTGGCTGACTGTCTCCATAGGTGCTAGAGCCTGGATATTGTGCTGTTAGCCCCGTAAAGCCCGCTTGAGGGTCGACTCACACACTGCTGGGTCCAGCTGACCCGGAGTTGAGTCTGGACCAGCAGCACCCTTTTGCACCCCGTGGGATGGAGCTAGAACCAGACAGAGCCTTCGGAAGAATGATGTGTGAGGAAAAGTTCACCAATGTGTCTTCCCAAGTACTCTCTCCACTTCGGCTTTCTGGTTTATTGACGGAGCCCTTTTCAAAAAGAGCAGCCCCTTTGCTTCAATGCTGATTTGAATTAAAATGGTGTACTGCCTTTGCAGCAGCTTTTCAAATTTTAATTTCTTTCCCCTCATGTTTAGAAAGTCTACTATATTGGGCATTAACTTTCTCATCCTCCGTGACTATTCATGAAAGTATCAGCACTAATAATGTTTAGCTTTTATCATTCCAAGGACTGCAGCAAAAGTGTTATCTCCTCTCTCTACTGTGAAACCGCAACACTAAACTTAAGTGGAACTCGAAACTCCCTTGTTTCTTTTGGTACCTGATATTCTGAATCCTGGGATACTGGTCATTTAAGTATTCCTTCCTGTTGTGCCCTTAATCAGCCTTGCATAAAACCAACCCCATGGCTTACCACTTTGTTCAGACGACTTCCATTTTTTATTCACCCAGTTGACAGACATGAGTTAAGTGTCCTGTGTTTTTCTAGATGCCAGGGATACAAAGATGATTAAAATATTGCCCCAGACCTTAAGGGCTTGCAATGTAGACCTTCCAGAATATGGGATTTGGGGGCAAGTAGGCAGAAACCAATAAATGAGGGTATTGGGGAAGAAAAGTTGGGAATTACCAAGGCTTGGTCATATAGGCACAAGCAATTACAAAACAATAAAAAGAGAAAGGTTGGAGGTAGCATAGAAATACAGGGGAGTGGGTGGAATGTCTGTGTTCTTCTACTTTATCCTTCTCTTGTAAACAAAGGTCCACACACCCCACTCAGACAGCTCCCTACGTCCTCTCCCTCCTGTTCATATCCTCTTCTCTCAGCACCAGTAAGGAGAAAGTGGCCCCAAAAGAATAAAAGTACTCTAGCATGGAATGGAAGATAAGGAAAAGGGGAGAGAAGGGTGGGAGGGAAGGGAGTGGAGGACAAGAACAAGAGATGTAAGGAGGGAGGAAGGGGGAGAGGAGACAAACTCCGAGGAATCCCAAGCCTTCTGAACCCCAAAGCCTGTGGATTAAGTGCCTGAAGTCCCTTACCTTATACAGTAGTCGGTGGCTTTTCCCACCAAGCCCTCACTGTCAGCCCTGTGCTGAGCTCTGCAGGATAGGAGGGAGGCCTGGCATTGGACACCATCTATTCCCTCCTCTGTCTCATACACATGTTTTCATCGTTCCTCAGTCTTTTCTGATACCTATGATTGTCTTCATTTGCCTTTTCTATTACTTTTTTTATTTTTAGAAAGATTTTGTTTAGTTATTTTTAGAGAGAGGAGAAGGGAGGGAAAAAGAGAGGATGAGAAACATAGATGTGAGAGAGGAACATCAATCGGTTGCCTCTTGTATGCACCCAACCAGGGATGACACCTGCAACACAGGCGTGTGCCCTGACTGCGAATTGAACCAGCGGCCTTCCGCTTTGCAGAATGATGCCCAACCAAAGTATCAGGGCTGTATGGCTTCTCTCGATTTCCTCTCCATATTTTCCTCTATGATGTGTCCTCCATGCTTTTCTGAAAAGTGGTGGAGGGGTAGGATGGGTGCCATCAGGATGGTTATGTGCTTGGCTCTGTCTTCTATTCGGGGATGGGGTGGGGGGGTGGGGCGGGGAAGGCAAGAGACATGTTTACCAATATGAATCCCAAATTGTGTAAAGATTGCTGGGGTCATAAACACGATTAACAGATGTACTATTCTGTGTGTTTGTTATGCAGGAAATGCAGGATAATACGTAACTGGGAGTCAGGAGACCCACTTTTTTCTGCCCTCATCTAGGTGTGTGACTGTGAGAGGCTGTCCCCATTCTCCCACTGTCCTGGGTGGGTGCTGGGAGAGCTGCTGATATAACATCTACAGGAAACCTATTTTACATTTCAAAAAGCTTGCAGAAGCAGAGAAACTAAAACCATAGGTACACACAATAGGTTTTATAGGTAAACCAAAAATCCAATTTCTTTTTTCTTTTTCATGTAAGAAATACATTTAATATAAAATTAGCCATTTTAACCATGTAATTCAGTGGCATTGATTATATTCACAATGCGGGGCAATCTTTACCACTATCAATTTCTAATACCTTTCCATCACCTCAGACAGAAGCTCTGCACCCATTAAGCAATAGCTTACCAGTGTCCCTTCCCCTCAGCCTCTGGTGACCTCTAATTTCTGTTCCATCTCTATAACTTTGCCTATTCTGGATATTTTATAGAAGTGGAATCACACAATATTTGTCCCCCCGTGTCTGCTTAATTTCACTCCGCATAATGTTTTCAAGATTCATCCGCATTGTAGCATGTATCAGAACTTCATTCCTTTTTGTGATCTAATGATATTCCACTTTATGTCTATATCACAATATAGTTATCTATTCCTCTCCTGGCAGACACTTAGGTTGTGTTCACCAAATTTCTTTGAATTTGATTAGAATGTTATCAACTTACGCTAACAAAAACTCAGGGAAAAAATAAATATTACCTCATTAGAAAAGCAGTACACTAGAATGATAAAGAATTTGAGCTCTAATGTTAGATTTGGGTTCAGATTCCATGACCTTTCCTATCAAATGCTCAGCATTACTTTAGGTAAACCCACATTGCCTCTTTGAAACGTAGTCTCTGTTATTTTTAAAATGGGAATTATACCTATTCCACTGAGTTCCTGTGAGACTTAGATACAATAACATAGAGCGCTTTGTACATTTTTTGCATATGGTTAACACTCAGTAAATATATGCTATTTTTATACCTTAATTAAAACATAAAGTCAAACATCTCTTGCAACATGGGTTTCAGAGCGAGTAGTCAGGGACGGCAGAGGAGGACCTCGGGGTAAAAAGTCTCATAACCACTGAGACTTGGTGGTCTCTAAGGCTATTTCTAAGCTCTAAAAGTTCTGTAATTTGGTTAAGTTTTCAGCCTGCTTCCAATGATCTAGAAGGAAATAAAATGTCTTAAAAATTAGAGAGGCATGTACTATTTCAGCAGTGCCTCCTCTGTAGCTGCCTTTGGGGTATGTTTTAGAGGGAGTGGACAAGCACACTGCTGTAAGATTAGCATCATTAAACCAATATGTGAATGCCCATCTATCTGTGTATGTTTCAAAGCACTATTTGTGGATTATATTTGAACTGTGTGGAGTACAATGGATTGGGATTCAGAAAACAAATGTGTTGAATTTTTTAAAAAGGTTGTTTCAAATATACAGGGTATGGCACAAATAATGCCTCCTTTTTATTACAAAATCATAAGCATGTGATTCAGTAACATAACAATATCAAACTCAAGTACACTATATGGTATTTTAGGTGAAATGTTCAAATTAGCACTATAAATTATTACACCCACATTCTTACCCTACCAACCACACTGAAACAGGCCTTACCTCTGCTGGACCCTGTATTGTTATTCCTGGAACTAAGAAATATTCACTTCACCAACCACTTCTGTCTAAGTCTACAAACACCCACCCTTCTCCCCTGAGGACGCTGTTGCTGTGAAATAACTGCCCAGCCAGGGATTTGCATTTCTCCGCCTCCTGTATTTACGAGGCACCACATGACTGGTTCTTCCCAATGAACTGTAAACCCAAGTGATAAGTTCCTTCAAAGCAAAGGCAGATAAGAACAGGGTGGACCTTCTTTGCCATCTTCCCCCACCTTCTCTCCCACTGTGAGGATGCAGAGCCACAGGATGGACTCAGTAAGCAGAGGAAAGACATTCATTCACCTTCAATGGACTGTTAAATGACTGAAAAATTTCCATTGTGTTAAGCCAATGAAATTCTTGGGTTTATCTGCTACACCATTAGCAGTACCCTGACTATATACTAAGAATCGGAAAGAAGAATTTGACTGTCAGAAAATCAATGTCAGTTTTGAGCAAATTGCTTTCTCCTTTCAGAAACTTTTGGTTAATCTTTGACTTGCTAAGATTCGTTAAGTCTGCTAATTTACTGAAAGCACAGTCTCGCTTCTAAATCTCCTACAGGTGAAAAAAATATACAGAAAATTAAGGAATCACACAAAACATGATGAAAAGAAAATTAGTAGAAAATATATATAATTCCTGTAGGAATTCAGAGAAGAACTGATGTACTGGGAAAAGATTTATGAAGGTCACAGGACTTTATGATGACCTTGAAAATGGGGTAGAATTTAGAAAGACAGATAACAGTATAGATATTCAAAATAGAGCTAACACATTAAAATAGGAATTAACAAAAATATAGAGGACTGTAAGAGTCAAGGATAACAGCAGTTATGAGGATGGAATTTGAAATTCATTTAATATCCATTAAGAATATTTATTGATCATATAGAGAAGGCACTGAGCTAAGCACTAGACAGTAAACAGTCTTTAGTTTCATAGAATTTATAGTCTATTGGCATAAACAGATCAAGATTCAACTCATATTTCGGCCAATTATTAGCTATCTGAATATGAGCAAGTCACTTCAGTTTTTATAATTCTTGGTTTTCTTATCTACATAATGAAGATGATAATAGCATGATGATGATAAGGTTGTTGTGAGGATTAAAAGAAATGATAAATCTGAAGCATTTAGCATAATTCCTCACCCATAGTAAACTCTCAATAAATGTTAGCTACTGTTTCTGGGTGTGACGGTGGTGATGGTGGTGATGGTGGTGTTAATAATCAGTAGACCACTTGGATAGGAGGAGATAGATTGTGCTGGTAATAGTGGAGGCTGAGGTTGAAGTTTTGACCAAATTCACAAAGTCTCTTGAATGTCAAACCAAAGTCTTTGGATTTTATCTTTCAGCTAAGGACAACCACTGAGAATTTTTGAGCAAGCAAGTAAAATGGCAACACTGAACAGAATGAATTTTGGTTAGGAGTTTGGGAAAATAACAAAAACAAAGAAGTGTTAGGATATCTTTGTACCTAACATTGCAATGGACAAGAGTAGTGAAAAGGAAAATTGATAGGATGTTCAAAGATAACTCTAATTTTCAAGTTTGGTTAATTGAAAAGGGATGCTGAAATAATGGAATAGGGTAGGAAAAAAACAAGTTTGATTTTATTATTTGAAAAAATCACAAAGCACTTAACTGGAAATATCCCTCAGATAATTGACTATATGGATTTGAAGTTTGGAAGAAATGAGAACTAGAAATATATTTTTGTGAATCATTTAAATAGGGATGATGGCCAAATGTATGACTTCTCTAAAACCGAGTGCATATGGATAAAAATGGAAATCTAATTAAACCTTAGGAGAGAGAGGAACCAGGAGAAAAGTGGTCAACGTAGGAAGAAAACCACCATTACAAAGGTCAAGGGAAGACAAATTTTCATTAAGGTAGAAGTGGGCACTTCTGTCATAACACTCCGCTGAATTTAGTCAGATGGAGGAGAGTCCAGCTGAACTCAACAACACAGGCTGCTCTGCCTGGTGGTGCCATTTGCAGGGCCTCCCGTTGTCCATGATACTTTACAGGGAAAAACCAAACATAAATAAAGTAAACCGCAGTTAGGAATGGTGCCGCCTGTGACCCAGCTAGCACCATCTGTGACGGTCTGGGAAAGAGTTTGAGGGAGGTTTGTGCTGAGTATAAAGGATGGGATTTTTTAAAAAGACAAACTTGGGTTATAAATAAAGGGACTATACTGAGTTTGTAAACTTGAGAATTCCTTAAGTAAGGTATACCTGTTGTTTTTGCCACCATTGTGGGCGTGTTCAGGGAAAGTAAACTGTACATTCAAACATCCATATTGCCTAACCTGTACCACGCAATAGCCTGTGTGAAAGGAAAACCATATGCTAGAAATTATAAAGCTTTTGTGAATTAGCTGGGTTTAGGAGCACCTGTGGGAGCCTGTTGTCAGGATGGCTCTCTCCACCTCTGTCTGTGACAAGGAAATCCAAGCTTACCAAAGCAAATTAGTCTGGGACAGTGGTTCTCACACTGCAGTGTGCATCAGAATCACCCAGGGTGCTTTGTTGGGACAGAGTGCTGAAGCCCACCACCAGAGTTTCTGACTCAGTGGGTGTGGGGTGAGCCCTAACAGTTTGCATTTCTATGCAGTCCTAGGTTTTGCTGCTGCTGGTCCTGGGAATCGCTGGCTTAGGTAGAAGGAGGCAACATCAATGGCTACAAACAAGTCAGGGAAAATGAAAACTAAAAAAACAGTTCCTCATTGGCTTTAGTAATTGCCTTTTGATAACTTTTAAAATGGAATTCATTAGAGTTATGAAAATTACAAAGAGCTTCTGGGATGGAGCTGGTGAAGAAATAGAAGTGACATGTGTATGTCATGGTTTGCTAAATCAGACTCATAATGGATACACGATCCTAGTGGGAAATTTAAAAATGATAGTCTTTGAACAAAACTTGAATATGTCATTCATTCTTTCCTTCATTCAAACTATTTATTTAGTATCCAGTATGAGCCAGGCACCATGTTAGGGTCTGAGTAATCACAACAAACACTGTCCCTGACATTTCACTTAACTTATAGTTAGAGAGGATTTAGAAAAGAAAATAAGCAAATGCACATCTATATGAAAAGTACAGATTTCAGGGAGCTCATGGCATCCAAATAGCAAGATCCAGAGAAACTTCTTAGAGAAAGTAATAAGCTGAGCACTGAAGATATGTGAAATTATCCAGGCGAAAGTTACAGGGATTGGTGTGGGGCAAATGGCAGAGGGAACAACAAGTGCAATGATCTCCAGGTAAGACAGAGAATGTCAAGTTTAGGGGACCCAAAGAAATTCAGGGTGGTTAAGGTACATGGGCATAGGACATTCATAAAGGGCAGACTGAGGGGAAACTGAGAGCATTACAGACCATGTCAAAAATCTTGGGCTTTATATAAAGAACAATGGGGAGCCAATGAAGATTTTTTTTTCTTTTTTTTTTTAAGATTTTATTTATTTATTTTTAGAGAGGGAAGGGGGGAGGGAGAGGGGAAGAGAGAGAGAGAGAGAGAGAGGAAGAGAGAGAGAGAGGAAGAGAGAAACATCAATGTGCGGTTGCTGGGGGTTATGGCCTGCAACCCAGGAATGTACCCTGGCTGGGAATTGAACCTGGGACACTTTGGTTCCCAGCCTGTGCTCAATCCACTGAGCTACGCCAGCCAGGGCCCAATGAAGATTTTTTTAAATAACATTTTTGAAGATATAATTTATATACCATATGATTCACCTATTTATGGTGCACAATTTAATAGTTTTTAGTATATTCAGAGTCGTCCTACCATCCACACAATCAATTTTTGAACATTTTCAAAACCCCCAAAGAGACCCCAAACCTTTTAGTAGTCTCTCCCCATTTTTCTCCAGTTTCCTCAGTCCTAGGCAGCCACTAATTGATGTTCTGTTTGTATAAATGGAATGATATAATGTGTAGTCTTTCATTGAAAAGTTTTAAGCCAGGGAGTGACACCATTAGACTTGCTATATATAGAAACAGCAAACCTGGCTGACAAATTATATAGCCTGGATTGAGGGGGTGGGGGATGATGGTGAGCCTAGAAGTAGAGACCCATTAGGGAGTTATAGAATGAGTCAGATGACAAAATATGCCTGAACCAGGTTGTGGAGATAGAGAGAAGAGAATGGGTTGAACGAATATTTAAGAGGTAATATTGGTTGAGCTTAGTAACAGGAAGGGGAATGAGCAAAAAAAGATGGCTCTCAAGTGTTATCTTTGACAGTGGTAGGTGGTGGTTTTTGTCCCGGAGATGGGATCCCCCACAGGAAGATCAGATCTGCGATGAGACGGAGAAGATGGTGAGTCAGTGTGTACTATGACACACCACTGCCCACACTTAGGCTGGTCCTAATCATGGTAATACAGATCCTTAGAAAAATGTATTATGTTTTCAGTCTTTCATAAGATCCCAGAAAGACCAAAGCAACCTACATATAGATTTCATACTGATTCAATAAAATTAAAAGTTTATTTAAATTTTAATGAAAGTATATTGGTATCAAAGGGGTAAATTTAACTGCTCTGCCTTGAATAATTTTGCTGTGTCAATAATCTGTCATCTTGTAAAATCATAACCAAAGATCCTTCAGGCCACAAGAGGCTTTGTAAAGCCATGGAGTACATTCCCCTGGCCCTGGTGAGGAATTCACCTGAATTAAATCAAAGAAATGGGGATTGATTACAGAGTCAACTTTCAATTACTTGTACTAATAGAGCAGTGTGTGGGTAATCCCAAACTGTGGTTAACCAGAAATCATTTATATTTGCTTTTGGGTTGCATTCTTTAAGCTATTTATAGCAGTCGTAAATCTAACTACATTTTTCCTTTGATTACTAGCATTGATTTGCACCCCCTGACTTCATGCTAATTTTTGGCAAATGGAAGTGGCCCAAATATGATATGTGAGAAGAATATATCATTTGGGACTTTATATATCTCATACATCATGTACAAATTTGATAATTTACACATATAGATTTTTTTAAAGGTCTGCAAGGATAGAGATTACAAATCTCCCTTGATAATTCCTTTTCTATTCAAGAATATTTACCATTGGAAATGATTTTCTAATGCTAATCTCAATTCTTCTGCTGAAATACAGACTGATCTTTCCTTCTTTCCTCAACAGGGAAAAAATAAACAAACGGGCCCTGTCCTCTGTGGACTGGACTCTGATAATGCTGAAAACTCCTCTTGAGTCTTTGTCAGGCGGAACCGCTGCCATTCTCTTTGTCGTCCTTATGTCCTAGCCAATCATTAGCTGCTCACAGAAATCAAAGATCATAAAAAAAACCATGAAGACCATGACATTTTCTAAGAAGCAAAATAATCTACATTTCACCAGTAAAAACGAAAGAGATTCTTCAATAAGAAATCAGTTAAGAAATCTTACCTTGATTTTTTTCAATGAAGTAAATACATATTAGAGAAAATAAGAAAGAAGACGACTAAAAGAGGAAATGAAAAGTATCTGATTCCACTAGCTGGAGGTTACCGCTTTATCACTGAGTCATTTGGCTTCCACTGCAACCCTCAGTTACCGAAGAAACTATGTAAGGCAGGCACTCCAGGAGGAAGGCACTATTCATTATTGTAAGGCTTAAAAGCTACCCTCTCATTTAGAACCTTTAGACTGATGGCATAGCATCACAAAGACTCCTTTTGTGCCCAAGGTCAATACTAAAAGCAGGGTGGGGCAGCCTTTTAGGTCCATTTCCTCTATGTATACACCCTAATCTCAATTCTCCTATACCTTGACACTTGAGATGTTATCCACAGACCAGCTGCACTGACCTCACCTGGAAGCTCCGAAGAATTGCAGAATCTCAGGCCCCACCCCAGACCTATCAGAACCTGTGTTCCACTTAAGATCCCCAGATACAATCAGATTTGGATTCACTAGTCCTGCTGCTCAGTTGAGAGGCATTGCTAGAGCATATTAGTTGGCTGATGAGTAAAGACAAGCAACAAGCAAAGAGAAACACACAACAAAGGAAGAACACAACGAAGAGGAGAAATTCTTCTTAAGGCCTCGAGGTGAGCTGCTCCAGGTGGCCCTGCCCTGGGCCTTTCTGTGCAGAGCACCTCCCACAAAGGAGGCATCTTTGGTCGTTCTTGGACCGACCTCACGTCAGAAGATGGAGGGACAAGTTCTGAATTAAGTTACGGTCCACAGTAACTTGTTTAAATGCTTTCTTCCTCACACTGAAGAACAACCCTTGGCACCAGGACTCAACACACATCCCCTTGCCTTTAATTTAGGCTCCTTTTGGGGGAGAAATGGCATTGGGGTATGGAGAAGGTTTTAGACACTCACTAGAGGATAACAAAGGGGTTATTTTCTGGGTTTTGGGGGGCTTTTTTTTCTGTTCATATGTCATAAAACTGTAGCCCAGTGGTTCAGTCTATCAGGGGTTAGCAATTAAGAAGCACAGTTTCAGCCGCTCCATGTCTGGCTTCAGACCACTCCACTGTTACAGCTCCTTCCACTCCCCTCCTCCCCAACTATATAAATCAAATTACTCCTTTGCTAATTCCTTACCCCCTTCCTTCGCTTTTCCCTGTACTTCTCTGTTTTTGACAACAATAACAACAGCAATTATAACAAGACTTTCTTGGGCAGGAAATGAAAATAAACTGTGTGTTGGTGCACAGGAAGTTTAGAAAACAGGAAAGGCTAGGAAATCTCATTCACACACATCTGTGCAAACAATTACACTTTTTTCCTTCAAAACTTGAGTCACACCATTTAAATTGTTTATTTAGTATTCTTAAAACTCAACAATGAGCATTTCCCCAGCTTAATAAATACACCTATAAAACGTATTTAATAGCCTCGTAGTATTCCAATGAATGAACACACCACAAATCATTCAGCCAGGCACATTGTTGAACATTTACATTGTTTCCCATTTTTTTCATGTTTGTAAGTAATGCTGCAATGAACATCCTTATACATAAGTCTGTTTCCATATCTTTGGTTATTTGGGGGGGTTAAATTTCACTCAACTTTTATAACAACCTGAACTTGGATTGAAATATCTTTGGTTTGTTCAGTACTCAATTATATTTTGGCTTTTCTTCAAAAGAAAACACATTATAGGATCTGAATGTCAGGTTTTAACTTAAACAGGTTCCACAAGATTAAATCTTTTGCAGCTACTTGAGATTTTAGCCATAGTGAATTACAGTAAAAATGTATAAATTCTATAACTCAAATAGGACTCATTTACCCCAAAGTACCTTAGGATGGGGACATAGTGTAAGACAGTGCCTCTCAACTAAAGAAGTGACTTTCTATCTTACACCACTTCCATAAACTCGGCTTTTCCAGAAGCCATAATGTTCATTATTTTAGTCTAAAACAATGTCCGTAAATTAACAAAGACAATTTGTGGTCCCATCACTTTTGCCATCTTCTGTGCACTAGAAGTGAGTCAGTGGGTTCGGTCCACACTCAAGAAGAGCACATGAACCCCAGGAAGGAGGATGGGGATCATTGGGAGGTTTCTTAAAGGCCACCTATCATGTAACAAATAAGTAGATACTGTTTTCCCCCATTTTTACAGGTAAGGAGACCTGGTGCTTGCAGCCAGTAAGTGCAAAGGTTGAGATTCAAACCTGTTCCTCTGACTTCAGTGCACATGTTTTTTTCCCTGCACTATGCTTCACTTGGTCACTTCCATGGGGCCCTAGAAATACTTTAGTAAAGATTTGAATCAACTATTAGCCCTTTTGGTTTACTCTGGCACTTTTTTTTTCCTTACCCTCACCTGAGGACATGCTTACTGGTTTTAAAGATAGGGGAAGGGAGGGAGGGAAACATCGATATGAAAGAGAAGCATTGATCAGTTGCCTTACGCACCCCATCCCAGGACTGAACCTGTAACCCAGGCGTGTGCCCTAACCCGAAATTGAACCTGCAATCTTTAGGTGAATGGGACAATGCTCCAACCAACTGGCCAGGGCTACTCAGGCATGCTTGATTTATTTTCTCACTTTCTATCTTCTGACATTAAAGTGAAATTACTTAACTTACACTAATGAGAGAGGGGTGGCATAACCCGAGGGTGTGAGGTCAGAGATGGAAGATACAAGGTTGTTCAGTCGCCTGCCTGTTTTAGGCTCTGGTGAAAGTGCACTGGCTTTTAAATCTCCATCCAGAATTCTTGTACATCTTCCCCATTCTCGGCTTACATTGCATATTAGCATCGAAGATGATTTGTAAGATAAATATCATTGGGGGAAAATCTCCATGGTCAAGAATTAAACACACATGCGCGGTTCTCGACTCATTCTCTAGAAGATGTCTATTCATTTTCTCTAGCCGGTGGAGCTATAAATCTGGCCTGTGCTCGGCACACTGTATGTGTTTTGCTTTATGAAGGCATAAATCACCGAGAAACAATTTGTGTTTGATTTTTTGGACACTTAATTTGCTTAAATGTTCAGCAGTTCATTCACGTAAATTGTGCTGGGTATAGCTCCAAGTGGAATAAGCTGAGAGCAAGAAAGCTATACATATTAGGATGTAATTCAGAAGAAAAATCATCTTGGCCGGTCAAGTAAGTCCTCTTTATAAGTTACTTATAAATAACTTTCCTCCACAGGCAATATAAACACTTGGTAAATACTTCTAGAGAGGGAGCACTGCAGTAAATTTAAAGAAAGCTCATATATAACATGCTTCTCCATGATATTAAGGGTGGAGGGGAAGGAAATGTGCCCTACATGTCTGCTGGAGCGACCACTTTGATGGATTATGGTTTAATATTGGAAGAATACCTCATTAAGAACCAAGACATGGATTTTCACCCTGCCTGCCACTAACCAAATGTGTGAACTTGAGAAAATCACGTAACTTCCCTGTGCCTCAGTTTTCTCATTTACCTTAGAGCCATGGAGAAGGCAAAGGAAAACACAAAGGAGCTTGCGGACAAAACCCAGGAAGTTTGAAAATTAAATACCAATAGAAGAGCTGCCTAACAGTTTGTATTACTGCAGAGAAATCCATGTAAACATACCTTGTTTCCCAAAGCACCCAGGGGGTGCCCCTGGGATGGTGCACTGAGCAGGAGCACCTCAAAGGGGCCCCAAGAGCTGCCGCCTCACACCGGTTCACACAGAGAGAGACAGCAGGAGCCGCCGAGTGCCTTTTTCTGCCTGGGGATGGGGCTGCAGCTCAGTGTCCCAGTTGCATGTGGGAATGTTGACTCCTTCTCCCTGGCGGGAATGGATGCAACTTCCCACATGTGCTGTGCTTCCCACACAGTTTTCCCAGACAACTCCCAGAATCAACAGGCACCCAAACCCCAACTGCCTTGTCTTCCTGCTGACAGATTTGCTCTCAGACTTGCCTTTTAAGAAGAAAGAGCAAAGATAGGTCAAGGTCCCCCGCTAGCTACTATGGACCCACTGTGTGTATGGCAACACCTGCCCCTGCACCTCTCTGGGAGATGATGGGACTAACAGGGAACCAGTGCTGCTTCTCAATATTCCTTGGTTATGATTCTGCAGTAAAACCCATTCCTCAACCCAGTGGTTCTCAAACTTTGGCACTGCAGGAGAATCATCAGGAGGACTCGTTAAAACATAGATTGCTGGCCTCTGGCCCTAGGGTTTCTGATTCAGTATGCCTGGAGTGGGTCCAGGAATTTGCATTTTTAACAAGTTTTCAATGTTGTTTATCTAGGACCCATACTTTGGGAATCTGAGCCATAGGTCACTGGAATTTACCCTGAACTCTACTGCAAGACAAATGGGGATAAGCACGATCATTTAAAATGGATAAAATATTTTTCACTTAAATGGTTACAGATTTGTTTTACTGTATGTTAATATGTGCTTTCTATTTTTGTCAGGTGTTGATTTTCTATTTATACTATCAATATCAAGTTAATTTCTAATACATTTATTTTAGGAAAAAGAAAATCAGTTTAAGAAATTTTCTAAGTATTCATCATAAATGATAGAACAGGCAGATTATATTATAACACAGTTTGTAAAGGTGGTAGTAAAAAATGGGATGAAATTGAAGAAACACTGGCATAAATGGTAAACTCAATAGAAATTTTTTAATTTTTTTTTAGATTTTATTTATTTATTTTTAGAGAGGGAAGGGAAGGAGATAGATAGAGAGAGAGAGAGAGAGAGAGAGAGAGAGAGAGAGAGAGAGAGAAACATCAATGTGCGGTTGCTGGGGGTTATGGCCTGCAACCCTGGCATGTACCCTGGCTGGGAATTGAACCTGGGACACTTTGGTTCCCAGCCCGTGCTCAATCCACTGAGCTATGCCAGCAAGGGTGTGTAAACTCAATAGAAATTGCTAAGATGGAACTGATGGATCAGACTAACAAGTCAGGGTAGTTTTGCAGAGGACGGGCACTTGAGGTGAGTGTTAATGTGAATAGATTTGGATGAGCCAAAAGACAGTGCGAAGGTGGGGCACGTGGATGGATTGTGTCTGGCCACAGGATGTGTGTGTGTGTGTCAGCATCAATAAGTTAAACAGAAAAGAATTTTTGCTCAGCCTGGTGTTTGGTTGACATAACAAATAACATTATAGTGAATATCCATTTTTGACTTGTTATTTTGCTGGCAGACTTTTGTCAGAGTCAGTCTCAGTTAACCAGCCCTCTCTCTGAGAATCTAGGGCTTAACTGGCATTTCGTTGGCTTTGTTTTCACCTGCCATTTGCTTATCTTTACCTGGCATATCTACCAAGGCCAGGTTTGTGGCTCTGGGCTTCTTACTTATTAGATCATTCTTTAGAGGCCTGCAGCCCAAGTGAAGACACTCTCAGACCTATAACTCTGCATAACCAGTATTGTAAAATCAAATGCTACCTCGAAAATCTCTTAGGAGCATCACTGTTCCTGTTTTCAATTAGCTGAGCTTGCACATTTCAAAATTGCTACTAGAAGATGATCCCATGAAGAAGTGACCACGTAGCCCATTTCATTTTGCTAGACTGTAATTTAATCTTTGGAAATAATTTGTTATAGCTGAATATAAACCAAAAGTATTATATGCTGTTTTCCACAAACTTGTCAAATGAAGAGCAATAAAACCATTCTACCATTTATGCATCATGCAAACACTTTTCCTTCCCATAATGTCCTACAATGAGAGGGCGTTTTTAGGTCCTGTTAAGGTCACAAACAGGGTTTGGAAGTTGTCTGTTTGTTCTGTTTTATAAACAGTTATTGAATTGCTATTTTCACAAACAAATCCTGAAGACTAACAATCTAGTTAAATGATTTCTGGCCCTGGCAGGGTAGTTCAGCTGGTTGGAGCACCGTGCTGTGCACCAAAAATGTTGCAAGATTGATTCCCTGTCATAACACGTGTCTAGGCTGTGGGTTCAAGCCCAGATGTACAGGATGCAACCAATCTCTCTCTCTCTCTCTTTCTCCCCCCCCATCTCTTAAAATTCAATAAACATATCCTTGGGCAAGGATTAAAAAAATAAAGTAATATATTTAGAAAAAGATTTCTGAAATGGTCTTCAGGAAAAGCCCACTGCCCTGACAATCTAAGGCAACGTGCTGTAACTAGGTGGCAGTGTTGGAGAAAAACTGTAGGGCATCCTCAACTTACTGCTGATGACCTGGACTGCTGGTTCTTAGTCATATTCATCTCAAGGGATTGTTAAACCATGGATCACCGAGCCCTTCCCAAGTTTCTGATTCAGTTGGTGTCAGGAGGAATCAAATACTGCCATTTCTATGAAGTTCCCAGGCATTGTTGATGCTGCTGGTCCAGGGGCAAATTTTGGAAACCACTGACTTAGAGGCTCTGGTTTTCCTCTCTCCTTCACACCTTGTACCATCTGATGTGGTCGTGACAAATATTTGCAGATTCTAAGCGACACCATGCTCCATGATCCTTCTGTTTGAATGCCTTTCCCATCTTTATGTGCATATCAAATCCAACTTGTTCTTCCAGGATTATTTTAAGGGTCATCTCCTCCGAGAAATGTCTTCTCACCTCCAGTTAGAATTGACTGGGTCCTTTCTGTGGTTTACATATATAAAAAACTGCAATTATTTCTTCAAAATTGTAGACTTTCCCCTATAATGATCTGTAAGCTCCTTCAGGACCCTTGTCTCATTTTTTAAATCCTCTAGTCTTTGCACACAACAGACATGCAGGAAGTTTCTTGAATACATGAATAAATGGAAAAAATTTTCACAATATGTGATATTTAATGTAACTCCAATCAAAAGGGAGCACAACATTGTGGTTGCACACACAGGCTTCTGGGGTCACAACTGAGGGTCATGGGTGGATCACTTAACCACTGTGAGTCACAATTCCCATGTCTATAAATTGATGACAACTCAGAGGTTCAATAGGAGGGCTAAACAAGATTATGTGGGTGAAATACTTAGCATAGTGCCTAGATCACAGAAATGGTGAAAAAAATTATCATTAGTGATTATTATTTAAATCAAATTTACATGTTGACTTTCAGAGAAATAGTAACATTTGGTTACTGTTTTATTCATTAACAGAGCCCTTTGCATGTGCAAAGATATTTGTATGATGTTCCTGGTAATTTAGATAACTAGACAGTTATCTGCCCATGAAATTGCTTACTATTCTCATTCTAACCACATCAAAGGCCACAATTATCCACTTAGTGGATATTTTTTAAATGCCTGCAATGTGCTCGGTACACTGTTCTAGGCTTAAAGGAACACCTGGTCTCTGCCCTCATGAAACTCACAGTTCAGCAGGGAGCCCAACTTTAAACATGTAATTAGTGAATCGATAAAACTCAACCATGGTCAGTGCTATGAAGCAAAGATAGTGAATGTTTAATCTGTACATTCCACTCCTGCATAACTCACTTCTCTGTCACTAGGCTCTGAAGCTTCATCTATAATAATCTACACAGGTTAGTTTCATCATCTGAATCTCCCAAATCATGGGAGACTGACTCTAGAAGTGTTTCTTCAATAAGTGCTAAAACATCTGATCCATATTGACTCAGTAAATGAATGACATGTTTTGGGCAAGGCTTTCCCTGGCATACACTGGGCATGTCTGGGTGCAGTGACCATTAAAGGGAGACTTCAGTAGGACAAAGTCACAAAAGGCCAGACTGAAAGAAAGAAGTGGGGAAGGATGGTTCTGTTTCTATATCTGAAGAATGGGAGGCATTGTGTGTGTGTGTGTGTGTATGTGTGTGTGTGTGTGTGTGTGTGTGTGTGTGTGTGTAAGAAACTCAAGACTAATTTGGCACCAGCTGGAGAAGAATCTCCATATTGCTTTGCAATGGTCTCTGCTCAGTACCAAGATGTGCAGATGATCTTAAGAGCAGGCCTGTTACTGTCATGTGGTTCTTACCACCCAAAGATGGTTCTGATCCACATGGGGAAAGCTGTCCTTTATAAATGGGAGGGTTCATCAGCTGATTGACAGAGAACCCTGCTCAGGTAATGAAAAATCATCTGGGACTGTTTAAGATCAATTCATGAAATCAGACTGAATAAATTAAGGAGAACCAAGTCCCTTCCAAGTGGGAACTTATCTTATGCCAATCTTCATCTCCCAAGTGACCCAAACAAAGTTCCAATATCCATAGGATGTTGCAGCCCAAGCCAAGTGTTATCATTGCTACATAGATCAAGTCTAAGAAACTTTGACTGGCAATTTCTATATACCCTTTTCCAAAACACTATTAATGTTTCTTAAGAGATTTTTATCTTAATGTGTTTGTGTTTGTGTGTTTGTATGTGGTGAATGCTTTCCACAGTACCTAAGGTTATTGATTATAAATAAAAATTGGGTAAACTACATCAGTATTTCAATGAATTATCTGATCAAAATATGTTCTATGTGTTCATGAACATGAGATTATTGATAAATGGAAAATATAAATTTTTAAAATCATCCATTACTCTGTCTCTCAGAGCTAACCATTATGTTATGTAAAATTTTGGTAAAATGTAATAGATTTTTTCACTAAAATCACAATAATACAGTATATATAATGTGCACATCTGTGTGTATATAATATTTTTCTTTGTCAACCATAATTTTTAATGGCTGAAAGTGTTCCACTGTATAAAATTAATATAAGTAGTTTGGAAAGTAAAAAAATAAGCTGGAATTCAGCCAAACTTCTCTTTCCTTAAGACAGCAATAAAAGTACACCAGGTATGATTCCTTGTGAACCTTATGGAGTTGGAAATGACCTCCAAGGTCATAAATGAGAAAAAAACTAAAGTATTTTCTGGAGGACAGGGCCTTTGTAGTATAGGCTTCCCCCAGCCAGGTGAGTGTTTTAGGAACCTATCAGTATCTGCGTACCAGTTGGCATTGTGAGAGGCTGTGTCTAGCTTCAGTGAATTTTTTTGAAGACTGTCAACACATTTGACCATTTCATGATGGATAATGTACTTGTGCACCTGTTCACACCATGCTCAGTGTTCACCAGTTTTTAACCAAAAATAGCATGACCCCTGTGTCCTACCCTCCCTATTCACCCAATCTTACCCAAGTGACTTCTTTTTTGTTTCCCAGGATGAAAAAAGTCCTCAAAGGGAAATGTTTGCCAATGTGGAAGAGGTGAAACAAAAAGCAGCAGAAGCACTGAAAGGCATCAAAAATCAAGAAGTTCAAAAACTGTTTTGAGCAGTGAGAAAAATGACTCAATAGGTGTATTGCATCAAATGGAGAGTACTTCGAAGGTCACTGAAATTTAAACATGTAAGAATAAATAAACATTTTTTTATAAATAAATTCTATTTTTGGGTCTGCCCATTGTATGAACATGAGAAGGTTCCAGAAAAATTCATAAATCTAACTTTTCCTCAGGAGAATAACCATTATAGCAACCAAATTTGTTTGAGAAATAAAGATAGTTAAGCCTGGCTGTAGCCATATATATAAATATATATATTTGTACTTGGACGAGTGGCTGATTTTAAACAAATGTACATTTATCCTAGATAGGAAACCTAACTAGAAATTTTGCCTTAAAAAATTCAGGTTTGTAAACACTTTACAATGAAGCAATTTACTGCCAAACAGTAAAAGAGCAAGTATGACTTACATCTTATTAGACCTTTTTCTTTAAATTTTGGAACATATGAATTTTATACTAAAATTAGAGTATAAAAGTATCTAACTTTAGCCATTTCTTCCTTTGCGCAATACCAAATACCTGAAACTCTACTTTCACAAATGAGCTAATGATTCTCTGTTATCCCACAAACTGCACTACCATTTTTTATCCATTATATGTTTGGCTGAGCAAAAGCAACATAATGGTACAGTCAGGTTCATTCTATTGTATCTTCTTGAAATCAGTCTGATGCAAAGGGCTATTGGGTCAAAAAAAATTTTTATAGAAGAAAGTCTTGGATCCCGATGGCAACAGAGTACGTGAAAGCTATACTAACTTTCTCTCAGGACTAACCTGGAATTACAACTAAATTGTAGAGAAATCATCCTGAAAACCAGCTGAACACTCATTGGAACACTCATTGGAAGAAGCCTGATAACCACAGACAGACAGAAGAAACCACTTCACCACAACAAGACTGGTAGGGATTGTGGAGGAGGTGTGAGAAGGCTGGCTGAGACCTTATGGGTGGCAGCTGAAGTTCTGGAGGGATAGTTCAGTGGCTGGAGATTTTCCCCAGAGAAGTGTGGGGTCTAAACCCCAAGCTGGGCTTCCCAGCCTACAGGACCAGAGCCAGAAAGGAACCCAGGTAACATCTATCTGTCAGAAAGAGATGGCTGGGGACACAGAGAGCCTCTTAAAGGACTAACATACAAAATTTCATTTGCAGCCACTTACCCTGGCCTCTGGAGGAGGGAGGGCAGAGTGTATAAAGATGCCTGAGAACAGTCTGGGGTTGGTGTTTCTGAGGAGAGAACTGAGAGAACAGCTGCCAGGATCCCTGTGCTGAGTCATCCCTCATACTAGAGAAGCCATCTTTCTCAGGCAGAGCATTCCTCTCTGAGAGGCATCAGCCTGAGAGGAAGCAATAGTCCCTCCCACAGGAATTACTCTGCCCTGCCTTGGCTATTAATTGCAGCTTCAGGCTACATCACAGATTAGTTTAACAACTAAGGCAGATCTCTGGGAGATTTCAGCTGACCTTCCCCCAGGCTCAGTGATGATAAAAGCCAGCCTTGGTGCACAGCCTGATTCCTTCTGCACACCAACAGGACCAGGAGAGAGGGAGCCACATATTGTGGATCACTGATAGCTCCAAAAAGGTCGACCAGGGCAGTCACAAGCAGCATCTGACAAAGGCCTACACCAGAGTCTTTGTAGATCTACCTGATACATAGAAACAAGTACAAAGAAGAAGTCAAAATGGGAAGACAAAGAAATAGACCTCAAATGAAAGAACAAGAGAATCATCCAGAAGAAGAGCTGGATGAAAGGGAGGCAAGTAATTTATCAGATAGAGAGTTTAGAATAATGATTATAAGAATACTCCACAGTATAAAAAAAAGACATAGAAACTATAAAAAAGGAACCAGTCAGAAATAAAGAATGCAACATTTGAAATAAATAATTCACTGGAATAAATAAACAGTAGATTAGATGAAGCAGAGGACTGGATCAGTGATTTGAAAGACAAGGTAGGAAAAAACACCTAGGTGGAGCACCAAAAAGAAAAAATAATTTTAAAAAAATGAGGAGAGCTTAAGAAACATTTCAACAACATGAAGCGTAACAACATCCACATCATAGGAATACCAGAAGGAGAAGAATGTGAACAAGAGATCAAGAACATATTTGAAGATATAATGACCAAAAACTTCCCTAATCTGGTGAAAGAAAAAGACACACAAGTCCAAAAAGCTCAGAGAGTCCCAAAATAGTTGGACCCAGAGAGATCTATACCAAAATACATCATAATGAAAATGACAAGGCTTAAAGACAAGGAGAGAATCCTAACAGTCACAAGAGAAAAGCAGGTAATTATATTCAAGGGGGCACCAGTTAGACTGGCAACTGATTACTTAACAGAAATATTTCAGTCTAGAAGGGAGTGGTGTTAAATATTCAAGGTGATGAAAAGCAAGGACCTACAATCAAGGATACTTTACCCAGCAAGGCTATCATTTAAAATTGAAGGAGAAATAGGGAGATTCCCAGACCAAAAAAAAAAAAAAGGCTAAAGGAGTTTGTTAACACCAAACCAGTACTGCAACAGATGTTAAAGGGCTTGCTTTATGAAGAAAAGGAGAAAGAAAAAATACAGAGGAAAATAGTCTAACAATAAAATGACACTAAATACATATTTATCAATAATCGCCTTAAATATAAATGGCCTAAATGCTCCAACCAAAAGACACAGGATAGCTGAGTGGATAAGAAAACAATACTCATATATATATACTGCCTCCAAGAGGTACATCTCAGATTGAAAGATACACATGGACTAAAAGTAAAGGGATGAAAAAGATACTTTATGCAAATGGAAAGAAAAAAAGCTGGGGACTACTATCAGTACTTATATCTAACAAAATAGACATTAAAACCAAGGTTATAGTAAGAGACAAAGAAAGACACTGCATCATGATAAAGGCAACAATCCAACAAGAGGATAAAACTCTCGCAAACATTTCTGTGCCCAACATAGGAGCACCTAAATAAGTGAAGCAGATCTCGACAGACATAAAGGAAGAGACTGACAGAAATACAGTCATAGTTGGGATTTTAACACCCCATTGACTTCAATAGATAGATCTTCCAGGCAGAAAATCAACAAGGAGATGGTGGCCTTGAATGACACACTAGATCAAATGGATTTAATTGAGTATTTCACCCTAAAGCAGCAGAATATACATACTTTTCAGTGCACATGGAATGTTTTCTGGGATAAACCACATGTTAGGGCACAAAACATGTCTGAATAAATTTAAGAAGATTGAAATCATATCAAGCATCTTCTCTGACCACAATGCTGTAAAACTAGAATTCAATCACAAGAACAATGAAAACCATGCAAAGACAATGGAAGCTAAATAACATAGTTTTAAACAATGAATGGGTCAACAATGAGATCAAAGAAGAAATCAAAAGATACCTTGAAACAATTGAAAATGAGGACACAACAATCCAAAGTCTGTGGGACTCTGGGAAAACAATCCTAAGAGGGAAATTCATAGTATTACAGGGCTATCTCAAAAACAAGAAAAAGCTCAAGTAAACAATCTCACTTTACACTTAAAGGAACTTGAAAAAGAACAGCAAAGCTCAAAGTGAGTAGAAGAAAGGAAATAATAAAGATCAGAACAGAAATAAATGAAATAGAGTCTAAAGAAATCAATGAATCCAAGAGCTGGCTTTTAAAAAGATAAACAAGATGGACAAACCTTTAACCAGACTCATCAAGAAAAAAAGAGAAAAGACCCAAATAAATAAAATCAGATATGAAAGAGGAGAAATAACAATTGACACCAAAGGAATACAAAGGATTGTAAGAAAATATTATGAACAACTATATGCCACCAAAATGGACCACCTGGATGAAATGGATAAATTCGTAGAAACATACAATCTTCCACAACTAAATTAGGAATAAATCGGGAGAATGTGAATAGACAGAATACACCAAGTAAAATTGAAGCAGCAATTAAAAAAAAAACTCCCAATAAACAGAAGCCCTAGACTAGATGGCTTCACAGGTAAATTTTACCAAACAATCCGAGAAGAACTAACACCTCTCCTTCTCAAACTATTTTATAAAATTCAAAAGGAGGGAAGGCTCCCAAATTCATTTTACAAGGCCAGCATTATCTTAATTCCAAAACCAGATAAAGACACTACAAAGAAAGAACATTATAGGCAATATCCCTGATGAACATAGATGCTAAAATCCTGAACAAAATATTAGCAAACCAAATACAGCAATGAATCAAAAAGATCATACACAATGATCAAGTGGGATTTATTCCAGGAGTGCAAAGTTGGTATGACATTCACAATTTAATAAATGTGATATACCACATAAACAAAATGAAGGATAAAAACCACATGATCATATCAATAGATACAGGAAAAGCATTAGATAAAATCCAGCACCCATTTATGATAAAAACTCTCAGGAAAGTGGGAGTAGAAGGAGCATACCTAAACATAATAAAGGCCATATGTTGCAAGCCCAATGTCAGCATCATATTCAACAGGAAAGAACTATAAATATTCCCCTTAAGACTGGGAACAAGACAGGGTGTCTGTTTTCACCTCTCTTATTCAAAATAGTACTACTGGAAGTCCCAGCCACAGCAATCAGACAAGAAGAAGAAGTAAAAGGCATCCAGACTGGAAAGGAAGTAGTAAGATTGTCATTATTTGCACATGACATGATACTGTAGATAGGAAACACCAAAGATACTACCAAGGAACTACTAGACCTGATAAATGAATTCAGCAAAATAGCAGGATACAAAATTAACATCCAGAAATCTGTTCATTTTTATACTCCAATAACAACTAACAGGAAGGGAAGTTAAGAAAACAATCCCACTCACAATTGCTTCAAAAAGAATAAAATACATAGAATAAACCTAACCAAGGATGTAAAAGACCTGTAGTTTCAAAATTATAAGACACTGAAGAAAGAAATTGAAGAAGATACCAGTAAGTGGAAGCACATACCATGTTCATGGTTAGGAAGAATTAACATCATTAAAATGTACATACCCAAAGCAATCTATAGATTCAATAAAATTCCTATCAAGATTCCAATGACATAATTCACAGAACTAGAAGAAATATTTCAAAAATTTATATGGAACCACAAGAGGGCCTTCATAGCAACAGCAATGCTGAGAAAGAAGAACAGAAGTTGTACAAATCATACTGCCTAATACAAACTATACTATAAGGCCATAGTAATCAAAACAGCATGGTACTGGCATAAAGACAGACATATAGGTCAATGGAACAGAATAGAGAACCCAGAAATAAACCAACATCTTTATAGTCTATTAATATTCAACAGAGGAAGCAAGCACATAGAATGGGCTAAAGATAGTTTACTCAGTAAATTGTCTTGGGAAATTGAACAGATACATGTAGAAAAATGAAACTAGACCACATTCTTACACCCCACAGAAAAATAAATTCAAAATAGATCAAAGACTTAAATGTTAGACCCAAAACTGTAAAAATCCTTGAAGAAAATATAGGCAGCAAAGTCTCAGACATTGCTCAGAGCAATATTTTATTGGATATATCTCCCCAGACAGTGAAAACAGAAGAAAAAAAACCAAATGGGACTACATAAAACTAAAAAGGTTTTGTACAGCAAAGGAAATCATCAAAATTAAAATAAAACCCACAGAATGGGAGAACATTTTTATCAATACATCTTATAAGGGGATAATATCCGACATTTATAAAGAACTTACAAAACTCAATACCAAAAGAACAAACATTCCAATTAAAAAATGAACAAAGGACCTCAACAGACACTTCTCCAAAGAGGACATACAGATGATCAATTGACATATAAAAAGATTCTCAACATCACTAATCATTAGAGAAGTGCAAATTAAAACCACAATGAGATATCATCTCATACCTGTCAGAATGGCCATCATCAATAAATCAGCAAACAAGTGCCAGTAAGAATGTGTAGAGAAAGGAAATCTTTTGCACTCTTGATGGGAATGCAGATTGGTGCAGCCACTGTGGAAAGCAGCATGGAGATATCTCAAAAAATTAAAAATGGATCTGCTTTTCGACCTAGTGATCCCACTTCTAAGAATATATCCAATGGAACCAAAAACAGCAATTCAAAAGAACATAAGCACCCCTGTGTTCATTGCAGCATTATTTACAAGCCACAAAGATGGGGAAGCAGCCCAGTGTCCCTCAGTAGATGAATGGATAAAACAACTATGGGACATTTACACACTGGAATACTACTTAACCATAAAAAGAAGAAAAGTTTACCCTTTGCAACAGTCTGGATGGACCTGGAGACCATTATGCTAAGTGAAATAAGCCAGTCAGAGAAATACAAATACCATATTATTTCTTTCATATGGAATCTAATGAACAAGCTGAACTAATAAGGAAAATAGGGACAGACTCATAGATGGAGAGCAGGATGACAGCTAGTGGGAGGGGAGGTGGTGGAGGGATTGAGCAAAAAGGAAAAAGGACTCATGGACATGGACAACAGTGAGGTGATTGCTGAGAAGGGGATATAAGGAGACTAAATGGTAATGGAAAAAATACAATAAAGATTAAATTTTCTAAAAAAAGAAGAAAGTCTTGGTTCTACCTCCATGACAGCAATATATTATAATAAACAGTATTAATCAATTCAATATGAACTATCTTAGTAATAATAACTAATATGTAAATAGCAATGTCATTGAATGACAATGATCCACACAGTATTATTTCTCAATGATTCTAAGAATTATCACATTTACTATCACAACAAACTAGAGAGGTATGGGATTTTTATTTGTCCAATTCTTCATAAAGAAACCTGAGACAAAGATGATGGAAGAATTTTAGGTAGTTTCGTTTAAGTTTTTGTGAGGAAAAAAAATCTCATCTTCCCAATCTTAATCAGCAGTTTATCAGGATTTGTGGCCTCATTGGTGTGTGAAAATTTAATTTTTTTTCTTCAAAAGCATGAACCTCATTCAAGAATGAGCTCTTGGAGCCAGGCAGTGAAAGACAAATACCATATGATCTCACCTTTAACAGGAACCTAAATAACAAAACAAAGAAACAAGCAAAATATAACCAAAGACACTGAAATAGAGGACAGGCTGACGGTGACCAGAGGGGAGAGAAGAGGGAATTTAAGGGGGACAGTGGGAAGGGTTCACAGGAACAAACTTAAAGGACACATGGTCATAGACTAAGGGGAGGGTGGTAATGGGAGGGAAGTGGGGAGGGTGGGAGGGGGGGACTGGATTGGGAGTAAAAAGGAGAAAACTGTATTTGAACAATGATTAAAAAATAATAATTAAAAAAAAAGAATGAGCTCTTGGAAACTTGCTCATTGGTTTTTAATAGTTTAATACCAAATTTACCTTTAGAAGTATTTATATTTTTTCTACTGTGAAGCTGAAGCAAGACAGATAACTTCATGTTACAGCTCAGCCATATTGTCAGATAGGAAGGGTGGTTAGCTTCCTGAATTCATTTACAACAAAGGCAGCTTAATATCCTGCTGTCTAATCTCCACCAGCTACCTGTGTGTGAATACGTTAGTCTAAGTGGGTGAGGGGAATTCAATTTTAACTTACCAAAATGAATCCTCTTTGGAGATGTTCTTTTCTTATACTTTCTATTTAATGTTCAAGGTTTTGTCCTTGGTTCTCTTTTTTCCTCCTACACTCCCTCCTTGGTGAATCAACATCTCCCAAAGCACCAGTGATTTCCTGGTGTAGGTGAGTCAAAACTGTGTAATTTTAGCTTGGCTCTCTCTAGAGCACAGAACTTGCTCCTGGCATTTCAAACTCAAAATGCAATATTTCCCCAGTTGAATTTTCTTCCGGCTTCTTTATTTCTGTAAAAGGTACTGCCATTTGCCCAGTCACCCCATCTTGAAAGATATCCTGAAATCTTGACTCTTACCTCACTTTTATACCCTACATCCTGCCCATTCTGCTTCACAAGCTCTCCCATGGCTGCCTCTTCTTTCCCTCAGCCCCAGTCCCCGTTCGGCCGCACCAGGGGTTCTCAGCAGTGGCTAAACATTAGATCACATGGTCAGCTTAAACAACAACAAAACCATACAGGTTTCCCACCCCAGGCCAACTGAATCAGTAACTCTGAGGGAGGAATTTAGATTTCAGTATATACTTTTAAATCACCTCAGGGGAATATAATGTGAGGACATTCTTATTAACTCCTGAGGTAGATTCTTTGCAAAAGAAACCCTCTATGTTTTCCCCATCTCTGTCTCTCTCTCTTGTTCAAGCCTCCCTCTACATTCCTGCCTGAGTATTAACTTCCCCATTGCCCTGCTCTGTAAAGGTAGTAACTTGCTTAAATGCCTTCTGTATCTCCCCAACACTGCCTTCAGAATAAAATCATAGTCCTTTTCCTAGTCATAGAATTCTTCCAAACTTTGGACTCTACTTTCCAGTCTTCATGTTAGTTCTCTCCATATTCCATAAGCATCTGCCAAAATAGATGCTCTACTTGATCTACCTCATTTCTTTGCTCATAAAGTTGACCCTGCCTACACAGATTTCCCTAATTTCTGTGAATCACTTCGGATGCTTTCAGTTGCAGGCTACATAATATCCAACTAAAAGTGGCTTATAAACAAAAATTCTTATTGCATGTATAAATAAATTTGAAAGTAGAGAGTTCTGGGATTGGTTATTATTTCTGGGATGAAAATTAGCTTTTCTGTGTTCTCTTGCTTTCCCTTCAGATACCAAGATGGTAGCCCCAACTCCAAGCATTACATCCTTAGTGACGATGCTCAAATCAGGAAGGAAAGCAGTTGTTATTTTCTTTTCCTTCTTTCTTTTTTTTAAATAAGAAGTAAAATTTTCCCCAAAGGCCCCCCAGCCAACTTCTCTTCAGTACTACTCGCTAACAGTGAGTCAAAAGACCACATTCTCTCCTTCAGAAAGACTCAAAAAGTGAGTACCTGGCATTGTCAATTTCTAAACTGGGAAGCTGGCTCTTCTAGGAAAGAAGTGAGTTGGGAAGGCAAACATAAGGAGGCAAACACCAGGGTCTCCCATATTTTGCCTTTTGAAATACATACTATATTTTAATTGCCTCTTCCATGAAGCCTTTTGCAATCCCTGACAAGGCAGAGGTCTTTTCTTCTCTGAATTCCTGTAAAATTTTTGTTAAATCTCTCTTCCTGATCTTGTGTACTTCTGGTTTTGGGATGTTGTGTGTGTAGGTATCTTATTCCCCTATAATGAATTACAAGCTCCTTGAGGACAGGGGCCATTTTTTCAGTCGCCTTTGTATATCCTAGTATCAAGTCAATTGAAAACCATGTTGCAAGAATGATATTCTGGCATTTATTACCTTCACATTATTGGTTCAGCTGATGCCCTTTTCGAACCTTTTTCCAGTACTTGTTTTAGTAGCTAGTCAACCAATGGAGGCTAGTCATAGTGATGCCAAGGATGTAATTACTGTCTTCCCCCCTGGCTATTTCCTCCTAGTCAGTCATCTGAGTGGAGCAGTCTCCTCTTTCCCAGTTCTGCCAGTTTCAGACAGAACACATTTGGTGTTAATAAACTAGTTGTCACACTCTGAGCACTTCTAACTAATTTCTAGTAAAATATTCGAAGTTCTCTGCTTAAAGCTGAGGCTGCAGGCTGGAATACATGCTGCCTGAAGGGCTAATGAGAAAAGTCCCACCAGGTGGTACCTCACCCCAGCGGGCCTCTCCAGGGAGGGTCAGCCCAGCGGAGAAGGGTGCTGCATCTTGACCCTGCTCGGGGAGATGTCAGCTCCAGAGACCTGGCTCCGACAGGAAAACAAATGGAAAACTGTAAGAGGGGGGAGCACTGAGGCAATGCGGGATCATGAAAAGAACAGTAATAATAATAACTTTCAGAGCTATATTTATTTGAGAGTGAAAGGACAGGGATTTCATTGGCCTGAAATGCCAGAAGCTTGGTTGCTTTCAGCCACCCCTATGGTGCTTCAGCAGAACCCACATGGAGTGTTATGTGGTAGCAGCTTCTGGGAAAGAGGGAGCTGCTTTAGATCCTGGTTGTGTTTTCTCCCCATGCATGATCTATGGAGTAGACATGGCCTTGAAAAGTGTATTTCTGCCCTCCCCATTGCTTATAATCAAGGAAGGAAATGTGCCCTAGTTTGCTGAGTATGTATATTTGCGTGTGTGTGCACGCACTTTTGGGAACAGTCTACTTGGGGGTGCCACTTCCAAGCGGGTCCACAGACATTTTTTTCTGTCTTGAGAGAGGGGCTCATCTGGTGCAGCAAACACAGAGGAGTTAAATTGGATTTTTGTGGAGTGGGGTGGGAGCGATGCTAGAAGCCTGGTAGAATTAAGTAAAGCAGTGGGGGGCTGCCTGTTTCCCTTAAGGAGGGATGTGGTTTGTTGACTAATTTTAAACTATTGTGACTGAGTTAGAGGCAATCAATTGGAAAACTTTAAATGTCTTAATTGGCCATTTGAACACTGGGGCTTGAGACCATTTGATCTCCTTCACGTCCTGTCAGAGGATGCTGAGGGACCGCCTCCACTTCAGCTTTCTTCTTGAGCAGCAGTTCTTTGCAGCCCTTTCCTTTCCCAGTTAGGCTCCCTACAGTCCCAGATTGCTCCCTGCACAGCACGAACGGTCACTGCTGCCTGAAACCCATCTTCCCTGGTGCCTGAGGGGAAGGGACAGGGCCTAACGGGGTAAACGGGATTCACACTTGGCTCTAGCCAAGTTACAAGAACTTTGAGAGGATAGGGCTTTAGCTGGATGATCTTGGACATTTAGATGAACCACAGGTAACTCTTGTGTGAGTAACCCAAAAGCACCCTGGGATGACGCTAATACTGGGGATATTTTCTAAAAGTCACTAATCCAGCAAAACAAAGCAAACGAAAATACAAATTTACTGAGTGGCGAATTGTAGAGGCTCTGCACCAAGCACTATACAGATACTTAATTTCATACTTGGAACGGCCCTTTGAGGTTTCCACTATTAGCTTTATTCTACAGATGAGGAAACAAATTGGAAAGTTGAAGTCAGTGATCCTTGAAGTTTAGGGTGTATCAGAATCACCCTAGACTGGCAAGACTGGTTAAAACACGAGCCACTGAAATTTCTTCCTACCTGGCTGCTGTGGCACCAGCTTTTCCCCTGCCTTCTGGCTTGAATTGACACATTGGTGCTTCCTGGATCTCCAGCCTGTTGGCCTTTGGACAGGAACTACAGCATCGGCTCTCCTGGGTCCCTAGCCTGCTGACTCACTCTGCAGGTATTGGGACTTGTCAGACTCCATGATTGTGTGAGCCAATGCCTAGTAATAACTCAATAGGTCATTACTCATATATATATGTATACACACACACACACACACACACACACACATAACCTATTAATTCTGTTTCTCTGGAGAACCCTGGTTAATACAGACATTCAGATTCACTAGGTCTGGGGCCAGGCCTGAGAATGTGCATTTCTAAAGAGTTTCTAAGTGATGCTGATGCTGCTAGTTCAGAGACCACACTTTGAGAACCATTGCCTAAGGCTAAGGAAGCTCAAACAAGCTTCCTCAATCATTCCTCAACCCAGATCCTATTGCTCAGATTCTCCCAAGAGCCTCAACTTTCTTTAAACACACATTTAATTTGCTGTGTACAGGAGATGAACAAGATACAGTTCTTTCTTTCAAGGTGTTCAAAGTCTGAAGCTGGGAATAGAAGACAGAATACAATGTATAAATAAATCATTTCACTGGAGTGTAATATGTGTCTGTACGGAAGTCAGTGGTGGCAAAAAAAAAAAAAGAGTAAGTGAAGTTTACCTAAGGGGAAAGGATGTTTGAAATCTTTACAGCAGAAGGAAGACTGGGGCAGGAGATGAGAGAGACGAGGAATCAAAGCTCAGAAAGCATAGCCAGTACCTCCTTACATCTCATTCTTTTTGATCTGGCCTTGGCTCTTTGGTGGCCTTATCGCTCCGTTTGATGCACTCTGCATCTACCCTGAAGTGCACTGGTACCTCCTGCCAACTCTGTCCCCTGCACCTGGTCTGTTTAGGCCCAAGGAGACAGTCACAAGGAATGTGTGCTAAGCCCCCTTCCTTGTCAATTGTTCTGGGGATTGAAAGAGGTTCCGTGAGCTTTACAACCAGCGAAAATTGTCGCCAGCTTCACAATTCTGGCCAACATGTCTACACTTTGAAGTCTGGTTGCTGCCTTTTACAATTCTATTTTTAAAATGTATTAAAGATGTTTAAATGTGGCAGAGACTTCCAATAAAAGCCCGGCTGCTTGAGAATCAGGATGCTGGTCTCAATTTAAAGTGCCTGTTAAATAATAGGATACCCATGTAAAAGGGGCTCCAAAAGATTGACCAAATAGCTCTCACGGAAATCAAGCCCACTCACCAACACCTCTGAGAGGGTTCCAGGGATTATCAGGCCCTGTATCTATCCCATTTATACCATTAAAGTGCCTTCTAATATGAAGTGATCGAATTTTTGTTTGAATCAGTCATTAACAAAAGGACACAAAACTAAACAGGAAAAAGTCTCTCATAAAATATCTTGGCATAAACTTTAGCTAAAAATCAAGCAAGGGCTCACAGGTAGTTCTCATTATTCTGTAAGGCCTGGCTCCTGGAAGAGGAGTCTTAGCTCATGCTGCATGTCCACAGAATCACAATCCTGAACATTATTTAAGAACCAATCTTTTTTGACAGTCCATTTTGTCTTGAGAACTTTATTACACCCTTCAGGAGCCTGCTAGAAGACATAAGATGTGTCCCTGACTGATGCCCTGACCATCACTGCCCACCCTCAGTTAAGCAAAGAACATTGTTGATTCCGGCTTTAGTCTTGTGCACTTAATCTGTCCTTGCAGCTGTCACCTTCGTTCTGGTCTTGTGTGCCAAATACTGTAGGCTGATTTATCCACACTTATTTCTACACCCTTTTTAAGTGTCTTCTTGTACTTTAGAATGTAGAAACCTGAAATTCCTATTCACAGGCCCTTTAAGTCCGGAGAGGCCATGTGGCACAAGTCTGGCCCATGAAATGTACACCGAAGTTGGCTGGGGATTTTGGAATGCTCTTGCTTTCCTGAAACAAGCACCAACACTTCCTTCTCCCCATTCTTTACTACTTCTACTGCCTGAAATGTGATATGTCTGCTCGATCTGCAACTGCCATCTCTCGACTAGGACAGAAACACTAAGAGAATTGCAGAGTCCTTGGCTCGGCCATCTTGAGCTATGGAACCAAGGTCTTCAATTGCCAACTTTTGGACTTCTCCTTATGAAGAAGAAATGAAAACTCTAATGTGTTAAAGCTGTTATTTTTCAGTTCTTTTATTCTTAAAGCCACAGTACTTCTTACCTGAACTATTCAGTGGGCTCAGAGTGATAAAGTTACTTGCTTGAGCACACAGAGCTGGTAATTGGCAGAACCACGATTAAACCAGACAGATACCAGGCTAACTTGAAAGCTTGTCTCCACTGGATTTTGTTCCATGAATCCCTTGCAGTGTGATGTCCAGCTGGAACATTAATGTTTTCTGTTTCCTTCAGAAGAAGATACCTTATGAAATCTGCTATAGTGTGTCTCTAGGTGGATATGGCAAGTTGCTTTGCAACAGAACTTGTTCTGGGAGATACACTGGAAATACTCCTCTCAATTATGTAACTGTCAGGAAATTGGGCCTTAGCTGCCCTGAATGGAGAGTAACAAGACCTTTTTGTGAGTTGACAGAAGCAGTCCCTTCAAATAACAACTTGGTGTTCTGATCACTGTGGGAAAAATGAGAAACTTTTCCTAGACATCAAGAAGTCTTATATGAGGTAACAGTGATACTGCCAACCCCTAACTCTTTGAGAGTCAACATCTTTAGATGCCTTTGTTGGATTCAGATAGTCTCAACTGAGGTCTACTGGTAGTAGAAGAAAATAAAGACCACTCAAGAGGGAAGTCCCCAAAAGAGGAAGCAGTCTAGAGTGGGCCTCCGGGCTCAACAGCAACACCTCAACTGATTCAGAGAAAGATGGGTCTGGCACCACGTGATCTTGCTTTGAGAGTCAGAGCACTCCTGTCAGTGTGAACCGAGCACTGACACAATCTGTGCACAAATCTGAACCAGCAAGAGCACCGCTACACCATCAAAACTGCATCCGAGTGTGGGACCGACAATGGTAGTAAGTCATTTTTAAACCTTGGTATCTGGCAGCCCAATCTGATTCTCCAGTTCTCTCCCTGAGAGGCATCTGGAAAGAAGACTGGACCAGATGAGAGAATACCCCAGGTTCTTAGATAATGTACAAGGATGCCCTTAGAAACACCCTAGATTCTTGTTATTCTGAGGAATGGGGAATCAAACTAGTCTAATTTGAAGAATACGAGATGTGACCAAATTTGTCTCCTGAGCTGGTGAAATGGGTTGCAATAGCTACACAAGTACCTATTTGGGTTAACACACAAAAATCAAGGGAAAATATCATAACTGAAATGACCAAAATGGTAACTAAACGGCTGGACATTGTTAAATACTGAAATGTATTTGGATTCAGAGCATACTAAGTCAACCAACTCTTATTTCAAAATTCCTTTTATGCTGAATTCCCCTCCCCCACACACAGTGGTAGAGAGTCTCTGGGATTAAGATTATACTGAAGAGGGGGTGGGTCACGGGGAAAGCCTGTATTATTTTTCAGTTCTGTGTTTCTCAATATGACTCCATGAGCCAATAAATGTTCATACTGTCTAGAATCAAAACTAGCATTAATCTTTTGGCTTTGGTGCTAACGCTAATGACTTTTGTATTATTTTATCAAGATCTGGAAATGTCGGACCATTCTGAAACACAGTGCTGGGGAGTCAACATCATTATATTAAAATACAAATTGCATATGCAGGATAGTGCCCAACAATGATAGATTGCTGGGCTTACTTAACATTTGTCTTAATTGGTAATGTTAAGTGGTTAGGATTCTACTACAGTATAAGATCTAGAGTTCCAGTTTTAGAGATCCATCCCAGATATATAAAAAAAATACTAAACAGTATTTTAAAATTCACTAAAAGGCCTTAAGTTTTTAACTCCAAGTCAGGGTCATGAAGGACATACCATATAAGCTTTAGTTGATCAGGATGCCTCCAGAACTAATTGGGAAAGGAGGGATCTAATGAGTTTTCAACAGTTGTGAAGTTGTGCTAGGCAATGTGGTAAGCTTTGTATTCCTTTATTTAATCCCCACAATAATCATATGAAATAGAGACTATTTATTATCCCCATTTTATATAAGGAAACTGAGGGTTGGAAGAATTTCATGGTTTGTTCCAAATTACACAGCCTATAGGAATCAAAGTCAAGGTTATTCTCATTATCCCTATAATATCAACATAATATTCTTGAAGTTCATCCATATTGTAGCATGTATTAATAGTTCATTCTTTTTTATGGCTAAAAAAAACATTTCATTGTAGGAATAGATTACTTTTGTTTATCAAATCACTAGTTGATGGACCTTTGTTCTGTTTCCATGTTTTGACTGTGAACATGTTTGACTATGAACATTTGTATACACATTTTTTTAAATCCTCCCCTGAGGACATTGTTTTCATTGCTTTTAAAGAGAGAGGAAGGAAGAAAAAGAAACATTGATGTGTGAAAGAGAAACATCAGTTGGCTGCCTCATGTACATGCCTGGACAGGGGATCAAACCCACAACCTAGGCATGTGCCCTGACCAGGAATGGAACCCGCAAGCTTTTGGTGTATGGGACAACGCTCCAACCAACTGAAGCACACCGGCCAGGGCTGTACGCACATTTTTAAGTAAATGTATGTTGTAATTATTTTGGATCTACACCTAGGAATAGAATTGATGGGTCATATGGTAAATTCTATGTTGAACTTCTTGAGGGATTGTCAACTATTTTCCACAGTGGCCACACATTTCATCCCCATTGACAATGCATAAATGTTCTAATTTCTCCACATCCTTGCCAATACTTGTTATTGTCAGACTTTTTAAAAAGAAGATTTATTTTACTTTTAGACAGGGGAAGGGAGGGAGAAAGAGAGAGAGAAACATCAATATACAGTTGCCTCTCACATACCCCCTACTGGGGACCTGGTCTGCAACCGAGACAGGTGTCCTAACTGGGAATTGAACTGGTGACCCTTTGATTTGCAGGCCAGAGTTCAATCCACTAAGCCACACCAGCCAGGGCTATTGTAAGACTTTTTAATTATAGTCATTCTAGTAGTGGTGAAGCAGTATCTCCCTGCAGTTTTGCATTTCCCTAATGTCTAATGATGTTGAGCATCTTTTCATGTGCTTACTGCATTTCCTTAATGACTAGTGATATTGAATGCTGCTTTTTGTGCTCATTGGCTTTGAGGCACAAAAGCTTTCAATTCTGATGAATTCAAGTTTCTTTTTTCTTTTGTTGCTTTTGTTTGAGGTGTCCTATCCATGAAGCTGTTGTCTAATCCAAGGTCATGCAGAGTTACTTCTGTTTATTTATGTCTAAGAGGTTTATAGTTTTCGCTCTTCCATTTAGGTCTTTGGTCCATTCTGAGTTAATATTTGCATGTGATGTGATATAGAGATCCAATTTTATTCTTTTGTATCTAGATATCCAATTGTCCTCTCACTATTTGTTGAAAAGACTTTTTCCCCCATTGAATGGTCCTGGCTCCACTGTGAAAAATCAATTGACCATAAATGTGTGGGCTTATTTCTGAACTCCTAATTCCAGGCCGTTGATCTATATGTCTGTCTTTATACCAGCATCACACAGTCTTGATTACTGTGTGTATAACAGTCCCTACAATTGGTTCAGGACCCCCATGGGTGCCAAAATAATGAATGCTGAAGTTCCTTATATAAAATCATGTAGTATTTGCATATAATCTATGCACATCCCCCTATATACTTTAAATTATCTTGAGATTATTTATAATATCTCATACAATGTAAATGCTATGTAAATAGTTGTTATACTCTATTGTTTAGGGAATAATGACAAGATAATGTCTATTCAGTACAGATGTAAGCAGCATAGGTCTAACTACATAGTATATGTCAGCAACAATATAATTTTTTTCCAAGTATCATCAACCCATGACGGGTTTTAAACAACAAGGTAGTTAAAATGATACAGTAGAAAGTATCAATTTCACAGAGAATAAGGTGAAAACAGAGGAATAGAAGAACATGAGAGAGACATAAAGTATATATAAGCATAAGAAAATGACAAACATAAATTCTATATTATCAAGTAATTACACTGACTATAAATGGATCAAATTCTAATAAAAAGGAAGATATTGGTAGGATGGATTAAAAACAGTATGATTCAACTACATCCTGTCTAAAAGAGATCACTTTAGACTCAAAGAGACAAATAGGCTCAAAGTGAAATGATGGGAAAAGATACATCATATAAAAAATAATCAAAATAGAGCTGGGTTTTATATCATACAAAATAGACTTTAAGAAAAAAAGTGGTTATTAGAGAAAAGGAAGGACATTTTAAAGATTGTATTTTTATTTATTTTTAGAGAAAGGGAAAGAGAGGGAGAAAAAGAGGGAGAGAAACATTGATGTGTGAGAGAAACATTGACAGATCGCCTCTCACACATCCCCAACTGTGTCCCTGGCCTGCGAACCTAGGTATGTGCCCTGATTGGGAATTGAACCAGGAACCTTTCAGTTTGCAGGCTGATATTCAATCCATTGAGCCACACTAGCCAGGGCAGAAGGACATTTTATAATGTAAAAGTGTCAATCCACCAAAAAAATGTAATAATTATAAAATATAAACAACACAGTGTAAGTATTTGCATAGCACTTATACTGTATTAGGAATATGATGGAGTTTTGCACACTCTCATTGACATTTTATTCACAGTTTTTTTTTCTTTCAAGATTTTGGTTAGTCTATTGTTTGCACCCACTGTAACCTACTTCCTTAGGCATTTACAAAGTTAAAAAAAATGCCTGTGATTATTTTAAATAGTCACCCACAGGGAACAGCTTTTTGCATGGAGCAAGCTCTGATTCAGGTCTAATAGAGACAACCTTTCAAATGTGGTCTTCCAGGGAACTGCCAGAAAGGTCAAGGAACCACTGTGCTCTGGGAACAAGGCTTTGAAGAAACCTTGTTCTGTGCACTCAAATGGCCTCTAAACTGCTGGTTTTCACTGTAATTTCACATTGTTGACTTTCAAGAGTGCCACAGAGTTGGAGAATGAAATAGAGGAGTAGGGCAAATTAAAACACCACAAAACTTACAGTTTTTCCTAACCTTCAGCTGTTTTTCTTGAATAAACAGTCCCAGGATTGCTGCAAGCACTTCAGAGTTCTGAAACAAGTTGTCTGCTCATTTTTGCCAGTTTTCTCTTCACTTCCATTGAGATTTTTTCAGTGGTTCTTACTCCATCATTTTCACTGATATTACTGGCTTTTATATTTTAATATCCATATTGTTAAACTGCTGGAATTTTCTGTTGGTTCGCTTTCAAATTTACCTGTTCTTATTTCAGTTTTGCTTGTTTTGTTTTATACTTGCTCATCTTTTTTTTTCTTTTAGTACATCATTATTTTTCAGTTCCCTTCAGGATCCTAAACACTGTTTTTAAAATTTATCTTCAGATTACTCTACATTTTATTTGGAATTAATTCCTCCCCGATTGTTGATTTTGATGTCCTCTTTCTTAGCTAACCTACTTCCATGTGTTTTGTAGTTGTGGCTAGGAGGCCCAAGTCAAGTTTGAGTCTCTTCCTCTTGTTCCCTTTTGCTTTTACCTTTCACCTCTGGTGCTCACTGATATTTTATCCCTCTCTGTCCCCTCCAGCTGATCTTGAAGTCTATAATCAGGCCTTACCTTTCAGGCTTAATTTAAGGCTGTAACAGATTCATCCACTAAGGAGGGTTGGCCCAGGTCCCACTGGCCTGTCTCTTTGCTCCTATCTTTTTCCTTAATTTTTCTTTTGTAGTGTGGCATTATCTCCTCAGCCTTCAACTTGTCACAGTGAGTCTGGCTCTGCCCTCTCCGAGATACAAACTCCTAGTTGTGTCTGACTTCTGGACTTCATGCCCAGCAGACCGGTGTGTTCAGGCCTGCTGATGGTGTTGTGTTTCTGTTTGGTTTTGGTCTGCAGCTAAATTCATCTTGATTTTGAGCACAGTATGTTTTGTGAATTTCTTTTTTTTTACGTTTTCCTATTAGTGCTATGTTTGGGATATTGACAAAGAAAAAGGGACAAAACCTGATCTTATGATGTTATACTGACTGGAAGTTCTATGAGATGTTTTCAAGTTTGTCTTCAGTGATTTAATTTTCTGCACTTGTGCTTTGCCCCTCCAAAGGAGATTTTAATCCTACCATTGATCTTTTCATTTCCATGAAGCTCAATCTTATTTTATCTTTTCCTTTTTTATCTTAACATGTCCTTTCCTAATATATTTCTATTGCTGGTTTATAGAAGTTATTTCTTCTTCTTCTTCCTCATTCCCTTCTTTTTCTCCTCCTCCTCCCCCGCATCCCTATTCTTTCTTTTAAAAAATGTTATAGGTGAAAGGAGCTTGCTTCTGAGTCTCAGAGTAAATTATCTTTATAGATGTGATTTTTACTTTGATCATCCAGATAATACTCACTACTCTTGTTTTATAAATGGCTTCAGGTTACTTTGTTTCTCTGTTCATTCAAACCTAAACAAAAGGAAATCTTGCAGATTTGGTGTCTGTCAACGGTTTGGTTATTTGGATAACCCTTAGCTCCACTGAGGGCCCTCTGGAAGCTGCATATACACAACTCCTAGACAAACTTCTAATGTTAAGCAGGTTTTCATCTCATCTGGCAATGCTGGGTAGATATAGAATCTTTTCCTCTTTCCATTCCTGCTTCTCTTATACTCTTAAGATATTTAACATTAAAAACTATTTTTAAAAAATCCTTTATACAGTTTTCAGTATTCTTTTCCTTGCTTTGATCTGTAAACTTTGTTTTTTGTACTGTTCCTCCAAAAATGCAAAGCACCACCTCCAGTCTTTATTTTTACTAATTTTCTAGAAGTTGAAAAGCAAGGAGGACAGGACTATAGCACACTAGCTGATTTAAAAAGTGACATCCTTTTGTGAAGACAGCTGCAGCCAGCCGATACTTGGAATTGTTGGCTCTCCCAACGATTTCCTCTATCATGTTGAACTTCAGGATCTGCACCACTGGCCCAAAGATCTCCTCCTTTGCGATGGTCTAAAAAAATAAAAAATAAGAATAAAAAGTGGCATCCTTTTAATGCAGGGGTGGCTGCAGAGTGTTTTCGTTGGTGCAGCTTTTTAGCATCTCAACCATGGGGCAGACAGGTGGAGGGGAATATACTATTTCCCCATCTACCTTTCTGAAGGCCGGTGTCATTGGCTTTCAGCTGCATAGCACTGCCAGGTCCTCAGTTTTGTTTTCCATTGTAGCACTGTTGGGGGAGCCGGAGTTTTGAGGCCATTGTTCCCACATAAAAGAAATAATAGTCACTATGTTTCCTAACATTTTAAGAGGTATTATAAATTTTAGCCCTTTTATGATCTTTTCATGGATAATCTTAGAGAAAAGTAGTAGTAGCCAGATCAGACCTGAGGCCATTTTAAACGGAAGTCATAAAGACAA
The DNA here is from genome assembly GCF_019186645.2 of Phyllostomus hastatus. Classification (NCBI taxonomy): domain Eukaryota; kingdom Metazoa; phylum Chordata; class Mammalia; order Chiroptera; family Phyllostomidae; genus Phyllostomus; species Phyllostomus hastatus. The sequence continues at coordinate 15,960,384 of NW_025333498.1, read as the reverse complement.
ATCCAAATTTCTAAGAGCAAATTCTAGTTTGGGGGAGGCAATGCTGGAGTTTTGTTCTCAAATTTTAAAGATCCTTATTATCAAAGTGCACCCAAACTTCAACTTTTCTTATATATTGGACTCCTGACTATGTGGAGAATTTTAGAAGTTAATTTTTGAGCAGAATTTTGAAAGAGTATACTTGGAAGTCTAGGAAGAGTTTTAAATTTTTTCATTAATTTAAAAATTATAAGCTCTGCTAGGAAGGTGTTTAAATTTTTCATGACTGGTAGACAAGAAAGTCAGAATGAGTGATGAGGATGGACACTGGGCAGAATGCTGAGGCAGGGAATGGGGCCCCTGATATGCCAGGTATTTAATATTTTGTCTCTGGATCATGGGGAGCTGGGAGGAGTCATGAGGGAGGAATCCGAGAAGCAGATGGGGGATGTGGGGATCTACTTCTTGGGGCTCAGGGCAGGGGCTACTTGCCAGTATAGAAATACCTCAATATATTAACACCTGGCATGCTGGCAGTCGTATCCATAATACATATAAGCTTAACATCTGCCCCAGCTCTGAATTGTAAGGACAAGGACCACACTCCTTTATTCATTGTGCTATCCCCAGGACCTAAACCTTAGTTCCTGTCTTATAATAAGGATTTAATATATATGGATTAAATAAATGCTCAACAAATGAATATACACATAAGGATACGCCTCACCAAAATGGGAATGTGTAGTGACAGAAGGAGATATTTTCCTACCAATAAAGCAGGATTATTTCATAGAGAGAGCTCTGAAATGACACATAGGAAAAACTACTCATTTTACTGTTTTTAGGAAAGAATCCTGCTGATTAAATTCTGGGTGGTGTTGATACAGTGCCTGGCAGCTGTGGAAGCCAGTGAAGTCAAGAAGGGCAGTGATGATTAGCTTGGTGATGTTGTTGCAGTTGCTAATTTACTTTTCAGTCACAGTTAATAAGCAAAGCAGTAGTCTGAAAATTACCATTCATTTTCTTCTGAAAAATGTTTTCCATGCTTCTCTCTAAACAGAACAGTGAACCAAAGGCTGGCAAGCATTCCTTTCAGGTGTTCCTTGGTTTATACCCAGTTCTCTGTCACTTCTTGCTCTCCACCCTCACTCCCTCCCATGCACACAACACAATTAATATGCAATCTTGGGAAGTCCTGCAAGGTCCAAGCTAACACAGCACCAAAGGAAATTCCTTGATCGGTCACCCACTGGTCTCAGAGCATCAGCTTCTGTGTGCTCCTTGTCAGCATTCCCCGTTCGCCCACAGTCTTCCCAGCCCGTATGAGCAATCATAGCACTTCATTGTCCAGTACCATCATTACAATATTGTTATCATCTGAGCTGGAGTCTGACACTTTCTCTAAGACCTTTCAAATAACCCCTTTACTAGGCTTCAGTACCAAACCATTCAGGGCAAATCTCTGCTTTGTGCTTGTCAGCCTTAATAGACTGGATGTCACTTGAGCCTGTAAAAAGTGCCTGCTCCTCAGCTGTCAGTCAGTCCTGGTGGTGTCAGCCCAGAGCGTGGCTGGAGCTGGCTGGATTAGAGGGTACTTACCATAGCTGTCAGATTACTGACAGCCTGACACCCACACTCCCAACTTTCCCTTATTGTGTTTGGTTTCTGTCGAGCTCTCTGGACCTTTCTTAAGGTGGATCCTTTCCTATTGCAAACAGATCATAATTTGGCTAGCATCTTCAGAAGTTGAGCTCTTTCTTCTCATTATGACTTATAGAAAGCTCTCTACTTTAAGCAGCTTTTATATCTTATTAAATATTTTTACCCCCATTTCAGCAGTCACCTCTCTATAGTTCCCAAGTTTATGGAAACTCTGTGTGTGTGGGTTTGTGTTTCACTTTCACTGGCCTACTTAGTCAAAGGTCTATAGCCCTGCCCTGAAATGTTTTCTCTTACCTCTTTCTCATTTACAGTATTTGCATCTTCCTCTTTGAGTATACCTTTACTCTCATACTTTGTGTTAGGTATAAAGCTTAGTTTGTGTGTGTGTTTGTGCATGTGTGAATGCATGTGACGGGGGTGGGAGTATATACAGAACTGTGAATGTTTGAGGATATGTGTATATATACTCATACCTAATGAAAGACAGGCAGCTAACAGCTAAGGTAGGAAGAACAAACTGGCAACTCTCCAAACCATGTTTTTGTTTAATATTCACCTTGAATACAGCCAATTAGTAAATAAAGTTTGTCTCTACCTCCTTCATTTTCTCCCTTTTTTCCATTTTGTATTCATTCCTCCCCCCCCATTCCTTTTTTCTCCTTTACTTCCTTCCACATTTGTAAAGGGTTTACTACCTTGCAGTACTAGGAAGCTGGTTACCAGGCAAACGAAAGCCTAATGTGCCTATACCTTTGTCACAAATTCACAGCTACCTGCTCACATGCCTTAGGTATGTTTGAATTTCACAAGCTTTCATTTCTAACCAGGGAGCCAAGCTTAATTAACACTTTCATGTATTTAGGCAGTAACCAAGGCTGATTTGCTTTTATTAAACCAGGCTTTGGACCAGAGAGGCAACTTTTGCATAACCTTAAATTTGTTTACTGTTCTAACTTGTTACAGGATTAAACTTGAGTCTGCATTCTGAGCACAGCTTTAGCACACACAGCTGCATGCACATTGGTGCTGCGTGTGGCCACAAGGGAGAGGAAGCACCAGGCTTCAGAAAACCTACTTGTACCTTGGGAAGGTCACTTCACTTGTTGAACCTCAGTTATCTTTTCTCTACATTAGGGGCAATGATATTTACTTACCAGCCTTAGCTTTTGGTCTGGTTCAAATGTGACTGACCATATATATGAAAGTATTTTTCAAACTGCAAGTTATCACAAGTATAGATTTTGATAAGTATTAGCTTATTTAGGCTATTTTACTTATTTTTATTTCTTTCACCACATGTGTTTTGTTTTTTTTCCCCCCATATAACCACAGGACTGAAAAAGTGCTCCCCAGTAAAAATAACAGATTACGTATTGATTAAACTTATGAACTCACACTCAAATCAAGAGCCTTTAGTGGTCCTCCCTGGTCCTTACTAGGCTTTTAAAAGTGTGTGGCTTTTTAAGACCATTGTTATTTCTCAATGAGCAAAATGGTTCAAGTTAAAACGAGTCAGCATCTACCTCAATTGCTAGGAAATTTTGTATTCCTTATAATTCAGAAACTGACAGAATAAAGTTCAAATCAGAGACCGAAAAAACGCAGTAAACATATTAGAAAAGGCAGGGGTGGCAGAGAAGGTACAAAAACTTTATGTTTTCAGTGCCAAAGCCAAAGACATATTTTTCCAGTACTTCCTCACCATTCCAAAAATTTTTTTTAAATAAAAAGACCCTTATATTTCACCCAATTAAATGTTGGAAAACAGCCTTTCAATATTATTTACAAGCATCCAGAAGTTTTAAATTCAACCAACTCTCCCACATTTTCACTTTGCTCTAACACACATGCTTTATACTCTGTGCTGTTGAGCTTGTCTGCTCAGTGCCACAATAACCGCGGGTTCAATTATTCTACTAATTTAGTGAAAAACATCACATCTAACAAATAACAAGTGGATTGTGAAAATGTTTCATTTGCAAACCAAGTGTTCTGGCCACATTTTTGCCGAACTTTTTGGGCAAGGAAGATTCCATTCTACCATATGTCAGCAACTTAAACGCTTTTTCAAACTTAATTCCTTTCTGAGCCCCACTCATGAATGAACGCCTGCAATTTGCAAGGTGATTGTCATAAGTAAGGGATTCATCTGTGTCCCCAGGGCTAAGAAAGGTCATTGACTGGTGGAGAAATAGAGTCCTTAGCATAGCATGGCACCATAGTAAGCTGGGGTACTAGATTGGGCACCTTTTAATGAAAACCTGTCTGATTTTTAACCACAAAGTAGAAGGGGTATTTTTCATACCTCCTTTTCATGCTCTGCTACAGCCTAGATTCCAAAGTGTGCAACTCTCAAGACTGCGCTGTGGGGAACATAGGCAGTGTAAGCCTAGTGTTTGTACTACGGACTTTGATGCAGGCAAGTATTCCTGGGTCCTTATCCTGACTCCATCATTTTCCAGCTATGTGTCCTTGGACCTCAGTTTCCTTACCCGTAAGAGAGATAAAACTATATTATAAGATTTTAAATGAATTAAATAGGATAATTTGTGTCAATTTGGCCTGGTAACTGGCATAAAGTAAGTTTCTAGTCAATGGTGATTATTAATACTGTTATCATCATCATTATTACTACTGTTCTTTGCAGTCTCGTCCTGGCATAGGCTCTGGGTGCCCTAACCTAAGACTGGAAAAGTTGAAGAAGCTTTCAGGCTGAGTCTTCCTTCTATGTAAAGCCATGCAATGCCACATTCCTGTTTGTTCATTCATTCATTCATTCATTCATTCTTTCATCCTTGCATTTATTTATTAATTTCACAAATATTTAAGGGTATGCTGTATACCAGCTAGTAGGCCAGACAAAGAGTTACAAATATGAACACCACTTGTCCTCCAGGGGTTCCCAGTCAATTAAAGTGGACACAGATATGTTAGCATTCATAGGAACGTCATTAGAGACATAACAGAAATATGAAAATGTGACACTGGGAGTAGTTAGGATGTAGCATTTTCTTCTGCTAGAAATGTCAGAAAAGGCTTCCTAGAAAAGGAAACCTGTGAGGTGAGTCTGGGAATTACTGGAGGGCAGAGCAGGGAGGGGCACTGCGTGCACTCTGCACTCGCAAACACTGATGACCAGACTCGTGACTGGAGATGGGCCGAGGGGAGAGCAGTCTGGAAAGGAAGGCTCGAGTCCACTAGAGAGAGCTGTGCACATAAGTCTTTCTTAAAAATGGGGCATCTGTTGAGGCTTTTGAACAAGGGAACAACAAGTTCACATTTGCCTTCTAGAAAGATCATGTTGAATGCAGGGGAAGGGTATACCTATCCAAGGGTTAGGCCAGCAGGGAAATAACAAAGGCCAGAGACAGGGGAAATGGATGAAAGGGATGAATCCAAAGACAGGCAGGAGGAGACACAACCAGACTTCCCAACAGCCAGGCTTTGGGAGCTGAGGGAAGCAGCGGTCCACAGTGGTTTCAGGGTTCTGACTCTGGTGACTCAGTGGAGAGTGGATTTTTCACCGAGATGCCAAATACAAAGGGGGACCTGATTTAGAGGGATGGGGGATAGGACAGATGAGTTTATAGTCTGGGGCAAGATAAATCTGAGATGCCCACAGAATATTTAGTGAATACGTTCAATAAATATGTGAGGCTTAGGTGAGAGCTCTGGAAGAAAATTCAGGCATTTCTGGAATGGGCTTATGTAGGAGATGGCAGCTGACAAGGGCACCAGACAAGGACTGGGAAGGAGCCCCTGAGACTCCCATGTCGAGAACCACACAAGGAAGAAGGGCCAGGGCAGGGCCTGAGGAGGAGTTGAGAGCGAGCTGGAAAAGCCATGGGATGGGTGTCTGGAGGTGGTGGGAGGGATGGCAATTTTTATTTCTGAGAAAAGTTTAGAAAGCTGACGGTTTTCCAGAAAGGAAGATTATCAGCAACCCCCATGAGAGGACAGTCCATTATTTCTGAGCGATAACAGGATGCTAGGTAGAGGGGTCAGAGAACAGAGGAGGGGATCATTAACTTGCAGGGGGCGGGGGTGGAGTGAGAAGGACTAGCTGAGAGAGAGAAGTGGGGGACTACAGGGCTATCCGATTCCTGCTTTAGGGTTAAAGTCACACCTCTTTGTGCATGCTTTATTTTTCTTACCACATCCTTGATTGTGACTTGTAAATCTTTTAAGCCTGTTCCTTTTACCCTATTAGATACTCAGTTCAAAATTGCGTAATAAATTGAAAGAATTAGCATTTGTCATCTCTGAGAATCCCAGGTGACTCAAAAACACCCTGACTAGCTTCAGTCACATATTTTTGTTTTGAAACCTCTCCTTTCAAACTGATTGCATCACTGCCTCCTGGAAAAACCGACAGGTATGATACTCCCCTTGCCAAACCCTGATTCTTCCCTCGCAGCAGGCTGGAGTGATGAGCTGCCTGGAAATGGCAGCTGAGGCACCAGAGGCCCGGGGTCTTTGAACGGCATCTAGCACCTCCTTCTCCAAATTGCACCAATGCCAGCCTGGGCTGAGCAGCAAGAGAGAGACATCTGTGATATCTGATGACAATCATTTCTTATTAGACTGTCACTGCATAGCACAGGCAAGCCACGGCCACAGCTAATTAGCTATGTAAGGCCGGCCCGCTGTTTACTGGAACTGTACTAACAAGTTGTACCTTTTCCAATGAAGACGAGTCACAGCACAAGTGCCAGCCGGGAACACTTCACTCCAACAGTTTAGAGACAGGGCCGCTACTTCCTTACTGCAGGAAAACCATGAAGCGTTGACATCTTTATGCCAAGAGCCAGTTTCATTCCACATTCCCACCCTCTGTAAACTGCTGCTTTAGGAGATAGTAGTATTAGAATACATTGCTTTATTGAATCTGATATTATTCTAAGTGGGTTTGTATTTTTAAATGGACATCTCTTACTTTTCCTTTTTTAAAAGTTCATAGGCTAGGCTAGGGGATTGGCTAAGTCTAAGAAATGCACCTGAGGGTGGCCTCCTCATTTGAGCTAAAAGGGTGAAAGGAGCAGACAAAAGAATAGAAGCTTAACTGGAATTCAGGACATAAGCTCTATTTTATCTCACTGGTGTTTGATAGATTTGATCCATTGTTCATAAACATATTATAATATACTTCCATTTTTTTTTGCTATGGAACCAGTATAGCTAGAATTATTCTCAAAATATTTTTCTAAGCTTTATCAACATAAGGGAACACTTCTACGTAAGCTCTCACTCACCCATTGACAGGGTTTCTCCAGTAACCCCAAGAAATGATAGGCTGTGTTGTTGCTGCCTTCTTATTTGGGAACAAAGGTATTTGACTCATGACAAATGAACTGACAGTATTCGTGGCGGGGGGATGCTGACACTTCTCATATAATTATTATTTGAGTGCAATTTCAAAATGTTCTTCTATCTTGTATCACCACTGGAAACCCAGAGTGTTTTGCAAAGTTGATGAGAACCAGCAGTACTGTTCTCAGTTCCGTCAGAAGTCTACACCCCGACAACAGGACCCATTTCTTCACATGGCAAATCTGCTGCCTATTCTTAATAGTGTCCGATATTAGGTCAAAGTAAAATCAGTGTGTTGCTTAATTCCTCTTCTTCTATTAGTCAAAGCCAGTTTGTTCAGAGACTTTCAGAGAACAGAATTTTAGAATAATTTTAAAAGCCTGAATGTTATACAAGTGGATGGCTTCTTCGGGGCTCTAACACTTACGATTGATAAATATTTCTGTTAATTTTCCAATGAAAACTATGGATTATACATCTTGAAAATGTATGAGGAGTTCTTAGCACCATAGTATAAAAATGCAATCTATTGGGAATATAAATATTTTCAATAAAGTCTATTAGTGAATGTGGTATTTAAATTTGGTGCTGTTTAAAATTCATTTATTTACATTTACCATAGGAAAGCACAATTCTGAATGGGTCTGAGAAAATCTCCATATGTAGAAGAAATTAAAAAAGTGCCTTAGGCATGTTCATTCATTTTGTTTACATCCATAATTTAAAACAAGCAAAGTTTTTCTCTTAATGAAAGTGGGTTTTTTTTAAACTTTAAACAAAATTCCCTCTCCAGGTGGAAAGTTGATTACCAATCTTTAGTCTGGAGGTAAATTTTACAGCTGTTTTAAACCCATGAAAGTGGGTCTTATATTAGAAGTGCTGACACAACCTTATCCACAATGCTATTGACGCGGACTACACCGCTGTAATAAGCAGTTATTATGTATGTGTAAAAATAATGAGAGGCCATGTCTGAAGAGAGTTAATGTAAAATGCTAAGCAATTATAGTTGGTTACACAGTATAGGTTAATATTCCTTCATATAGCTGCACTTTTTTCTTCTTTTGTCCTCCAGAACTCCTAATGAAAATTTTGAGACCTGACTGTAATGATAAGCAGCCATTCACACGTCCTTTGTGTCAAGGCTGTTGCATTAATGCTTTCCTTCATATAACATTTTGCATAGCCTAAAGCATCTATTAAAATCCTTTGTAAAATTCATGAAACAAAAGTGGTGGGTTGAGTCTAGGGGGAGAGAAAGTAAGCTGCTTATTAGCAAAAAGTCAAAAACACAGGGCCAATTACAGATCTGAGCAAGCAGGCTAAGGACCAGCGTGGGGAGTAATTCTTTCTTCAGCCCAATGGGCTCAAGCAAGGGGCAGGTTGGGTGAAAACATAGCAACAATTGGAGCAGTAATTAAACGGAGATGTTTGCTGTTAGAAACAGCTCTATAACAACTGAAAGAAATGCTCAACTAACACCACTGTCTGGACTCACAAAGATGCTAAATTGGGAGGATTTAGGGCTGCTCTCTAAAGAAGAGACTGGGGGTAGTGAAGACGAACAGGGGCTCAGGAGATATGTAAAAGATCTGTTTGTTATTTCAAATGTCATAAATTAGATTTTTTAAAAAGAGAAAGAGAGGGCACCTTTCTACCGACCCAGCAATGTAAAACTGAATAAACCACAACAAGATTGCCCTTTTTCTGTTATAAACTTGGCATTAAGCCTGTCATGTTCAATGACAGCCTACTAGGCTTCCTGCTTTACCCTTTGGAATTTGAAAGATTGGCAGGTGTCATGATTTCCTTAACATAGAAGACCTTGCAGATAATGCTCCCCATGCAGATTTATACTTCCATAACTCCACTTTCCGTTTCTCAGAATTATCGGGTGAGCTTTCCACGCAGGCTGGCCATGCAGGGGCTGCCCGGAAGGATATCTGGCTTGAGAACAGTGTTTACTGCCACAGGAGCCTGAGTGGAGGCCGTACTTTTATGATTTGCCTTAGCAGTCTAAACATGCCCCATTTACAATAATGAGCTGCTTTGTAGAAAGCGGCTCTCTGAGAGCATTGTTACTTCTCTCTGCAATACTGAATGCAACCAGAATAGCTCTCTTCTGACTTAAGGCTAGAAACAGGGACCCATTTAAACAATAATCCCCTCTCTTTTTAACCACCCACACCAGCCAGATCCTTCCAATAATTCCAAGAGAAAAAAAAGATCAACACCGAGGGAAACACAAACCCTATTGTTGGCTGAGAGTTCCACTGCAACTGACATGACCTAATGACACCTGTTTACTACCCAATGTCACTTTAAAATAAACAAATGAGTCTTTTCAGAAGAATCAGTGGCCAGAATGAGAATCTGACATTTTTTTCCAACTCAAAGGGAATGAGTAGTTGGCTAGGTACTCACCATTTGACAAAATTGTTCCACATGAGAAATTCAATAAACCTATCCTCATGCAGTTTAAACATTTTATTGTGGAAAAAATTAAATATGCAAAAGTATACAAAGCGATATTATAACCCTCATGTCTCATCGTCCAGCTTCAGCGAGTATCAGCTCATGCTCCTGGCCAGTCTGGTCTCACCTATACTCCCGCTCACTCCTCACCTTGCACTGTTCCGAAGCAAACCCTAGGCATCTTACCATTTTTATATGTGTACACATTTCAGTAGGTATCTATAAAAGATAATGCTTTGGCATTTTTTAAGAGGTTAAGGAGATATTTTGAACTTCAAATCCTTTAAGACATGTGAACATTTTCTCATGGGCTGTATTTCTCAAAATAATACCATTCTACCACATGTCCAAAATATAATGAAAAATTTAAGAGCACAGCTATCTCTGGTTTGTTTCAAAGCAGTGTTTTTCTCATTTATTTCACGGATTTAGGTAGCTGAAATTTTCTTCTGTGAGCCATTGTCTTATTATTTATAAAAAATCACTTTTGGCATTTAAATATAATTACATATTTCAAGGCATCTACCTTTGTAGAAATTGGCCTCACAAAAACTTTGCCTCAGAAGTATGTACTGACCACATACGCCAAGCTCTATATCAGGTAAAGGAGGGAAGAGATGACCAGGCAAGCAACACAAGGCCTACAACGTCCACTCGACCTCTCTCTCACTGACCTACAAAAATGTTGGACTTCTCAGATGGGACCCTTAATGTACTCCCCATACCTTGGTAGAGAGGACCACTGAAGCCTTACAAAGATAAATACTCAAGAATAAGTTATAAACACACAGTCAATTTTTAGGTTTTTTTAAAAACTTTGACTTAGATTTATTTTTTTACCTAAAGAAAAAAATTTTCTTCCTCAATTTCTTTCCTTTGTATCTCAATGATTAGCCAAAACAATACAATAATTTTAAAATGGCAACATTTTGTCTTTGATTTCTCTAGAAAACCAGAGGGGGTAGATTTGGTTATTTGACTTGGCAAGATGATGTAATTTTAATGGGGTGGTAGATACTGACCTTTAAAAAAGTTCTGTTATAATGTATAAAAGAACATCTGTAACATAAATTTTAGTCATAAGTGGTAATATTAAAATGAACACCCATGAATTTACCACCCAATTCAAAAACTACATCACCACCACAATCTTTGACACCTCCTATGTGCTGTACCCCACCTCTTGAAGTAACTTCTATCCTGAACTTTGTATTGATATTTATAGATTTGTTGATTTATTATATAGATTATAGATTTATTGATATTGATATTTCATAGATTTTTAAAAGTATAATTTATATATATGCATAGATTTTTAAAAGTATAATTTATATATATGTTGATACTCGCTGAAGCTGGGCGATGAGACATGAGGGTTATAATATCGCTTCGTATACTTTTGCATATTTAATTTTTTCTACAATAAAATGTTTAAACTGCATGAGGATAGGTTTATTGAATTTCTCATGTGGAACACACATATATACATATATATATATACACATATATATACTGTTTAGTTTTGCTTATTTGGAGGCTTTATAAAATGTTATAATATCCTGTGTAGTCTTTTGAAACCTTTTTTCAAAAGACTACACTCAACATTTTATATCTAAGATTCATTTATTATTTTGGCCCATGTGTATGCATATTCCCCTTCTGCATAATACTCCATTGTGTGACTGTAACACAATTATTTATTCACTTCCTGAGTGATTTCAAGTGTTTTTGTTTGTTATTATTACAGATAATGCTGCTATGAACATTCTTGTCTTTGTCTCCTGGTTGACATATGCAAGAATTTCTCCAACACTAATTTTTTTTCCTTCTAAAAATCCAAAGAATGGCAGTAAGGGGATGTACTTGCTTCTCTATCTGTTAGTAAGGTCCTATTAAGTACCACGGGTTAAATTAATTAATTTCAAGTTTGAAATTATATCATTATTAAATTACAGGTTTTATGTAGGTAAGACGATGGCATGATGACTCAGCAGCAGGACAATTTTGCATAGATTAAATCACAAAGTCCTTGAGTTGGAAGAATGAACCAAGAGAGATATGCCAGAAGTTTCTGAACTAAAGGACCTGAAACCCACTGAAGGCAACTATGTTAATAGTGGTTCAGCCCCATTTGAGAAAAGTGGTTGGGTTTATAGGAGAAAAGCATGAAAAGAAATGAAGTTGCTTCAAGCCAAACGAATGTGGGAACTTCATTTAGGCTCTTTTTCCCCTTAAGAGAGCACCATAATCAAAACAAAACAAAACAAAAAAAAACCCCACACGTGGCTTCTATCTCTGGAATATTAAATGAAAATGCATGTTTGGCAAAATACCTCAGAATTTTCTAAACTATTATCTCCCTATAGTTTCACTAACATGTTAACCTACTTAGAGCAATTAGTGCTTCATTAGTAAGGCTAACTAACTGTTGCTGGGCACTGTAATGATTTGCCAGGCTTTCCAGATACAAGTGCATAATCAATGTTTTCCAATTACTTCCATAGTGCAACCACTATTTCAAATAAACTAGATAATAATACAAACCCATTACTGAAGCTGAAGTAGCAGAGGCATTTAATTGCAAGGCAGTTCTTCTCAGCTTTAAAAATTTTTCACACTAATGAAGTGTCATACAAAAAAGTTGTATTGATTTTTCCACCACATGGCTTCAACCACAAATATGTAATTATCCCTTTTATATCTAGCTGGGGGATTAAAATAATCTATAGTATATAGCCTTTACTTATCCCTGATGGGTTTAGTAGTACTTTTACCCTTTTCAAAATATGCGGCCCTTTGATGAATGAACTTTAGGCAAAATGTTGCTTTATCTGTTTCAAATCCTTGCTTTTAAAAGTCAGTTTGTGTGCAGGCATTAAAGTCTGAAATCTCAAGCTTCCAAAACCTCCTAAAGAACACATTCTGATATAATTTAATTTACTGAGAGCGTCATAGACATTTCCCTCCACTGAAGAAATTAACATGAGTATTCACTATTGCAGGTTATCAGTACCCACATTTGCATTTCACTACAGTTAACATTTTATTAACCATGTTATACTTTTATACAAATAAAATGACCTTGGCATTAATTGGAGCCAATTCTTTCCCAGGTCTTCAGAAAAGAAACGTAGGAATAATCCACTGGCATCAAATTTCTTATTTTCTCATTACATTTTGGTCAATAAAGGGGAAAAAGCATTTTATTTATGAAAAGAGAAAGTCATTATAAGAATAAAATGAAATTTGCAGAGATCAAGAATTAACGCTGGAAGCAGAGGGCTTTTTAAAAATTAGCCTGTCTTTCTTGATTTTTTTACACATAAATTTGTTCCTTTCAACATATTTGCTGAGAATTCTTTTGGTTATACTTTAGCATTATTTCAATTATGATCACTGTAAAAGCACATTCAAAAGGATAAAAAAACACAGCTTAAATGTCTACAAGACCTTGTTCTTAACATTCATATGTCAAAAACTATATCTCCTTGAAGTTTCAGTAACGTGTTAACCTATTTACCACCCTGAGTTTTCCCAAATGCAAGGATTTTCCTGATCTCCTGCCTTTCAGTGTTTTGTGGTTTAAGGAAATATTCACAGTCAAATTAATACACTATATTTCAGAGTCTGAAAATTCTGTCGAGGGTGACTGCAGATATTAAAAATGTTATAAGTCAACACTGGAAAATCTTGATGCAAAAAATTTAGTGGCATAGAGATATAAACTTAATTTTCTGTGACATTTTAAACCTAGATATTTTTAAGTATTAACTTAAGTATTAACTTAAAAATATTTCCAAGCAAAGCATTTATGGACAAAAAGAATTGTTTCATAACAAGAAGAGCAGGCTAAAAATAAAAACACCCCAAGGTACCATGTAACTTTAATGTTTTTTAAAAAATCTTTTTATCGAAAATGCTTTTTAATCTATCATTTTATGTATTGCACTGTACCACTAAATTGTGAATGAAGCAAAATGTAAACAAATGTATTTTTTCAAATGAATAAAACTAATGAATTTAAAAGCTAGTTATGTACAGTGTTTGGATCCAACATACATTCAAAATATCCTTCATGGTAGAGATATTCTGCAGATAAAGAATAAAAGATAAATGAAAAAATTGATAAAGTAGGACAGATTGGATACTAAGGAGAGCAACAGTTTATTTTTAAATTAGTTCACACACAAAATGTTTTAATATTGATTTCTAAAAAAAATGCCCTTGAGATTTATTTCACACAATTCTTCCTACATGTAGGATTAGTTTCTCTTACCCTCTGTGGTTTGCTTTTCCTATGTTTTAAAGCATTGATCTAATTGTCTTTAGGGACCTGGAGAAGCAGTGGTCCTGCCCACGCTAAAACTGGCCAGGAGGTGACATACTCCTTATGTAAGAGATGTTATCAGTTTCAACTCCTGTTTCCACATGCTATAGTATATGAGCTGCCTTATGTGGTGGTAAAGTACAAGTAAGAAATATGACTATATTAAAAACAGATTATCATCAAGAATTGTGAGAAAGATAAAAAGTGAAATTTCTGTCAAGAGGGGAGAATGAAAAGAGCTCTACACTATGGATTTCAACTCTCAAGTCCACATGTGACTAGTAGTGGTGTATGATTCCAAGATACTAAACGCCATTACTTGGACTGTCGACATGAAGCGATCAGAGTCATATTTATTGATGAAACTCTCAGCTCCCAACCAGATGCACTGAGTGTGCATCATACAGCTGTCAGCAGAGCTGGGGGCACCACAACGATGAGCACTTGTGATATTTCCCTTTCATAATTTATGAAAACAAAAGATCTTGAAGTTTCTAGGACACCAGAGTAATTTTAAAATAGTCTCCATGAAGGCTATATTGTGGTCCATAAAACAAGTACTTTTCTGGCTATGGTTTTTAAGAGAATCAATTGCAAACCAAATTAGAACCATAAACATGACAGTTATTTCAAGGATTTTAATCCTGACAGAGTGTTATAAGTACAAGGGCTATTTGGGAAGTACTTAATTACCATAACACTTGAACATGATGTGTGATGGTTTCACCGACATATGAGTTCATGGGTATTATAATTTATGAGTTTAAGGCCTCTAAAAGCCACAATTATTTTACTTTCTCAAGGTAATATTTTGTATCTTTGACTTTGTTTGGTAGCTAGAAGGTACAGTATTATTTAAAACTAAAAACATTGGGCAAAGAACAAAAGTATTTGAGTCTCTAGTGACAACTACCATATTAGAGTTGATTGAACTAGTAAATCAGTAACAACCTTGAACTGTAACTTAGGGAGAATATTTCTTGATAAGAAGTGATCCTGGATGAAGAATAGCAAATTATACAACATTGTGGGATTTTTTCATATATATATTATGTGGTATAGTATATATTGAATATATGAATATATTATTAATATATTGAATATACAAATATAGTCATCTATTAAGTATACATAATATATGAATGTATAATGTATTACAAATATATACTTAATAGGTGACTATATTTGTATATTATACATAATAAAAAGGATATGTGACATGTGGATACATGCATTTTAGAATTGAGTTACCTTTGTACTCACATTGTTTAATTATGGACTTAACCAAGAACAAGATCTTATAGGAACTTTATCAATTGCTTGGTTTTGTTTGCTTCTCTTTGTTTTGTGGTGGGGAGATGGAGGAGTAGAGGAAGGAAGATGGGGGAGACAGTAGCACTGGACATACCCATGATCAGACATAAATGAGAAAGTAGTGTGACTTTCACATCCTCATTCAGTTTTGCCTAGAATACTTAGGGACATATCTATGAAATATAATGTGGCTTATAATTATACAATGACAAAATCACCTCAAGTATGAATATACTATTCATATAAAACTATTTCATTATTAAAATTAATTTTATCATAGTATTTTCTTGTCATCAATTTCAAACAGGAAGTGATTCATGTTTCATTTTACCCATAAGGAAGCCATGGTACACATGCGGCGAACATACTTCTTTTTTTTTTTTAGAATCATCAGTATGCTGATGATTGTTTTCTTTTTTTTTTAAAGATTTTATTTATTTATTTTTAGAGAGGGAAGGGAGGGAGAAAGAGAGAGAGAGAGAGAAACATCAATGTGCGGTTGCTGGAGGCCATGGCCTGCAACCCAGGCATGTGCCCTGACTGGGAATCGAAACTGCAACACTTTGGTTCGCAGCCCGCACTCAATCCACTGAGCTACGCCAGCCAGGGCCGAACCTACTTCTAAAACTATGCAAACAGAAGAACTTCTAGAAATGACTTTGAAGTAATTAAGGGCATGCACATTTATATATTTAAAGCCTGGATACCTTCCCCAGGAAAGACCTCAAGCCCTACGAAAGGGGAAAGGCAGAAGACAACATCATCTTGCACTGCCTATGTGGAAAATGGCACTAGGGTCTCAACTTGATGGAAACAGGTCTTTCTAGTAGCTGACAAGTAACCAGGAGAACCCTGGGGTGAACCCTACCAGGAGGCAAAATCAGAAAGAATGCCCAGAACCACCTCTCCTTTCTTTGTTGGCATCCCTGATAGGAAGGCAGTCCTACGCCCCCATACTTCAAGCCCCAGATGACAGTTTTCATCTCACCCCTGCAATGTCCACCTGGATAAAGCACCTTTTGGACCCAAGTATGAGCAACTCTGCTCTTCACATCTGAGACACAACTCCATCAGGGGCCACCAATCCTTACGTAATTCCTCACAAACTCTTACTGCTGAAATTCAGTATTTATGGGGGACTGATTACCTATTATTGATAAAACTGAGAGTAAGAATAATTTAAAACTGAGACATTTTTGACCTGGAGGACATGCACCCCCAGAGTTGGTCTCTTATTCATCCACACCCATAGCTTACATCAGCTTCCTTATCTGCAAAAATGAGCCACATAGAAATGACTTGAACATGAATTCAGATAATGCTTTGTAAAGTACTGACCACAGTGGCTGGCACATAAAAAGCCCTCAGTTAGTGGTAACTACTATTACTATTGTTCAGTGCACAAACTATTAATGCCCCTGTGAATACATATGTGCATGTGTTTGTCTCTGTATTTGTGTGTGTGTGTGTGTGTTCATTCTCTCCTGGATCTGAAGTGTGTGTATCTATTAGCCAAAAGAAAGAAAGAACTAGGTTTAAAACTGGAGAGAGAGAGAGAGAGAGAGAGAGAGAGAGAGGGAGGGAGAGAAGGAAGAAAGAGAAGAGAAGGGAGGGAGGAAAGATGTAAGGCAAGGAAGAAAAAGGGGGAAATGACCCTCTCCATGAAGCAGGCATCCCTGCAACCTCCAACTGCGGCACTCATCCTGATAGGCTGGTGAGATCCCGTCCAATTTATGCTGTCAGTTCATTTTCCTGATTCCCTCCCCCTTATTTGTATCTCACAGCAAAGGAGCCAGAGGAGCATTGTTGCACAGGGGTTGAGATGAAGCCTGTCAGACAGCATCAGAGCTGAAAATTACAGCTGATTAAAGGACTAAAAAACCTCCAGAATCATTTGGTATTCTCAAAATTGACAAGTTAAGGTGCTACCCCTTTAAATATCTGCATGGTCTCTCAGCTCTGAGATGGAGCTTTTCCTGGAACCATGTTTATAACCCTGAGAAACAGAAAGGAGTGAACTCACAACCTTTTATGAAGCTTTCAAAGCTTTGTTTTCCCCTGCAGTGTTTTCTTAAAAACAAAACACCAGGAAACTTGTGTCTGAGCATAAACAGCACATTTTCCTAACAAAAGTAAAGCTCCCAAAGCCTCGGGAAGCGGGTGGACGGTGAATACCGCAGCTGCGGTTTATTATCAGGGGGTTAAAAAAAGCTGCAAAGCCCCGTTTCTCTTTCTAAAGGCGCGTAGGAAATAAAAACGTGAGGCTGGTACTTAGGGACGGTCACACTAATATAATGCCCTCTAAATGGCCCGCGATAACCGTATTCACAGCCATTAAACTTCAGGGATGCAGGGGAGGCTCACAGTCATGTCCGCCTTATGGTGACGAGTGTCGTGTGCCTCTAATCTTCCCACAACTTACTGTTTTCTGTTGGCTGCTCCTTATGGGCATGCACGTTTTTATTTTTTTATGGCTGTTAAAACATTTATACCTGTACAAGGTCAATGCAGAAAGGCTTGCATGCAAACTGGAACCGCACACGTCGCCACAAGGGTTGGAGGAAACCTGGAAGTGAAAGTGCACATGGCAAATATGGGCAGGTGCCCTTTCAGGAGCCGTGTGCTGAAATGGCTGCCCAGAAGAGATGAGTCAACGGACACGAAAGGTGTCATAAGATCAACTGGTGTGCAAGGCCACAGTGATGGGAGCTTCCCTGGGCCTGGCCCGGAGATGGGGGCGGGAGAGGGTCCACACTGCCTCCTTCGAGTGCGTTTCTACCCCAGAATTCCCACTCCCCATTTCCTCATGAGTTACCCTGCTCTCACCTCTCCCTTCACACGGGACATTTGTCTTTCTTCTGGGTCCTGCCAGAGCCCAGAGTAGCTACTTATCTCACAGATGTGCAGAACTTAAAGACATCTACTCTGACTCTCCTATAGTCTGGTACATATTTGATGATGAATGGATTTTTCATTAAAGGTTGAGGACCTTCACTGCAATTCTTCCTTCAACACCAGAGAAGTGCAAAAGGCAGACAGCTGCAAATGACTGCCTCTGGTTAGCCTTCAACCCATATCCCAGAATGTGGGACCTCAGTTGTTGCAAGGGAAGTCTATCAGAGGAAACCAACCATCCAGGGAGTTAGCTGACTGTGTTGTTTGGGATCGTGAGCTTACAGTGAGCCACAGAGGAGAAAGAAGAGCAGCTGTTTAATGTGACAGCCCTATTGCTGTACAGAAGGCAGAATAAAGTACTATTGATAAAAATGCTTTGGAAAATGCCAAATGCCATATCCATGTATGGCGTTATTATTTCTATTATGCAACAGAAGTGCTTCATGCTAATTTTTTCTTGGTGTCTGAATTCAGTATCTTTAGTCATTGGTCTCTTTAAAACCTGCTATTTTAAACAAATAAATACATGAAAACATTTAATAATCTTCTTGGTGTCTCCAACATTAAGTTTCTCATTTACAGATTTCTTTTTTCAAAATGGCATATCTTCTGACTGCTTTCCTTCTGTGATTAGTCCTGGACTTCAAGGCAATGGTCTACACCATGCCAACTGTTCATTTGAAAAGCAGGAAGTACAGATTTTTGTCAACGTCACTGGAAACAATGAGCCTGACTGATTATGGCTACTAAAGTAGTCAATTCAGTGAATGAACTGGTGCAAAGACTTGTCCTTTTAGTGAAAATAGAGATGTGTGGCCCCCGAGAGGTAGGCACGCTGTGGCTGTACAAGTGCTCGGGTCCTCAGGAGGACTCCAGTCTAACTGGACAGAAGGACAGACGCAGGGAAATTAAACGTCTCTGTTACGTGTACAAGACTGGCCTTTTGCTGGATTGTTTTTGATTTGTTTGCTTGCTTTTTACTACAAACCCCTTTCAGAAGGATAAATTTGTTTTAGTGGCCATGATAATTACTGGCAGTATTCTTCCTAAACCCTCGAACTTTTTTACCTGTTGCACTGGAAGATACATATGGGATTGAGAATAATAATTTATGCCCAGCTTTTTTCCACTTTTGACTTTAGTTTTGATATCACATCATGATTCAAAGCTTGGTGCACCATAAATTTTCTCCAAATGTGTAGTAATTCCTAGATGCAGTCCAAAGTTATGATTCATTTATACTGGAGTGACAGCATAATACCTAGGTGTCAGAATCCATTAAAACTGTTCAATGTCTTCTGTTTATTTTTAGAACCAATTGAGACTTAACTGATGGTGAAAAATATACAGTCAAGTGTGTTTACTTCACCTTTACAAAGAATCCGTTATAGTCCCAATTAATTTGTTATTCCTGTCACAACAGGTACTGGATACTTCAAAACTGTCATTACTGTTTCTGCCTTTCTTTTGAGGGCTTCTGTGTACTTTTAACCCATTCAGAGGTATCTGCCTATTGTGATTGTAAGCTAAAAATGTGTGTGTGTGTGTGTGTGTGTGTGTGTGTGTGTGTGTGTAAGAGAGAAAGAGAGAAGTCTATTCAACTTAACCCAAGATGGATTCTGAACTAGAAATATTTTTCTTACTGCTAAAGCAATGCATTCTCCTTTATACTAACTTCAAATAGTTCTCTCAGAGCATATGGAGACCCCAGTATGCTAGACCAGATAGACAACTATGAAATTTCAGTCATTACCACTGAGGTATTTTTTTTCTGCATAACAAGTATTATCCTTTATTATTTGTTTCTGTACACTTCATTTATGTGGTTTCTAATAGGAAAGCCTGCAGTGCATAGAGAGGAGTGACTGTTAACTCTCCCAGGAAAAAAAAATCAAATCCTGTTAACTACTCTTTGAAGGAGTTAATTCACATTTGTAAAAAATTACTTTTTTGTAACCTGAAAATACCAGAAATAGTATGTACAAGGCATTTTTCATCACAATTCCACATGCAGTCAAGCCGAACATGACAAAACAAAAGTAATTCAAGCATAGGTGTGTGAGATAACCACCCACCTCTCCCCTGTGATGCCTCCAGAGAGTTGATGAGGTGCTGGCATTAAAATCTAGGTAAGTCAATGTGTACCTCAAGTTCAGTTGACTAGTATTTATTAATGAAAATTTGCTTATAACCCACTTTTCTGAAAGGACTGGAGATGGCGTGTCATAAGCTTAAAAAATTTTTAATGTTGGCATTAACAAAATGTGATGATCAAAGTTGCTGTGATCACTCCTTGGCAAAGAGTGCACCTGAAGGTAAAGGGAGTTGTGAGGCTTACAGGAGGCACCAAGAATAGGACTGCCTTAGTTTAAGCCCCAATTCAACTCCTAGCTTTGATTTGAACCTACTAAGCTATGTTTTCTTGAATAGACCACTCCATCTCTTGGTTTCAGAATTCTCTTCAAAAATGGTAATGATGACATTGCTGAACTCCTAGGAGTACAGTGAGAATTAAATAATATACTGAATTGGTAGGACGTAGCACAGTTCCAGGCACATGATAAATTTATATGTGTTAGTTATTAATGTAACTATTCTTAGAAGAATACTTACTGGGAGAAGTGTGAGTTCTAGGTAAACTGATCAGGAAAGATTTGAGGATTCAATGAACCAGAGCATGCCAATAACCTCTGCTCTGAAAGACAAGCAAAGAACTAGAGAGACCTCTTAGAGTAGAAATGAGAACGAGGAATGGAGCAGTGTTGTAAGCTAAGAACAGAGAGCAGGATTGCCTTCTACTGGCTGGGAAAGGAGGGAGAGGCAATGTCAACAGGGAGAGGCTGCCCACTTTGAGGCTCTATGATTTCTGCTCCACGTTTCTGCTCCAGGGTGGACACAACCTCAAGGTTTTCCAGGGACTGTGCCATGGACAGATGTAATACAGTCATTACGTCTGACCGAGTCAGACAAGAGGGCAAGAACTAACATCTGAGAACTTATTCTAGGTAAGTCAATGTGTACCTCAAGTTCAGTTGACTAGTATTTATTAATGAAAATTTGTTTATAACCCACTTTTCTGAAAGGACTGGAGATGGCATGTCATAAGCTTAAAAAAAATTTTAAGGGACGAAAGGAAAGGGGCGACCGGGATGGAGGAAACCAGAGTTAACACTGATGTTTGTTACAGTTGAATGCAAAATCCGGGTCTGAACTGCCTGATAACCAAAGCAAAAAGTGACGCCATTTGCCTTTTAAGGAAGGATAAGGTATAATAACTCTCCCAGGAAGCCAAAATACTTTGAAGTAAAGTTATGGAAGCTATGCTTTACATATGGAAATTTATAGGCTATTTTTTAATGATATATAAGAAATCTGTTCTCCATAATGATCCTTTTGAAAATTTCCAACTTTATCTCAATCAAACTAAAGAATTATGAGAACCATTAACCCCAAATCCAGAAAAGTAAAGGAGAGCATGTCCCTAGAAACAGCTGGAGAAAGATAGAAGGTGAGGAATAGAGAGCTGGTGAAGATGGACTCAGGATGCTAACAAATAGATTTGGGGAGGACCATGGTTGTTGCTCTCTCCCCACTTGGCTTATTCCTTAAAATAGCAATGGAACTAAGAAGAGTCTGAAGAAATACATAAATTAGTCTCAAGTATAATAAAATGTAAACTATTCAATGATACAACAAATATGGTCAGTTCACATCAGCAATTAGAGAGCTCTACACATGAATAGCAATCTGACACTACAATTTCTGATGATGAAAAATATAGAGTATCATAAGCTAATAGGAAAATAATTCATTAATGTTTTCCAAAAAGTTATATTTACATATAATCATAAGATTTAGGAGCAAGTTCAGTTTTTATTTACTGGCATTGACTACCACTGTTTTACTTCCTAAATGTAAATAATAAATACCAAGACTCTACTCCAACTTTCCCATCTTCACTCTTGGCTCTTGAGTTCAGGCTCCCAAAATCTCTGGCAAGATCTATAGCAATGGGCCTTGGTTGGTGTGGGTCACTGCATTGAGTACTAGCCTATGAACCAAAGGGTTGCCAATGCAATTCCTAACTGGGGCACATGCCTGGGTTGCAGGCCGGGTCCCCAATGCAGGGCACATGGGAGGCAACCACACATTGATGTTTCTCTCCCTTTCTCCATCCCTTCCCCTCTCTAAAAATAAATAAATAAAATCTTTAAAAAAAAGATGTATAGCAATGGTCCCCTGTCTTCAATCTGCTGGTTCAAACTTTCTGGCCTCCTTGTTATTATCCTTCAGAAACACAAATCTGTTTATGTTGTTCCTGGGCTTAAGGTCCCACAGCACTTGCCGGCAGCTGCAGCAGAAGTGCTTCTCAGAAAGGCAGAGAAAGCTCTGCATGCTTTGGGGTTTGTCCCCTTCCCCAAACAGGACTTTCAGTGCTCCCCTACCTGCCCCCTCCAGCCCAGCCATTCTGAACCACATGGGAATATGTCACGTGGGGGATGGCCTCTAATTCTACCTACCATGTCCTCCTTGCACATACCTGGAAGGGCCTTCTTGCAGGGCTCACTAGGCAACTGGCATCTACTGTTCAAGACTAGCCGATCACCACCTCTTCCCTGATGGCTTCTGTAACCTACAATCCCTTCTGTCTCTCTCTGAGCTCCTAGATACAACTTTTTATAGCATTCATTACTTTGCATTATAATTATTTATAAATCTGCCTGGCTCTCCTATGTAATCTCTTTGAAAACACAAAAAGGTCTGAGTGCCTGAAATAAATGTAGGTTCTCAAAAATATTGGTTTAATATATAAATGAAGTAGAATTAACTTCATGGTATTATAAACAAATGTGAGATTGTACATTTGAACTAAGCTTTTGGTTCAGTGTCAAAAGAGGGGGTTTAAGTACAAAATATTGCCAATATAGCTCTCCTAATCATGGGTGTCAGACTCATTAGCTGTGTATAGTCCCCAAGGAACCTGACATGAACAAGAGAACTAATCATACAAAGATCAGGAAATGTATTAAGTATCAAGGATTTTTAATGCAAGGATCCTTAATACATGTAAATGGATCAAGGATCAGGGCAGTGCTTCTGCCTAGTCATTTCTTATAATTTCAAAGAAATTACAGCTCTGTGACCTTGGGCTGGTTGCTTAACTTCTCTGAGCCTGTTTTCTTTCTTGTAAAATGAGGATAATTAAAGTATCTTCCTCACAGGATAGTAAGGATTAAAGTATATATTATGCACAAAGTTCTTAAAATAGTGCCGGCACACAGTAAGGGCTATGGACTGAACTGTGTCCCCCAAACTCAGATGTTAAAGTCCTTATCCCCCATGTGACTGCATTGGGAGTGGGCCTATAAAGAGGTAAAGTTATGAGGTCATGAGGGGGGAGCCCTGGCCCAACGGGATGAGTGGATTAGTGTCCTTATAAGAAAAGACACCAGAGAGCTTTCTCTCTCCCCCTGATTCTTCCTGCCCCCCTTTATGAGAACATAATCAGAAGGCAACCACCTACAAGCCAGGAAGAGAGCTCTCACCAGAAATCAAATGAACTGACCCCTGACCTTGGACTTTGTAGTGAAGAACGGTGAACAATACATTTCTGTTGACTGAACTACCCAACAAGGTGCATTTTTGTTGTAGCACCCTGAGCAGTGTAAGACAGTAAGCATTTACTTAACATTGGCTAGTGTTGTTATTGTTATTATTTGATATCATATGTGTCCTACCATATGGTTCTCAAGCTCTTCTAATCATCTCTGGGGTATTTTTCCTTTGCTTGGCAAACTATCAAAACCAAAAAAGTCCACTTGACCTTTTTACTGCTATGGCTTAAAAGGAAAATTTAACATTGGACTTCTAACAGCAGAAATAACTATATATGAAGTCAGTGCTGTGCCCAGCTAGATACCATCAGGCAGGTGATGAAGGTTTTGGGTTTCCTGTGCAAAGCAGAATGCCTCAGATGATGGCAGACTATGCTCTCAATTTTGAATAAAATGAGTGGAAGATATCTGAGAAATCCTGCTCTTTCTGCTTGAGTGAATACCTGTCATTCTTCTTACATCTACTGAAGCAATTAACACACACAAAGCTATATTTGCTAAGCCAGTGCTCCCCAACGGGGGTGTTAGCTTATACCAGTGAATAACAAAGACCTCTGAATTTTTCAGCAAGCTAGTTTTTCCCTGAGCTCTCTTCCAGGCAGCCATGGAACAACTCCTGCACATGTGCTGGGCACCCTCCATCTGACCGTGTTCTTCTCCCTTATGTTCACATGTTTACTTGCCCCATGGTCAGACCGCCTGGTGTTCCCCTGTAGACTCAACCAGACCTCAGTGCTTTCCTATCGACTCACATCCTATCCTTTCCACAGAGGCTTTCAGTAGCCTAGGGCTCCCTACACTGGCTGCACATTAGTGTCACTTGAGGGAGCTTTTTAACAATGCTGAAGCCTAGGTTTAACTGCACAACAATTACATTAGAACCTGGGAGTGGAATGTGGACAATGATGATTCAAATATGCTGGTCAGATGAGAACCATGGAGTAGCCACAGTTCAAAAACTCAGTTCCACCCTGATCTTGGATTCCAGGTCTGCTATGTAGCCTCACACTGTCTCCCAGTTTGGTAACTTGTTCTTGGTCTTGTACCTCTATGCCTGATTTATCAGCTAAATAACCAGGATTTTGTATAAAGTTCTCCTGGAATAAGGCCCTGTCTTATTTTCATCATCCGTCCATCTGTGCCTCCCCAGGACTTGAGTTGAGATCCTGAACTACCTCCTCATTGAAAAGATCACATCCAGCTGCCAAACCTCAGCTGTCTGTTCTGAGATGCCTGCCACCCTCCCCTCTTGACTTAGCAGCCAGCGTCCCTCTCTCTGGTTGGACCCTTTCAGGTCTCCTGCCCACATATCATCTGGACATCATGCTGTGTCTGGACTGGATGGAGTTCCTAGTATCAGCTGTAAGTTTTCAAATCAATGACCTGATTACATTCAATAGATGGTCTTCTACTCTGAGATTACCATATTTTTCAGACCATAAGATGCACCCAGGTTTTAGAAGAGGAAAATAAGAAAAAAAAATTTGAAGCAAAAATGTGGTAAAATATTTAATAACATAAATAATATAATATTTCACCAAAGTAAATGTAAACAGAACTCAACAGCAGCATTAACAACTATTATTCCTCCCAAATTTTGCGGCCTTTTTCTTTTTTTTTAGACATAAAATAGTTGTTTTTTTTTAAGATTTTATTTATTTATTTTTTAGACAGGGAAGGGAGGGAGAAAGAGAGAGTGAGAGAGAGAGAGAAACATCAATGTGCAGTTGCTGGGGGTCATGGCCTACAACCCAGGCATGTACCCTGACTGGGAATCGAACCTGCGACAATTTGGTTTGCAGCCCGCGCTCAATCCACTGACCTACGCCAGCCAGGGAGAATGCCCTTTTTCTTAAGTAACAATGACAATAACATCTTAGGAAAAAATGTTTTTAAAGTGGACAACTTTATAACTATTCAGTGTTTTTTGGTTTTGATTTTTCTTTTAACTTATTGGATCAAAAGTTCCCCAGGCTTGGGAACTACTAAGAGAGATAATTGCAAGTTATCTCTACCTCCAAATGGTAGTTTAACTATGGTGGACAGGTCTGTCTTTTTAGATCTCCGGACCTCCCTCTCTACTTGGTCCGTCCCACTGCCTGTCAAGGGCTGCACCCCTTTTCTGGCACATGAGCTCCTGCACTCCCTTCTCAAGTCGCACATCCCTGAATTGCAACTCCTCCTGTAAGTTGTCTTGACTCAAGTTTTTGTTCCAGCAAGCAACCTAAGTGTAAAATATTATTAGTAATACTCTGTAGGACCAGAGGTTTTACAGCTTACAGGCACTTGAGATCATTTTGCTCAGTGATTCCCAAGTCTGGGGATTTTATGGTCCAATATGTTAAAAAAATAACTTTGGGGTAGGTATAAGGTTGCCCATTTTTTTGTATTTTGCCAAGA
The DNA here is from genome assembly GCF_019186645.2 of Phyllostomus hastatus. Lineage (NCBI taxonomy): Eukaryota > Metazoa > Chordata > Mammalia > Chiroptera > Phyllostomidae > Phyllostomus > Phyllostomus hastatus. The sequence continues at coordinate 15,934,407 of NW_025333498.1, read as the reverse complement.
TGCAGGTGCCATCTACTATCACCTTCATTTCTTAAGAGAAAGGACATTATAACATCAGAAAGTCCGAACAGACATAATTTTAGATTAAAAGCAATCCTTTGAATGTAACCAGTTTAGTGTTATAAAAACTGCCTGGAGTATCCTAATGTTTCTTAGTTCAATACATACCAGTGAAAACTTGATCATGGACTAGCATTAGTTCCCAGAAAGGTGTTTGAGAACACTAATTTAGTTCAAATCCTACATTTTACTGGCAAGGAAACTGAGACACAGGGGCACATCATTTCCCACAGGTCACTGGCAGATCAGCAGCAGAATCTGCACTAGCACCAGTGTCCTGGCTCCCAGGCCAGGCCACTGTCCTTGCGCTCTGATGCCTCTCGGCTGATAGGCCCTTCTGGTTCTCATCCTCTTCTTTATAGGGCCTGCTCCTCCACCTGTCCCTACTCTCCATGCCAGGACAGGTGTGTTCCTCTCACACATCTCATGCACAGCTGCTTCAGCTAAAATGGGGAATAGGAATAAGAAGGGCAATGATAATCAGAGTTTTCATTTATTAGCTGACCACTAAGTGCCAGGCATGGTGCTAGGCACTTTACGAAAGCCATTTCTAATCCTTTAATAAGTCTGAAAGGGAAGTAGCAGTGTCTCAATTTTTGAGGCGAGGAAACTGAAACACAGAGGTTACTTCCCCCAAATTATGTGGTAATAAATGTCAGAGCCCTGATTTAAAACCAGGTCTGTTTTGTTCTGAACCTATGTTGTATTCCAAAGACTGAATCAATGATGTAGTTTTAAATTTTCAACTTCTTGCCATCTTTAAAAATATGTATAGAATCACTGGCATACTTCTAGATCTTCAAGTATTGAGCTTTCTTTTATTTTCATTAACATAGAGCACCCAACATGCACACCCATAATTCTTGCCCCATGATCCCAAGTGCACCCTGGGGATCCAACAGGATGCAGTCTACCCACCATGCAAACCCAGCCCTCACAGAGCACTCGATAAATTAAAGATGTGGCTCAGGAAATTGAATTTGTGTTTGAACTTAATGATCTCGGTGATCTCTGAAGGTCCCATGAATAGTCCCAGAATTGCTCTAATCTGCATTTGTGTACATTGATTAGTACTTCCTATCCAGCCTAGTCTAGCCAACACAGCCTAATCACTACTCAATGAATGTGATATATGCTTTAATTTCCAGGTTATCTTATTATCTAGAGGTATTTGTCCTTATTATTGTTATTCCGGGGAGTCAGTGTCAGGAATCAGGGAATAATTTGACAAGTCTGGAATGAAAGATTGAAAACTGGGCTGCCATGAAACCATTGAAATTTTTTGGCTCAAAATTTGTATAGAAATTATTCTGCTAGAGAGGAAAAGAGGTGTAAAAGAGGCCCATTTGGCATTTCAATTCCACAGTAAACCAAGAGACTCATCACCATGTTCTCACACTAATAGGCATGGGCACATAATTTCTCCCAGGGAAATGTCTGAGTCTTCTTTATCTTTGGCTCTTAGCAACATTTTACAGTGTCTGGCACCGAGTAAGTGCTCAATAAATGTTTGTAAAATTAAATGAGATATTTCTGAGAAAAAGCAAATAGCCCAGGGAAGCGACTGAGAAATACTGCACAGAAACCAGTCAGAGTGTTTACTGAACACTCATGGAGCACAAAATCAAAGGGTTATGGCTGAGGAAAACAATTTGACATTACCTCATGTATTAGTTTCCTGTGGCTGCTATAACAAATTCCCATAAACTGGATGGCTTTCACAACAGAAATGTGTTCTCTCCCAGTGTGGGTTACCAGAAGTCCAAAATCAAAGTGTCAGCAGGGTGTGCTTCCTCCAGAGGCTGCAGGAGAGATTCATTCCCTGCCTTTTCCACCTTGTGGTTGTCAGCATTCCTGGGCTTGAGGCCACTCACTCCAGTATCTTCCTCCAGTTTTACATGGTCTTCTCCTTTTCTCCATTTTTTCTATGCCCACCATAATCCCGAATGATCTTATCTTAGGATCCTTAACTTAATTTTATCTACACAGATCCTTTTTCAAAATAAGATTATATTCACAGTTTCCAGGATGTGGGCACATCATTTTGAGAGCCATCATTTAAACCATTCCTCCTCACATGATGCCTGAGAAACCTGAAACCCATGTTTAGGTACTAAATTAGCTATGTATTACTGAAGTGTAGAGAAAAAAATATTGCAACTAAAGAGAAGTGAAACAAAGAGGTATGTATAAGGGAAATACTATTTCAGAAACTCTTCAGTTTATAGTTCCTTCCTCCCTTCAGTTGTGCCCACTGTTTCAGTGTGACAGACTCAGGGACATGGCATGCTAAGAGGAAGACAAACTAACGAAGTAGTCCTATGCCTAGAAGAGGGAACACACAGCCCTCATCTCCCAAGCCTTGAGGGTTTACAGGGAAAGAAGGGGTTAAGGTGAGGAGGAGATATATATCTTCTGTGTCTCCCATCCTGTGCCAAAGTCCTAGATGGAAGAAATGTGTTGGATTCATCTAGAGAGGCCAAAAGCAGAGGTCTTTTTTCTCTGCTTCTTATGTGAGGCTTTGGAAAGAAAGCACCTTATAGGATGTCTTCACGAGCTGAAGCTGCTACAAGGACAAGCAGAGAAAGCACCTGAGTTAGCATTCCAAGGCTGCCAGGTGTGTGAAAGAGCTCCACATGGGGTGCTGGGGGTGTGTGTGGGGGGGCATGTGCCAATACAGGGATCCAACATAAAGGATCCCCACAGTGGACACAGAGGAGTCCTAAAGGCATGATCCATAGGGCAGGCTGGCAGGGCTGGGAACAAATGGGACCTGGAGACAGACTTCAGAGCATGCACAGATCCTACAAGATCAAGGTGGGGCCAATTTACCAGAAACAAATGGAGCCAAGCAAACAGATCACAAGTTCATCAGTGGCAGAAGCCAGCATCAGATGCTAGCAGGACACTCAAGGACTTAGAAGACATGGAATATCCACTTCTCAGGAACTAGAAGACAGTGCAATAACCCGAGTCTATCATCCAAGAACCCCTTCTTCCCTACCACTAAAAATGGTGTGTATGGAAACCTTTCCTTCCACATACCCACAAAGTTGTACTGAAGGGCCACAGGAAGAACAGCAGAAAATTGGAAAGTCTGCACATACCCGAGTAGTCTATGGAAGTTGTTGCCTGGGACTGAATTGAACTATTTGGACTTAATTAGGTGTTCCCCATGCCCATTCTGCCTTGGCTACTCAGGTTTGCAGTATACAAAAAAAAGAGATTGCATCAGTCATGAAAAACAGAAGAGTTAAATTTTATTTCTACATTAGTGAGAGTTGGTTGCCATGCAAACATGTACAATTATAGGGGTGAGTTGAAATCTACCTTAAATAGTTTTTAAAAAAATTCTGCAGCATTCAGACCAAACATCAGTAGTTTATATCCACATAACATAATCCTCAACACTAGGGAGATGGAAAAATATAACCTTGCAGAGTTGGAGATGCATCAATTCTCTTACTCCCAGAGGGCGTGTCCCCCAAACATTTCTACTTCATTTTATTTTCTATTTCATTCCATTCAAGACATACGTACTTATAGCAGACCTTCTTTGCATGAGGCACTGTGCTAGGTCCTGGGATAGATAATGGATAAATCTGGGCCCTGGCCAGGCAGGTGACTATTATCCTCAGACCTTCCCTAAATGCACAGACCAAAGTCTTGGTAGGATAATAACCCCTCTGAAAAACCATCACTCTCCCACTCCTTAGATAATTGTTATGTGATCAAATACTTAACCAAGCCCTCTAATTCTGTGTAGATTCTGCCTGAACCCAACATTTATACTTTTGATTATATTTTTGACAGTATTTTGTGTTCTACTTATTAACACAGAAACCTGCCTTCATTTATAACAGACAATATTTAGGTCACGCCAAGCATTTTTATTTTTCTTTTGTCTGATTACTAAAAAAAGGATTGGACTGAACAGGAAGTAGCTAGATAAATAATGCACTGAAACCTCCTGCAAGACAACCATTTTTAGAATTATTCAGGCTTCGTGGGTTATATTCTAAACAATAGGAGGTGAGGGCTCAGTGCTACATTCAATTACTATTTAGATATTAATTTCTCTTTCATGTTAATGGATATTATACTACTAAGTTCACATTACACATTCTGAATAATCACTCCCCAAATGGTAAACATATTATTGATGGTCCATTTTCATAAAATACTGTCCCATTTATATTTCCACATTGTCTAGGAGTCATGCTAAAACAAAGGGTGAAAAGAAAGAAGGAGGACCATGTGAAGTAATAGAACACACATATAACACCTGCCTTCTCTGAGAAGGAAAACTTTACTTACTATCATTTAAAATATTGCTTCAGTCCCTTCAGCTTCTCCCCTGCCCTTACTATATTTGGACCAAAAAACCACCCCTTTCAAAACTTCCTTCCAAAATAATGCCAATCCTTCTACATTTCCAGCCTAGAAGACTCACAAACAAGCAACAAGGATTTTTGTGTGAGTGCAGTTATGGTCTATCATTATTAAATGTCTCTTGGTGGGCGGGAGAGGCGCTTCATCACACACAGCCATTCATCAGCACTCACCGAGCCGCTCACATCTGACCTCAGCAGCAATAATGCCACATCAAGTAGGCCAACTACCCAGTTTAGCAGCTGAGCAGAGAGCACAAGCTGGCTCTAAGATTAAGTGCGCTGCTGCAGGCTTCCATTCCCAAGAGCTCCTGGGGCTGATGTTGTATTGATTGAGAAACTTTACCAGTAAGTATCACAAACAACAATAGCCAGGTCAATGACTGGTGATGCCTGAATAAAAATTCCCCATGGGCACACATTCTGGGCTGAGGCTCCGCTCTCATGATGTCTGAGCACAGGTTGAATAAGGTTTCTAAGGAAGAAAGAGTGAGAACCTGCCATTGGAAATGACATTTAAACAAGTACACGTGGGAACAGAATAAGAGACAATGATGTAATTATCTGCTGCCCCGTTTCCAACTGCCAAAAAAAACCTGTCATCTCTCACTGTTTATATGTTCTCCATGCCTTCCATTTCTTGCTTTTAATGCTTGTTGGGGTCTACACTCAATATTCAAATACAGGAAGCTTTCAGGTTAGACAAAAAAGATTTATATTGCCATGAAACAATAACCAAACCATTTTCACTTGGGCAATAAAAAGGGAACTTTCTGGCATATATTTCCCCATACCCTAAGAAAGTCATCTCATTTTACCTCTTACCAAATGATCACCAAATAAGAGAAATGGGCACCTACACCCCAACTGTGTTTTTTATAACCAAACCATAGCTTTTTGACAAAGTAGGCCTTGTGAAAATGGCCCTTGAGGCTGGGAGGGGCACTTGCACCATGGCAGGTAAATAAATACCTATCAACTGCAGGGAGTGAAGCTGAGAGTCCTGGGGAAAACAGTGTAGTTCCTGGTACTGATGTCCACATGCACTCTCCCACAGCTCTGATGTGACACTCTCACAGTCTCATATCACAAGCATGCAGGCTGGGATGCTACTCTGTTCACACCCAGATCCTGTTCTCTGGGAGGAAGATAACGCTATTGTCCTTCTGATGTTTCTGCTAATGCTTCTCTGACCTCCTTTCTCACCTTGCCAATGTCAGGGTTAAACATTACCAGCCCCTAACTCTTTCTGTCCTTTATATGCACTTCTATTTTCATACTAAATGTTAATTATAAGTTTGCTAATCTGCCTCCCCTTTGATATTATGAGCTCCCCAAGAGCAAATGTTTTAATGTAGTATAAATTTTTGCCTTTTAGGGTTCTGTGCAGTGTCCTGCACATAGTAGGTGTTCAATAAACCTGTGTCAAACTCAACAGTTGAACTGAACATGGTAGATACAGCTAGTGATCTACCCAAAACTAATCTATCCTTCCCCTTACCACTAGGACCCCAGTTTTTTTTTCAGGGGAATCTCTGTCCTTGGCAAAAAACAAAACAAAACAAAACAAAACAAAACTTTACCACTTGTCAGATTAGGGCTTACAGGTTGAGTCTATCTAGAGAGCTTTTACTTTCCCGATTAGAAAAACAAGCTCAGTGGACATCTACTTTCTGCCCCCCACCCTTGCTGCTGCTTCTAGCATGAGCTGAAAATTTGGGTTGGGAGTGGGGTAGCCAGGCTAAATATTAACATCTAGATAAGGAGTGTGGAAATGTATTAACGTTAACCAGATATCAATATTTTTAATTAAAAGAAAGTGTAAGTGGTGGATAAAAACCAAGAAAAAAAGATACTTGCTTTTGAAGTTATTTTTGCCATCCATCTTTAGTGTTAAATGACAATGCTCCATTGAGTGGCTTGATAACACTGACTATATTCTGAGGTCCTGGTTGCCAGTTGGATGACCAGCAACCTTTTCTCCCTCAGTCCCACAACCATCATGTCTGTCTCATGGACAGCAAAGGGGATTTATTTTATAGTCACTGAGCATTACAGATCTCATTTTTGGCAATGACAAGAAGACAAACCTCAAAGGACCCCAAGTCTAGGAGATAATCTTTCTGTTGTTATTGCAATTCAGTTCTCAAGTGCTGTGGCAGAGATTGCTAATTACCCTTCAATATCTGTACTCTCCTTTGTGTTTTAGTGGTAAAACTCCCAAGTTTTAGCTGGGAATATGGCAGCTCAGCTAGAGATTATATTTCCCATACTCCCTTGTCACTAGACATGGCTGTATGAATGTGCACTGGCCTACGGAATGGCCAGGTGTAATGTATATAAATTCTGTTTGGCTAAAAGAAGATGACTGCTATTTGTTTCTTCTGTCCCCACTTCTGGGGGGAGCTTGGATATGGGTATAGTGGCGGTGAACTATTTTTGATCTTACAGAATAGAGCAACATTCTGTAACAGGAATCCAAACTATGGTCCATGAGCCAAATTTACCACCTGCTTTTATATAGCTTAAAAGCTAAGAATGGGTTTTACACATTTAAACAGTTCCAAAAAAGAGAAAACAGAACACTTTGTAATCCATGAAAACTATATAAAATTCAGATTTTTGCATCCATAAGTAAAATTTTACAGGAACACAGCCGCATACATTCATTGATGTATTCTCAATGGTTGCTTCTGTGCTCTCAGAGCACTGTTGGGTAGGTGCAGGAAGCCCATATGGCCCGAAAAGCTTAACATGTTTACTAGCTGGCCCTTCACAGAAAAGTTTGCTGGCCCCTGCTCTAGAAAATGGTGTAGCCTCGAGATAGATGACACCAGAATCTGACTACATGAAGTACAGCCACTTGACCTTCCAAAGGATGCCTTGAAGCTTGGTTTTAAATGAGAGAGACAAACATCTGTCTTGTTTAAAACACTGTTATTTAGTCTCTGTTAAAGCAACTAAGCCAGAATCTTAGCTAATACAATTACTAAAAGACACTTCTTAAGTATTGTCAGTGATAAGCCACATTTAAATGGGAAGAAAAAGGGAAAACTACTTCTTTCAAAGGAAGCGAATGTCTCATACCAATGACATTTCTTTTTTAAATTTTTTTTATTTTAATCTTTGTTCAAGTACAGTTTTCTCCCTTTTACTCCCATTCCAGCCCACCCACCCAACACTCCCCACTTCCCTCCCATTACCACCTTCCCCCCAGTTTTTGTCCATGTGTCCTTTCAATTTGTTCCTATAAACCCTACCCATTTTCCCCTGAAATTCCCTCTTCTCTCCCCTCTGGTCACTGTCAGTCTGTCCTCTATTTCAGTGACTTTGTTTATATTTTGCTTTTTCTTTGTTTTGTTGTTTAGGTTCCTGTTAAAGGTGAGATCACATGGTATTTGTCTTTCACTGCCTGGCTTGTTTCGCTTAGCATAATGCTTTCCAGCTCCATCTAAGCTGTTGCAAAGGGCAGGAGCTCCTTCTTTCTTTCTGCTGCATAGAATTCCATTGTGTAAATGTACCATAGGTTTTTGATCCATTCATTTACTGATGGGCATCTAGGTTGCTTCCAGCACCTAGCTATTGTAAATTGTGCTGCTATGAACATCGGGGTGCAAAGGTTCTTTTGGATTGTCTTTCAGGGTTCTTAGGATATAGTCCCAGCAATGGAATTGCTGGGTCAAAAGGCAGATCCATTTTTAGTTTTCTGAGGGAGTTCCATACTGCTTTCCATAATGGTTGTACCAGTCTGCAGTCCCACCAACAGTGCACTAGGGTCTGCTTTTCTCCACAACCTCTCCAACACTTGTTGTTTGTTACTTTGTTTATGATGGCCATTCTCACTAGTGTGAAGTGGTATCTCATTTACATTTCTGTGGGTGACATTTAATGGGTTATTTCCCCAGGACCTGTAAAAGGGACTACTAGGGATTCTTGAACAGTGCAGAATGTGGTGAAATGGTGCTGGCTGAACATTATTTTACTACTCTGGTATGAAAAGAATTAAAGTTGAAAAAAGCTTGTTAATGAAGTCCTCTCCCCCCTGCCCCGCCCCTAGAATTCCCTGTACTCCTCCAGGAGGATGTTGAAGAACAACAATAACAATAACAACAACAACAACAACAACAAATACAATTATTGAGTGCTCACCTTGTGCCAGGCACCATTTGAAGATCTTTGCATCTATTATTAACTCTTTTTAACTTCCCAGTCCCCGTATGTTAGGTACTTTTATTATCAATCTCATTTTAAAGGGAGTTACATCCTTGGAGAAGGTAACTTGCTGAAGGTTACACTGCTAGTAAGTGGCAGAGCCCGTTCCTGAAGCCCGCTCACTCCAGAGCAGATATATAGCCACTTTGTGTCATTTTGAATCTTGGCAAAAAGTAATAAGGACCTGATTCAGGACTTCTATGTTGGCTAGAGAAATGGAAATGAAGGAAAAATGGAAATGCAAAGAACTCTGAAGCAAAAGAATCTCCAGACAAAGAAGGTGGCATCAGTGTGGTCAACAGAAGGCAACAGAGAACCTGGAAATAGTTACACTGCAAAGGGTCGTAGAAGTCAGTCCAGTCTTCCAGTTTCAGACCTGGCTGAGGGTTGGAATCAGACAGGGATTTATTAAAATACAGATTCCCAGGATCTTTCACAAGATGAACAAAACAGACCTACTTGGTCAATATCTCCTGGGCTATATCTAACCTGGCAAAAATGTAAAAGTCTAAGATTACTTTTGATGATGACATATAACAACAAGAACACTTAACCACTGCCAGTGGTAGTGTAATTGGTATACGTACTTTGGGGAGGAATGCATGTATACTATGACCTAGTAATTGCATTCCACAGTATGTACATGTGTACACACACACATACATATACAAGAAAATAATGCATAAAACAGCATTAAAAATGGAAACAAATGTCCATCAATATAGGGGAAAGATAAATAACTTGTGGTATATTTATATAATGGGCTGCTACTGAACATGAGTAAAAATTAATAAATGATAGTTATACACAGTCATTATGGATCAATCTCATAAAATAATGTAGAGCACCCTGGCTGTTATGGCTCAGTGGATTGAGTGCTGGCCTGCGAACCAAAGGGTCATGGGTTCAATTCCCAGTCAGGGCACATGCCTGAGTTGAGGGCCAAGTCCCCAGGAGAGGCTGTGTGAGAGGCAACCACACATTGATGTTTCTCTCCCTCCCTACCCCTCTCTCTAAAAATAAATAAATAAAACCTTTAAAATATAATGTAGAGCAAAAAGGGCAATTCACAGTTGTATAGATACCATATGAATTTATTAATATACTTGTTCAAAGTCAAGCAAAACAATATTTTTAAGAATATATTTATATGCAGTGAAATAAAGAAAAGCAAAGGAATAAAATTTGAGATAATGGTTACCTTTCAAGGAGTGGTAGGGTATGCTATGTGTAAATAGTATATAGGGGCTTTAAAGGTAATTGTAGTATTAGTTTTTTTCATTAAGTGAGTGGTGGATACCCATGCATTCATTTTCTTACTCTATAAACTGGGCACATACACTATATACAGGGTGGGTCAAAAGTAGGCTTACAGTTGTGCATATGGAAAATACTACAATAATAAATAATACTACAAGAATAAACTGTGTTTTATGTACTCAGAACTATAAACCTATTTTGGCCCCACCCTGCATACTCATTTATAAGTATAATGGCATTCATAATTTTAAAAATGTAAGAAAATGTGGCTTACAATATAAAAATATTTACTTCAAAAATTTTTTGGTTGCAAAATGGAAAATTTGAATTTTTATCAATAGGAGACTGGGTAAATACTATAATAAACTATATTATGGGATATTATGTAGGAATTAAAAAGAATAAGTCCACTATTTGTACATTGATTTGGACAGATGTCCACAATATATTAAAAGAAGAAAACAAGTTATACAAAATGTGTATATCATCCATTTTAATAAATAATCACAATAAAACCACCAATGAAACTCTATATGTTTGTATGTGTTTATATGGCATGAAAAATAAGTAAAGTAGATACATATTTGGAAAGAGATTGCCAGTTGCCTTCCTTTCAGCCATTTTCTCATTCCTCTTTAGAATTATAATTAGTTTTTATCTAGGAATAGTGCCACCCAGGATAAAAGACTACATTTCCCAGCATCCTTTGCCATGGGCATGATCTTGTAATTCATGAGTCAATAAGATATATACAAAATTGTGTGCTTAAAAGGAGACTGGGAGGGATTCCTCCACCTCTTTTATACTTCCTCTGCCTTTGCACCTTCTTCTGGCCTGCAATGTGTCTCTGTTGGCTGGAGCACAAACAGCCATTTTTGGATCAGAAGGTGACTTTGAGGATGGTAACCATGGGCTAGGATGGTAGTGTGCCACAGAAGGACAGATGCCTGAGTTCCTGACAACACCATGGAGTCACTATGTCAACCCTGGACATCCTTGCTCTGGACATCTTTTATGTGTGAGAGAAATAAACTTCTCTCTGTAAGTCATTTCTGCCTGGTGTATTTCAATTATACACAACTAAGCCTAACCCTAACCCTAACCGATACACATGCCATATTTAACATGGGCTATCTCAGGAGAGTGAGATTGAAAGCAAGATTGGAAGAAGATAAAACATTATCACATTTTTATTTATATTTTCATATTGTTTGACTTCCTAAAACACACACAAATTACCTTTATAATTTAAAGACTCTCTAAGTAAGTTTTAAAAAGAAGAAAAAAGAAAGCCTTCCAAGTGCATACGATGTGATTGATGTCAGGATTGAGAACCTCCCAGCTCATTTCACAGGTATGCAAAAACTGAAGCCTAGAGTTCATACAGTGAGTCAGGAAGGTAAGGCAAGAACTAGAACCCAAGCCTTTGGATTCTCAGCCCGCTATTCTTCCCCTGAAGGCATAACAGAAAGGATTTTAAAAGGTGAGACCCTGAGAAACTAGAAAGTTGGAAGAACGAAGTAGAAACAGCCTGGTTTCTGATAGGTTTCAGGTTTGCATGGGATGTCCAAATGGCTAAATTTAAAAAAGCTGACTGGATGAAAAGTGAGAAGTAGGTTTGAATCCAGATGGATTTACAGCTCTGTTCTAGAACCTCCTCTGAGAAAGTCTTGGCCGTGTTTCAAGTGGCCAAAACCTGTCTGGTGATTTAGACAGGTGGCAAGCTTTGAAACACTGGAAATCTTTTATTTTCTGGCTTGTTTGTCACTGGAAATAAGAACATCCCGACTAAGGCCTATAATGGGGACTTCCCCATTTAAAATTCTTAAATGTGAACTTACAGATAAAATTAAATAATTAAACAGTATAATAACAAAATATAATTTTAAGTGCTTATAAAAGGAAATAGTCTTTATCTAAAACAGAAGTTGGCTTAGGGTCATATTTTTAAACTGTAACTTCCTACAGATTTCTAAAGTTGTATTTTTTCTCAGTTAATTTTAACCATCTAGAAAATGATTTGCATAACATTCTTTTGTTCACCTATGGAAACACAAGTAAGCACAAAGATAGGATTCTTTCAAGCTGAAAATATAAAAATCATGATAAAAATAATTGGAGTTCACTCAAATTTATTGCCTTTTATCACACAAGTTTAGCCACTATTGCCTACGGTGGACAATCCAGTGTCGGACTTTGGTCATTTTCCCTCTTTCCTCACTAACTCAGGCACCCCTCATTTGCATGCCTCTTGTCCACTTCAGTTACAGGATTGAGAAAAGGTTTTGTAGAAACTCTGTAGTGCTTTTTCAAACTCTCAGCTCAAAACGTATAAGGAAATGATATATTTATTTGCTACATATTGACTCTTCCTAAGTTTCTCTCTCATACATAAAAGTGACAGGAGTTACATAGACATTACTACGAGTTTTTGTTTTTAATTTTTACTTGTTGAAACTGAGCCTCCCTGGTCTACTACCATGGAGAAAGCTCTCTCCGTTATTTCTATAATTCTAGAAAATAAAACTAGCTAAATTTCATTGTCACTAATACAAGATCGATATCATATATTTTATAAAATTCAGAATAATAAGAAAATATACTGCACTTACAGTTTTTCTTATTTTCTCTACAATGTAATCAGCTTATCAGTAAACTAAAAAGCTTATAACATGAAGCTATGAGTGTTTGGTAGCACTTCAACATTTCAGAGAACACATGTTGCTAATGGCCTTTCTACTCATCTCCCTTCACTCACCCACATACCTGTGAGGCAGAGCACATGCTGAACTTGAATATCAAACATCAGAGCCAACTTATTGCAGGTGATAAGGAAACAGTCTTAGCTCTAGAAGCAGTTCATTTTTCAGTGCCAAAGGCAAAGTGTTTAGTAGGTATTTTATAGGTCCTATGTCCAGTACACCACAACACATCTGTAGTTGTTCAAACTAAAAGTACTTCACTAGAGATGAGTTCACACTGCTTGTGTGTGTGTGTCCTCATCCACACACATGTGTATGTGCACAAAAGGTTGCCCAGCAGAATATTCTTCGGGAATTTTTTAGGAAACAGCTTTGATAACTGGCTCTACATTCTTCCCTATGAAACTTTCAGATGAGCAACATCCTAAGTGTTTTGAGCACTGAGTCCTAGGCCCAAGCATTTGCAAACAGATTGTGTCATTTTGACCAATTCTCTTCGCAACGCTGGCCTCGGGTTTTTCACTTATCAGATTGGAATAGCAGTACTTCCTCTACACAGTTCTCAGGATTCAGACAGTGAGAATAAATGCTAGAAGCCCTCTGAAAACTTTATGGCACTATGAGATCAAAGGAGCCCTCGTCCAGGGCACACGAAGCAAGAGGAAGTAAACTCCTAGTCTATTGCTTGACAAGATCACCATATTAACAATGTAATTTCTTCAGCAAGGAGAATGAATCATATAACAAAAAGTCTTGATTAAGTCACATTTGGAAGATAAAACAGGCCTATCTTGTTAGAGTATCTCTATGTGCCAAAGACATAGTGTCCACAAACAGCAGGCAAAAGGGCCGGTGGCTCTAGCAAGCCCTTTTATCACCATCCGAATGCCCCTTGAGGGGCTGCCCAGACCCAGGGTGGAATGCCTCTCCCCTCTCCACAGCCCACTTAGTGAATCACCACATTGTAAAGTGTTCAACAGTTTTTACATGAATAAAATAAAAATTAAGTTTTCTGGGTGTGTTTGGTTTATCACAGTAAGTCTGTGTTAATATTTCCTAATCATAGTGACCTCAGCCTGCCAGAATGCACAGGCCCCTAATCCTCACTGTAATGTTTTCTCATTAGCTACGCAGCATTGCCACACCAGTGGCAGCAACCAAGCACTGCCTCAGGCACCACTGGAATTAATTACTAGAAGAAACACTGCTGTTTTGAATTGTCATCTTGAATTTATCACTTGCCACTTAATGTAACTCATCTGACCTAATACCTCCATTGTGTCACCGGGGGCCTTGGCATGGGTTTCACCAGGGTAATAGCAGGGGGGTTCTGTATACCTAATGCGGCTGCAATGCCAAACGCACAGCTGCTGGAGGCCTGGTTAAAATCCTACCCTGGAGGCAAAGCACACTAACAATGCCCCTAGCAAATTGCAGATTACCCATACGTCATGTTCTATCTGAAGCTAAGAGTGATTCAACGATAGGCCCCATACATCTAATTTCTGCTGCTTGGAGAAGATAATCTTTCATTTCTTTGGACGGAACAGCCCTCACTGCTTTTTTTTTCATGCTATGTTTTTGAACATAATAAAACTGGTTATTCATGTATGGAAGGAAAAGTGGCTCTGGGGGGACCTGTAGTGCTGGGTCTGGGGTGCTTTTCTTATAAATTCTGAAGAAATCACTCATTAAATTACTCACACAAAGAAATGCAATTTCATCATAGGTTATGTTTCCATGGGCAAAGGAACAAAAGTATAACCCAGGTTGAAGTCTGTGCTGTCCATCGGCAGGGCTAAAATTCACCCCACACTTGTGAGGGTCATTCTGTGTCAGCTATTTTAAAATGCACATTTAATAAGGGAATTAGTGATTTGGCTAGTTTCATTAAGCCTAAGAAATTATTTCAGTATGAAAAATAAGCTTTGATCCATGCTCTGAATAATAGTTTTGTTGATCAATTTTTTTCATGTGTAAAAGCCACATATTTGAAACCAACAGTTTTCAAGTTTTCTGCCCATTTTGGGTCACCTGATTGTCATTATTTCCATTTCAATCTTTCAGTTCTACTATGGCTATTATTTCAAAACATGTATGCATATGGGTATGTGCATATACATGCACAAATGCTAGCAGTCTCTAAAAGCTCATAGGCATAATGACAAAATACCACAATGTAACACCAAACCATTAAAACCCTACTGATGAACTAATAGTAAAATGGGTTTACTTTGACAACGCCAATTCCCAGCCTGTTTCACAGATGAAAAACATTTCCTTTGATTACCACACTCTACACTACGCATAGTAAACTTTGGGAGATATATAATGCAATATAAACATTAATAGTTGCACAATTGTATTGTTTTAGAAAGACTATTTATAGAGAAAATACAAAATCTTTCCCCAAAGTATACTTAGACCTAAGCCACCATAATCTTCCTGCTCATACAGCAGGAAATCTAATACACTGGCTCGATAAACCTGTAGGAAACGAAGGTTTTATGTAGCATTAAGTGTCACAATATTAAAATGCCCATATTACTTTCAATTGCACTTATAAGCTCCTTTGTAACAACCCAGGAAGTTGGTACCATTATGAGAAGAATGTTGTCCTATGTAGGAAAGGATAAGGAAAAGAAAACAGAAATCTCACCCCTTTGCCTATGCTGATCTCTGATTAATACCACTAGTGCTTTTACACAAGGGTCTCTCTCCTTTAAACCCTCTTATTCTATACCTCTTGGATCGTCAGGGTATGTCCTGTCACTGGTGACATAACATTTAAAAGAGTGTCAAAAAAGCCTTGACTGCAATGCCAGCTCGGCCACCTGACCTCTGGTTTCCTTTCCTGTAAATGGAACATTGTATGCTATGAGCTATTGAGGCTATAATTAAAGACTACAAAGCTCTTTCAAAATGCCAAGTTCTTCATTCCACAAATATTCCTTACAACTGGTAATTTAGCAGCAACAAAAATCACCACCCCAGAAGAGAAAATGGAAGCAGTTGCTTTTGTGAGTTTTGCAGAGCATCTAGCACTCTGTAGCTGCCTAATTAATACCTAAAGACAATGATGAACCACTGGTGATACTCAGCTACTAACTGGGGTCTTATAGTATCTCAGCAAGTTTCAACTTAATGGCCATTAAAATAGAGTATCTTCTATTTCTATTGCACCTGCCAACTCCCCACACTTTCTACAAGCAGAAATTCATTAACTGAAGTTCTTTACTGAAATATTAATGGCACAAAAGTACACTTCAAAGACTTAAGAAGCACCCAGGGTCAATAAACAAACAGAGTGTTCGAGGCAACAATATCCCCCATGCTTGTGGCATGCACAAGCTCCAGCAAGGAAGCCTGACAATCCTGTATTGGAGTTCATGAATCCCAATCCACTAGGCTGTCTTTGCATTTCTCCATGTGAGGGTGAATTGAAGGCATTTTCAATAAATATACAATCTCTTAGGGATATATGAACTATTGGACTATAGAAATGTTGTGATATTTGCACATAAGGAAACATAATGTTATAATACATTTATAAAGGACCGGGGTAATTTGCATGCAGGTGATGGCAAAAAGCCTTCTCCCTCTGTGCAGATGAATTAAAGACTGCAGCCTATGGGGAGCTCTGTCACCATACCTCATGTAAACCTTGTGGGCTAGATATATCTATCCTGCCCTTCAGAAATATCCGAACTGTTAACTTTCATGGTCCCACGCTCACATGAAACCTCCTCAGGCAGGCCTCAGTGCAAACACTCTGTGAAATTTTTGCTGATCTTTAGATATTTTTAAGTGACTTAAAATGAAATATTTTTAAATTCCGACTGTTAGCTTTAAAAATGTACCAGGGCATGCTGGGAATCAATGGCATTTAGTGCTGTTGCCTTGTAAAAAACCAAATCCTAAATGGTTCATCCTAATGTTATTGGCAGATGTGGTTTTATACTTTCGAATTCCTTGGAGCTGCTGGAAAGGAAAAGAGAACATATAGATATGCCCATGCAGATGAAATGACATCATAAAATACCTGACTATAAAGCAAGGGGACTGTGGCTGGATTACCTGTTATTGAAATGGGGACCTAGTACAAAGGAGAAAGAACATCATGTGCAACTGAATGTTTTCAATTACTTTTTATGGTGTTCAGTCATTCTCACCACAACGTGTGTGTGTGTGTGTGTGCGTGTGTGTGTGTGTGTATAAATGTGTGTGTATGTATATATATGAAAGATTATTTTACATTCTGAGTGAAAGAAGTGCACATGCAGCATTTACTTTGCAAATGGAGACCCTGTTGCCTCTCACCACTCTACTGAAATATGGCAAATCTATAGCAGTACCAATATAATCACCAAAATGGTTATTTTTCTGTCAATTATTCCCTTTCATCATAATATCCAGTTTCACCACAATTAACTATATTAGCCACATATTCCATAACCTGGTAATACTTGTCACATTGGTATTTAACATCAAATATACTCCATTTCCTTATGGACTGGAAATGCAATTATAGGTGTATCCTTTTCATTTCTGTTTTTTTAACAATTGCAAAAACAGTATTAAAATGCCTGTGTTACTACAGTTTAAGGACCAAAGACAAAAAGAAGTGGAAATTGCAACCACAACACAAACAACTGTAATGCAGTTCATTGTTCCAACTGGAACTTGCTAGGGCAGAAAGTAGGCACTGAAGGAGGCAAGTTCAGGTTGAGCACATAGAAAAGCTGCTCTCCAGAGCAAGGGCTGTTTTACACGAGGGTCCTTGGACATGTATCCCTGGCCATTATATGCTTTGTCCAGGTCTCCAAGCAACAGCAGAGTCCACCCCTTCTCCTCCAACCTCCCACCCTGCCCCTCATGATATCTTATTTGGGGCTAGGAAGAGAGATTTGCATACAAAATATTTTCCACCACCTGGAAAACAATCTACCTAAAAGCTAATTCCTAATGCTCACGACTGTGATGCTGGGCTCATTGCAGCCATTGTCATGCAAACACAGTTGTAAGTAATAATGTGGCCTTTAATGACAGAATGATGGACCTGCCAAACACTTGCTCCTGCCATAGACTGCTTGCATTTCCCTGCTGGAGAGCACAGAGATGCCCATCTGGGAGTTATTAACATATCCTCGTCAATTCAGAGCCGACTTTAACATAATCCATATTTGTTGGAGAAAGTCCAACATCAGCTTGAGAACAGCAGTCACGTGCCTCAATGACACATTTCAAACAGCACACTCGGAGCATGCTTGGGCAGCTAAGCAATTCAGAAATGTAAATAGCTGAGGCATTCTCCTGACTAGATAAAAAGGACAAATCCCTCTTGGCAAGAGACTGGATGCCCTCTTAATGTCATAGGAAAACAACCAACCAGGAAAGGTATAAATTTCAGAGGCATTGATTCGGGTTTGATAAGTTGCCAGGAAGGTTATCTCTTTTGGTTTATTCCAATCATGTTGGTGCAATCAATCTCAAGTCAAACCTTGGACTTCAGCTGTTGTCGGGCAGAGCTGTTTGTCTGGGATGCAGGAATACAGATGTTTTTAAACCAACAGTGTTGTACGTTGTACACTTGCTTGTTGACATATGTATAAGCCCACATCTCTCTTTAAAAACACAAAAAAAAGAGCTATGGGTTCTGTTTCAGCATCATCTGGGTTCTTGTTCTGAAGGGGGTTAGCCACTATAAACACAACCCTAGAAGAAATTATGCCCGTAAATGTAAGTCCTCATGAAATTGAATTATATCAAAATATCATGTGTGGGCTCTGGAAGTTATCTCCAAAAGAGGCTCTGCTCTTTGTAGGTACAGAACATTCCCCCTTACTTTTTCAATGATTTTAACATGCTAAAATACAGTTACATCAGATAAATTCTTTTGGTTGATAGATATTAGTGGTATCTGTGCTTTGTAAGTGAAATAAAATAAGAAATAATGGGGGTGCAGCATTTCCTTGAGGCTACCACCCCTTCCTATTGATGTGGATTTTTGTGAAAATGCAATAAACCTTATTTTTAGATTTTGTAAACCAAAGCCAAATGCAGATTCCTCCTTCAAATACTCAAATAGACTCACATGGCTTGATCACTAGATAGTAGTGTTGTACCACTATTAAATTTTCTGCATTTGATAATTATGTAGTGATTATGTGAAAGAATGTTTTCATTCTTAAGAGATACATGCCGAAGCATTTAGGGATAAAAGGTTATGATATTTGGAACTCTCTGAAACAGTTCAGCAAGAAAATAATCATAATGAATATAAACTGAAAGAAAAAATGTGGCAAAATGTTTACAATTGGTGAGGTTGGGTGAAGGCCATATTCATGTTCTTTGTATCACTTTGGCAACTTTTTGGTATGTTTGAAACTTTTCAAACTAAAAAGTTGAAAACATAAATGAGACTCACAGAAACTGATATGGAATTTGCCATTTTGAATCTTTCTCTCATTTACTGTTTTTTTGTTCAATGGTAACATTTTCTTTATGTCCTTTGCTTAATGATAACATTTTGTATAAGAGGGAGTCTCGTGGAAGGAGAGGACAGTAAGAAAAGCAGGAGAAATACCACACTGCGGGGCAGAAGAATGAAGTGGGAGAGACAAAGAAAATGGGAGTGAGGTAGAAGGGAATGCTACTGAAGGGAGAAGGCACACCTCAGGGCAGCTCTGAGCCAGAACTGCATCAGGTGCCACCAGAGAAGATGCCCTCTGCATGGGAAGAACACCTAGCAGAAGTTTTGGGGCAGATGTCTTACCTGCAGGGAAGGGATAATCCAAAAATGTCACTATCTTCTTGCAAACAGAAGTACATTGGGCAATCCAGTTGCTAATAGTGGCATGTACTTTCTTCCAGTACAGGAGAGAATTCAGCCATAAGGCAACCTACAGGCCAGACTGAGGGTTGTGCCATAGTGCCAGCTACAGTTAGGACTGTGGACAGTGTGCCCCACACCCCTCTCTGGCATGAGAACTCATCAGAGCCTATTAGCATGGAGGGGCTGGGCTGGCAGGAGGAGTCTTTACTCTTTGATATGTCTACCCTTTTCCCTACCTTTGTGGCTTGGGAATGTTGTGAAAGTTTTGACTATGAATTTAAAAATTATAAAATAGCGAATAATTTATCTTCATTAGAATATGTATAGAGTTTTTAACTCATCCTGTGAAGAGCAGAAAATGACGGTGGTGAAAGAGGTCACTATAATTCACTACCTTTCATTGTTCACCACTACCATTGTTCAGCCCAAGTTAGGAGCTGAGCTATGCCCAGAAAAGGTGTTTGTGAGTAGCCATCAGACCAGGAAGAGGTACAGATATAAACCCCCGGGGGAAGAAAAGGGCAGGGACAGATAGGCAGTACACAGGCGCAAGGTCTGATGTGTGCGAGTGACAGCCCGCTCTGGGGCATCCCCGTCTACATTATGGCTACACCCAACTGAGTAGGTGCCTCCAAGAAGCCACCCAATGAGGAGCTCCAGGGACCTCTTTCACCTATGAATTCACCTCTGTTGTCAACTCATCAGCCTCGGAGCCTGGAAATTTCCATGGACTGATGTAAACAAAGCTGAATGAGCCAAAGTCTTCTGGTCTTGAAATAAACTGAGGCAGGAAGAAGGTGGAAGAAGCTGCTTGTCTGTTGTATTTGTCATATTCTCCCCATAATTACTTTACTATATAGCTCAGATGTGCTTGTTGGACATCTCCCGGTTTTCTGCTCCCCTTGACTTTTCTTTAAAGCAGATCTTCCTTTTAGAACTACATTAGGGGATGGAGGGTAGGATTTCTTCTGGGCCCTTACTGTCCTAGAGATGGCCCCAGGCAGACAGGCAGTGGGGGTCGGAGCCAGTCTACTCAGGGGCCAGGCCTGGAGCTCTGTCCTCCATGGCTTGCCACATGGAGTTCAGGACATTTGGCACCTTTGGTGAAGTGGTATTTTGCACAGAGCATTCAGTGGGATGGAGACAGTGGGGTTTCCATGGGGGCTCTGAGGGAAATGCCAAATGACTAATATAAAAGGTTAGTTTGAGAACTGGGCATTAAACATTAAAAGTTATATCCTAGGGAAATCATGTTTGTTCTTTTAAATATGGAAACTCTTCAGCCAAATGCAGCAAATGAGGTACCTCTTCCTTCACATAATGGGAGGTTTGCTCAGTTCACACTATGAGGCAAATGTATGTAGAATATTGCTAATTCAAACTAAACTAATTCAAACTGCCTCATTGGGGTTACTTGGTATTTTACTTGAAACCTGGATTTCTCACAAAACCATGGCAGAGGGGGAAATACAGTCAGATGCTGAGGTAAGGAGGGACATCATGCCACAGTTCCTGGACTCAAATATGCTTCCTTTTCTTTTCTCACACTTTGCCCTGGGCTGGCTGCATTTCCCTTCATGATCCTATAGATGACTTATTCCCACAGACATCTAGAACCTGTGCCATGGGTGTTCATACTTTTGAATTGGCAGTGTTGAAATGAAACCTACATGTAAGACAACAATCTAGCAGCAGGCATTGTAGTTCCCATGTATTTAATCATGGAACTTGTAGTCATAAGAGAATAATACACAGGAAAGTAGAGACACTGGAATGTTAGGAAAGATCTAGAATATGAAATTTTGTCTAGTAGATCAAAACAATTTAGATAATGCCAACATTCTGCAGGGGTTTGAAAAAGAGCATCAAAGACTGACTGTGAGGATGTGCTCACTGCTTATTTCCAGCCTTACAGAGCAACCCTGGCATTTCTGGGGCCAGCCTCAGGCCTCTCTGCCCACAGGGAGCAGACACGTTACACTGAGCCATGTGTGAGAATTCAAAGTGTAATTTGTCAGCCATCTTTCAGGAAAAAATTGGGTGTCTCTCTTGAAATGGTATCTGGGAAAAGTCAGATGGCATCAGGGAGTATCTGGGAAAAGTCATATATAGAAGATACAGAACATTTAATAGGGCAATTTACTTTAACGTTTAAGATATGTTGTTTTAACCACTGCATGCATTCCAACTACATAAATAGGGTGCCATTGGGTCAAAGAAGTGAGAAATCAATTTCTACAGCATCACTCTACTCCTTCTTCAAGGATATGAGCACAACTATCTATTTCCTGCAATAACTAATTTCCTCACTGGATTGAAGAGCTGCATTCCACGACTTCTGTAGTTGTGGTTTCTTCCCTTGGGGCTAAAGTCACACCAAATGACAGAATATGCCACCTCTGCACTTGTATTTACTGAATCTGTTTATTTTTTCTATCCTCTCAGGAATGACAGAAGGAAGACCCCACTCCATGGTTCTACCTATAGGTGACAGACAGTGTAGTCTAGCCTGTGTGAGAGAGATACCAGTACCACCAGTCAAAAGAGACCAGGAGAGTGACTCATGCAATTGAGCCACATCAGAATCCCCTGGAGGACTTGTTAAGCCACAGGTTGCTGGGCCCTGTCCCAGAGTGTGTAATTCAGTAGATCTAAGGTGGGTCTGAAAATGTCCATTTCTGACAAGTTCCCAGGATATGCTGATGGTGATGATCAGAGGACTGCACTTTGAAACCACTGGGTAGGTTATGCTGCATAACAAATGAACCCAAAATCTCAGGTTTATTTTCCTTTTACATCTCAAGTCTGCCACAGGCCAGCTGCAGCTCTGATCCAGTGCCTTGTGGAACTGGAACAGCCTCTGACTGGTACGGTGCCAGTGCCACAGTAGAGAACATAGAGGACATGGTAAATTATTGGTTAGCTCTTAAAGCTTTAGCTTACATTTCATTGGCTGAAGTAATTCACACAGCTAAATTTGATATTGGTGGCAACCAAAGGGCCAGATATTATTGTTAGAATTACACAGTCTACCACATCCCCCAATATCAGTTATCCCCTTCTTCCACAGTAAATGTGCTCAAGTTTTGACTGGACAAATGGCTGCCCCAAGTAAACTCTGGATTTCTCAGATTCTCCTGCAGCTAGGTATTGGCCAATTCCATTCACAGTCAATGGAATGTAAGCAGAATGTTGTATAGTCATTCTAGAAACTTTCCTGAAATGATAGCACATACTTGTGTCTGCCCTTTCTCTCTCTCCCCATCTACTTCCTCTGCTCCCTCCTTCTCTCCTTCTCTCTCTCTGTCTCTCTGTCATTCCTTTCTTTATCCTTTTGCCTTCTATGCATATGCTAACACCTTGGAACATGAGATCAAGGCCATGCATCCAAATGGAAAAGATATAAGGTATATGGAACATCATACAAGCCTCAGGCCATCAATCTACACTTCTAGATGAGAGAGAGAAAAATTCTATCTTGTTGAAACTACTGTTATCTTAGGTTTTCTGTCACTGACATCTGAATATAATCCTAACGAATGTACCCTCAGAAATGCTTTCTTTTGAAGTCTGCTCACTTCTGTCTACAGCTTCCCATGTTCTCATTCACTGGCCAGTTTCTGAGCTTATTTCTTTCCTTCGCACTCCTTTTTATCATTCTTAGCAATGCAGTGAAACTGTCTACAGAAAGAGGTCAACTATAGCTTCATTCTTTCTAGGAACACAGGCTAAGATGATAGATGTATAGAATTTGAGTATTCTGATGCCTGGGTTTATGTGATTTGCATGCCACAGGATACCTCATCTAACCACAAGGAGAAACAATGAAGCATAAGTGTTTAAAGATACTAACTGTTAGAGGACTGTGGTCACCCTGTCTTCTCTCTGAAATTCCCATTCCCATCTCTGTGCTCTTTGTCAGCTTTTTCCCCAAATCTGCCCGTTTTCCCTTCTTCACAGTCAATGTCTATTGTCCACATGTCCCCACAGACAGAGGGAGCAGCTGGAGAAGAGGGAAGAGGATAGCGTCAACAAAAGTCAAAAGGCTGGAAGGAGGAAGAGAGAGGAATCAAATGGGAGAAGACAAGCCCCAGAGTCAAAGTGGCTCTTCCTTGCTTAAAACCAGACTCATGCATATTCAAGACCTCACTAGGAAGCAATAAGGAGCTTCAGAAACTCATCCAGAATGTTTCATCAATGCACGTAAATAAGTTACCTCTTCAGTTACACAAATGTGGTTTGCAAACTACATACACACATACTTTCAAGAGCATTTTCTTCTGCTGGAGAGCCATTTGTTGGATGCATAATCTATTGCACTAGTAATTTCATAAAACAGAGTGTCCCAAGTTGACAATGGCTTACTTCTAAAAAAACAAGCAACCAAACAAAAACTAGTTTTCATTGTCAAATAGGTTTGAGAAGCACAGCACACAATGTTCTCTCTCAAAATACCTTATTCAGAAACTCACAGTGTATGCTGGCATATTTAAGGCCCTGAGAATCCCTGGTGAAGACACTCATTTACTTCTTCATATCCAAACTTACTGGCCCGTAGAATCCTTTCTTTTTTTAAGCATATCAAATAACTTAAGGAATGTGTCTTTGAGACACAGTTTAAAAAACTCTCGAAAGAATGAAGGCACTCTGCACTACATGATGTGTTATTTTTTACAAAAGGAGTTATAGCAACCTGTATTCTTTTGAATATTCATAAAGTATTGACACTTCTCTGGGACCACACAAGAATTAAACAGAACATAGCAGTACTCAGAACCACATGCCAGTGGCACAAAACTTGAAATTTTTGGTTTATTCCAGTTGTCTAAAACCCAAAACTGTGCTGCAAGAGTACTTACATTAGAAGTAAAATGAGTCAACTGAAATAAAGAATTAACCATGATTAATAATTAATAATAAAATAACAAAGCCCATCTAAAAATGTCTAAGTGTGCAGAAGACCATGACAAGGAGGA
This sequence comes from Phyllostomus hastatus, assembly GCF_019186645.2. Taxonomy (NCBI): domain Eukaryota; kingdom Metazoa; phylum Chordata; class Mammalia; order Chiroptera; family Phyllostomidae; genus Phyllostomus; species Phyllostomus hastatus. Next base: position 15,909,971 of record NW_025333498.1, on the reverse strand, counting down.
ATGATTTAAATCAAATTGTGCAGAAGAAAAAAAAAACCCAGTGAGTTTGGAAGGATACACCTTAAGTGTGACAGCCTAGGGCTTCAGTGGCTCAGTATCCTTTTCTGCCCAGAAACAGCAGTAACTAGAAAGAATTTGGGCTTTAGAGTCCACTTATCTTCATAAACTCCTGCATTTACTGCTATTATAACATTTCCCACAGTGCATTGTAATAATTACTTTTTGGTAGTTTACCTTATTATACTGTGTGATCCTTAAGGGAAGTGTTATCTCTTGCTGCTCACCCTATCTTCTCCCTGGGCATTCAATAGTCAGCACATAGTAGGCATTCAGTAATGTTTGTTGAATGAATAAACATGAGGATCCTCAATACATTTTGTATAACCACGCTGCAGCTTGAACCTTGGTGAGTTAACAGGACTGACAAGGTTTACAATGACATAGATCATGTGACCATGTGACTGTGGCAGCAGGAAAAGGGAAGAGATAGCAAAGATTTTCACTAACTGAGAATGATGGTTGCCTCTGGAAAGGGGAGCTGGGTTTCTGATGGTCAGAGGTCAGTGGGAGACTTATTCATTTACAGCCTTTTATTCATTTTTATTTTATCCCGAAAATACGGAGTATTTTCTATTCAAGGTTAATAAATAATATTTTAAAGTATCCAGGAATGACTACTGGAGTATGAATTCCTGAATGCCAGTGACTAAAGATTCAGTTTTTATATTTCCCACTCTGCTCACTAATCACCAATTAGTATTGGAATAGAACTACTGGTTGGTTGAATGGAATAAATAATAAACAAATCTAATCCAACCGCTCTACAGAATGCCTCAAACCTGCTTTTCCAGCCTTGGGTCTCCCCCAGAACAACATGCTCTGAGCCATAGAAAACTCTTGCCATTCTCTGAGCACCTCACACAGAGATGTGTTTGCATAACCTCTGCTTATAGAAGCCCTCCCCATCCTTGGAAGGTTACTTGTAAACACTAGTCCTTCCGTGAAGTCTTTCCTGAAACCCTTACCAACAATTAGAATTAATCCCCCATTTTTCTGTACAGTAGTCCCCCTAATCCACAGGCGATACATTCCAAGATCTCTAGCAGATGTTCAGAAACCATGGTTAGTACCATACTCTGTATACACGATGTTTTTCCTATACACACATACATACCTATGATAAAGTTTAATTTATAAATTAGGCAGAGAAGAGATGAATACAATAACTACTACCAAAATGGAACAATTATTACAATATACTACCGTAAAAGTTATGTGAATGTGGTCTATTAAAATATTTACTATTCGCACCGCTCTTCTCCTTGAGACGCTGTGAGATGATACAACGCCAAGGGGACAAGATGAAATGAGGAGAGTGACGTAGGCCCTGTGGCGCAGCGTTAGGCCACTGTAAGCGTTAGTTGGACACAGGCAGTGCTGCAATACCCCTCGGTCAGCCTGACAACCAAGGCAGCTGCTCAGTGACTCACGAGCAGGGCTTCGGCGTGGGTATGCTGAGAGGGAGGACTCACGTCCCCCTGGGCTGGCCGAGTATCGCGAGATTTCATCACTGTTCAGAATGGCAGGCAATTTAGAAGTTATGGATGGTTTATTTCTGGAATGTTCCACTTAATATTTTCAGGCCACAGTTTGACCACGAATAACTGAAACCACGGATAAGGGGGACTATTGTACCGCGCTATAGCTGTAGCACGGTACAATTTGCTGTGCTTAATTAAATCCACAACTTACCATAGAGCCGTGGCTGCACACAGAGGTTCTGGAACTGCAGAACAGTGGCCGTCTGTAGGCACAGGCCATCAAGCCAGGCTTCACAGGTTCAAACCTATCTCTACAGCAGAACCCTGGGACCTCCCTCAAGTTGTCTCTGTTTTCTCTCCTGCATAATGGTAATCTTAGTAGCATTATAAAAGGGTTGTTGTGAGGGTTAAAAGAGCTATCTTAACTTCTTGTGGGACTGATTAACTGAAAAATGAAGCAGATGGAGTGGAGTAGTAAATTTCAAACTTCAGTGTGCACATGAAGTTTATGAAGAAATTCAGAATCCAGGCTCTCCCGGAATGATTGTTTCAGTGGTTCTGGGTGGGGCTTGGGAAGATGCTTTTAACAAGGTCCTGGTGCAACACTTTGACCTTGATTTTATAAACACTGCACCCAGTCAGTAGTTTCTAAGATCTGATCTACATGTTAGAACCAACTGGGAAAGTTTTTTGTGTTTTTTTTTGTTTGTTTTTCAAATAACCCTGTATAAAGTCAGAACTCCACCCCTGAGATTCTAACTTAACTTCATTGGGTGAGCCTGGGATATCAGTATTTTCAAAATACTTCCCCAGGTGATTCCACCATGCAGCCAATGCTGATAGCACCTTCACTAACTGTCTCTAGGTTGCTTATATCTATTTAAAGACATTAAAAGAAAGCTGAAATAGATTCCTCTTTAACTAGATTATACGGGTGGGCAAAAGCAGGCTTACAGTTGTGAATATGCAAAACACAGTTTATTCCTGTATTATTTTTAATTATTATATTGTTTATTAATTATTATATTATTTATTTGTATTACCAGAATAGACCTACTTTTGACATCCCCTATATTAAAAAAATAAGAATTCCATAGACTTGGATTCTATGTAAATGAATAAAAAGTTAGAAAAGATAATGTGATCCAAGTATACAGTGCTCAAATGACAATTCTTATTGTATTGCTTTGTCTTAAAAACTTCTGGACAATTGTCAATTGGTGAACCTTGCCATACATTGCCATGCATCCCTCAGGAAAGGGAAGGCAGATGATTGGCAGTGACATTCACAATGTACCTATTGTTTGATGCACACAGTTGTTAACCTGGATAATTTTCTGAAGCCTGTGGTGTGTTAACTGCTGTTAAAGTTTTAGGCATGTATTCCCATATTTTCCAATGAAAACAAGTATTTATGTTTTTAATTTGAAGCAGCAAGCAAATAAATCCCACCAAGACACCAATTTTTTTTATAAATCCAGCAAACTAAATTTCTAAAGCATGTCATTTTTGATTCTGTAATCTTCTAAGAATTTTAGCCCAAACAGACTGAAGTAGAACTTGAAATCAATCATTAAAATGAAAGCACAAAATTATTAAGGACAGATTTTTATTTTAAAGCCAACCTGAAATACTCTAATCTTTAAAAAAATAAGACAAGGTAAACAGCAAACAATGTGTGTGACGTGGACAACATTTTTCATAAAAATGAACCATTCTGGCTACCTAAGGACAGTAAAAACCATAAAGTATAAGATATAAAAAAGAAGTCATTTACACAGTGTTGTCAGGAAAGAAAATGTGATTGCAACAAAGTGGGAATGAACTTTTTTTCCATTGTGGGTTTCCTTAGAAATCTGAGTATTAAATAAAATATGAAACTATCATTAATGTGATGGCAATCTTGGCTCAAACCTGAAAAATTAAACACTTATTTTTTTTCACAATGTGCAGGAAAGTAGCCCCTGAATTGAGTGTAATAGCAGTTCACTCATTTGGTATCATGGATTAAATCATTCCAAACTTTAAACCAAGAACCCTTCCCAGAGAACTATTTTTAGATTCATTACGATTATTCCCTGAAGTCAAACCTTGGGTACTATGTTGATCATTTTGTTAAAAGCCCATGTAATCATCTCCTGGATTTCGATTGTATTATACTGTAGTCTCTGGGATATTCTTGGGACTTCAAAAACAGTAAAGCATCATGGAAATACCACATTTGAGCAGGAAGGACCACCCAAACATTTCGATGTACAGCATCTGAGCTTGTCACCCCCAAGATACCAAATTCCATTTTATTCTAATATCAATGCCATGTCTTCTGATATCCAGTAATAAAAAAATTTAAAAGATTTTCCTTTTATCTTCACACAAATCCCCCACTCCCCACACCAAGATAAAGAGAACTTACTGTTGTGACTGTTGATATTCAAACCACTAGAACTGATGGTCTCTGGAAGCCTCAAAGGAAAGACCCTGGTGTGTGTAAATGTGGTTACAGCTCTCACCAGAGATTCCAACTAGGCCTGTGAGCCTCAAAGGGCAAGTGCAAACAAAGGTTTCTCACTAAACCCAAGTTTAGCATTAGTAAGATTGTCCAAAGATTACATTCAAAGATAACGTGAAGTGTTACTATATTCCCTGTGAAGCCCAGCCATGACCCTAATTAATGTGTCTAGGGTGGACATGTATTTCTTCAAGTAATGGGTGGTTTTGTTTGGACAATTAGACCAAGCTGACAAGGAAATTTTCCATCAAACCAAGTCATAAAAAGTACATTATTCAGCATTATTATGAGTTAAGCAGTATTTATTACCTGAACTTTACAATACTCTATTATCAATCATTACCTGCCATTAAGGTATGTTAACATGAGATCAAAGAAAAAAGCCAAGCTAAACAAACAGTCATGTCTACATGTCGCTTTAGTGCTATCCATTTAAAGAGAGGCAAGTGCCCGCTGAACTCAAGGATGGACAATTTGCATTTAACCAGAAGATGCAAATCAGTTGTACTGTGACAAGGTAGTGATTATATAAATCCCATGCTTGTTATTCAATAGAAAAGACAAAGCTATTTTCTAGGGAATCTCTACAAGAAGAAACATAGTCAAAGTAAAATATGAGCTACAGAACATCCAGGATGGATGCTAGTAAAGATTCATTGCTGTATGTATCAATTCTCAGCAGCAACGCTGCCTCAAAGTCACTAAATGATATCAGCTGAATGGATCTAAAGAGGGGCCAAATGTTTTTAGCAAAGTTGTAAAACCTTGGAAACTACCTCCTGAACAAACACTCTGAAAGCTCAGAAGTTTAAGACAAGCTTACAATGCCCTGACTTTAAAATATATTCTTGTCACCACCTCTTCCCTCTTATTCTCAAGCCAAGAGCACAAAGACGTTTTCAGAACGGTACCCCTTTGAAAAGTGCATTCCTCCTCCTTCATTCCAGAAGCCCATGATCCCAGCCTTTTTGAAATGAAGATCTTTCATGAATGCCTGTTGGCTTTCTTCCCCCTATGTTAAAGCTGATGTTCAAGAGGTGGACAGTGTTCAGCTTCAGCTCAAGGTTATTACAAATAGCTGGAAGAGCTCTTCAGCACTTCTCTACCCAGCACTGCTCAATACAGAAAACTGTTCATTTGGGGGTCAAACATCCTTATAAATTTGTATCTGCCTTCTCTGATGATATAAGATGGAATATGTATACCCTTGGCAAAGAAAAAGATGGGATATTCCTATTTTCTTTACACTTAACATTAGATAATCCCACTAACTCAATGTGGCATTTTTGCTTTTCATAGGGCACTAGCTGGAAAATTGTTTTCTAAGTTATTTTACTTATAGGAATTCACAAAGTTGACTAAACAAGCCACTTTGGACCAACCATTAGCCAATCAACATGATATATTGAGCATCATACCATAACAGGGGATCACAATAAGAAAAAACTTGGTCTCTGTCTCATGAGGTGCAAGGCTACATACATAGGAAGAGGATTCATGCCCTTAGCAAGGGGTGCAAAGAGTAGTGAGAGAAGAGGAGCGAATGCCATGGGATAATGGGGTGAGCCCCTGAGCACATATCCATCCAGCCAGTGCATGTCAATGCAGAATTCTTGAGTTAGCCACTGGGAAAGAGGATGCAAGCTGGGCTGGGTAAACTTCAGACAAGCAAATGGGGCAAGATACAATCATTCACATTGGTTAAAGGTGACTTTTCCTTTTCTATCCAGGTAGCTCAGTTGTAGGAATACATAAGGCACAAGTAGACCAATCTGACAGGTATAGAGAGGATTTCTGTGGCTTCTGAGGAAGGATCTGTACATTGGAATGTATGTTTGGAACTAAATTGTAATGTACCTTGAAGGCCAGGCTAATAAGAAAGTTGACCCAGTTAAGCAGTGCCTTTCCTCTGTTTGTTTCTGAGGAAGGGCATGGCATAAAGAAAATAGCATATGGTGATTCATTTGGTGAGGAAGTATAGGGGAGAATGGAGTGTGGAGAAGCTAGAAGCTAGAAGGCTAGACAGGAAGCTACCATGTCAGCCAGTAGTGGCTGCAGGCTGCTGTGAGTGGCAATCTGCTGGAAAACTAGCAAGAACAGAGCAATGAGGGAGGGAATCCCAGTGCTTCGAGCCATTGCTGTGAGTGACAAACATGAATGCTTAGATACTATAGTAGGAATAGTTGTCTCCTAGTGTTCATTCTCTCATCCCTCCTGAATTTTAGAGACAGTGTTACAGAATAGTTAAAATCTCAAAATTTGAAACCAGTCTGTGAAGGTTTGAATGTTACCTCCATTATTTACATTCTCATGACCTTGGGTGAGTTACTTCACCTCCTCCCTCTACCTCAGTTACCTTATCTGTAAAATGGGAATAATACTAGAACTTATCTGAGGAGGTTGCTGTAAGTCAGTACATGTAGCACTTTTATAATAGGGCTTGGTTCCCAGGAAGCACTATGTCAATGTTAGCTATCATTATCAGCTGAGCACACTGCCCTAGCATTTCCAGCTCTGTACAGCCATATGGCTAAGTTATGGCTGTTGGGATGTAAATGGCAGAGATGTACAACTTTGTGGCCCTTATAGGTCTACCCTTCCCCTTCCTGTTGGTGGGACTGTGAACATGTTGAGACCCTGAGATGAAAGCTGTGTGTTAAGGAGCCAAAGTTGCAGACACTACAAGCTGCCATACCAGCCTTAGGCTGCTCATGCTCCAATTACTACCTGAGAAAAATAAACTTCTACATAATTTAAGTCACTATTATTTTTGGGTCTTTGTTATAGCATCTGACCTGTATTCAAATTAATGCACATGATTATTATAAATCCAGAAGAAGCCTCATGGACGTCTCTGAGTTGCTGCATCGGTATTTGTCTCCAACACTCGGTTGCTTGAGGTGAAGGAAGAGTTTCCACCTCCACCCACCACAGTTCAAAATGGTCTGGGGCTCCTGTCTAACAGTTTGTCAGCAGCAATTAGACTGTTTGCTCAGTTCACCAGTTTATGTCACCTGCAGAGAAGGAAGGGCTGTCCCTGATTCTTGATGCCCAGGCTCTGAGGTGGCAGGCTGACCTGTATTGGTTCTTCTCCCCTCTCAGTGTGCTCTCTATGCTCATTTTAACTTGATTTCTACCCACATAAAAACATTGGTGTTTGAGTATATCACTGTGACTCACCCAAGTTGTCACGTACTCCCATGAATGGCCATGCCTGAATTGCTAAGGCATGACTACCACAAAATGATGATGGAGAGACAGTGTTGAATGTGAGGTAGGGCAGGATCTACAAGGAAATGGCCAGCTACCAGTTGAAGATATGGTAGAATTTAGGAAAGAAGATCAAAGTTTCATCTTGACAAGCAATTTATAGCTTGCCAAGAGACTTAGAACTATACTTTCAGAAGAAGGCTTCCATTCACACAGCCAGGGTGCCTGACCTGCTGGCTCCCACCCATTCACAGGTTGCATTTCTCAAAACTATGTTAAGTCAATTCCCCACCCAGTCCTTCCACACTGTGACTGCCATATGAAACTCTCTAATGATCGACTGGATGCTGTCTCTCCTTGCTATGAAACCATCACTGGCTCTACACAGCCTTCTGAAAAAAAAAGTGGAAACTATTTAGGTTGAAATTGAAAACTTTAAAACCTCTATGACCTGATGTCAGATTTTCTTACTAACTTTAACTCACATTTCTTCCTTTACAAAACTTGCATTTATTCAAACGAAACTCCCAATCCTTCTCCTTTTCCTCCTTCTTTGACATCCTCTGTACCATTCCTTCTTTCTGGAATAACCCTCACCCTGGATTCCCCACTACTGATATCTAATCCATTGGTCAACAAACAGATGAAACACTTCTCTTCATGAAAGAGCCTGTGTCACATTTAGCTGATGTGTTTGATTTCCATCACATTTTAGATTTCTCTTGTCTCAATATCACATGTTGCCTCAAATTTTATGACAGTTGTTGATATCGTACACCTCCTATCATTTTGTAGGTCAAGGATCTTTAAGAGTCCTTTTTCTAATGTCCTCATACTGGATGGACCAGTATTTCCAAATATTTGTTGAAGTAGTAGATAGTGATGAGCACACAACATATAGGAACAACTGGCATTCTGTTTTTGGATTTCATATAAGATCCTGTGAAAATAAGCTCTTTTTATTCCTTCATGAGATTGCTAAATGGATAATGTCAGCCTAAAGCTGCCCACTTGAAGGAAGGAAGTGTCTGAGTTGAAGGAGAAAGCAATAGGGCTACTACTTGGAAATAAAGAGAGAGTTAGTCAGGGAGAGAGGGCAAGCCAATGACATCATGAGGGTCAATGCTGTCCACAAAGACAGCTCCAGCCTCAGGCTTCCCCAGACCTGGGACTTAAGTCTCTTTTGGTGTGCTTGTTTGAGGTAGGTTTCTATTCTTTGTGAATTAAACAGCCCTCACCATTTACATATGCTGAGAGGTTTCTTGTGTTGTGAAGCATGTAAGATAAAGTTACCCTAAACACATTCCTGCTGTGTTTCTGAACATCTGTCAGGCACAACATATGTTTTTCTAAAGCTTCTCACTATTCTTGCTTCATTTAGGATGAGGACATTTGATAAACACATCAGATTAGTTTGAAAGTGATTATTATCTGCCCTATCAATTATTGATAAAGAAATTTCATGAAAAGAACCCATTGACTAATGGGTGTACTACACTACCGAGAACTGCATCCTTTCTCAACCTAACAGTCTGGGGGATTTCTGAGCTTCTGGACTAATCCGAGTGTCCTCGTCCAGCTCTACTTGCCTCCAAAACTAGGGGAGGCTTCTAAGCGATGGGTTTCCTGCCTTTTTATTGAAAGGAAGTACTTATCCCCAGAAATTCTGCATGTAATCTCAGATAAACCAACTTCTGCTCATACTGGAAAGAATTTCATTGGTGCTCTGCTTGCACATCCATCAGTTCAGAGTACAGATTCTAAGAGAGGCCAGGTCATGCACTCTTTACACCTTTTAAAATGAAGTTGGGGAAGAATTCCTACCACCTGGCACCATGACAGTAAAATCTAGGGGTTGTATCATTTTTAGAAGATCAAGGAAAAATGCCTCTGGATAATTTGAAAATAGAAATGGCCATACCTGCAACCATAAGTCAATTCTAAATGGATAAATATACTTTTTTACAATATTTTTTTCAGAAGTCCTTTTGGTTGTGCAGAAATGAAACTAAGATATATTTATCAAGTTTGTACCAATATCCAGCTGATGGTTCTGGAGGTTTTGTTGTGAAATGCTCCCTCACAGCAAGCTCCAACTTGTCAGTGAAAGGAAGAGTGAAAAGTCTCTTGGGAGGAAATTGGTTCACACCTCTAGGAGTCATAGCCCAAAGCACTTGCACAAATGGAGGAGCCTGTAATCTGAAAACTATCTAGTGATTTCCCTGAGCATCTTCTGAGGAAGACGGAAGTGGCATCAGTTTCTCTCCATCTGGTTTCATCTACTGTAACAAATCACTTGAAAGTTTTGAGAAAAAGTAGTAATGAGTAAAAATCTAATCAAACAAGGCACCCAGGAGCCAGTAGGTGACCCCAGTTGGGCAGGCCCTGAAACTTAATGGTAAATTGAGGCCCTGAAGTGACTTCTGACCAAGTCACAGGGACACCATTTGTTATTAAAGCCTATGATTTTTCTTCTTGTCTATCATGAGTTGGGGATTTTGGGGGTAAAATTTGGCCTCAATCAAGTTTATCAACAGTTCATTGTTGACAATACTCTTCAAATATTTTTCCAGTACTTCATAGAAATCAATCTTTCTGAGGTCTCAGGGAGACTATGCAGTTTGCAGGTGATTCACATCCAGAGATGAATTGAGGAAAAACTTGATGAGATATTTCAAAAAATCTTGGGTCATTTCAATGCATCTAATATCAAAGGGAAATAAAGAAATGTGAAATTAGACATTCTAAAGCCATACTACCTTATTAGATAACTAGCTGGGTGGCTGCAAGCAATTTAGTTAACCTCTCGGAGCTCTTGTTTTCTCATCTATATCACAGCATGACAAGAACTGGATGAGACATAACATACACAATACATGTGAATGCGAGTAGCACAGTGCCTGGCAGCCAGGGAAGTTTTAGTAAATATGGTTGCCATGTGTCTGGTTTTAAACCAGACGGTTTGGTATTTGAGTTTTCTGTCTGAAAAACAGATTGAGAAAAGACCAGACGTATAAATGTAAATGTGAGTAAGTGCTATTCTTACTACCATGACATATCTTGTGTGTGAGTACTCAGGGTTTCCCCCACTAGAACAGTTTGCAGCTAGGAATGAGAGTGCCCGCCTCACTGAGACATGCTTCAGGCACCACAATGCAGAAGAGTTCAGCATGTATTTTGCCAAGTACCAGATTCTACCACTGCTGCATGCCCTGTGCATGGGGTAGACTGCACAGTGGTTTTCAATGTTTCCTTTTACAACTGTAAAATGTTCAGTTCCTAACAGTGTGGGCCACTGACCAGCTCTCATTTTCCTGTCATCCCCTTGGTCTCCTCTTTGGTAAAGGGCTATTAGGCAGTTGTATGCTAAAGAACTGACTACTTAAAAAATAAGAATTTTGGATTTGTATGTTAGTTTCAAATTGCATAAGAAGTCAATATTTTTTCCAGTAAGAAATATATTTTACCAAAATTACACTAGTCAATTTTTGTCATTAATTCATCATGTCCTAGACAGGTCAGCACAACTCGTATGTCCAGCATTCTCTTGAGTTTGAACATGTCTGCCTGAGAACCTTGGCTCAGAAAAGTTCAAATGACCTGCTGTTGCCTAGAAGTGGTGCCCATCATAAGATCCAAGTGTGATCCTTACCTCAATGCTCACTTGAGGCGGAGTCCAATCGACCTTGTTGCCCTTGGTGATACTTACTCAATTAGTATTATATTTCACTTCCACCAAAGAGAGACAAGCATTGTTGAGCTTCTTCATTGCCAATCAGAAAAACTGATCTACTGAGTCAGATACTCTGAAGAAGTGGTATATGCAAGGTCTGTCCAAAAAGTATCCAATCATGTACTATGAACAATGGAGCCATTTATTGAAGAAGATACAAGAAATGTTGTACATAGGACAATGACACCTCCATCCCCTTCAAAGTAGGCACCTTGGGACCTCACACAGTTCTCCCAATCACCATCAGCTGTCCCATTGTATTTTCCCGAATCTCATTGACAGCCTGAAATCTCTTCCCTCTCAAAGGTGAATTTAGTTTTGGGAAAAGCCAGAAGTCACAGGGTGCCAAATTTTGGCTATAGGGGGGCAGAGTCACCTGGGTGATTTGAGGTTTCATCAAAAACTCTGCACAAGTAGACCACGAGTGGGCATGTTGTTGTGATGAAGCTGCCAATCATCAGTTGCTCACAGCCACAGTCTTCTGAATCATCTAAATAGTTTCCACAGAAGAATGTTCAAGCATAACACAAAATTTGATGCAGATTCATTGTTCTGCTTGCTGAGTCATCTTGAATGCAACAGCCACACAGTGCACATGCTCACTCAATAGCATCTGCCACCCCCACTGACTAGTACAATAATGTCGTGATTGTTCACACATGTTCATTCCAGTCCACTCTCTTTGGCTGCCAGGTTACATCGATGTCGCCCAAACCCTTCTCATCGTATTAACAATAGGTGGATTTTTCCTGGACAGACTTCATATATAAACACAATAAAATATTATTCAGCTGTAAGAAGGAAAGAAATCCTGCCATTTGCAATAATATGGTTGGACATTGAGGGCATTATGCTGAGTGAGCTAAGTTAAAGAAAGTCAAATACCATGTACTCTCTTAAATGTAGAATCTTTTAAAAAAGCTGAACTCATAGTAATTGAGTAGAATGGTGGTTGCCAGGACTAGGGAATGTGAGGTGGGTGATGGTGGGTGGAGCTGAGGAGATGTGAATCAAAAGGTACAAGTTCCTGGCTTTAAGATAAAGAAGATCGAGGGGTATAATGCACAGTATGGTCATCATAATTAACAGTACTGTATTATATACTTGAGAGTTATCGAGAAAGCAGGTCTTAAATGTTATCATTGCTCAAAAACAAATTGTAATTATGTGAGATGATGGTGATGTTAACTGACCTTATTGTGGCAACCATTTTGCAATATTTATGTGTACCAACTTATCACATCGTACACCTTAAGACTTACATATGTTATATCAATAATATCTCGATAAAGCTGGGGTAGAAAAAGAAACTCTGGGGGTGGGGCAGAGCAATTTGTGTTTTAACTCACCCTCTAGGTGAGTCTGATATATGCTAATGTTTAAAAACCACTGTTCTGGAAACCAAGCAGGAAAACGTTAGGTCAAAGGTGAGAAATAATTTTCTGGCAGGATCATTAACACTGATGTGGGCCATCTCAGAAGGGTGGTCTTGGATCTCCCTATTTGGCCCTGATGAATAGGAGGGGTCCTTTGACTCTAGAAGGTCCTTCCACCTTTACTACTCCCTCTCTCAAGTGGAGAGCACCACATCTTAGGGGCACTGCTCAGCACTCTCACCAACACCAGGAAAAGCTCACTCCTAAAATTTAACCTAACAAACAACTGAATTCTCTGACCTCATGTGTAGGCACTGGAAAAACAATCAGCGGGAACAGGAAGGGTGTCATCACTGCTTTCCCCCTCCCGCTCACCCAGTGCAGGGCCATGCCATATATTAGCAGGCATTTCACATTAGCTCATTCAGATTCCCCTGTTACACAAATCCCACCTGTGAGCACCGCTGTCTACACCACATAACACCACATAGATCAAGAGCGGGGAGAGGCCAAAGTCATGAACACCATAGCTTTCCATAAAAGTTAATTAATGACAGAAGCATATTGTTGGGAATGGCAACACAGCCATTATTTATGACTCGGGAAACCCCAAATGTAGGACTTGCCTTTTCCTTTCCCCTGGCCCCAGCTCTGCTTGTGAGCAGTTTACTCACCCCACTTCAGTAACTTCGTGAATCATTTGCCAAGTTAGCGAGAGAGTGTAGCGTGGAATCTATAAAAATTAATACAACAGCTGGACATCCAACACACATCCCGAGAGAAACAGACCACCCAACGGATGCCGCCCTGTTCTTTTCTATCTCTGTATCCCAACAGTTTTCACACATCACATTTCTACTGCCATTAACAGTTCCAACCCATCACTCCCAAGAAAAGCATTTCCCCCAAGGAACCCTTGCTGCTGAGAGGCTTCTATAAAGCCCCTTTCTCACTTCCTGGCCACATCACCATACACAGACATGGGCCGACTACTAGGAAAATAGTCCTGCACTGCCAGATAGTTATCACTTCGGGAGGCTGTGCAGCACAGTGGTAAAAAGCGTCCTTCAGGCTTCAGTTCTGTTAGTGTTCTTAGTGTCCTTGTCCATAAAATGGATCCAATGGTAATACCATTGAAGGACATTGTATACTTTTTTAAAGAAGATTATATTTATTTATTTTTAGAGAGAGGGGAAAGGAGGAAGAAAGAGAGGAAGAGAAACATTGATCAGCTGCCAACCAGAAGCATGGCCCACAACACAGGCATGTGCCCTGACTGGGAATTGAACCAACAACCTTTTGGTTTGGGGGATGATGCCCAACCAACTGAGCCACACCAGTCAGGGCCATTGTGCTATTTGAACTAACGGGATGCATGCATTGCAACACCTAGTACCAAGTAAGGCCTCAATAAACCTTCATGGTACTATGGCTTCTACTTTGCTCTTCCTCCCTGAGAAGGCCAGGTGCCCCCATAAACCCAGATGGGCATTTGCTGTACTTCCTAAACTATTTCCCATATGGATTTTAGCAGGAGGTGGCCTTAAGGTGATGCAAATTTTTACATGTGTGCATTTTTCTGAAGACAAGGTCTAGAGCTCTCAGTTTATTCTCCAAGGTGCTCTGACCACTGCAGTGCCACAGGGAAAGTAAGAAAACCATGTTCTTGTAAAGCTCAGAAAGTGCGAATGCACATTTACGCTTGAGAAGACAGCCTGTGTGTTGGATAGAGTGCTGCCTTGTCAGTCACACGACTCAAGTTTTAATCTAGCTTCTACGGTAAATAAACTGTGCAAATCCCTTCTCAGAGCTGAGCTTCTTCTATTCCTTTATCTTTGAAATGGACATCATAATGATTCCTCACCTCATGCTACACAGTTGTGGAGACAGTGATAGGTAATGGATGGGAAAGCACCCTTTAAAGCAGCAAACACCCCCCCCATAAATGGATGATAATTTATGGTTGAGATGCTTATGGATGAATTTTGGTTTATCCACCAAAATTCCAGTGGATAAACAGCTTTACCAACTGGCCTGTGTGGTCCAGAAAATTATGAGGAAAATAATGATAGAGTGAGTTACATTGTTCTGCTTTTTTGTAAAATGGTATAGTTGTCTCTGCAATAATTTATTCAGAATAAGCAAGCAGAAATCCTTTGTGGAAAAGGGAATTCTGTAAATACTGTTTGATTTCACCCAATCCACTACAGTCCTTAAAGCTACACAGCTTCCTCCCCACCTCCCTCCATGGTTTGCTTTAATTGCATGTCACTGCTAACTTCCTTGTAAAGAGACAGGCCTCTGCCGTTCCTTCTAATTATCCAAATCACCAGCCACTGTGTGTGGCCTTACCTATGACTTTTAACCAGAAGTAATGTCACTAAATCAAAGCAAGTGGGAAGCGTCCCTGTTGCAGTGACTCTAATAAATGCTACATGACATTCCTTTAAGACCATTTGGAAACATTCTCTTCAGGGTTACAGCAATTCCAACACGATACCTCATCAGTTAAAAACAGGCCTAACCAGAAGCCCACGTGTAATCCGTACCTCTCTTACCTCCTCTTGCTACAGGAGCCACATTTCATCTGTCAAGGACATAAACTTGACAATCTCACTTCGGGCCTGTTCCGTCCTCCTGAGAGATAAACATTATGTAGTTCAGTACAATTATGGTGCTCTTTCTGTAGCTTCCCCAAACCCAGAGGTAATGGCATTAGTTAATACTGGCATTGATAATAATAATAATAACAAAACACCATTTACTGATGGCTTCCTACATGCAGACATCACGTAAACCTCTTTCTACACATTGTCTCACTTAATCGACACAGTCCTAGATGTAGCTATTGTTCCCAGTCTACAGTTGTGAAAACTGAGGCCTTGAGAGGTTAAGTAATTTGATGGAAGTGCTGGAGAAACACTGAAGACAGAGAGTGTGTATATGAAACTGGTGAAGAGAGAGCTGCTGAGGAGGCTGAGATAAATCACTCTGACTTTTCATTATCTGTGGGTACCGTTGTGCTATTCCTCTTACATATTTCTGTTAAAAACTTGAGTTGAAAGATTTAGGCATCTGAAATATGAGTTCCTCTTAGTTCCAACTTACAAATATAAAATTATAGAAACCCTAGAGAAAATGTTTGTTATTCATGAGAAATATTATTTGTGTTTCTGCATTTTACCATGTTGCTCCAGATATTAAAAATGTATGTTGCATATTTTTGATTTGTAAGCTGGTAAAATGGGTATATTTAGCTTTCATGAAAGTGAAAAATTATGTATACTTATGTACATAATAACATAATAAATGTACATGTAAGCCTGCACACTTACGGTCTAGACACTTTCCTGCATGTACATGTTGATAAAAAGTTTTAAAACTCTATGTGTATCTGCATATTCATGTTTCATCATTATTTTCTGTAGTTTCCTGGAAATGATCATCAAACTGTTATTATACCTTCTAATTTTCCCCAGAATGATTTGCCTTTACCATAAAGACCTGTGGAACATCATCGTGGTAAATCTCTTGGTAAGTTTTTGTCAGCACTTGAGAACTGGTTACCTTATAGCCACACACCAAGTCTGAATTTCTGATCCAGAGACCCAGCCAGTTTTCTGTTTAGTAGCTCTTGTGTAGAAGGTCACATGTAAGAGAAAATGAAAAGGGGGGAGCTACCCTTTTCTTGTCGACCTTGTTATCCAGAGCAAGCACCGTGCTCAGCAACAGGGTCACTGACCAGGAAGCTTGCTTTGCTGAGATGAGGAGAGTTAACTGGGCAAAAGCTCTGTCCTTCCTGCCCAGCCAAATGAGGTCTGAGTAGAACATTTGGACATACTGCTCCAGGCACTCAGTCCCGTGGCCCAGGGTTTTGTGCTGCATTTCAGCTCTCCTCTCCCATCACCCATCAGAGCAACAACTAGGCAACTGGGACAGTGTGACAATAAGGTTTAAGTGAATTTTTAAAAACCAAAGCCCTTGTTGCTATATTTAATTCAGATACTTGCTTGATTCTAATCAGCTGTAATAATCTAATTCACACCTACTTTTATCAATTTTACCTGCATTAGAAAATTACCAAAGGGCAGGGATCAAGTAAATATAGCTCTGCGGGCAGTGTATTAGTAAACGAATTCATTTGGTGAAACAAAGACCCATCTAAACAACAGCGAAACAGTGCACCAAACAAGAGAGAAATTTAAATACAAACCATCCAGGGCTGGTTCAGCAGCTCCATATCATTAGGAACCCAGGAATTGTTAGATCTTGCTGCTCTGTCATCCTCAACAAATTCTGTCTTTAACAAGTGTTGTCCATTTCATCATCTATAATGGCTACCCCAGATCTCACTTCCACGTTCTAGCCATTGGCAGGAGGAAGAAGGAAAACGGAGGACCTACCTCTATCCTTTAAGATCATAACCCATAGATGGAACATGACACTTCCATCTACTTCCCATTGGCCAGAACTTAATCACATGGTCACACCTAGCTAAAAGGGAGGCTGGAAAATGTGGCCATTAGCTGGACAGGCATGTGCTTGCTAAAATTTGGAGCCTGTATTGCTGAAGAAAGAAAGAATGCATACTGGGAGACAACAAGTGCAATGTTCATTCAACCATGTGTTCATTCTTTTCTTCATTTGTTCATGAACACTGGATGCCTACTTAATGCCAGGAACTGTGCTAGTATTAGGAATACATCGATAAAACGCCATTCTCCAGTCCCTACCTTAAAGGATTTACAGTTTAGTAAGGAAATAAATGTGGGAAAAAACTGTTAATAAAAACCTAATTGCTCTACTGGGCTTATGCACAAAGTACCACACTCTGCCTAGGAGAACCAGGAAAGCCCAGAGAGGAAGCAGCCTTTGCACGGAGAATTGAAAGACAGTAATCACATGATAATAATAGCATTTCCTTGGTAGTTACTTTGTGTTAGAAACGGTTCTAAAATCCTTCACATATATTAATTTATTTAACCCCTCCATGATCAAAACCATTATTGTTCCCACTTTACAGATGAGAAAGCAAAGGCACTGTAAATGATGGAACTGAGATTTGAATTCATGCTGTCTGACTTCAGAGCCTGTTACTGCCTTTTGTGAGAAGGAAAGGGTCCACACGTCATCATCAGAGTCTCCCAATGCTTCCTTGCCATGTGGAAGAAATGGAACACAGCAGGAGACAGGAAAATTAGAGACCAGAGACTCTCAGAAGCCTACCTTAGACATAGCATGGGGGAACTCAAATTGCAATGCAAGGGTCCTGACTTGCAGTGCTCACTCTGAGAAGGGTGGTTCTTAATGAACATTCTAGGGGAACACTGTAGGGTCGCTGGGGTCTGTGGAATATTTTCCAGAAGATTTGAGTCCATCAAATATATGGCATTTTTAACTCAAAAAGTAATCTTCGTATTTACTAAAAATCAGACATCAATTCACCAACATCCTTCCAAAAGCAACATAATCAATCCTTTAATCCTGGAGTGGTCATTTTTGCGTTGGCGTGAGGGAAGCAGTTCTGCAATACAGGAGGGGTCTATAACCTAAAAGAAGTTTGGCCTTCATGGAAAAACCAATGATGCCTGCAAAAAAAGCTCTTCTGCCTTGATGATCCTGTTGAGCAAAATAGAATTTGTTCATTTGCAACAGTTATTTACTATGGTTCTTCTATTATTCTAAACAGATTGCCTTTTATTTACAAGGTGCTGGCCCTAAAAGATGAGGGGAAGAACACAAGTGAAAGCATTCAACGAAAGCTTGGTAATATTTCAGCATGTTTCAATGAGTCTCTTTTTCTCCTGTTTTCTTCTGGTCATTTCCCACCCTTGATTAGTAATTTTACACCCTAATAGTAAAATATGAAATACTTTTTAATACTGCCATGGTGGTAAAAGTGTTTAGTTTTTATGATGTGTCTCCAGAGATAGATCTTTAGCAGTACATAGTGAGGTTAATTCAGCATAAAATAGTATAATACCTTTCTTATTTCTGTTCACTCATTTAGAAATTATGGGATGAATGCTAGAGAAAGGTTTACCCCACTGACTGGAGACCAGTGTTTTAAAAGACCGGGGTTCTCTTTTTCTCTTTCAGGAGGTGGAAAATGTTTCTAATCAACTTTTAAAAATCTAATAAACAGGAGTTATTTCCCATTTTTTGTTTTCTCAGATTCCTGGGAGAAGGTCCATTATGGAAAGCTTTGCTGTTACTGGAGCTAACTCTCCCATCTACCCTCAGAGAGCCAGCCACTCGCCCCTTTCCTCCCTGCAGACACTCTCACTCCGGGAGCTCCTTGTGAAGTGAGATCTGGAAACCTAACCATCCTTTTCCACTCTGCCATTTTGTGAAGACACGAATAGTATTTCCTTTGGCCGTGTTGTTCAATTGCGTGAAGCAGAGAAAGAAATTGAGTTAGCTACTTGGTAATACAGTGGTAAATCCAGGAAAATTTTTTAGAGAAAAGAAATAGGAATTACTCTTCCTCGGTCACTGGGTTACACTTAAAACAGATTCCCCCCAGCTCTGGTTGCTGTGGGGCAGTGGCACCAGCCTGTGGAGATGCAGTTCCCTCCCAGGAAGTTACACTGCTGTGTCTTCCAACGTGCACTGGCATAACAGAGTGAAATGAAGGCAAATGTCATATACGTTCACTCTTCCTAATATCAGCCCTTACAAAAGTGCACATTGGACTTGTACAATGAGCCACATTCTAACTTAATCTCACAGTTGCTTCTAATTTCAATCTCTAATGAATGCTTGGCACTCCTGTGCTTCCTTTCATAAAAAGACAAAGTTCCTGCTTCTCACTTCATAAAAATGGCAAGAACAAGTTAACCTTTAGCTAATATGGATAAGAAAAGGTTAATATGAGTAGAATGAAAACACAACTTCCCCACAATTTTAAATTTACAGTGAAATCCAGAGCTCTTTAGACTAGATAATTGTTAGTTTTTCTGGGTACTTACTGCATTACCCCACTTGGAAACCTATTAAGAATTAAAAGTAAACATGTCAAACAAGAACGGCTCCCTAATTAATACTAAGACATGTATGAAAACATTCTTGAATATTAGGCTTAGTAGTATTGTATATTATACTGTCCCTGCTTATAAAAAGTTAAATGTTTCTTCAAATGAGAATGCAGACTAATAAAGATAGGCAAATATGCAAAATGTAGCTATCCATTTGACACACACAAACCAGTTCTAATAATGTTACACTGCCTACCTGCATTTTAAAGATTAATTAATTCTAACTAGCCTCCTGTGAGAGTACTGATAAACAAACAAGTTGATTAACAGAGAAGTTAAAGAATATATAACATCATGCAAACACACAGCACCTGAGGTCAATTCTCAAGCAGTTGTGACAAAGAGACTTTAATTCTGTCTGATTTCTAGCTGCATGATCAAAATGCCATGTCACAAGAAGACATAAAGAAAGTGACGCAATGCTTCACAAACCCCAAGAATTTGCTGCTGGTGTTTAAGAGCAGAAATTAAAATGACCCATAAATATACAAAACCCAAATAAACATACTGATCTCTTAAACTCTGACTCAACCTTAATCCAAGTATTAATGGTTTTCTCAGAACTAAACCAAAAGAGGTTTTCCAAGAAACAGAACCTACCTTTCTAAAACATCAGACGGTACACTGTGGTGTTTGAAGGTGTGTGGGGACGTGTCCTGATGTGGCCCCTGTGCCATGGTTTGAACCCAGCTCTGTAGCCTCCCGGGGGATTGCAGAGCCTCTGAGTATGACTGCCTGCCATGACTGTGTCTCCGTTCCACACACACTTATTACATTTTGGGACACGGTGTGGCTAGATCTGAGGAATTCCAGGGCAAGAAAAATAAGGAGGGTCTAGAGCTTTATGGAGGATAATCTACTGAAGGGGAGGTGGTACTTTGGGAGACACTCCAATTTCAGGGAGAAATTAATCCAATAGACAGACCACAATTTCCCAACCACCTACAGTTCAGCAAACAGTGTGTCACCACATGATACAAGGTAAAATGATACGTTACCCCCTACCAGACTTTACACTCAAGCAGAGGAAAGTTGATTCGATTGTCCTGTTTGCACAGCAGCAAACACACTGGTCCATAGGAAAATTCTATGTAATTAAAACTCTAGTCTTCTGGGCACTCCATAACTGCTTGTCAACCTAAACTACTAATCCTAGATACCAAACTGTACCCTTATGGTCTGAAAAAATTAACGTGTCTTTGAAAGGGTTTATCATGGTTACATGCTTACGACACCTAAAAAGTCTGCAGCCTATTAATGGAAACATATGTAGAATGAAAGGGGGTGGGTGGGTTTTAACTGGAAAAACGAGTATCAAGACAGGATTTAAAAGTCATAAAATGCAGGTCTCCTTCTTCAAGTGATTTAAAAGAGCCAAAGCAGTCTAACGTTTGATACAAGAATATATAACAGTGGGGACCATAACAATTTAGCCATATCAAAGTGAGAAAGAGGAGTTAAATATCAATAACAGGCTAGATAAAGTCTACTGGACATAAAACCTAGAGCATGGCAGTAACTTTCATGAGAATAACCTTGGATGACCTTTAACAGTTTCAAAATATAAAGGGGAACACCAGCTTAACCTCCACTGAGGAGAAATCTGCAAAGTCTTACTATGAATTCTGTTCTCTAAGGTCTAGGCTCAAAGCTCCAAAAGTCTGACCAAAATCTGACTAGCCACTGGAGAATGGAAGCTGTTGGATTTGCCAAATTGTCAGCATTGAGAGCAAGCATTTTATATTAAAGGCAGAGTATATAATTTAGGGAAATCTTTGATTTAGACAAATAATAGTTTCTAACTTTGCCACAATTCCATTAGGACATGATTTTATGATCTAGGAAGAGAGACAGAGAAAATAAGTACAAAGATATTTGTACCTTCATTCTGTCTAAAATAATAATAATAATAATAATAATAATAATAATAATAAATAATCAGACCCAAAACCAACTCACAATGGGCATGCCCACTAAAGAATAAAAGTCTGTTTTTACTATGTATTCTATGATAAGAAAGAACTAGCTTCCATATTAATTTTTTTAAATTGTGCCTCTTACTAGTTTTTATAATTGAAGTGTTGAAAATCCAATACACTCTTTCAAGAGGGAAATCTAAGCAGTTTTCTGTCAGTAACAGCAACATACAGTAGTCTGGAACCTCCTTGAAGTTAATTGCAACACAGCTCACTAATGAAACTTTCCGTCTATTAAATCTTAACAGGCATAACTATAAAAATGGCGCCAAGCTTTCTCCTGCTCTGGAATGTCCCAGCCAGCACTTTGTGACTTTTACCCTTTATCTTTGTAATTACTGTAATTATTGCAGAGTTGGAATAGAATCAAGATCTAAGAACATAGATTTTTTTTCCAAAGTCCAATTTTTTCCATATTTTGGGGATGGGAAATGTTTAAGGTGTTAGGGTCAAAGATTATTGAATTATCACTGAAATCCAGGATACATGTGTGATACACTAATACCTTCTACAGAACTATGATTTCTTTGTAAACAGATTTTACATTTTATTTTACATAATTTACATATTACTAGAAGTAGTTTTGTAAATAATGAAAGCATGGAGATGTCAAAATCATTACTTTCAGTTCTACAGCCTAAAAAGAAAATGTTCCCTATTTTTCCATATCATCCATCTGAAAATGGGCATTATTCTTAATCAATATTTTACAGTCTTCAGATGAAAACTGAAAGGAAATAACAGCTCTTTTCTATATTACTTGTTCACATGAAGAACAAAATCACTTTTCTTTTACTGTCTGTAAATGGTCCCTATGTCCCTATAGTGGAAAGAGGATATAACTCTTGCCTTCAGTTCTTATTTGCTTAATTTTGTATCAATTCTTCCTAATATTAAAAAGAAGTGTTTTAGAATAGCACTCCTAAAAAGTACAATCATTTTGTTAGTGGTTCCAAGCCTTTGTCCTAAGTAGCAGCAGCCAGAGAAAGGAAATGTTCCACTAAGAGACCGGTTTGGGGCCAAATGAAGATGGACTATATGCATAATGTATTGCAGTCATCTTTATAAATTAATGCTTTGCTGCAGGGTAAATGTATTTGCAGTCTAATGCCCAGTGGGCATTTTATCCCATTTCTATTTTCTCTTCTCTAGGCAAGTTGGAGCCAAAAAGACAGCATGTACATATATAGTTTTGGCTTAGATAACTAGAACATAAAACATGTTAATTAATTTTTGAAAAGTAAGTTTTGATTAGTTTTATAATATCTGTTGGGACCTCTGTGAGAAAGTGGATTTTTTGAATGACCCTGCAGACGAAATTTTCACTTCAACAATCATCAGTTGCCACTTTATGCATTTTACAGGCATGTCTTTACAACTTAACACTCGGCATGACATAGGTGTATCTTCTGAAGCATGACTTCTCTAAATGTGATCAGCACACGGACCACCTGCATCATAATTACTTAGGAAGCTTGCTAAAATGCAGATTCCTAGGGCAACCAAACCAGATCCTCCCGGGTAGGAGGCGGAGAACAACACTGGTTTTACTGAGCTCCCTAGTTCATTTCAATGCACCAAAACTTGTGCATGGCTGTGTGGAAGGAACTTCAGCATGATCTGTTACCTTCGGTTATTCCACTTACAGTATCATCTTTGTTGTCAAGTAATATTTTTGCTTAGCCCCTGTTGAGCACAAGATGTTATCCTGAGGGATGTGAGGGTTACACAGGTGAAGTGGGGGCACGGCTGCCCTCAGGCGCTCACAGTCCAAGTGGAGAGATTAATCAAAGATAAATAGGAACTCAGCAGAGCATACATGAAGCCCAAAAAACAATGATGGTAAGAGTGCTCACTTAATGAGTTCATAACACAAGCAGGTCTGATTACTTATTTTATTCTTCACATTCCTGAGTAAAAGATGTAATTTTTCTTTTGTTACAAATAAAAAATTCTTAGCTCAGGAAGTTGAACGCACCATCCCAATACCACATGGCTTGCAAATGAGACAGGTGGAGTTGAACCCAGACCCTGTGACCCCAAGGCCCATGCTCTACAGCCCCAGCGGGCTGGCCTAACGAATTGGAGCACAAGTGGAACAAAGTTGGGCCTGACTGAACACAAACTGGCAAAGTCACAGATAAAGCTCTGGGGCCTCGGTAAACAAAGCAGCTTATGCCCTGAGATGTACACAGGGGATGTGAGTGACTCTGAGCATAGTCCCATACATGACAGAGCAAGGGTAGTGTAGTGGGGTTCTCTGTGTTTTGTTTCCAGTATTTGAGAACAAAGTATTTGTAAAACAGTTAAGGTTCATTGTAGTCAAGAGTACAATGATCTGACCTTGGTCTTCTCCAAGACATGGGCACATTTTTTCCTATTTCTTTAACACAGATTTAACTCATGGCAGAGAGAGGCCGATTGTAATGTGAATTATAAAAGGAGCATGTGCCTTTTTCAAGTATTGCATTAGATTTCAAAAATCTTTCTCTGGGTCTGTAAGACATGGTTTCTCGAAGGGAACGAACAAAATAAAGCAAAAAACACAAAACACAAAACCAAAAAACTAACATATCCAGAATATTTGCCACATAGAAATAATAAGTTAAATGGGTCAAAGAAATCTTATACCATCAAAACCCAAATTGGCATAGCTCTGTTAATTGTAACTAACCCAAAATAATTTTTTGATGTAGTATTATTGTGAAATTATTAAACTATTTTAAAGGTTTGTAAAATTATATTATAATTTTGACAAAATTATAGATTCAGATAGCCCTGGCTGGCATAGCTCAGTGGATTGAGCGTGGGCTGCAAACCAAAGCATCGCAGGTTCGATTCCCAGTCAGGGCACATGCCTGGGTTGCAGGCCATGGCCCCCAGCAACCGCACATTGATGTTTCTCTCTCTCTTTCTCCCTCCCTTCCCTCTCTAAAAATAAATAAAATCTAAAAAAAAAACCAGTTGAGCATATTTATGTGGGTCTATTTTTTGAGCTTTCCATTTGGTTCTACTTTCTATCCCTTTGCCAATTATATAGCATTGATTATTATAAGTATATTACAGTTCCTGAATTTGTTCTTATTTTTCAAATTCATCTTTTTTAAAGTTGATTAAACTATTTTAGTTACTTTGACTTTTTATAAATTTCAAAATTATCTTGTTTATATCTACAAAGAATCTTGCTGGGATTTTCCTTGAATAGGAATTACGCTAAACATGTATGTCAACTTGGAAAGAACTACTATCTTTATGATATTGAAACTTTCAATTTATGTACAAGGTACATCATTTCACTTACTTATTCTTTGATTTCTTTCATCAGTATAATATAGCTTTTAGCATAAAAATCCTGTATGTATTCCATTAGACTTGCACTTAAGTATTTTCATAAGCTGTTGTAAAGGGCATTGTACTTTTAATTTCAGTATCCATGTGTTCACCGTTAGTATGTAGAAACACAATTGTTTTCTGCATATTTACCTTGTATTCTGCAACTTTGCTTATTAGGTCTAGAAGCATTTTTGGTTTTGCATTGTTTTCAGACTCTTTAGGATTTCCTATATAGACAAGCATGTTATTTGCACTTGGAGACAGTTTTTCTTCCTCTCAGACATACACGGCTGTTACATATTTTTCTTGCCTCATTGCCCTGGTGAGAAGTTGCAGAGCTGTGCTGGGTAAGAGTGGTAAGAACAGAACAGCCTTACCTCATTTCCAATCTCAGGGAAAAGCATTTGGTCTTTCACCACTAAATATAACGTTAGCTATAGGTTTTTATGTAGATGTTCTCTTCAACTGAGGAAGTTCCACTGCATTTATATTTTTCTGAGAATTTTTAAAAATTATGAACAAATGAATTCTGTCAAATGATTTTTCTGCATCAATTGATATGATTTTCTTCTGTCTGTTTATATGGTGGATTATATTGATTTTTCTGATATTAACCAGCTTTGCATGCCTAGAATAAACATCACTTAATCTTTCTGTATAATTCTTTTTATATATTGCAAATTCTATATATTAGTAGTTTGTTAAGAATTCTTGCACCTATATTCATGAGGGATATTGGGCAGTGGTTTTTTTTGTTTTGTTTTGACTTTGTCTAATTTGATATCAGAGTACTACTACCTTCATAATATTATTAGGAAGTAATTCTTGTATTTTCTGTGAGAGATTATGTAGAATTAGTGTAAATTCTTCTTTATTTCTACATTTTGTAGATTTCTCTAGTGAAGCCATCAGGGCCTGGATGTTTCATTTAGAGACGTTTTAAAATTACAAACTCAATTTCCTTAATAGATACAGGGATATTCAAATTCCCTATTTCATAATGGATAAGTTGAGGTCATTTGTGTTTTTCACATAAGCAGTCCATTTTATCTAAGTTGTAAATTATATGCATGCAGAGTTTTTGTTAGTATCATTTTATCTTTTGATATTTGCAGGGTTTGTAGTGATAGCCTGTTTGATTCCTGAAGTTGGCAATTTTTGTCTTCTCTTTCTTTGTCAGTTTTGCTAGAGGTGATCTTTTCAAAGAATCAGCTCATTTATTGATTTTTTCTATTTTCTCTTTTTATTTTCATTGATTTCTACTTTAACTTTATTATTTCTTTCTTCCTGCTTCTTTAGGCTTGTTTTGCTCTTCTTTTCCTAAGTTCTTGAAGTGTAATTTCAGTTTATTAATTTGAGGCTTTTCTGCTTTTCTAGTATGTGCACTTAGTGTTGTAACATTTCCTGTGATCATTCTGTCATTGATTTCTAGTTTGAGTCCATTGTGGTCAAAGAAGGCACGCTTTCTGATTTCAGTTCTTTCTAATGTATTAAGGTTTGTTTTAAAGCCCAGGATCTTATCTATCTTGTTGTGTGTTCTAAGAGCACCTGAAAAGAATGTATATTCTATTGTTGCTGGGTAGCATGTTCCATAAATGTTGATTATATTCTGCTGACTGATGATGGTGTTCAATTATTCTATATCCTTGATGATTTTCTGTCTAGTGGTTCTATCAATTGTTGAGTGGTAGGGTGTTGAAGTCTCAAACTATTGTGGTGGATTGTTTACTTTATCCTTTTAGTTCTATCAGTTTTTGCTTCACATATTTTGTAGCTCCACTGTTTGGTGAATAAACATTGTGCATTACGGTGTCTGCTTGGTAGATTGACACTTCTATCATGTAATATCCCTCTTTGTCTCTAGTAATATTTATTTTGACATTAATATAGCTGTTTCTGTTTTACTTTGATTAATGCTTGCATGATGCATTTTTTCCATTCTTTCACTTTCAACCTGTCTATATCATATATGAAGTACATTTCTTGCAGATAGCATATAGTTGGGTCATTTTTTTACTACACATTGCCAGTCTTTTAATATGCATATTTAGACCATTTATATTTAATGTAATTATTGATATGTTAAGGCTTAGGGCTGCCATTTTATTATTATTTTTATTTATTCTCACTTTTTTTGTTGGTTGGTTTCTTTTTCTTGCTTTCCTGTAGTTTACTTAAACATATTTTTAGATTCCCATTTTTATCTATCATGTTCTTATGTATAGTTTTCCAGTGGTGGTTCTAGATAATAATTACATTTAAGAATATATAACTTATCACAGTCTACTGGTGGTGTGATTTCACCAGTTTCATTGAGGTATAGAAATTTTACATCTTTTCGCATCCTTTTACCCTTCCCAATTTATAATATATTTGTATTAAATATTTGAGATATGAGGAATTGTCATCATCTTTGTTTCAACCATCAAACATAATTTTAAAAACTCAGGAGGAGAAGGAAAGCCTGTTGTATGTATCCAGATTTTTACTTAGGGTATTCTTTCTGCCTTTCTGATATTCCAAAGCTCCTTCTTTTACTGTGTCCTTTCTGCTTGGAGAACTTCTTTTAGTCATTCTTTAAGGTCAATCTTCTGAAGACAAATTCGGTTTCTCTTCATCTAAGAATATCTTGATTCCTCTTCATTCTTGAAGGATATTTCCACTTAGTATAAAATTCTGGATTGACATGTTTTTTAAATACTTGAAAAATATTGTGCCAGTTTGTTCTCCATGGTTTATGATGAGAAATACAATGCCATTTGCATTGTCTTTCCCGCGTAGGTAAGAAGATATTGTTTTTCTCTGGCCGATTTAAAGACTTTGTCTTTAGTTTTCAGACATTTAATTATGATACATTTTGGCATGGATTTCTTCAGCTTTATTTTGTTGGGAGTCTCTTAGATTATTGAATTTGTAGGTTTATGTCTTTTGTCAAATTTGAGAAGTTGTTGATCATTATTTCTTTGAGTACTTTTGTAGCCTAACCCTTTTCCTCCTCTCCTTCTGGAACTCCAATAACATGAATGTTAGGTCTTTTGTTATAGTCCTGCAGCTTCCTGAGTGTCTGTTTAGTTTGTTTGTTTGTTTGTTTTCCAATCTGTTTTCTCTCTGTTGTTCAGATTGGGTAATTTATATTTTTCTATTTTCTGGTCTGTCTTTTGTCTCCTCCACTCTGTGGTTGAGCCCAAACACTAAGCTTTTTATTTCCATATTGTTTGTTTTAAAATTTTCACTAGATTTTTCCTGGTATCTTCTATTTCTTGGTAAAGCCTTCTATTTTTTTCATTTGTTTCAGGTATGTTCAAAATTGCTTATTGAAGTATTTTTTATCATGGCTACTTTAAAATCTTTGTCTGATAATTCTAACATCTCTGTTATCTCAGTATTGGCACTGTGGTAGGTTGAATAGTGGCCCCCCCAAAAAAGATATTATCCACATACAAATCCCTGGAACCATGAATACCACCTTACTTGGTGAAATGCCTTTGTAGATGTGATTAAGGATCTGGAGTTGAGAGGATCATCCTGGATTATCTGGGCAGGACTTAAATCTAATGGTAGGTGTCCTCACAAGAAAAATACAGAGAAGGCAATGTGTCCATGGAGGCAGAGACTAGAGTGATGCAGCTATAAACCAAGGACTACCTGGAGTCATCAGAAGCTGGAAGAGGCAAGAAACAGAATCTCCCCTGGAGCCTTTGAGGGAAGTTCAGCCCTGCTGAAAACTTGATTTCAGATTGCTGGCCTTCAGACCTGTGAGAGACTAAATTTCTGTTGTTTTATGCCAAGTCTGTGGTAACATATTATAGCAGCCCTGGAAAAATAATATGATATGTATTGATGATCTTTTTTCAGTCAGTTTGAGATCTTTCTGGTTGATTCTTGGTTTGAGTAGTGGTTTTCAATTGAAGTCTGAATATTTGCATATTAAGTTAGGAAACTCTGGATCTTATTTAAACCTTTTGCTTCACCTGGCATTTTCTGGCACCACTCTGACAGGGGGCTGCCTCATTACTGCCAGGTGGAGGTAGAGGTCTAGGTTCACCACTTGATCCCCATCAACAGTGGAGAGATTGGGGGATGGGAGTCCTGACTCCCCATGTGGCCTCCACCTGTACTGCAGTGGGGATGGCCTCATTACTGCTGGATGATGCTGAAATCCTGATTCTCCAATTGGCTTCCTCTGACACTGTCAGAATGCAGAGGAGGGGCATGCCTCATCATTGATGGGGAGCATGGAAGTCCTGTCTCTCCTCATGGTGTCCACTGATGCTAAGGTGGAGGGGACCTTGAAAACACGCAGCTCCCTACTTGATCTTTACTGACACCACCCCAGGATTGAAGTGCCTTGTTACAGCCTCAAGTAGGCGGAAGTTACCCTCAACTTGGCCTTGTCTGGCATGTATGGGAGTGTGGCCAGTTTTCTCTGTAATGTTTTATTAGAGTGGTTATTGTGTTTTCTTTCTTGCCACATTGCCTTTTCCTTGGTCCTTTAGCTAGAGAGAACAGGCATTTTTTTGGGGGGTGGAGAGGGGATGCTGTTTTTGTCTGTGCCCCTGGGTGCTTCCGGATTACAATGGCTTCTTCAACTCTAAGACTGGGACATAGAAGGCAGAAGATATCCAGGAACTCACCATTATGTTGTCTCTGGGGTTGCAAGGTACCTAGATGGTCTGCCTTCCTCTTTCTACACTTCAGAGTCTCGTGTTTAATTTTTAGGTGATCTCCAGGGTTTTTTGTTTTACTAAGAAGGAAGAAAAGAGGAAAATAGGGTTTTAGGAAGTAAAAGTCCTAACAGTTATTCTTAAATATTTTTGTTTTTAAAAAGTCTCTATAAAAACTTCACAATGTTTTAACAAAGGATAAATATTTCCCCACAGGCATAACTGTCCACATCAACCTACAGAGGAAACATGTCAGGTGTGTTTCCTGGCTTTGCTGATGCAAACACATGCCTTTGTGAGAGCCCTTTCCAGTCCTCACACAAAGGACTGATCTGGAGGGAAGGGTTACACCTCAGCAAGATTCTCCCATCTCAAATTAAGTCACCCCCACTCTACACAACATGGGAAAGGAAAAGGGAAGAGAGGCAAATTGATTCAAAGATCATCCTTGGTCAAATCATTTAACCCTGTTAGTTCACATTTCTTCTTCCATTGACTAGCCATGAAATTAGCAGCAGAGGCAGGAAAAATTAGAGTGGAAGCTATTCATTCAAACAGGCACCTATGTCTCTGCTCTCAATAAACTCAGACAAGGAAACAAGAAATATATTAGGTCTGAATGTAAAAGGCTTTAAGCACAGCACACAGAAGAGCGAATAAGAGGGGCACCTAACCCAGGCTCAGGAACGGTAGTGAAGGATCCTTCCTTTAAAAAGTTGAGTCTGAACCAAAGCCGTAAGAATCAGACTGAGAAAAGGATAGAGGTAAAGGGAGGGAGAGTTGTAAGCAGGAGGAGCGGCAGGGACACAGGCATGAAAGTGTGAGTGTGTGCATGTGTGTGTGAGAGAGAGAAAGATAGGGAGAGAGATGGGGGACTCCATTTATTCAGGTTAAGTTTAATGGCATATAATATAAACCCCTAAAATAATAATGGCTTAATGAAGATAAAAGAATAAAAGTATATTTCTCTTTTATAAAAATCAATGTGGTGGTAGGTGGGTCAGTGCTGTCAAAGAGCCCTACAGTTCACAGTTTGATCAGGGGCCCTGGCTCCCATCTCCTGCTTCAGTCTCCTGGCACACATCCTTTCCCTCCTGGAGGTCTCCTCGGGGTTCCGGGTGGCTGCTGGAACCCAGTCTGCACGTCTAGGTAGCAGGGCAGAAGGAGAAACAAACACAGAGGGCAAAAGTGCCCTCCCCCTCAGGGTAGGTTAACTGGCTTTAAGCAGTCTTGCATTTCATTAGCCAGGGCTGAGTCACATGGCCACAGCCCTAGTTGGTAAGGGTCTGGAAAGCAATGCCTTGTGTTTGGGTGGCCCTGTGCCCAGCTGCATTCCA
Source organism: Phyllostomus hastatus (assembly GCF_019186645.2). NCBI lineage: Eukaryota > Metazoa > Chordata > Mammalia > Chiroptera > Phyllostomidae > Phyllostomus > Phyllostomus hastatus. Next base: position 15,879,255 of record NW_025333498.1, on the reverse strand, counting down.
GGTTCCCCCAGTGAGGCAGTGAGCAATGTCTCACACAAGCTACTCTAAACCACACTAAGAAATGCGAACACAGTCCTGAAGCTTGAGAGCCTGCTAAAGGATACTGAACAAGGAGTGGCATGATTATATTTGGGTTTTCAGGTGGCCACGGGGGCCCTAGGATGGTGTCCATAAGAGTAGAGATCGGGTTTGCGAAGCTCACCTCTCAGCACAATGCCTGGATGTTAGCAAACACTCCCTAATTGTGTTATGAATGAATGAAAGGATGAACCCATGCATGAGAGAATGTTAAGGCTGGAGGCAAGAAGAATGAAAGTGGCTGCAATATAAGGGTTTGAACTCAAACAGCAGTAGCGGTGGAAAAGACAATCAATAGTAATTGAGGGCTGGCATGAATGCCATGTGGGAATGAAGAAAAGAGTTAAGGATAAATCTTAGATTTATGGTTTGGGCAACTGGGAGGGTGGTGCTACCATTCACCAAAACAGGGAATGTAGGAGGAGAAGGGAATGTAAAGGGGTTAAAGGTCAAGATGAATTCAGTTCTAGACATGATAATGTTGAACTATTTATGGCAAACCCATGGAGGGGTCCAGGGAGTTGGCCCTGCTCCTCCAGAACCCAAGGGAGACCTCAGCTGCATGGACAGATCTGGTGCTACTGCCCTAAAGGTGGTGGTTGAAGTCGTGGTTGTGTTTTGATACAAAAAAAAAGGTTTCAGATAGGAGAAAGAGAGCAGGACAGAGGGTAGAAGCATAGACTCATAAGGAACTGTAGCACTTAAGGGCTGGAGAGAGGAAGTGGAACTTTCAAAGAAAACTGAGAAAGATTAATTCAGAAAGACTGGGGCCAGGAGGGAGGCAGGAAGTGGGGAGAGGGTGTTTGGAGACAGAAATGTCTGTGAAGCCAAAAGTAGATAAGATGCTGGAAAGAAAGTGTTGTGTCAAATATTCCAGGGAGTTCTGATAAAATGAGAATGGAAATCACCATTGAGTTGATAATTAGTAATTTCTTCCAGTTTAGTTTGAGTGGGCATTGGGTGGGCAAAGGCAGGTGATTGGAAGAAAGTGAGGAAATAGCAACAATGAAGCTGGAATATTCTTTTAAGAAAGGTAGAAGAGGGATGCAGGCAATTAGAAGGGAATACATATTATACAAATTCAGACAAAAGGATAAGATAGCTTAGCAATAAAACTCAAAGTGTGGGAATCTCACTGAATCTTAGATTCAACACATTCACATTTATAAAGTACTAACTTATGCTAAGAAATATGCTGAAACTTTCACATCCTTAATTTTTTACTATGTAAAGCTCCTAGCTTTATATAACAGTGGGTGAACAAAGTTGAAGAATATTCTCTCCTGTCAGGAGAGTGAAAGTAGTCTGGATTTTTTTTAATAGCCTGAATTCAAAATAATATAATTTTCAGAAGGCATTTATACATTGAGGCCTTTTTTCTTACCTTGTTTCTAATATAATTATTCACTGGCTCAATACATTCAATAACATGTGGTTGATCGATACACTTTGCCTATTCTTTTTCACTACATTTTTTGTGGCTTTGCCAAATCACTTGGGAAACATTTCAAAATATGCTACACTACTTAATTGTACCTGTGGCCATATGTGGCTTTCTATCCCATTCCTGGCATTCTGCAAATAAGCTGCTCAGCCAGAACCACAAATAGGATTAGAAACATACCAAGATGACACATAGATCCTTCTGGTTTCTTTTTGTCCTTGTTGGTTCATGGGTATGTTCCATTTTACTTTCAAGACCATCTCAAAGTGAACCATAATTGCTAATAAACACCAAATCATCTTTGTTTACCCATCACACAGGGTAATGCTACCCAATTGTAGACTTTCAAATAAAAAATCTAAAATCCCAGAATTAATGTTACCTCTTCCATGCCCCTTTACTCTTCATTTTGGTCTCTTTTCAAATACTGTCGACTGTACCTTCATGCACTTGGTCTACTGTTTCCCTGCAGCTCCGTTCTTTGGGTCAGGTTCTGGTTATGTCACCCTGGATGACTGTAACACCCCATCACCCTGGTTCTAGTTATCTTTCAAGTTTTTTCTGATGTTATCCTTGCAATTATTCAAAAGCAATGGCTATCTCCCCTGCAATCATCAAAAGACCCTTCTCCAGATGGTCAGAAGGGGCATGGCGGCCGCCGTCCGGAACAGCTGCCTCTCCCGTCCCATTTTCACTTCCCAGCTACCACAGAGTTCCTCTTTGCCATTTCAGTGAAACCAGGACACCAAAAGCAACCCTTAAGAGAAAACAGTTTTGTTTTTATTTTCAGAATGTCCCAATATGGGAATGAAATAACTTTTATCGCAGCCAAGAGGACATGAACAACCTTTATCCCAACGCTGCCTTTAATCTGTCCCTTCTCTAATGAAAGCCAGCCATTTGTACATTGTAAAAGGCCACGGGTCTGCAGACTCACTTGGCTATTTCAACTCCACAGAAAAATTCACTTCTCATTGGCCCTCCTGTTTCACACCAACTAGCTCCTACACTGCTACCATTTTCTGCCTTCTTCAAAACAAGATCTATTATTTGATTGCCATGTAGTAAAGTGACACTACAGAACATTTATAATACCTCCCAAATGGTCAAATATGGTAATTCCCAATAGCCAAGTAGAAATAAAATGTGTGGCTCCTGAACCTCCATTCTATTAAAAACCTCCATTGAGATATTGAAGCAAAGTTGACAGTAGAGACTACAAATGGATCAGCTGCTTTTTAAAGGTCAGTAAGTCTCTTTCTCTCCCACATCTCAAAAACTCCCACTGAGAAAGACGGTAAAATCCAACAGACGTTTCGAGACACATGCAAAGGTCCACTTGGCCTTGAAAATGGAAGACAAGCCCATGGCACCTGGCACATAGAAAATGTCCATGAAAATTCTGTAGTTGCTCACCTGCCTTGTTTTTCTCCCTTCAAGTAGGAAGTTCACTTTTACAGTGAAATTACTTGTTTTTACCTTTTTTTTTTTACAAGAAATAGCAAATCATTTTTTCTTGACCAAGGTGCTATTTATAGTGGAGACGGGGTTGGGATGAAACGTCAAGCAGAAAATAGTTTGAGGCCACATTGCTAACGACAGATGATGGATGAGAGGCCGAGTTTAGTTAGTGGAGAAGATGTGTGTGCCGAGCAGCAAAGGACCCTCGCATTTCTCCTCCGACACCTGTCTGTGATCCTCACTGAGCCGGCCAGGTAGCTTTATCCCCCACTTCCCCGTCTATGAAACAGTACTCACAAGATTTTTTCTTCACACTTCATAAGGATGCAGGATAGAAAATACTTGTTTAGGTGACTTTTAATGGAAAGTGATATCTACAATAAAGTGAAAGAAATCGCCTTTATATATGCTTTCTGCCAGCGTGATAAATTCACTATAATCCAGGGTGGTTTCTGGGTTTCTCTTAAGAATCCTTTTGTGGGTCGGTAGAAAAAATTACTGTCTTATCTCCTGTAAAAATAAAGGATCAAAGGATCATGGGTACAAAAAGACTTTTGTACATTTTTTTTGCCTCCCGATGGGACCCACCACTCAGACTGGCAGGAAGCTACTCTTCTTTTCCTGAAAGTCTCCTGGTGTTTGTTTGTTTTTTTATGCTGAATCCAAACTCATCAGCGTGACTCATATATTTTGTTATTATATAAGGAAGACTTGGTTACTCCTTCTCGTTCAATGGTGTATCATTACAGAGGCTGACCTTCCCCATCCCCACTAAAACTGCCCCACAACTCCCTCCCACACAGATACAGAAACTACAATATATTGATATTAAGGAGGGGTGGGGAAAGTGCTGTACTTTCAACAGATGGGATTCTCTGGTTAACTGAATTCTTTGGCCAATTGAAACTAAGCCTTTGTGTTTCAAGCTATCTTCACTCCTTAACAAGTTCAACATGGTACACAAACATTTGTTACATGACTTGTGATTTACAAGGCAGTGGGGCCATCTTTCCAAATGTCAAATCTCACTGAGTGGTATTTGACCACAAATAAAGAGCATGTAGGTTATTGGGTTCCATGTGTACTGGTCTGAGAACATGCCCTAGAAGATGATATTTTCAAAAACAAAATTCTCTGGTTATCATTTGTCTCCCCCAGCCCCCAACCCTGGTTAATAGCAGGGAGAATAAATCTAGTTGTCTGAGGATTCCTATTACTTGAACCCTAGAATGGATTTCAGGAATCTTAGCTAATTTTACTCTCATAAAAATAAGGAAATCAAGACAATACAATTTTAGCTAGTGTCATACAAAATGTATTCCTCTGCCTCCTCCCCCGTCCCCGCTCTTTTTTTCTGTTGCAAGATTTTTGGACCAAATTTTAGAATGTTAAAAGACAGCAAGGTAGAACATATTAGCCACTCTGATTATATCAATGTTTCTACCTTCAAGCTCTTCATCCTCTTTGGATGCGATAATCATCTTTCTTGCTCTGTATTCTTCATGGGACCATTCCCCAGTATCCACAAACTTCAATGAGACCCAGGGCTGAAAACTTCAGTTTTTGGATTCTTTGTCCTCACCAGGGACTCCTCTGCTTAGGCTTAAGAGCATGAGCTTAGAATGAGTGTGGGTTACAAATCTGGGACCACTGTTTAGCTTTGCGATTTTAGGCAAGTTACTTAATATCTCCGCGTTCATCTGTAAAATGGGTATCATAATACTAACTGCTAGGGCTATTGTTAGGTTACAATGAAGTAACCTGGATAACATAGAAAGCTCTACTTAGATTTAGCTATTTTATTGTTATGCTAATCAATTCTCCCAGGTTGCACATAGCAGCATGCCTCAGAGGAGTTCTACAGACTAAGTCATCATAATTATACACAGAGTTTATGAAAAATGTGGATTCCTGCTCCCTACCTCCTGAGGAGTCTCATTCAATATGTCTGGGGTGAGGTTTAGAAATGGTATTTTAACTAAGTGCTCCTTAATTGTGACACACCCTAAAGTTTGAGAACCACTTCCATAGTGGTTCTAAGAAACATTTGATTATTTGACTTGCTCTGCTAACTAGTAGGTTTTCTTTAACTTGATCTTCTGCCCTGGCTGGGTCTGAGCATCGCCTCCACTCTAGAAATCCAGGCAATTCATGTCCCAGTGCCATGGACTCCGGTCACTTGTTGTCTGCCAAACATGTGAACCCCTAACATTTAAATTCTCCACTGGGTTAGTCTTGGTGTGAGACAGCATGCCCCACTTCCATGCCAAAAACTGAAGTAGGAATGTCTTCCTCCCTCACCCTCTCATCCCCTAACCCCTCCACACAAGTACACCCTGGAGCAAGGACAGCTGACCCAGGATGAGCCACACAAACACTGCTGCTCAGACTTTGAATCATGGGAAGAGAGACCCAAGGACTAAGAGAGAAGTGATTGGTGGCCCAGAGAGGGATAGTGTGTGGCCAACAGCCCTGACAGTGTGCAGCAGGCCCGGTGTTAAGGAGCATACCACCCCTGCCCCTGCCAAGTTTGGATAAAAATGTCTCTGATAAGGGAGGGGAAGTGCCTTTTTAGCATTATGATGTCTACAATTATGCTAAAAGGTAGACAATCTTAGGAATATTTGATAAGGTTCAGCAAAGAGACAAAGACTCAGCTAGCATACTAACACACAAGAATTATGCTCTGTGTGGCCAGTTAGTTCTTGCAGGAGAATGGTTTGCTTATCTTGAAGATGCTTCACCCTGAGGCTAGAACAGGCAATGCCACTGTTTTTAACCTTCTACTCGCAGAGCCTGAAAGCAATTCCCAGCTCCTACTCTAGGTTTAATAAGGTAACACCACATGGAACTCAATGCCTGAACTTAATGATAACAGGAAAAAGGAGAACTTGGGGAGGGGGTACAGTAAAAGAGAGAGGGGACTATAAACAACAGAGAAGAGAGAAGAAGGACACAGGGGCCTCTGAAAGTGGACACAGGTGGATGGGAAGGCTGCTTGGTGTGAGGAGGGGCTGCCCAGTCTGACTTCCTCTTCTCAGGAAAGACACTTAGCTAGAAACAAGCTTCTGTCCTTTCCCTGCCCTTCCCATACTCTTCTCCCTCAGGAGAGGAGAAACTTCAGGGACTGGGAGCTCTCCTGGCCCCCTCTCTAACATACACAACTTTTATAGGACAAGCACACATTGCCCTTTAAAGCGAAGATCAACAGATTTGGTGGTCAGCTCATTTCAGAGGCATCGTTAGTAAGATCTCTTGGCTGAGGAGCTAGTGACACCAAGGCCCATGCTCTCAAAGTACTGGGATAGGTCAAGCACTTGATGACTTTTACTGCATTTTCTAGCCAGAACATTCTATGTTCTGTGAATATTCTACACACACTTTATTCTACACATACTTTAAACACAGTTAAAAAAAATTTTTTATTGATTTTTAGAGAGAGGAAGGGGGAAGACAGAAAGAGAAAGAAAGAGATCAATCTATTATTCCACCGATTTATGCATTCATTCACTGCTTGCTTCTTGTATGTGCCCCAACTGGAGTTTGAACACACAACCTTGGTGTAGCGGGACAGCACTCTAACCAACTGACCTGCTACTTGACTAGGGCAAATATCTACCATGGCTCTACCACTTTTTAAACAATCTCTTTACCATTCTGAGTCTCAGTGTCCTTTTATGTATATAGTGGGTATAGTGGACACTGAGTTATCTGTGTCCTTCCCCCGCTTCTTCCTTCTTTCACAAAAAGAAGTTTGCAGGAGGTTCTTTCAAAAAACCTTCTTACTCCTAAGACACAGAATCATGGGGGTGGGTGATGACCACTCATTTTTCTCTGAAAATGCTTGGGCTCTTCTGTGATGCCTGGAACTTCCGCAGCCATCTCCTACCAGCCTGCAGGTGCAGGAAACACCAATGACAGCAGTTTGATAGAAATAACTGGTGGGGATAGGATGGGGGTCTTGACAATGTTGAGCCACTGAATCAACCAACTCTGAAATCTGCCCACAGCTCTGAACTAAAATAATGAATTCATTTATTATTAAACACATTTTGAGTTGAGTTTTCTTTTACTTGAAGCCTAATACATCCAACTGATACAGTGGATATAATAACATTACAGCATATTTATAAAGGCCTAGGCAGATAAAATATATAGAAAGCATTAAGTAGTATATCAAAGTAATACATTATTATCATCATGAATGAGTGCTTAATTCTCTGCCTTCCATAGCCTCATGAATTTTATTTTTTAAAGATCTTTGAAACAAAACAATTTCTAACTATAACTAATAGTACAATATCTCAACACAAATGAGGATGGGAAAATGGAAACTAGAAAAACGATCTCCAGGTTTTTGTGACAACCTCAGGGCTTGGCCAGGGGGGTGGTCTGGCATTCCTGTTGCCCTCTGTGACAGGATGTCCCAGCCCGGCCTTTCAATCCAAGTGCCCCAAACTAGCTTGGCATTTCTTAAGCATTTGCTTTTACTAGTTTATTTGTGCTACGTGTCATTTTCTCTCTGTGCTCCCTTAAACTCCCTATTGTAATCTCATTGACTGGAACGGCACGCAGTAGCAAATGGAGGTATAATCAATGTCTCAAAATATAGTTGGAAATCAGCCCTGGACTCTGGCAGCTGCACCACTTTCTAATTCACCTGAAACTTTATGAATGGTTCTTCACTCTCTCATCACAGAACAAATAACAACACCGAGAAGATCGAGATAGGACTGCATTGTGCTGCTCCCTGGATCCTATTTAATTCTAGGTGTATTGTCCACTGAGGATTAGAGCAGCATGAGACCAAACCTGAAGCATCTTTCCTTTATGTTTAAATGATTAGTGAATAAGAAGGTACCTCCGAGACAGAGCTGGCATGTACAGTTGAAGTGCTCTCTCCAGCTGTGCCAATTTGCCTAGACCTTGAAATCAATTATGACTTTATTTCAATCTCAGATACAGAGTTGGGTTTTAAGAGGATCTTTGCCTAGCAGGATGAAAAATTAGGATAAAAATTCCTAATTTCTAAGGGACACACTGTTCTTAGAAAACCTTGCTTAGACCTCTGATTTAAGCTACACAGAGGTTTGTATAAAGAAGGACTCTCTATATCTCTATCTCTATCTCTGTCTCTGTCTCTGTCTCTGCCTCTATCTCATCAGATCCTAAGGTCAAGGGAACTCAAAACTACCTAGTCCAATCCCTAGAAAGATTCAAAAGTCAGAGAGATCAAGAGACTTGCCAAATATCATACAGCTTGCCCAAGATTAAAGACAATAGCAGTAAAATATACTTACCATAATAGTAGCTATTATTTATTTTGCTTACACAGTATGCTTTGCATTAATCAATTTAGGCCTCATAATGACCCTAGGTAGTAGATACTAACTACCCCACTTTAGAAATGAGAAAAGGGAACCTTAGAAATATTAATTATTGTCCGATGTTTACCTGCCAAATAAGTGCCGATGGTTCTCAAATCTAGAAATGTACAACTCTAAGTAAAGTCTAGGCTCATGACCACCCTGCCAGCTTCGTATATATTGTACCAGATGCTAGTAGACCTCATCTAATATCACTACACCAAAATATCACTTATATTCAGAGAAAATGGAAATTGGAGTAAGACATTCAATTGTAAACTTTTGCAGCTCTTCATGCTTATTGAATTCTAACCAATATTCACTCTATTACAGAGGAGAAAATGAGCCTGATAATATGATCTAAACATATTTAATGCTTATATACATTAAAATAGTATCTAGACAAGATATAATTTAATCTCTTCAAAGCACAACATCCTCCTTCCTTAAAGCTTTGGAAGATTGTTCAAAAGAAGCGTTTCCTTTTTTCTTTAAGTATTAACACAAAACACCTTGACTTTATCCTTTCAGATCTCCCCTATTTATCAGTCTGACATTTTGAAATTTGGGTTTGCTATGAAAATAGCTTACCCAATGAAAGAGCATTGTGTTGGCCCAATGTCTTTTTTGAGCACTGTGACTCCTGGCTTCATTGTTCTGTTTTGCTGCAGAATTACCATGGCTATTTTTAAATCATCGCTGTATACTTGTCAGCTTTGAACGACTCCTCCTCTTGGCTGCACGGGCTCCAGCTGCCTTTTTAGTCTTACTGATAAGCGATCCCCTGTGTAATATTTTTATGGCTTCTCATCTATTTATAATTGCTTCTCAAAAACTAGAAAATTGTGTTTGTGTCCTACTTTCCCCCCCTAATCTGCATTACCCCTCTGACTGAAGTAATAACCTGCCATGCTTAAACAATTAGCATAAGGCAGAAGACACGCGGCTTCCTACACACTACTAATGGGACACCAAAAGTGGCTTTAGGAAGTCAGATAAAAACGTGTTTATCTGACTTCCAGTGCCGCAGTCAGGCAAGCCACCCGTGCACGTACATTACTGACATAGGACCACCACACTGAGTGCTTCTCGAGGGGGGGCAGCCTTCCCCCATCTGATACCTGAGACCCTGCAGGGTGGTTTCCATGACTCGAATGCAACTAGTACATCAGAACTGTCATCCTATGCTGAATGTGACACCATGGTGGTATAATGTCCATGTTGTCTACGGATCCTCATTTCCAGAGCATGATTCTGAGACACACCTGTGGTTTCAGATTATGCAAGAATTTTCTTCACCCATACATTAATTCACTTATTCATTTATTCATTCATTTATTAACTCAGTAGGTATTGATGAGCAAAATTTTTTCAGGCTTTTATCCCATAATATCACCAATTTAAACGCTATGTTATCAAATATTCCTGAATTAAATTCCTTCTACCTTTTAATAAAAATGTAAGCAATGAATAACATTTCTGAGCTGTCCATTATAATTCACTCATGGAAGGTATGCTAAGGGGGACGGAAACAGTATTAAGAAACCAGGTCTAACATGCTCTTCTGAAGAGAGTCCAGGCATACCATGTCTCACAGCATTGCATTTAGCATAATTATAGCACAATAAAGGGGTTAAGGGCATGGACTCTGCAGCCAGTGAGCATGGGTTGGAATTTGGACTTTACCATTTCACTAGCTATGTGACCTTGGGGAAACTACCCAACCTCTTTGAGCCTCGGTTTCCTCACCTGTAAAATGGGAATAATTATGGTATTCATCCTCATGGGGCAGTGTTGAAAATCAAATGAGTAAGTGCAAGACAATCTCTTAAGACAGAGCACATAAATACTTGCTGTTATCACGTTGGCAAGCATTGAGTTAAGTACATCACATAAATTATGTCAATTAAATATATAAGGCAGGCATTATTTTTACCCCCAAATTAAAGATTTAAAAAACAAGGTTTAGAAGGGTTAAGTAACTTGTCCAAGGCTGCTCAGGTACAGTTAAGAGTAGAGCCAAGATCCCAACCTAGGCATTCTGCTAACAGAGCCCATTTGCTTAAAAACTCTGTCATACTGCCCTGACTTTTAGCTTTCCAGCCAAGCTGAGTTGAGTTGGGCCAGGTGCAGCATGATCTGGCCTGACTTAGGTTCTGTTCATGGAACTGTATACAAGCAGGCAACCCTTCAGAGAGTGGAACACTCCAATCAGCAGCATGCCACCCTGCCCCCCGCATGTATAAAATTAGATCTCGATTATCCTCATTAATTTCTTTTTAGTTTCCCAGGATTTTTGGTGACCACAGAATTTTTCTGCCCTCTGAAAGAGGAATTCAGCAGCAAGAAAAATTGACCTTACTGAATTGGTTGCTATTCATGATGCAGTTTTATGAAATAGAACTGACTTGCATCAGTGGTTGAAAATACCCTTTTTGAATCTTTTAAGTTATACAGATATAGATTGAAAAGACAAAAGCTTCCTATAATTTCTAATGGAAATGGTATAGAAATAAATACTGAAAGCAATACTGAAATACAAGTAAGCAATGAAATGATGAAGTGTTCTGTCACTGGAAATTTGAACCTTTCCTCCTCCTGTGTGTCGAACATGCAGCAGGAGGGGAGCAGGGGCCATGGTTTCGCAGGCAGGCTCCCTGTCCTTCAGGGACTGTCTGACTGTCATACTGAGCGGTTTTACACCCCATCAAATAGATTCTCTTTGTTCGGAACATAAACACAAAACTTATCACATATTGTTTGGCTAGTCATTTTAATTAGAGTAGCGTGAGCTATTAATTATGAATATCTCTGTAGAGTACTAATAAAATGACTCAAGAAAAAATCAACAATAGTAACAATTATTGAAATAATGACTAACTTTTATTAAGGGATTTCTGTATGCCAAACACTTTATATATGTTATCTAATTTAATCCATATATCACCCTATGAAGTCAATACTGCTATTGTCCTTATTATATAGAAGAGGGAACTGAACTGAGGTACAGTGTGTTGAATTATCTTGCTCAAATGTGGCAAGAACAACTAACTTTTCACCAAAATTTGCACTCCCCTTTTCATGGAATCAAGCTGCCCAGGCAGGGACTATGCTTCCCAGCTTCCCTTGCATCTTGGTGGCACCACTTGGCTAGCCCTCACCAATAGAAAGAAGTGGCAGGGATGTGTGTCTTTTCCAGCCTTGTTAGTGCCTGTGCCTTCTCCACACTCTCTGCTTATCTGATGGTTGCATGCAGAAGATGCTGAGGTTCTAAGAGGTGCATGAACCTCAAGATGAAGGAGCCGTATCTCTGAATCACAGCATGGAAGACTGCTTACCAGGGACACCACCATTGGATTGTTAATGTAGGTGAGAAATAAACTTCTGTTGTGCCAAAGCAATGATAATTGGGGGGTTGTTTGTGACAGGAACTACTGCTATCCTAAACAGTACGCGAGATTAACCTGGAGGAGCCAGGAAGCAAATTCAGGGATTCTGACTCCAGAGAACACCTGACTTCTTAACCACTCCACTGGAGTGCCTCTCAGGAAAGAAGGCAGTAAGCTCTTCACTGTAGTTCATTCACAGCAGAAATGCAAAGAGGGAGAGAGATAGAGGTAAGAGACTAATTCTAAAGAGCTCTTCTGAGGAGAGTCTGGGCACACTTGTGCCTCATTTCGTTGTATTTATCTTTGATCACTTCACGTCAAAAAACTCAACCTTATCCTGAAATGTTGATGATAGGAAATTTGCATTTCTTTTCTCATTTTAAACTGAATGTCAGTTCTGTTTTCTAAGAACACCCCCCCACACACACACAAGACTGATTTAAGAAAGAAAAATAAAATGATTATTCTAGATACATTCCTGAGTGAATTAGGTAATTTCTCATTCTCTAAAACTGAGAAGTGTGTCCTTAACGCAGCAGTGCTCAGACTCCACAGCGCAGGCTGGATGGCAACAACTATGCATCGACTTAGCTGCTAGCTGAATGCAAGCAAACTGGATTTCCGAGCTCCCTGTCCCACGCCACCACTCCACTTTCCCTAAACCATCCATTACCCAAGCCAACTCATACCTTTTTTATGGGCCACATTTTCTGGATGGTTATGATTTTAAAATCTCTGGCCTCAGAGTGCTATAATTACCTATTGATGATGTAATTAGTAACAAAATTTAACAGGGTATCAGGGGACACCTAGAACCTTTCCAAACGCATCCACCTCATTTATAAAGGGTTTCGAACCACTTCCCCAACCAACTGCCCATAAAACCAGGGCTCCCAGGGTGACAGAATTCACCCACTCCTAGTGAACAGTGCACACTGACCTATGCAATAATGTTAGGCTGAAGAATATTATAAATGCTGTCAGTGACCAGTAACTCACAAGTGCTCTCATTACCTTACCAGCAACGTAGGCAGGTGTGCTCAAGTTAGCATCCTGGGATACATTAGACATGATGTAGGGAATTAGTCATTAGTCCCCATAAGGCATGTTTTTCTCCCACTGTGGTGATGTGGAGGGTTAACACGAAAGCTCCAGTGTGAGGCTGGGCCAGTCTCTGGCAGCTTAGACGTTGTCTAATGAGAGTTGTGAAGGCCAGCCCTGAGTTTACGTGAGATGGGGATTTTCCTTTCAATCCTGCCCCTCACCTGCCATCCCCTTCACAATGCAGATTGCCCAGAGAGAATTGGGCATAGTCTTAAAGAGACATCATAAAGGCCCATTACAACAGCTTAGTGTCCAACATACAGCCTCAGCCTGGATTGTGGCTGCAGGCTTTTTTGGAAATGTGAAGTGCAAGAAACTGGTTAGGTCAGCTTGTGTTTAAGGAGTTTTGTGGCATCAGATGTAACAATGTCAAACATGACAGCAAAATTCTATACTCTGATAATATTTTACCTCATCGATGATAAAGAAGCAATGAAATTCTGGAGGCCCTTTGGGACTCTGGAAACTTCCAGAGTTAGTTTAACAAACCATTGACCTGAGGCTTTCAATGGAACGTGGATATAGAGGTGAAAAAGCAAAGTGCCAGGCTTGTGTTGCTGAGATAAGTCCTGACATTTAAAGTTGAAGTGGATGGGAGATTTATTCCTGAGTAGAGGAACTATGAAGAAACGATATTTCATTTAGAGTTTGGGAAGCACTTCAGCAGAGTTGGAATGCAAGCTTGCCACAATAGAAATCTCTGTAAGATTAATGAATCTAATGCTGAATGGAAATTAGGCATTCCCTAAAATGAAGGCAAAGCTCAAAGTTTCAAATATTCAGCTTGATTCAGCCTTCAGCTTAGACCATGAAGGTTAGAATTAAACTGAGGATCCTGGAACAAATTCTATGGATCAGGGTAGAGGAAACAGGGGCTCTCCTGCCTTTCAGTCAGGGCTGTCTCAAACATCAATACCCTTTTGAGGTGGAATGTTTTAATTTTGGGGTTATCTTTTGCTAGCAATGTTATCTTAAATTAGGCACTTTCTCTCCTCTGAGTCTCATCTGCAAAATAGAACTAATAATAATATCTTCCCCACCCTGGCTGGTGAGGCTCAGTGGATTGAGTGCCGGCCTGAGAACCAAAGGGTCACTGGTTCAATTCCCAGTCAAGGCACGTGCCTGGGTTGCAGGCCAGGTCCCCAGTTGGGGGCATATAAGAGACAAGCAGTTGGTGTATCTCTCATACACTGATGTTTCTCTCTGTCTCTTTCCCCCTCCTTTTCCTTCTATCTAGAAGTAAATAAATAAAATCCTTAAAAATATCTTCCCAATTTCTCATATTTATGGAGACCAAATGAAGTAATACAGGAGATTCCACTTAAACAAACAAACAAACAAATTGAAAGAGCAGCTTGATCCTAAATGAGAGAGTGCCCGTATACTGAAAGTTTCAAGCTCCAATCAAGGAAATGGCCTTGACTCTTGGCAAAGTTTGGTTAATAGGTCAAAGATTCATGGAAATGATTTGGACTTAAACACCAGGAACTGTGTGGCAAAAACTGCTCTGAGTGAGCAGACACTAAAATGTGTAATGGGGAATAGGTGGTACGGTTGGCCTTACCGTACTTCTTGCTGTCCTTCTGAAGCAAGGAGCACTTTGATCAGCTTCTTCAGAAGCCTGTAGCAGAGGCACCACGTAAGCCCCTTGTCAGGAGGACATGCCTGCTTCTTTCCTGGTGGGTACAAGTGATGTCTTCTTTGGAAAGTGACCCATGAGTCATGTCCCATCTTTTCCCCAGCAGATGGATCTGAATCAGAAATTCCCATGCCCCCCTTCACTACCCACCCTCTCTTATTCGCTGAGTTACTTCTCTCACACACACAACACCCACAGTCACCCAGAGGCTCCTTTATGCATCGTTTCAGAAGCCCATGAGCTCTCCCCACTGCTTGGGCCACTCCACTCCCGCATGTCCTGAGCATTGTAGCCAGATGTACCTTCTTAAAACATCACATTCAGAAAATTTTGTGATAAGCCATGATTTACTCAAACTCCTTTACCAGTTAAGAACATCCAGGGTCAGGTGTTGTTCTTCCTTTTAAAGGAAGACCTTTAAAAGCTCCTCCACCTTTTAAAGCTTTCTCTACTCACAACCTGTGCTAAACTCAAACTAAACACATCTTCCAAACATACAACACGTTTTCCCACCTCCCTGACCTTGACCAGACTGCTTCCCTCCTCTGTTTGAGGTGTGACGTTCAAACCAAAGGCAAGACCATGATAGTGCTGAAATCTGCCATATTATCATGTAATTTCTTTGCAGTAATGCCCTGCGGAACCATGACTCCTACCTCAAGCATTTTGAAATCCCCTGGCTGAATTCATCCTTCTCTTACAATTCTTTGGATTTTGCTCAGAACAATTACATTTTCCTTAGAATAGTTATTTATATGTTTATTGGAGTCTATCTTATAGACTATGCATTATTTGATGTCAGGAAACTATGCCTTACTTTTATTGTATAATTCAGTAACTGTTTGATATTTGTAAGTGAATGAAGGTGTTAGTGAATAAATGAATGAAGTTTTACCTTTCATCCTTTGCTCATACTCTTCCACACAAAATACTCTGACTTGGCTTCAAACTATCATCCATCTCTCAATGTCAAGCTCAAGGTTCATTTGCTCCATAAAGCCTTCTCCAAACTACCTCAGACCCCACTAACCCCTCTGCTGTATTTATAGTCTATATGCCAAAAAGTCAAACAGATTATGTCCCAAAGACATTGGTCTTAAGCAGAGGGCCTTAAATCTGAGAACCATGGATTAGGGAAACCATGAACCCTCTAAAAGTGAATGCAAATTTTTATGTACATGCCTGGGTTATTTGAGTGTCCAAGAACTCCATGACCACCCCCACAAAAGATTAAAAAAACACTATTCAGAGGGGACTGTAAGCTGCTTCCTTGGAGCAGAGATTGAGTCTGTTTTGTACATCTTTCCTACTTCCCCCAATGGCTAGTCAAGCACTAGGAACAGAGAGGAGGCTGTCCTTGAATCCCTAGAAATATTTTCTTGACTCCCAATGTGCCTACTTAGCATAGACCCCCGCCTGAAAGGTGATGGGCACAGCTTAGTAATGGCATTGTAAGTAGATAAGCAAGTGATCTCAGGATTGTGGTGAGTTAATGCCTGAACCAAAATGGTGGAAGAGCACCTGGCTTAACAGAATTGCCTTTCTCTGTGTGAAATTCTATGACAAGATGAGGCAGGTGAGCCCTGCGCAGTCCTGGGTAGTTAAAAACCAAATCCATAAAGGAGCCGGTCCCCTCTGGAGGCAGGCCTGCTTGGTCCTGGGGTCTCTGGGCAGAATCCCCGCCATTGTTCGCTCTCCCACCTGTCTGCATGGCCTCACCTGCTCCAGAGAGCAGGGGAACCCACATGTGCCGAATTAACATTAAATAGTCTTTACAAAGCATAATGTGTTAGGGAGATAGTGTTAGCAAAGGAATGTCAGAACTTTAACTTGGGGTTGAGCAGCAGGACAAAATAACGTCTTTCACCAGCTGTAATGCTTTCATAAGAAAAACAACCTATGGAATCTTTTTAAGTTACAAATGATGACTCTAGCTGTTTAACCAAAGAGTTGATTTTAAAAGAAAACAACAGGGGAAGTATGAGTGGTAATTTTTGTTTAACAAGTTCAATTCCTTTTGGTTTATCCTTGATTTAAGTCATGGTTTGTGTTATAAACCAAAAAAATTATAAGCAGCTAGTGCAGTCGTGGTTTCGATAAAACTCTCTTAAGTAATGGTGATCCCACCTTATTTAGACAAGTCAGAGGTCAATATGGCCTTATTTGCTTCTGGTTTTCATTAGTGGTGCTCTCTCTGTAGCATCACTCTTCTTACCAGCTCCTTGAATACACAGAGGATTCATGCTTCAGCTCTGCATGTATTAAGAATGCAGCCATAGCAACTAGAAGCATTAATGAACTATTTGCTTATGCAGTAATAATTAACTTCCATTACATTACTTTGTGTGATTACTTTCTTAATTGCCTGAATTATGCATCCATTTAATATTTAATAACCATTCTCAGAAATCAGACACTGGTAAAAAAACAAATTGCTCACAGTTTCCTTGCAATAATTAAACTCACAAGAATAAATGAAACCTTTTAAAAACAAATGCCTTGTGATTATATCCTTGCATATAGAACAAGATCCTAAATTAGTTATTTATTAAATCTAAATTTAAGCCCAAATAGTACATTTTTCACTTTCACCTCGGGAAATCAACCTGCCCAGTACCTGGTATCAACAACAGAATTAAGTGCCTTCTATTTTCTTTGGGAGTCACAGGCTGCATTAATATTTATTACCATGCAAAATTCAAAAGTCCTTTAAATATTGTGTGTTTATTATTTATTTCAACTTGGCATCTCTTTTACACAAGGTAAGTAAGATGTTGAGTTGAAGATTAAAGTGTTAATGAAATGAGATCAATAGCTCTCCATTGAGATGGGCTATTGTGAGCCTTCGCCATTCCTTTCTGCTTCCTAACACCCCCACTCACATGCTCACTCACAAACTCAGGCCCACACATTCACCTCCTGGTCCCTTATAAAACAGTGGAAACATGCCTGTGCAATGTGTTTTTAACCAAGCAAAAGCAGATTCATGGCAACTTATCCTCACACATTTACACTCACAGCCGGGCAGTTTGATCTCCTTATCTTTTCAGGTTACTTGCTAGAGCTCTCAGAATCCCATGCCCTTCTGCCAGCACCCAAGCAAAGCCACATGCTGATTTGCAAAGTGATAATGCTATTATCCTATTCTATATCAGCTTCAGTTCCCACCGGCTTGCAAAGTCATCACTGTTGTTAACAAATAAAACATGTGACTGCTCTCTATCGCAGATTTCTTGAATAGATTCTATTGAATCTGGACAACTATTATTTTTTACTCTTCCCGGGACTGCATCTGCAAAATTGTTCTGCCATTCCACATTGATTATGGCAGCCATGTACAGACGTGTTTATCTGAGCCACAACCATGTTAGTCTTAAGCTACAGGAACACTGGGATGTTATTTACTGACTGTTAACCCTGTACATCCATAATATACACAAAATAATACATGCCACATGAAAAATGGGGGTTGGGGGGTAACTTAAAGCATTTTGCACCAAATGAGCTAGTCCAGAAAAATAGGTTCAGCCTAAGAGATTATACACAGAGTGCCAAGCAAATAGCTGAGATGAACCATTTTCCTATCAGAGTGGAGAATCTTTGGCAAGACATGGAAATAGCCTCAGGGAAGGGGTAGCATTGGGGGTGGGGGTTAGTTTGTGGAGAAGAACCGGAGTTTAGGGTGTCACAAGTCAACAGTGACTGCTATCCTGAGTTTCTAAACTGAGCTAAATTGATGCCAATCTTGCTGACTGTTGTTACAGTGGGCAGAGTCATTAGGATTTGCTTTTTAAATGATCTCTCAGCCTGTAAGGCTGAGAGCTGCTAGCAAGGCAAGGTTAGAGAGAAAATGATAGCAGTATGTTGATGCTTCACAGACCTCATGATAGTTTCCGTCTGTCATTATTTACGTCTGACTAGATGCGTCATGTCAGCTACCTAGAAGGCACTTTAATATGAAGCCCTTGTTTGCCTCCGCTCTTGTGCAGCCAGACTGGGATACTATTATTTTTGCATCACTACACTTAGGTGAAGCTTGCTTCAATCTTTCAGTGAAGACACAGGAAAGAAACAAAAATGGTTGTGTCCAAGTTATTACGCATGCTTGTGTTCTAACAGGCCCCGTCAGCGTTGCTCAGGAAAAGAAAAAAGTGAATTTAAATCAATAAACAGACATTTATTAAAAGGTCAGCTTAATTTTATTTGTTTCAGTTTCTTCCTCTATATTTTAGGTAAAACTATTTTCCTTTGGCTTTGGATTAGTATATTCATTAATGGATAGAATCACTTGCGGTGGGTGGCGGGGGGGAGTGATAAAACTAAGATTTGATCAAACTTGCTTATGTTGTTTAATATCATTGTATCATTTTTATCAATTCTATCAGTGTCACTGTAAATAAAGCCACATGGAAAGCTTTTATTTTATATTTATATTATTGACACCAAAAAGGACAGATTTTCAAACACAGTGCATTTATCTGTAAAACTATATACAGAGAGGTCTAATCACAGAACCCACACTAATTTTCAAACCTAAGATTCCTATTTCATATATCAGGAAAAAATACCATTACGGCAAAAATTAATTTAGGATATTTATGTTGTCTTTCACCAACATAACAAGTGAAACTACCACTACTTTGTACCTGGACCTGGTAGAGAAAAGAAATGTTAGCTGGAAAGATATCTAGAATGCCAGAATTTTTGAGCACCATTTTATATTAAAACCTATAACATAGCTTTTGCAGAAAGCACATTTTAATAAAGGCAAAAAGCTTTAAAAAATGTAATATAACTGGATTTAAGTGTGAATAAAACAATCTACAAACACATTTAAAAACCAGAGCATATACATATATGTAATGCATCAGTAAAAACATATAAACAGTTTATATTTTTTCTTTATATGTATAATTTAGTAAAAGCACTTGAAAAGCTACAATTTAAAATAAAATAACTCAGACTATATCTTTAGGATCACATGTTTATAATGTTTCTGCCAAGATTCTATACTTAAACAGTAAATAGCACTTTAATATCCAGAAAATGAGTTACTGCTCTCTAATGAACAGTTTAGATGTGAGAGAAAAATGCACTAACCCATCCTGCCTTCTGAGTTCTACATATTTAACAGAGTCTCAAGACTACAGTGTTAACCGAACAAATTTCTGTCAAAAGCCTGGTCATTCTGAAATAGCTGGGAATGTACAGTACTTGATATCCTTATTGAGATAGAAGTGCTTATAATTTTTAAGTCTACATAAGCTGTGTAAGCACAAAAGTATGATGATAGAAATCTCTTTTCTGTTTGAAAGATCAGACACCAGTTTCATGAGATGATAATTTCAGGTTGATGCATTCATATTTGTGACATATTTTTAGAAATTACAACTACAACACTTTGTCAGGACTAAATGAAGTGTCCTGTGTGTGTGTGTGTGTATGCATACACACACACACACACACACACACACACATTTTTAGAACATGATAGAATTTGCATTTTTAACCAATGTGACTGTCATAAACTACTAAGACAAATACAGTAATATGAAATGGAATCAATCACATTCTCTCAATCTCTTAAATTTTTTAAATAATTACATTACAGCATACATGGTAAAATACTTTTTTAAAAAGAGAATGATGGTTCGCCCAAGGCATTTTTCTTACCTACTGCCTGAGCTATGTGAGAGTTGTGCCTAAAACTGAACAGTAGGTGGCAGTCAAACCACTAAACTGCTTCAAGACTTCATTAACTAGAATCTGTTGTTAAGAGTAATAGGAAAGTAGTGTATTTTTCCATTTTAAAGAATTCATTTTATAATTAATCTTGAAGTACATTTCTAAGGTCCCAAGGTGCTGAAATAGTGAGCTGATTGCATTCTTAAGCGAATGAGTCTAGATAAAAATGATTTAATTCAAGAAGTCTTTCTGCTCTGTCTCTATACATTTTTTTTATTTTTTCTGCTATTACTGTTTTAATGTGGGTCTTTATGCAGTTTGGTAGTTGTGGACATGATCAGCACATTCTTGGGCTGGAGCCCAGAGCAATGTAAGTCATGCTTGTATATCTTTGTGCAGAGTTTAAATAATGGGCAGGCGCTCTTTGCTCCCCTAATCTTACAGACTGAATGTGTATAATCTCTTTTTGTGCCTCAGAAAAAAACCTGTTTATAGGGAAAAGGTTTCAGACAAGTAGCTGAAACATAGAATAAACATTCTCTAAAGCAGAGGATTGTAGACAATTGAAAATCCAGAGAATGAGAGTGAAAACCAGCTTTGTGTAGAAGAGACCATATTATCTCCATGAGAGGAAGGGCCTTCCTTATCTGTTGGGTTCACCCCAGTGTCCCCTTGGTTGAGAATGGGATGCCAGGAACATAGTAAATGTTCAACGAATATGTGCTAAATGAATCAATGAGTAGCCAAAATCCAAGTCCTACCCATTTCTCAGGTGTCCATCCTGGATGTTTTTGCTTTTGTTTCAGTTCTTCACAGAAAATGATAAAGCTATGTTCCCACTCCCCACCACTGTCCCTCCCCCAAATGTCACAGTTAATTACTGCTATTGGGAGTTGATTTGGCACCACCAGAACACAGCAGGATGCAAGTCTAGGGGAGTCAGTTTGGAATGTCTTTCCTGTGAGTTACTGGCCAGAACTGTTTCTGGAAATCTAAGCTCATGCTACAGAAAGAGCAAACTATGTAAGAAGCACTAGCCTAAAAGTTGAGGCAACTCGGATGAATTTATGTAGCTGCCTGTGCCTCAGCTTCCTCATCTGAGATGTGAGGAAAGTATTAGTGCTTATGTCAATAGGGTTGTGGTAGGAACTGAGTGAGTACATGTAAAAAACTCAGACTCTTGTCAGGCACATAGTGAGTCCTCAATAAATATGAGTTTATTATTATTGCATTTTATTCTATTTGTTATTAATATTAATAGCACTTCACAAAGCAGGTTTTGTTCACCCTTATTTGTGCATTTAAATGAAAATCACTGTGAATGGACTTGGTGATATAAAGAAAGATTTGCACTATAGAACCAGAAGCTCCATAACAATAAAGTATGACATGAAAGTGGTTATGTTTTAAGTTGCCCAAAAGCTTGATTTCCTTTCTTTTTTTTTTTTGACCTGGCTTTAAGGACAGCCAGGAAATAATTAGCACTCACTACCTCCTCTCTTCCCACCCTGTGACTCCGCACATCCCAGTCTGACTGAGCTATGAAAACATTTTTCAAACATTTCAATAAAGCTCATCTAAACCAAGAACTCAAAAATTCTCACTGATTTTGAAAACTTTTCTCAATTCTATCTATCCCTTAATTCACTAAAATGACCACCTTAAGGATAATTAGTTTAAGAAGGAGACATTATAAGGTGATTTCCTTTTATCCTTTGTTGAAACAGAGAGCTGCATTTTGTCAAAACTAAATTCAGATCCCAAGAGGACCTAAGTTTAGTTCAAACGTCAGAAAGGAGGCAACTCAAGCTGTGTTTACAATCTGGCAGTTTGCTCCCCTCCAATGCAGAGAGCACCGGGCAAGCACCACAGACCCGAATTTAAGGTAGCAGTCATAAAGGTTTCCTAATGTCTCTGGGAAATTTTTAGGGAAATAAAACCCTTTCCTTCAACCCATCGATCCATCTCTCTCCTCCTATGGCAAACCCTGTAGTATTTTAGTAAAGAACTGTGAACTAGTCAAGTCTAAAAAAAAGGAATAATTTGAAAACTTTCTACTAAGAGATAGGTTTCCTTTTTCCAGAATCTTCTATTTCCATAAGTAACTTTTTCAGGAAGGAGGTCAAAACATTGAGTTTGAGCAATTTAAATAAGAGGCATTGAATAATTTAAAAATGAGATGTTCAGTACAAGGCCCATTCATTTAAATTATGTGAAAATCCAAGGTAGACTCTGTGTAATTAGGAGCCATGTAAGTCCTCAGGCAATTTCAATGGGGGTTAGGAGATTTCTTTAATAGAATATGACAAGGTTCCTTTTGTTTTTCATAAAATATTGTATTCCCTCTTGAAATATAACAAATCCTTAATGAGATCACAGTCCCTTTATTGTTAGAGAATACTTTTCATGTTTTAAGAGATCAACAATGTCAAAATAATTACTGCAAATTAATGATGGATGAACCTCAAAAGATTTAGAGGTTGGTTAGTTCAAATACATGAAGCCTCATATGAACTTATTTGAAGGCTCTAGTCAAAATCTCACCTGATAAGGTGCTCCCGTGAGAGCTGTAAGGGCCAATGTACTACAGGGTTGCTCTGAGGAGAACACTGGGCAAGGAAAGAGGAAATCTGATTTTTCCTGGTTCTGTTTTTACTCACCCCCTGGATTACTCCAAAGAAATAACTAGGAATCTCTGGACATGCTTTTCTATTTGGTTTTCTTTTTTTTGTTTGTTTGTTGAGGTTATTTGTTTATGAAGAGACATAAAATATTTTCTGTGAAGAATTGGAAGACTTTTGAGGAAAAAAAGAGAATTTTTGTAGTTTTTAAGTTGGATTAATAGCAATTAGTTTCTGCTAAGCCAGAAACATGCACTTTCATTTAGTCCTCAAATAGTAAAATTATAGGTTCTAACCAAGTCCATAAGCAAAATTACGGTGGTAACTGTGCATATTATAGCCAGTGCCACACATACTTAATGTGATTTATTAATAGCTAGGAGAATTGAGAAAGGAGCAAACCAGGAATTTGCTTTATAAATAAGTCATGCCAAACTAACCCTTTTTCCTTGTGTTAATATACTGATATTCAGTAGTTAACAGTAGTTATTACAAAATCCTTGCAAAATGGACATTTTTATTTTAGACAAACATGAAATTAACTAGCTTCTACTATCCTGGACCAGGAACGCAAGCATAGGCTGGAGGTTGATGTACACTTACAGTGCTCAGTAATTGTTCCTGTCTTAGTTGGCTTTTTTCCCCAATAATAAGGTTGAAGTCATAAAAAAGAATTGCCTATCAAACCTCCAGACATCAAAAAAAGATCAGGAGGGAGACTAAATATGTTGGATGACACCATCAAGATTCAAAATACTTAACAGATTGGAATATATGCTAAAATAAATCATATAAATTTTAAAAGGATAGAGCCCTTCATTTTGGTTCAAATGTACACACCTACAAACTGCATACACATTTATGTATAACAGAGAAGGAACACTGATACTTAGTGGTTTGTATATAAATGGCCATGGTCTTTGTTGACCAAAAGTTCAGAGAGTACTAAGTGTGGCCTGACTGCCAAAAATATGAATGTTATGACAGCTCACAAATGGGCTTATGGGTCAGGCACTGTTCCAAACTACTCACAAGCATTACTTTATTTATTACCTAGTATCATCATTTTACAGCTGAAGAAATGGAGGTAGAAAGGGTAGGTAACTTATCTTGGGGCAGATTCAGGATAATGATGCTAGCGCCTTTCCCCAGAGATGCTCTGAATTTCCACTTACATGACTTTCAGCTCAGGGAAAATAACTGCCCGTTGTTCTTGGAATGGAGTCTGGCTTATAGTTCTCTGCACCTCTGGGGTCAGGGATAAAATACAATATAAACATAAAGAGGCAAAGCCGTAGGAAATAGAGACACTTGCCTGGAGGGGAGAAAGTGTGGTGAAGCCATGATAGGTGTTCTCAGGTGTTGAGACGAGACTGTCAAGGAGAAGATTAACCATGTTTATGTATTCCCATAGGGGATGGAAGTCACAGGAAGGCAAATTTCAACCCAATATATGTTCTTACTATGTAAATATCCAAACTAGGATGTGCTGCCCTGTGAGATATGAGCATCTCATTTGTGAAATGATCAAGAGGAGCCAGAGCAAGGAGCAGTGCTATGCAACAGTAGGAAGCTTGACCCAGATGACTCCCAGGGTACCTACAGAGATACAAAGGTTTGGATAATCAGGGGAAAGTTTCCACTGGAAATACTTGTGAACTGCTTCGCTTTCTCCACCCAACACACACACACACACACACACACACACACTTTCATCTATCTCCATCTATATCCTTACATGATAGCAATCACAATGGCAGCAAGTAGATCTGAATTATAAACATTTTACTTACATCTCTACCTCTTTGGTTTCTCTTTCTGTGAATAAGAAGTAAAGAGGGACTGAAGATAGAAAGAAAGAAAGGGAGGGAAGGAAGAAGGGAGGGAAGAAAACGGAAGCTTAAAATAAGGAGAATAAGAAAAATAGATTTAATCATGTTTCTTTCCTCATAACTTCCTAGATTTTTGGGAAACCACCATGAGATAACAGACTAGATAGAGTTTGGATAAAGACACACACACACATTTGTATACACGCACATGCACACACACATATAAAACCCTCTGTAAATTCAAAGCATTGAAGGATTATTTCTCTGCAGCAATTTAGCTCGGTATCCTGCATGAATCCTAGATCATGGGTTCAGCACATATAAACTGGCTAATTGCATCCTGTCCTTTGACCATGTGCTCTATGTCCAAGTCAAACTTGGCATTTGGTGAAAGGCTATTCTTCATTTTATCAGGGACTGTGGGAGAGAGTCAGAAGAGCTCAATACAGAGCTGTCTCCAATACCAAGAGACCACCCCAAATGGAATTCATCATTGTGTATAGTGGTATCATCTCAGTACATAAAGGGCCACACTTTTAGTAATGGGATACTTTTCTGTAAGTGGGGAAATTTTACATTTCAGTGGAAGGCAGTAAAAATGGAAAATATATATGTATATCCATACGCACATACATATATGCATATGAACAGTGTATGTGTATGTGAGATACAAAAATCTCAGAATGTAGAGCTAAAACTAAATAAATAAATGTCCAAGTCAATGCCCAGTGTGTATTCATTTCCAACCAATGAAAGATATGAACCCTCACTTACCCATTTTCACTCACACAAACTTGAATATGAAGCTGCAGAATTCATAGATTATATAATAAAACAACACAAGAATCTTCTGAAGAGTTTTAAGAGCTTTAAAAAGAGCTTTAAACTTAGCAAATCAAATTCTACTATTTGCATGTTAGGAATAAAAACATAAGCAGTTCAATTATAAATGTAATATCCTTAAGGAGTTGGATAATATATTATATCCTTAAGTAAGATAACAGATATAGTAAAATGTGGAAACTGGAAATGAGGTGGTTTATTTTTCAATTTTCCTACATTTACATTAAGGAAATACAATTGAACTTTGAAATCATAATTATAATATGAAGATTAAAAGGTATTCAACAAGAGGAAAGCCTTTCAGCTGAGACTGGTTTGGGGCGAGAAGCATTTCATATTGCTCAAAAGAGCAGGCTAAAGAGAAATAACATCCAAATAAAGTTGGAATAAAACTATCAAGAATAATCAAATGTATTGAAAGCATTTCATGAAACTGTCATTATAAATTTTCCATCATGGAATCTTCTCACGCTGCAGATTATTATAGCACTTTTTAAACTGATAGCTTGGATATTATTCTAAAAATGTTCTTGACTTGATCTGCAATTAATTGGAAAGTTATAAATTTCTAGATAGAGTGCTAAATATCCTAGTTTACATCTGTAATGGAAAACTCTTTGGGGCTATGGCAGAGATGGCTAAGAGTCCACCAAAAGTTATTGGTCCCTTCTTTTAAGGCATGTAGCTAGATTATATTTCTCAGCCTCCCTTGCAGCTAGATGTGGCCATGTGACCAATCTCCTATCAATACAGTATGAGAACTTATGTGAGCAATTTTTACTTCACTTGCTGAAGAGGGAATTCCTGGCTTTGAACTTCCACTTCTAATTCCTTCCTTTGGGCTCGAATGGCCAGAACTTGGGCAAAAATGTGTGGAGAACTGTCTTATCAGATGGCAGAGCTGCCATCAGCTGAGTCTCTGATAAAGTTGGCAGAGCTTCTTTATCCACCCGAACCCCTCACCTTAGAAACGTTATGTGTGAGAAAAATAAACATCTCTGTTTTGTAAGCTACCTTGCTATTATCTCTTGCTTTAGCAGCTTAACATTTTATCTAATTAATATCTAAGCTTTAAGAGTTATTTTTATTATCTTTTTATATACAAAAACGTGAACTTTAAGAGTAGACTTATATTTCAATATTTTAATCTTACTATACAAAAACTTAGAAATAATGTTTTACTATAGTATGTAAAGCTTAACTAGATTTTTTACTTTTATTTTTGTTTAATTTTTATTTTCATTTCATTCAATTACACAACTGTAAGCTTGTATACAAGCAAATTATCTGAGTTCAGACAGAGAGTTTGGATAAGAATACTTATCTCAGAAATGCTATTATCAACATGAAAACAATACTTTCAAATTTTCTTGAGTTATTTTTATATCTGAATTGTTTTAATCAGGTAACTAGGTGGGGCAGGGGTCAGGGAGAGATGGAAGCTTACCACACATAAGAGAGACTGCTATGATCCTTAAAAATTTGGTCCTTTGCTGACATCTAGAAATTAGCATTTCAGGAGGGTTCCCACCATTCCCTAACTGATACCATTGGCTCACTGAGCCTAACCTATTTGTACAAACAATGTGGTTTATGCTGAACACATGCTTTTCATCAGGGAATCTGAACTCCTGACACAGGCTAGGCAGAGGGTGCCTATGTGATCAGCCTGCAGTAAAAACCTTGGGCACTGAAGTTTTACTAAGCTTCCCTGATAGACGGTAATTCACACATGGTGTTACAATTTGATTTTGGAGGAATTATGCACCGTCTGTGTGACTCCACAGGGAGAGAATTCTTGGAAGCTTGTGTCTGGTTTCCTCCAAACTTTGGCCCATGTACCTTTCCCCTGTGCTGGTTTTGTTTTGTATGCTTTCACTGTAATAAATCCTATGCCGAATGCTGTGAGTGCGTGTGAGTGCTCCCAGTGAGCTGCCAAACCGGTGCAGGACCCTCAGTTTCCTAGTTCTCCACAGCCCTCTGAGGCTGGCAGTTCATGTGACGCCATTGTCTTTGCTTTCAAAGTTAGGGGCTCAGGTGCAGACTTGCCCAAGGTCAAGGACTGTAGAGCAGACTTAAGACACAGGCCTACTGAATCCTAATCACCTTCCATTTCTCCTAAGACCATGTTTGCAATGTGTCTAAGAGCCCCAGAGGTCTGAGGGAAAGCCTCAGGAGTCACCAGTAGAATGGGGTGACAAGGTCAGGCAGGAAGGCTCCAAATCTTCCACTTGGCTTCACCCACGGAGCTCCACATTTATCCATTTTATATATAGGAGTTCTGCTTACACGAGTGTAAAGACAAGAACTCCATTGACTTTTTTGTTTGAATACCACTGAATTATATCTTTTGGTTCCTTGTAGGTAAAATCAAAAGTCAATGCTAAAAATTCAGTTAAAAGTAAATTTTTAAGGTAAGGCTCTAAGGAGGCTCATGGATTTTAGCAAGTGACTCTAATGTAGATTTTTGAGTCCGTAATTATGTATAGCCACAGCATGACTTCTTTATTCTGCTCTCATATAGCATTTACCTGTCGTTCCTCTGCTACATCCTTTGTCTTGAACTTCTCTCTGGATCCCTCACTGCCCTTCTCTCTTACACCCTGGATGCTTCTGTTTCTTCCACACACACTGAACCCAAGCCTGAAATAACTACAAGACCTGCCCTAACTAAGTTGTACCCAGACCACTGAAGGGCAAAGGAAGATGAGCTACAACAAATTTGCTCTCAGCTCTCAGCTTTCCAGAGGCCTTGTTTATCAGTCATTCCTACCAAATCTATTGACTGATGAGAGAACATAGCCTGGGAGCCACACAGACCTGGAATTCAAGTCCGATTTCACCATTCTCTAACTGTGTGGCTATGGGTAAGTCAGTCAACCTCTCTGAGTCCGAATGTATCTGCAAAATGGTAGTAACATCACCCGTGTTGAACAGTTAAAAACATTAAAAGAAACAGTACCAAGTTCATAGGAGTCTCTGTTATAGTCATGCATTCCTACCTCAGTAATAATAAAGTCAAGCTTCCCCCAGACTTGGGGTGCTTTTCCCAGAGGCTAATAAGGAAACTGATACAAGTGTTTCAGCTGTTTGTTTACTCACAAAGGAAAGGAAACGTTTTAATCTTTTAAGATATGAAGTATGAAAAATACTGAGAGCTCCAGGACTGGAGCTGAGAAATATTTTAAAATAAATTAAAGTTGTCCAAAAGAAAGGAAGTGAGAAGTAAGAAAATAACTCACAACAGAGCAGAGAGGCTGCCGCTCCCAGTGACTTCTGGGTTCCTGCAGGCAGCTGGAGCAGGCTGGAAAAGAGGCTCTGGGTTTAGGGACCTAGGAAAGAGAGGAGAAGCACAATCTGTAATCATCTCTTCTATTTTGATTCAGATAAACAACAAAAGCTACAGATGCGAGTGTTAGCCTGAAGCTTGAGGAAAAAGCACCAGCCTGTGCCACATGCCACATTTCTTTACATCATGCTCCAAATGCCAACATATCTATATCTGAAATGCAAGTGTGGGAAGTAAGTGTTGAACTAATTATTTACATCGCAGTAATAAAAAGAGGCTTTAAAGGAACTGAACACAAGCATGAGAATGTGAGGGTCTTTTGGTGTCCAGGAGAGTGTGTGAGAGGACCTAATCAGCCTCCAGGAACAAAACTGTGCTCGTTTGACTTCGTCTCAATGACCCGAGACATCACAATACACTTTATCCCCCATTCAGAAAGAAGCCCTTCAGTCTGTGTCCAGCATCCTAAGTTATTGTCCCAGAGTCTTGTTCTCTTGGAAATATCTACCCTGAACTCAGCACACAGAGTTAACTACTTCTCTTGCTAATTCATATGACACAGCATCCAGCAAGCAGCAACTTTGGACCTCACTGACCACAGGTAGTGATTGGACAGTTGCACAGTCACGGCAGTGACTGCCCAGAGTGTGGCTGCAGTGATGGTCTGAAGAGCCTGGCCTTGTGAGAGGGAACTTTTGTCACCCCTCCCACAGTGGAGTGGTGTGCCCTGGTGGCCTGTGTGTGGGGTCGGCCTTGCTGCCTGTGTCTGTTCCACGAGCTCTTGGTCTTTAGTATTTATAACTATATGCTATGGAGTTTATTTAAAATGCACACTTCCAAACCCTGTCTAACAAATTATGGTTTGGTATTTGAGATCGGGCTCATGAATCTGCTTTTTAAACAAGCACACCGAAGGGTCCTGATGCAGGTGATCCTGGGACTACATTTTAAACATTCTTCAACCCAAAACATCTTGACCCATAATTTTTAATTCTAGTATAAGAAATTCATGAGTTACAGTCCTGATGGAAGAAATAAAATAAGCAAAGCCCTTAATACTGTTATGCTTATAAGGAGTTTTTTCCTCTTCTTGGCTTTTCAGATATTATTGGGGGCTGGGCTGGGAGTTCATGTGTAGGCCATGGCCAGACAATGAACTCTACAAGGGAAACTGTTCACAAGTATAAAAGTTGGATGTGTTCAGAAGTATTCTGGAAGAGCTGAAAAGTATGCTGTTATGTTGAAGGTGATCAGATGCATCTCGTTATGATGAAAAGTTTCATCTGTGCCTCACACAAGGCAGGCTCATTTCTAACTCCCAACTTCCTGGACTAGGTGTTCTTCATGCTGTGATGAAGGCTCATCTGGTAACTTCCACTTCCAGGAGTATATGTTCCCTGCTGTCTTCATCCTGGGCCAGACCTCTGTGCCTCAATGAACATGCACTTGCTCATACTAAAACATGTGTGAGCACAATCACCTGTATGCAATCCAGGGAACCAATGAACATCTGCATGTATTCCATCTTTAACCGGTTAGCTTCCTATCACCTCCATTTGCTGCAACATCATCTTCAGTTTCTCCACGACAATTTCTGTCACTGATGAAGATAAAACAATTATAGCTATCTGCGTCTTACTCTGATACTGCATGCATTCTGTGTGCCATGCACTATGCTAGGTACTATATATTTAAAACAATGACTAAGATATAATCCCTGAACTTAAGCTCACAGTCTAGTGAGCAAGACAGAAACAGTACAATTTTATCGACCATTCAATTTGACAAGTGCTTTAACAATATAATGTTATAATGGTAGCACAAGAAAACGAGATTGAATTGGCTGGAAGGAGAAAGTTTGGGAATATAGAGAGGCTTTAGAGAGGAGGTAACATTTAAGTGAGCTCTTAAAGAGGAATTAGGAGTATGACAGAGAGGCCTTACAGGCACAGCAAACGGCATGTGCAAAAAGGCTGAGAGTTGTAAACATCTATCATGTTTACAGCAGAAGGCAGGTGGGGGCACTGAGGACTATGACCAGAGAAGTAGAATACGATTATATTTTGAAGGGCTGTGCTAAGGGGTTTGAACCATCTCATATTGGAAGCACAAAAATGTAACTTGTTGGCAATGTGTAGGAGGGATGGGAGAAAATGAAAACAGAAATTAATTTAGAAAATTTGCAACTCTCTAGGCCAGAGGGGATGAGAGCCTGACCAGAAGCTTAGGCTGTAGAAATGAAGACAATGGCATAAATACAAGAGTATTTTAGAGGCCAGCTCCATAGTCCTTACTAATTGAATGTATGTAGGAAGAGAGAGAATGTGACCTTGGGTAAAAGTAGATAAGGATGCCACATGCTGCTCGTGGGATATAGATCAGGGAGCAGGTTTGGTGGAACACAACAATTTGCCATTTTTGGGGGGAGCAAGCAAGTTATTGATCTAGTGGAATTAGAGATGGTCTGTTACAATGATGCTACATTCACGTATAGTTGACAGATTTAGAGGGAAAAGAAAAAATAATAAACAGGATTATCAGTTTAATTTTATTTTCAGATGAACATTTTTAGTACAAATATGACCCATGAAATATTTGGAGCATATACATAC
The DNA here is from genome assembly GCF_019186645.2 of Phyllostomus hastatus. Lineage (NCBI taxonomy): Eukaryota > Metazoa > Chordata > Mammalia > Chiroptera > Phyllostomidae > Phyllostomus > Phyllostomus hastatus. The sequence goes on along the minus strand of NW_025333498.1, from coordinate 15,847,892 downwards.
TAAAGTTTCTTAGCAAAATAATTTTGTCTATAGACATGCAAATTCTGCCCTACTGGAAAGATGTTCAGTTGACTCCATTTTAAAAATTAAAAATTTTAAAAATTAAAAATTTTAAAAATAAAAAAAAAACAGTATTGCCTCCATTTCTCATTCACCTCGATGCTGGTCATCTCCAGCATATCTGATCTCTGGGTTCTCCTATAAATCATTTGTAACATGTTTGTCTTCCCTCATTGATTAAAAAGTTAAGAAACATCTTTAACATGTATTCATTTTATATCTGTGTGAGAGTCATGATCTTGCCTCTTCTGAAAACCACGTTTTAAACCAGGCCAGACACGAGTCCTCTGCCACCAAGGACTGCCCGCCCTGGTTACGTCGTGGCTGCAACCAACACCTGCAAAGCCCTTCCCAGAGTTTCCATTCTGCAGTGCATTTTCTCAACCGCTTTCATCTGACACTGGTCAAACTGAGGGGTTTGTACCTATGCAGAAAGTTAACAGTCATGATTAACTGTTCTGGCATGTTAATAACCCCTAAATTGGAGGGACATTATATGATAATCTGAACAAATCAATCATTTAAAGAGAAGCAGTGCCTTACTGCATGTTCAGTTTGGGAAAACCTGAGAAATGAAAACACTAGACAACCCAAGCAGGCACCTAGAACACAAACATGGGGTCGTAGTGACCTGTCTTGCTCCCTAACTATTCCTGAGGAAGCCAGCCTGTGTCTTTCTCCCGCAGTGTGGTCATGCGGTCACTGCAAGTCCAGTTACCACATCAGTGTTTATCAAGTGCCCACTCCATGGCCTTGGGTTAGGTGTTGACAATGCAAAGATGGACAGATACAGCCCCACAGACAGACAGACTATTCCAACAGGATAGTGAGTATTATGGTGTGGGACAGACGGCCCAGAGAAGACAGGTTTCTCACCTTCACTTGTGGGTCAGGGAAGGCACTTAAACTGGGCTCTGAAGGATGTAAAGCAGCTAAATGGGTGAAGCAGGGGAAATTTGAGGTTCTAGGAATGGGAATTACATGAGCAAAGGCCTAAGGTGACAGAGACCAAAAAGCCACCTGGAATGTAAATGCAATAAATGACAGTGCGGGGGGAGGCAAGGGCCAGATTGCTGTATGTTACACTGTCCAGAAAGAAAAAAATCAAATAATAATATCCAGCATTTCTCAGATGCTTACTAAATACCAGGGAGTATAATAAGCATTTTACAAATATTGTCCCATTGAATCATCACCAAATCCTAAGTGGTTCTGTAGGTTTTCCTTTTCTGTGTTGTATTTTAATCACAAGTCTTACATGCTTGTGGTAAAACATGGAACAGTCCCTGGGACCGTAACCCCTGGCAAAGTGACTATTTGGCTTATATTCTTCCATATACTTCTTAATGTTCACCCAGCAAATATAAACATGAAAAAACATACTATACCATACATATATTTTACAATGGCTTTTTTAATCTAAAAATATACATGGGCATTCCTCTAGGTTATTACATACAGATATAAATCATTCTTTTAAACATATACATAAAGAATTTATTCAACTATTTCCCTACTAATGGACATTCGGGTTTGCTTCCTTATTAGAAACAATACTGAAATAAGCACAGCTCTGTGACTATACCCTTACATACTGATGTTTCCTTTCTGTAGGGTAGATTCCCTAAAGTGGGTATGCACACTAAAAATGTTAGAGATACTATAATACTAAATTGTTAATGCCTATTCATTTTTATACCTCTGTAAAATTATTGAAAATAAACTGTTTCTCCAAAGAACTCCTTGAGCTTTGTGCAGAATGGTGAGGTTCTTCAGTCTTTTTTTATGGTCAACCTGAAGATTTTAGGCTGAATTTAACATACTTAGACAACAAAACAAAAAACACGTTGAATAATAAAACATCTCTTTATACCCCCAACCCTTCATTTACTGTGAGAGATTCTCTGCTCACTGCTGGTGTTGAGCAGGTGCTGGGCTGTCAGGCTGCCAGATTCTAGAGGAGAAATCATCAAATTATGAATGAATGCCTGTCATCACAGTCACATGACATGCCCCTTCTGACTGAGCCACTAGGCAATCAAGTCAAAATTTATTGCCATAACTATGGCTTCATTTTTAGACATGTAGGAAGTTGTATCCTTAGAACTATTTGCTACATAATATATTTTTCAAGACTTACCTGTATTATTTCTAACTAGGTTTGCAGATTAAGGCAGAAATGCCACTTTAAAAGAGACAAAGACATCAAAACTTCGAACAATAAAATGGTAATAAATACATATCTATCAACAGTTGAATCTAAAAAACAAACTAAGCAAAAAAGAAGAACAGAGACAGAATCATGGATATGGAGAGTGTTTTGATGGTTGCCAGATGGGTGGGGGTGAGAGGGGTGGGTGAGGAGGTGAAGGGATTAAGAAGGACAAATTGGTAGTTACAGAATAGCCATGGGGATGCAAAGTGCAGTATGGGAGGAGAACTTATACACAGGACCCATGGACATGAACATAGGTGGGGGGAATGCCTGAGGGAGTGGGGGGAGTCCTGGGTGGAAGGAGGCAAAGGGGGAAAAATTGGGACAACTATAATAGCACAATCAATAAAATACAGGGCCTGGCACAAATAATTTCATTCTTTTGTTATAAAATCTTTTATTACAAAGTCATAAGCATGCAACTGTAACTTAACAGTATCACACTCAAGCACATCATATGACATTTTAGGTGAAATGTTCAAATTAAAACTATAAATTATTACACCCATATTATCACCCTACCAACCATATTCACAAACAGACATTACTTCTGCCAGACCTTGTATAATTAAAAGAAAAAAAAAAGACAAAGACAGAGGGGGAAAATTCTTAAGTGTAAAAAAACATAAACCTTATTTTAAAATTGAGCAATTTCCTCCTCCTTATTTTGACAGCAGTGCACTGGTTTTGGTTTTTGTTTTTATTTTAATTGTTGTTCAAATACAGTTTTCTGCCTTTTACCCCCATCTCAGCCCACCTCCTCAGCCCTCCCCACCTCCCTCCTGTTTCCAACCCCCACCCTTGTTATTGTCCCTGTGTCCTTTATACTTGTTCCTGCAAACCCTTCCCCCTTTCCCTTGAAATTCCCTCCCCCTCCCCCTCCCCTCTGGTCACTGTCAGCCTGTTCTCTATTTCAGTGTCTTTGGTTATATTTTGCTTGTTTGTTTATTTTGTTGATTAGGTTCCTTTTAAAGGTGAGATAGTATGGTATTTGTCTTTCACCACCTGGTTCATCTCACTTAGCATAATGCTTTCCAGTTCCATCCATGCTGTCTTAAAGGGTAGGAGCTCCTTCTTTCTTTCTGCTGCATAGAATTCATTGTGTAAATGTACCATAATTTTTTGATCCACTCATTTACTGATGGGCACCTAGGTTGTTTCCAACACTTGGCTATTGTAAATTGTGCTGCTATGAACATTGGGGTGCATAGATTCTTTTAGATTGGTGTTTCAGGGTTCTTAGGATATAATCCTAGCAGTAGAATTGCTGAGCCAAAAGGCAAATCCATTTTTAGTTTTCAGAGAAAAATGCACTGGTTTTTGACTAGTGAATGAGGAAGAACTTAAAGGCTCTTCTTTTCAGATATTTAGCCACATTGCTATTATTAGCAAGGCTTAAGGTTCCCTTTGTCCTCTACAACTCAGGTAGCATCAGAAGCATGTGCAAAAGCTACTCTTTGTGGTGAGCCTTCATTTTTAGACATGTGACTTATGTCTAAACAGCTATTCTGTTGGGCCTTCATGCTCCCTTCAAAGCCCCTGGCCCTCAGGCTTGAGGATGTTCCCCGTTATGAGTCTAAGTTGGAGAGAGTTCACCTGTCACAATTTGCACCAGATGCTCACCTTTCAGCCCCTGGTACCAGTAGCAGACATGCAACCTAGGCTCACCAATTTGATGCACCCTGTTCAACTTTACCATGGAAGCTCGTGACTCAAGAAAAAGGCATTTTTCTAGAATCCCTGGTGAAAGTGGATGCAGTGTCCAGTGGCAATTTGGCAGTTCTGGCCGACTCATTCAGCACCCCATCAATGATGCTGGCAGAGCCTGGTGCAGCATCTGTGCCCAAGGTGTAAGCAAAAGGGTCTCCACTGGACCAGTTCTGCTGCATGGTTTGGACCACCATTCATGGCTAAACACAGAGCTTCCATGCCAGTTCACAAATCCTCCTGGAGAGTCTATGAGCTACTGAATCTCCTTTAATGAACTCCTTTAGGCCAAAATTAACCAGGACTGGATTCTGTTGCCTGCAGCTAAGAAGCCCTTTGATAGCCCCTCAAAACTAAGATAAATCTTTGTGGTTTTAAAGTATTTACTAAGCTAAAGATTTAGGTTCATCATTATTTTCAAATGATGAAAATTTCCACATCATTTCCAAGCTGACCTGATATTACAATATATTACCTTTCGGTGTGACTGAATTTCAAGTCAGCTCTGGATTACTGCTATACTTTTTCCATGTAGTCACACCCCAGTTCCACTTCACCAGGCTCCCCTCCTTTCCCTCCTCCTTCCACATCTCACCAAAACCTGATCTCTGGGAAGCTGCTCATGTATGCTAGTGTGGTTATGTTTAAGTGATTTAGGAGAGTATCCTATAAATGGGAGCAGATTAACAATGGAATGAATCTCTAACTGTGGGATTCCAAACATCAGCAAACAGGTAAGAAAGGTGTGGGAGAGGGAGTGGGGAAGCAGGGACTCCAAGACTGCCACTCCTTTCATATTAGCATAAGAGCATTCTAGAATAATACGTATTCTTTCATGAATCATCCACATTCCACTTGGACAAATCTATCCTTATCTAGCTAAGAGAGCAAATGTGTCATTCTGGTACACATTTGCTTACGAACCTCTGCTGACTCTGCATCCCACCAGGACAAAGTGCATGTCCCAGCCCTTGCGACTCATCACTCATCATGGCTCCCGCTTGTGCTCCTAGTGAGGAGCACCCTGTGTCCCTCCCCTCTATGCCCTGGTATGCCCCCTCCCTCCTTAGTCCAAGGTGGAATTCTATTCATCTTTTAGACTCAGCTCACTCAGTACTTCCTCTGTGAATTCTTCCCCATCTCCTCACCTAGCTCCCCGACTCTGACCTTCACTTTCTCAATGCTGTCCGATTATATTGTTTGTCCTTTATGTCATCAAGTCTGGGCTCTTCCACCACTGCTGTGTCCCTGCAGAGCAAGGGCTACATCTTGGTCAAGACTGTAGCTCTCAGGGGCCCTGCAAACAGCCCTCAAGAGACACTCATTGAATGCACACAGCCATACATGAACGGATACAAATTTCTCCAAAATGGCAAAGGGAAGGGCCACGTCTGTAAGATTCTACAGGTCCCAGTCCTACAGTGTCACACTTTGCTTTGAAATTCCCCAAAATAATACTTTTGTATGAATATCAGTTTGCTGAAAGTCTGTCTTAAGAAAGAAGCCTTCATATAGCCTTTGTACAACCTGCCCTGACAAAGTACAGCCATTTTCCTTCCCCGAAGTGCTTAACAACTACGCTGTGGAACACAGGACTTGCATGCAGCCTCTGGAGTCAGCCTGCCTGCGTTCACATCCTAGCTTGCTGTTTATGAGCTAACTGTGGTTTTGAACAAGTTACTGAAGTTTTCTGTGCCTTAATTTCCTTATCTGTAAAATGGGTCTGATAATAGGGCCTGTTTCATAGTGCTGCTTTGAAGATTAATTAAATTATTATATAAAATGTTTAGAGGAGTGTCTGGCATAAAATACTTCACTAAATGTTAGCTATTATCACTATTATATCTGAAATCAGTTAATGTCCTTGAACATTATTCAAATTTATATGTATGCAAATTCCACTAATGTATGCTCAATGATGCCAACATTAATCATATCAGAATTTGCCCCATAAGCATATTTTGAGCACAGGCTAATGTGCCCGTGCGCACAGTACTTCAACAGCCACTATTTCACAGACGAGCAGTGAGAATGTTCTTCAGTGAACTTTGCCCTGAAAGTTAACAAATGATAAGAAAGTTCACTTGGTGGGATTTTAAAGGCAGTTAAATTGCCCCAAGTTTAGACTACCTGAAGCTCTTACAATAAGGCTCATCTTGGCAGTGAGGTCACCAAATCCATGACCCTGCTAGTTAATATGAAGGGGATGGAGTAGAGAAGGGGAGGCCAACACGAATCGAGGATGTGAGATGAAAGAGAAAGTGGCCCTGACATGCCGGAGACTTCTCCTGGGGAAAACATACAAGCTTGTGAAACATGAGTTTTAAGACGAGTTGCCAGAGTCTTCCCGCCACCCCGTTCTATTTTTCTACATACATAATTTCTGCTAATTACTTAGTCATTATTTAAATTTCTACAGTTGACTAACAAGCCAGATAGAATCAAAAGCATCTCAGAGGAATTCATTTTTCTATCCTAACAAAACTATCTTCCTGTTTATTTGCAAAGACCAAAATATCAAGTATTTTCCTATTTATCATGGTATCGAGTGGTTATCAACTCACTCAGGACAAAATGCAAGTTCCCGCCAGACTGTAAGATTTTTCAACAGCCCCTGTTTGCCAAACACCCTACATTCATTTACAGGTTAACATTCAGCTGCCCAAGAGGCACAGGAAACTATTCAAAACAAGACCCTTTTGCTTTTGCATTACTTTTTAAAAATTTTATTAATTTTTTATTGTTTTTCAAGTACAGTTGTCTCTATTTTCCCCCATCCCCTCCCCCTGCCTCACCCAACCCCACCTCCCACCCTCAGTCCTACCCTGCTTTGGCTTTGTGCATGGGTCCTTTATACATGTTCCTGACAACACTTCCCCCTTTTTCTCCTGTTATCTCCCTCCCCCCTCCCCTCTGGTTATTGTCAGTTTGTTCTTTATTCCAATGTCTCTTTATATTTTCCTTGCTTATTTGTTTTGTTGATTAGGTCCCACTTACAGGTGAGATGATATGGTATTTGCCTTTCATTGCCTGACTTATTTCACTTAGCATAATGCTCTCCAGTTTCATTCAAGATGTTGCAAAGGGTAGGAGCTCCTTCTTTCTTTCTGCTGCATAGTATTCCATTATATAAATGTACCACCATTTTTTGATCCACTCATTTACAGATGGGCATTTAGGTTGCTTCCAACACTTGGCTATTGTAAATTAGTGCTTGTATTACTTTTTACTGGATCTATTTTTAATCAGCCAACTTATTTCCAAAGGTATTAATTCATTTCTAATTTCAGTTAGAATAAAATGGAGCAAGCTTTTTACTCCAAACTATGTTAAATTTAGCATGTAACTATCTTTGGCTCCAGGATTATTCAATGGAATTAATTCCAAGAGGTATAGGAAAATAGTAAGGTAGTAATACTCCAGATTTCATAGTTGTCATGGACTGAATTGTGTCTCACCAAAATTCATATGTTGAAGCCTTACTGTGCCCACCCCCCACCCCAGTACCTCAGAATGTGACTGAATTTGTAGATAGAGCTTTTTAAAGAGGTGAGTAAGTTAAAATGACATCTCCAGGGTGGGGCCCTAGTTGGTTCTGATTGGTGTCCTATAAGGAGAAACTAGATCACAAAAAGAGACATGGGGTGTGCACGCAAAGAGGTAGCCTTATGGCCCCTGTGCAAACCAAGGAGAGTGCTCAGAGGGAACCAACCCTGCCGGCACCTTGATATGTTTCCTTTCTTTTTTTAGTCCTCACCCAAGGACATGCCCATTGATTTTAGAGAGAGGGGAAGGGAGGGAGAGAAGGAGAGAAACATTGAAGTGAGAGAGAAATATCACATTACATCCATCCTTGTTTGGACCTGATGGGGTAAGCTTATATATTAACTTAAGCTAATACAGAGAAATATATTATCCCTCCCAGGGTATTATATTTCATAGGGTCATTTAGATAGAGTATTATTGATGGCTAAAAATATCTTGTTATAAGTCATTAGCAGGCTATATTATTTAAGACAGGCTAATTACTTTTATAAGCACCCCTCCTCCACCCTGTCAAATCTCAGTGGCTCAGTAAAAGTTTGTGTCTCCCTCACAGGCCAATGCAGGCTGTGGGGTATGATGGTTACTCTGCTCCATACAGTCACTAAGGGACACAGGTTCCTTCTATCTAGTGGCTCCCCATCCTCTACAGACTTGGAGTCTTTCACTGAATCCTCTATCTGGCAACAGATGAGGGAAGAGAAGAGGATTTGTGGGAGATTCTTAGAGGCCATGATCTTCACTCACTCTCCACACACCCATCATTTCCATACATGTTCCACTAGCCAGAACTCAGTCACATAATCACTTAACTATGAGGGAGCCTGGGAAATACAGCCTAGCTGAGAGGAAAAGGGAACAGGGCTGGTGAACCACCAGCCAACCTCTGCCACATGGAACCTCCATGAAACCAAGGCAATTTCAAAGAGCCAACCATGCAGACTTAGGTCGCAGTGCATTCTTAGAAGAGAACTGTGTAGTTGTCCTAATTATTCTGGCTTCGTTGTGCCTGGTCATGAAATGAGGTGTTTGAGTGTCCATGTAATCTAAGGTAAATAAAATAATACTTCGGCTGAACAGATCAAAATGGTCAATATTCATGGGCCTAAACCAATTAATCTGGAAGCAAGCATTTTCCAGAGAAGAATCCAGGGCAGAGGAGGAGATATCATTTGTCAGGAACAGAAGTACATATTATATATAGATAAATTCTATCACTCTTCCTGGATGGTCCTATAGATTCTGATTTTACAAATGGAGGAAGAAAGGCTCAGAGGAGGTAAGTGAATTGACCAAGAAAAGCTAAAGGGGTTTAGGATTTAAACTCAGGACTGTGCGACTCCAATGGCCTGTCTATTTTTCCCCTTTACCATACTGCCTCAACTTTGGCAATACAAATTGTATAACTTTTAATTGATTAATTTAAATCAACTAAATTTACCACAGATTATATTGTCTCAGAAACCTGTCAACTGCCCACTTAGCTCCTAAGTCGCCAGCTTTGGAAAGAGAGTATGCCACTTTGACCAGCCGGGTCTTTCACCGCTTGGCCTCTTTGAGCCTCAGTGAGCACATCATGAAGTGGGAGTCATCTCACTGTCTTGTGAGGGTACATGACACATGTCAGAGCCCTCAAGACCTTCCTGACGTTCTCACTTGATGTTGGCAGGAGAGAGGCTGGATGAGGAGATGTGTTAGTACCCTCAGACCTGTTCTGAGCCTAACGCCAAGTGTTTCACACACACATGAACGCTTAATAAATGTGGGTATGTGAGCAGGTAATGGTGATAAATGAAAGCAAGTGTAACACATTGACAAGATTTTATTGCAGCTTTATTATCTGAGAGTGAAAGGCACATTCCAAACTTTGTCCTGGTTTATCCAACCTTATTTGATAACTGGTACTGTCCAGGGTCACACTGAGGGCAAGGCCTGACACAAGACAATGGCTGCTTGGTCCTTTTCCTTCCCCACATGCAAGGCAAACCAAGACACTCAGAGCTCACCTGTCCCATCCTGCCCCCTTGCCAGCCTTCCCCACAGCCATGTTTAGTACTTTCCTCTACCCACTTCCCTAGTGCTGGGCCCTCCCTTAGACTATGCTTCAAGACACACAGGGAAGCCCGGAGCAATTTCTCTGCCCTCTGAGCTGCCAGGAGTCCTCTGAACTTGCACCGCCCCATGGCACTTTACATCCCTGCCCTTCGCATAGAAATGAATGAGCACACTCCCACAGAAGCAGCACAGCAGACTGAAATGAGGTAGGGCTTTTGTGTCAAAGAGCCCTGCCACTTTCCAAAAAGGTGACTCCATCCCGATCATTTCATCTTCCCAGCCTCCATGTCCTCATCTGTAGAATGGAGAGAAGAATACAGACCTCATGGGGTTCTTGTGAGGATCATGCATTTGGTCCATTGCCTGGTGCACAGGAAATGCTCACCAAATGGTAGGCCCATTTGCTTCTCCTCCTCTCCAGCAGCTCACAGAACTCTTGAAGGCAGAAATGTTGCTAATTGTCCCTGGTGTCCCCAGTGCTCTACACTGAATGGGTGCCTAATAAACATTTGTAAGACAAAGAAATGGATGCACTCACACCACAGAGTCATTTATTGAACATGAATGGACAGATTAATTGCCTCTGTTTTCTTGAATGTCTCTCTTTTGTCTTTCTTCTCAAAAGATGATTAAGAGGACATGGTCTCTCAATTTCTTAGGAGAGAAAAATTAAACTAGTCAGAATTGCTCACTAATTTAGATCCAGGCTTGGGCTGGCCCCCTGGGAGACATTCTGGCGACCCCAAGGGAGGCAGCAGCTGTTGCTCCAGCCTGCCACGCCTGTGTCTGTTCTGTGAAGCAAAGGGGATGACAGACTGACTGCTCAGGAAAGGGGCTGGCCTCTTGCTCTGAATGTGGTTGTGTGGACTCTGGTGGCAGTAGTCACAAGGAATAGCAAGGGCAGGATCATCTAATCCAACTTGACCAGATACTTTGAAATTCTGAGGACAGTCCCAATGCTGATATTTGGGCCTCCCTGTCTGCCTAAGGAGACTCAAGCTTGCTGTTAATGGGTCTTGACTTTGGCTCAGGATATGAGGTCCCACAATCTATTTCCCAATGCTAAAGTAGGACTAAATATGGTTTAATTGTCTTGATTTCATGGTGAGAATCAGGAAGCAGTGAGGTGCTAGAGATCCATTCTCCAAGGTACTCAGAAGGCCACACTGCCCACCCAGTTCCACAGCACTCAACCCATAGCAGCTGCAAGGTTTGAATGGAGCTGCAGAAGCTCAGAGAAAGAGAGCACAGGAAGGGTCTAGAAGAGTCTGAAATGTACACCATGGGCTAGACACATCTGGGATTATAATAGTCATAGGACCAATAAGTAAAATGTACTGAATACCCACTAAATATTGGGTATTGTACTATATACAGACTTTTCCTGCACTATCTCATTTGAGCTTCCCAAATACCTCATGAGGGAGACCCAGCCATTTGAGAATCAAGAAAAGTGAATCACAGAAAGACAGTCATTTGTCCAAGATCTCCTAGCGGGTCAGAGTTTGAACCATTACTTCATACTGCTTCTCATATTCTGTTAGTCTACGCTTCCTTTGTATTCTATATCAGGGCTTCCCAAACTTCAGTGTACATCAGAATCACCTGGAGGACTTGTCAAGACAGATTCCTGGGCCCACCCCAGAGATTCTGAATCCATGGGCTCAGAGTAGGGCCCACAGTTTTGCATTTAAGTTCTCAGATAAGGCTGATACTGCTGGTCTGGCAATCACTCTGAGAAGCAAAGTCTAGGGCAGACTTACTCCTGCCAGAGCTTAACCATAACAGCCCAAGAGGAAGAATATCAAATCAAGACATTTAAGAGTTCCCCCCAAAACTGAAGGAGTTCATGTGATGTCTGTCATCAGCTCTATGGAGCAGGAACTATCTACAACCTTCTATTTACTAGGGTAATCACTACCCCATTTTTTTTCTCAAGAATTTCATCAGTATCACCTATAATTCTTACCTAAGTTAAAAAATAGGAAAAGAGTTTAACACAGAGTTCAAGTAACTCTGATCCCATTTTCATTTCCTGTCTCTTTGCTGGGTTGGTTTTGGTGGTTTCAGCATCCCTTTCACTCAGGATCAGAATGGACCTGGAGATGTCACAGGTGGGCTGTAGGTTATTTTAGAAAATGCAGTGCTGGGAGTTCAGAGAACTGGATCTGGCCTGGCTCTGCCACCTCCAGCCACATGCTCCTGGACAAATCGCTTCATCTTTGAGCTATGCTGGATGGGCTCTAAGTTCCCCTCTCACTCTGGCTTCCTACTTTCAATCTAAAGCTATTGGTGACCATTGGCGAGTTTTGGTGGTTGGGACCCAAAGAATAACATGATGTGGGACCTACAGACAATGGACACTGAGCTCTCCCCAGTGTCTCTCATCCAACTTTGAGATGCCATCTCTGAGATTTGAACACCTGCTTTTTCCTCTGAATGCTGGTGTGGCTCCCCCTCCAAGCCTCAGCACCCAAAGCAGTCCTGTTACTGTGAGGCTCCACCTCCTGGCCTCAGTTCCCTGAGTACCAGAATCTCCCCTGGGAGACTCGTAGATTCCTGGGAAAATGGCAGAAGGAGTCTTGTCTATAGTGAAAGCTGAGCTAGAACCCAGGGCTCTGTCGCCTCTTCTGCTTCCTTTCCATTACTTCCCATGATCTCTAAGGGTTGGTATACAAGTGGCATGCTTTAGTAGAGACTAGAACTGCCAATGCCTAGCTGGTTATTTTTCCCTAAGGAAGTACATCATAATGACAGTGACGTTTTAACTAATCTTCCTATAATTATGCCCCCTATTTTAACTAACTAGTCAAGAGCCAAATCACTGTATAAATGAACTAGAGCAGCGGTGTCAAACTCATTTTCACCAGGGGCCACATGAGCTTTGCAGTTGCCTTCAAAGGGCTGAATGTAATTTTAGGACTGTATAAATGTAACTGCTCCTTAACAGTTAAGCGAGAGCTCGGTGCTGCCGCTGGGTAGAAAAAAGGTGCTGGGCCGGATAAAACAAGGTGGAGGGAGAGATTCAGTCTGTGGGCCTTGTGTTTGCCACCTGTGCACTAAAGCGATCCCTGAAATTTCAGCATGATCTTGCCCTCACAATCTACACCTGTAGGACACGTTTGTGGGTAAACTAGCCAATTACAAGGTTCTCTCAGTACTTACAGAGCAAGGTATCTTTAGGTAACTATGTACTTAATCTTCAGCTCTTCTCTCTACACAGAGGCCAGCAAGGTTCTTTCTACTTTGACTAGAAAAGATGCACAAGGAATGACTTAAATGGAACCTTTTTTAATTTTTATTTGAGAGAAGAGCCAGAAGAAAGAAATTGTATGAGATATCTAAGAACAAAACTAGGGGAGGGAGAAGAAGGTGGAGAGGTAAAAGGGGACCCAAGTCCCAGGAACAGGCCTGGAGAGTGGCACCCACTGTCCCTGCCATAGCCAGAAGCTCCTGGCACGTAAAGCGTCCCACTCTTTCTGGATTGTATCTCTCTGGATACAGCCAGGTACCCACCTGCCTACATCCAGTGAAATTCATATAACTACAGCAGAGATCGAGGTCTGTGTCTGGGATTAATGTTCCCAAACCAGCCCTTGGGCCATGTGTAGTAACTCACACGGACAGCCCTCAGTTCCCCTGAATCTGGTGTGTCCATTTGGAATATTACTATTTCCTCTGTCCTTGTTGATTTCCTTTAATCTCAACCCAGTTTTTCTACTTATAATCCTGCTGACCATTCACTGTTTTGCATCTGTACTGTTTTGAGTTCTTAAAATCTGGACTCACTCAACTTCCCTGGAGTTAGAGTACTTACTATAAAGACCCTTGAAAGACAAGACCCAAATATCTGGCAGTTCCCACTCCCCTCTTTCCTACTCATACCTACATCTCTACACGGCACACAGAGTCTCATTGCTGGCCTTTGACACTCCATTGCCGCTCAAGTCCTTTCATGTCAGAGAGAGAGAAGAGATGGGTGGGGACTGGGGGGATAGAAAAGAGAGAGAAAAGAGAGAGATTAATCAGAGATAAAGCCACCTATGAAGGAAACATTCAGTTTTACCCCTCCCCCCATTGATGGCTTTATCTAAAAAAGATTTAAATTTCAAATGATAAAATATGCATTTAAAATTCCCCAGCCTTCTGCCAGTCCACCTCTGACCCTACCTTCTGCTGCAACTTGAGTAAATTCAAACAAGTAAATAGCAGTGATATTCTTTAACATTTCATTTATAAGAAAAAGAAATGCATTAATGGGAAAAAGTCCACAGGTAGGAGCTCCTTATTCACTTAGTATGAATAAGCGTGAAGACACAATTACAACTCGGCATTTTAGCAAGAGCATAAACGAAACCAGGCAGTAAGCGGGCAATTCCCCTTCTGTTCCAATATGCCCCAATTAACGCAAACTGAGGAAGGAATAAATTTAAGCAGGAACAGCTTATCAACATACAATTAACACTCAATAATTTATCCCTGTAATGCCAGATCAAATAAAAACATTGTGTCATAAATCACTTACTCAAGTAAGCCACCAACCCTGCGCTGAAATGATCTTTTGGTTGATTTGCTTTCTATTCACCACCCTTCTGCCACGACAATTTTTTTTCCCTTTCTCAGACCCAAGACAGTGAGGCAGCTGCAGTGACATTTGCTACTCTCCAGAGTTCAAGGGGCTATTAACCGCAACCAGAATTATAGTGAGGGCCAGCTCAGAGCCACAGAGCATGCGCCTGCCTCCAGATAGGCCAGCCACCAAATAAACCCTGCATATAAATAGAAGCCTGGTCCTTTCATATTTCTAAGGAAGGGAATTCTTCATTCATCCTTTCTAACATTGTTTTAGATTTTTTCATCCTTACAGGTAAAGTTTTCATAAATTTTCTATCCATAGCTTCCATTTTAATTTAAGTCCATTGACATTGGCTCTAAGGGAATTAAAAACAGCCTGTCATCATTCTCTCTATAATAAGGTCTATAAATCTAAAAGCAATCATTAAGTTCCTTGAATACCTTCTCATTAGTTCTTTCACCACCGAGTCTTGGTTCTTTAAATCTTTTGTGCTTTGCATCCCCTCTTTGTAATCAGATGTGTTCTCCATCCTTCTCCTGCTAACTCTGTTTCCCAGATTCCCGTACAACTGATTTGGCCAAAGAGAGCACTGGTGGAAGATTAGAAGGTGGGAGAATCAAGGGTATTACATCATCTCTCTGTCCTGGGAAGTATAGTAGAGTCTCATTACCCATGAATATTTGCAAAACCACCTACTTACTTAGACAATCCCTGACTTACGACAGTGTGACTGAAGATTTTTCAACTTCACAGTGATACAAAAATGACAAGGATTCAATAGAAGCTGTACTTCCAATTCTGAGGTTCTTCACTATCCTTTGACTTTTTCAGATCTTCCATCTCTTGTGCAACAAATTCTCTGTATTAAATGTGCTCTGTTTAAAATATTAAAATGACTTCTATTTCCTGGCTGAATTCTGATTGATATACCTTCCCTTATTAATCCTATTTCCCAATTTCTTCATTTCTCTTTGTAGTAAGCAGAATAATGCCTCCACAAAAGTGTCCACATCCTAATCTTTAGAACTTTTAAACCTTACAGAGAGTTGCTGGGTCAATTCCCAGTCAGGGTACATGCCTGGGTTCTGGGTCTGGTCCCCAGTAGGAGGTGCATGAGAGGCAACCACACATTGATATTTCTCTCCCTCTTTCTCTTTCCCTTTCCCTCTCTCTAAAGTAAATAAATAAATAAACCTTACAGAGAAAAAGGAACTTTGCAGATGTGATTACATTAAGGGTTTTGAGAGGAGATTATCCTGGTTATCCAAGAAGAACCAATGTAATCACAAGGGTCCTATAAATGAAAATGAAAAGCAGTAGAGTCAGAGATGTGCAGACAAAAGTAGAGATCAGGATGATGCAGTCATGGGCCCAAGAAATGTAGGCAGCTTCTAGGAGATGGAAAAGGCAAGGAACAGCTTCTCCCCAGGATCTCCAGAAGGTTTAGCTCAGTGAAGCTCATTGTGGATCTCCAACCTCCATAACTATAAAATAATAATTTTGTGCTGTGTTAAGCCATATCGTTTGTGGCACTTTGTTACATATTATAAATTATTATTTTTAGTAATAATCAGAAACACACTCTTTTTGAAGCTTCTATCTCTTCATTCTTTCAAGCTGAGGGTCACAAAGTTGGTTCCAAAACTAATTTCAGTTCTGATAGAGTCCCTATACCCAGAAGTATCTGAAGAACTTAGAGGAGGCAGCAATCACTGAGAACTGAGGGCATTCTATTTCTTGAAATCAGGGCCTAAGAAGGTCTTCAACCTAGGCTTCTCCAGCCATTTCCCCCCATTCAACATAGAAAATTTCTAACACACAAAAGTAGAGAGAGTAATATCATAAATCCTGTGTACTTATGATCCAGCTTCAACAAAAATCAGCTGATGGCCAATTTGGATTCATATGTATTCCCATTATTCTTCCTTCCATGGATTATTTTGAAGCAAATTCCAGGCATCATTTCTCTACAAGTACTTCAACATATATCTATTGTCAACAGAAGAAACATCTAAACCGGTAAGATGTTTTATCAGTTTATTTGAGCTGGGAAGCAAACTCTCAAAGGACTGAGAAAATGCTCCAGAGAATGGTAGTTTTGCATGTTATTTTATACATTACAATCAAAGGAGGAGGCCTGGAGGGGGGTACATGAAATCCATTGGTGGTACATTAGGGAGGCAGGAGAAAGGGGTGGGAATCTCTGGAACTGTATAAAAGTAAAATAAATAGACACATACCTCTTTTACATTGGTGGGTATAGGACAGTTTACAATTACAATTAACATGACAATAATCAAAACAATGAGGGAATTTGTGGTCTCTGCTCTGGTGGGAGATTGTGACCTGAGGGGCTGGAAAAAGAAAATTACCCAGACAGGCCAAAGGTATGTTATCAGAGATGCAAAAAAACAGTAGACAGGCTCAGTTAACCAAAGAT
This sequence comes from Phyllostomus hastatus, assembly GCF_019186645.2. NCBI lineage: Eukaryota > Metazoa > Chordata > Mammalia > Chiroptera > Phyllostomidae > Phyllostomus > Phyllostomus hastatus. Next base: position 15,831,296 of record NW_025333498.1, on the reverse strand, counting down.
GGACTCTGTCAAGAAAGATACTGGCCTAGAACATGACTACCCACCATGATTTGCTTTTAGCTAGAAAGTTTTAATTTCAGACCATCATGTGTGGTTACTTTAGATCTCTGAATTTATATGGCCCACCATACAGGCCTCTCCTGAGCTTGTCAAATTTAGTATGTGGCCTGCTTTTCATCCACACTATAAAAGATAAAAACTCTGAAAACATGACCACAAAATTATTATTGACCCAAAAGAAAATTATTAATTTCTTACACAACCAATTACATATTCAGTGTTGAAATTTCTCCAATTGTCTCATGATTTTGTTTACATCAGCATACAAATAAGACTCTACAATGCAATTATGCAATATTTCTTAAATTTCTTTTAATCTGTAGGATCCCCTCTACTACCACTTTGTCCTTACAATTTGTACGCACATACAATTTGTGTATATATTGAAATCCATAGTTTACTGAATTCATTCCATGGTGTGGTTTAACATTTTCCTCAGTTCTCTGTAATTTGGTAGTTACTTCTAGTGGATTTATTAGATTGGGTTTCAATTTTTGGCAAAAATATGTTTTAAGTGGTATTGTGTATTTCAACATACTATCTGGTTTACTCTCTTTCTGTAATGTTAGCAGTTACTGATGATGTGATATTGTGATTTATAATAAGAAATATGTATATTTGGTCTTTGTTCTCATTTTTGGCACAGAGTTCCTAAAACTCTTGGAATTTCCTAAGTGATGAGAGAGACAAAGGTGTTTTCTGTTATGTTAATGAGGTAACTTTTGGAAAGCACAAAGAATGGGCTGGTTTCCAGGAGAACCAACCATGTGATTAGAGGGTGGAAACTTTCAGTCTCACCTCCCACCCCTTTCCGACATCCAGAGGGGCTGAAAGTTTAATCAGTCACCAATGGCCAATGACTTAAACAAGAATGCCTAGGTAATGAAGCCCCCCCTCCATAAAGTCCCAAAAGGATGTCGTTCAGACAGTTTCCTGGTTGGTGACAATGTGGAGATGGTGGGGAAAGTGGCTAACTCAGGGAGAAGTTATGGAAGTTCCTCACTCATTCCCCATACCTTGCCCTATGCATTTCTTCCATCTGACTGTTCCTGAGTTGTAACAGTTTATAGTAAACCAGTGACCTAGTAAGTACAGCATTTCTCAAGCAAATTAATAGAACCCAAGGAGAGGGTGGTAGAAACATCTGTGATTGACATCTGAGGGCTTGGGGTAAGGGGCTCAGTTTTATAGGAATAAACTCTTAGCTTATGGAATCTAATGCTATCTCCAGGTAGATAGTGTAAGAATAGAACTGATTTGTAGGACACGCAGCTGTCTCAAGAATTGTTTATTGGTATGTGGGACCCCCCCAACACACATATTAGAATTGGTTTCAGAAAATTAGATGCTCACTGCCTTAATTTACTAGGGATTACAGAATGTGATATTCTAATTGTTTTCCTTCTTTTATTACCTAATCCTTTTATTATTTTTTAAATTACATTGTATTGATTATGCTATTATGGTTGTCCACATTTTTCTCCCTTTGTCCCTCTCCAACCAATACACCCCACTCCCTCAGGCCATCTGCATACCTTCGTTCATGTCCATGGGTCATGCATACAATCTCTTTGGCTACTCCACTTCCTATACTATACTTTACATCCCCATGGCTATTCTGTAACCACCTATTTGTGCTTCTTAATCCCCTCACCTCTTCACTCATTCCCCCAAACTCCCCTCCCATCTGGCAACCATCAAAACGTTCTCTGTATCCATGATTCTATTTCTGTTCTTCTTGTTCACTTAGTTTGTTTTTAGATTCAGCTGTTGATAGGTATGTATTTATTGCCATTTTTCTGTTCATAGTTTTGATCTTTTTCTAAAATAAGTTCCTTTAACATTTCATATAATAAGGGTTTTGTGGTGATGAATTCCTTTAGTTTTTCTTGTCTGGGGAGCTCTTTAACTGTCCTTCAGTTCTAAATGACAGTTTTGCTGGCAATATTGGCTGTAGGTCCCTGCTTTTCATGACTGAATATTTCTCACCAATCCCTTCTAGCCTGTACAGTTTCTTTTGAGAAATCAGCTGACAGTCTTATGAGAACTCCCCTGTAAGTAACTAACTGATTTTCTCTTGTGGCTTTAAGGTTCTCTCTTTATCTTTAACCTTTGGCAGTTAAATTATGATGTGTCTTGGAGTGGGGCTTTTTGGGTCCTTGTTTGGGACTCTCTGTTTTTCCTGAACTTGCATGACTATTTCCTTCCCTAGATTAGTGAAGTTTTCTCCCATTATTTTTGCAAATAGATTTCCAATTTTTGCTCTTTCTCTTCTCCTTCTGGCACCCCTATGATGCAAATGTTAGAACACTTGAAGTTTTCCCAGAAGCTGCTTATACTATCTCTTTTTTTTTCTGGATATTTTTTTCTTATTATTGTTCTGCATGAATGTTTTTTCTTCCTTGTGTTCGAAATCATGATTTGATTCTTGGCTTCATCCACTCTACTGTTTTTCCCTATAAATTGCTCTTTATTTCAATTAGTATATCCTTTGTTTCTGACTGGATCTTTTTATGCTGTTGAGGTCCTCACTAAGTTCCTTGAGCATCCTTATAACTTGTGTTTTGAACTCTGTATCTGATAGATTGCTTATCTCTATTTTTGTTTAGTTCTTTTTCTGGAGTTTTGATCTGTTCTTTCATTTGGGCCATGTTTCTTTTCTCATTTTTGCAGCCTCCCTGTTTTGTTTAAGTGTATTAGATAGAGTTTCTATGACTTCCTGTCTTGGTAGCGTGGCCTAATGCAGTAGGTGTCCTGTAGGGTCCAGTGGCACAGCCTCCCATATCATGCAAGTTGGGTACTTGAGGTGTACCCTCAATGTGGGCTGAGTACACCCTCCTCTTGTAGTTGAGCCTTGATTGCTGTTGGCAGGTCAATGGGAGGGATTTACCCAGGCCAGTCAGCTATAAGGACTGGCTATAACCGCTCACCACCAACCTCCACCCTCTATGGGGGATCAGCTGTGCAGGTGCAGGGTGGTGGTTCTCTGACGTGGTCTGTAGCTGTGCACTGGGTGCATAAGCCCTTTGGTTTCCCAGGTTTTGCAGGCCAAGGTGAGCCACCACCTGTGTTTTGCCTGGGGCCACCCAGCATGAGCTACAAAGCAATCTGAGATGGCTTCTTTTTGTGCTGGGCTTGGAGATTCCCATGTGAAACCAAGCTGTGAACCTAGGCTGGTTGCTGCTAGTGCCAGGCCTGGGGTCACTTAGCAAGAGATACAGTGTTTGAGGGCTTGCTGAGGCCAGCTATTGCTTGTTTGATAGTATTTAGGAAGATGTGAAGCATGAGCCGAGACCAGCCATTCATGTGGAAAAGCTACTGTTAATAGGTTGGGTGGGCCCATAAGTTGGGTGGGATGGAGTCTTAGGACAGGGCAAACAGTGTGAGCCAGATTTATGAGAATCAGATATGGCACCCACCTGCCAGCTCTGTGGCCCTGTGGGAGAAGGGTTCAGAAAAGAAACAATGGCTTCTGCCCACCATTCTGTCTGGGAGATAGCCTTCCCAAAGCTCTCATCTTGATGCCAGACACTTCAGTTCCTCCCCATATCCACTGGTTCCTTTCAAGCTTCCCCCCAGAGCTGAAACTGAGAGGGAGTGAGTCTGAATAAGTCTTTCTGTGGGTCCTTTAAGAGGAACTACTTGGGCCCTGGCTGTTGTAGCTCAGCAGATTGAACACGGGCTTCAAATCAAAGGGTCGCTGGTTCAATTCCCAGTCAGGGTACATAGCTGGGTTGCAGGCCATGTCACCGGCATGGGGTGTGCAAGAAGCAACCACACATTGATACTTCTCTCCCTCTCTTTCTCCTTCTCTTCTCCTCTCTCTGAAAATGAATAAATAAAATCTTTTTTTTTTAAGTGGAACTACTTGGGAATCCATCAGTTTCTTCCACCAACTCAGTCACCACTGGTTTTTAGAGATAAAAGTTCTGGGGACTTGTCTTCCTGGCACTGAAACCCTGAGCAGGGTTGGGGGTAGGGAGGGGCTGGTGTGAGACTGGGACCTCTTGCTCTCAAGATAGCCCTTCTGAATTTTATCCACCACATGTGGGTGTGGGACCAGCCCATTCTGCATCTGGATGGATGCGGTTTCTTTAATTCCATAGTTGTTGGACTTCCATTCAATGCAATTTATGATGGCTCTGAGTGATAGTTTTCCTATAGTTTAGTTGTAATTTTGATGTGGTTGTGTAAGGAGGCAAGCTGTGTTTACCTATGTCTCCATCTCGACCAGAAGTCTTAGGATCCTTTTATAAAAGAGAATTTCCTCTACTCATTTATTTGTTTGCTTAGAGATACAATGCATGAGAGAAAGGCAGAATAAAAAAGTTATTCATGTACTATGTGAGCTGGCTCCCTAGCATCTTCTAAAAGTCGACAATGATGTTTCCTATTTTTAATTATATATAGTCTCATGTATGAGGGGGACCCCCCAAAATTGGAGTTTATTTATTAAAAATTGTGTATTTGTTCTTACATATTTAAACTTTAGTCAGCTGCAAAGTATTCCCCATTTGATGTAATACACCTATTGACACGTTTTTTTTTCTACTTCTCAAAGCAGTTTTTTAACTCTTTAATTTTGATGCCTTTTAGTGCTTCTGCCATTTTTTGTTTCACCTCTTCCACATCAGCAAAATGTTTCCTATGAGGACTTTTCTCATTCAGGGAAACAAGAAAAAGTTGCTTGGGGTGAAATTGGATAAATAGAGAGGATGGGGCACAGGAGTCATTTCATTTTTGGTCAAAAACTGCTGAACACTTGGTGTGGAGTAGGCAGGTGTGCTGGTAAATCACCCATCATGATGTAGGCAAACATGTTGAAAGAGTCTTCAAAAAAATTCACTGAAGTCAAACACAGCCTCTCACAACAACTCCAGCTGGTACACTGATACAGATGGGTTCCTAGAACACTCAACTAGTGGGGGAAGCCTATACCATAAGGGCCTGCCCCTAGAAGATAATTTCATTTTTTGGATCCCTCCTAAAAACTTTAATGTATTTAAGTTCTTCAATTTATTGTCATTATTACTCTTACTGATGTTCAAATTGACCCATATTAGATGATGTAAACTTCTTTTAGTTGGCTTTTGAGGGGTTTTTTTTTTGACACAACACAATTGGTCCTTGATAACTTTCTTATTCTGTGTCATGGCAAGATATTCCAGCTCTATCTTGTACATTTCCTGCCTCCTGGCTAATATCAGCCATTTCTCCAAGAAACACTCATTTCTAAACACAGAAAATTATGTTTAGAGATGACAATCTGTGCACTAAGGGTGCTCACTGTTAATGAATTGGTCATTGTTTCTTGGCCTTTGGTGGGTGAAGCTAAGAAATATATTTTTAAAGATAAAATATTTCATGAATTTAAATTGTTAAAACCAATTGCAATTCAAGACTACAGAGTTTTTAACTTAACCTCATGGTTCTTACATTTGTATCTCATGATTCCCACTTTGAAAAACTTGATACACAGTGACACCAGCACAATTACTCATTTGTTTTATCACATAATGCTCTTAGAAAACAATACCAACACTTACGAGACACATATACCAACAATATTATTACTGAAGAACAGTTTAATATAACTTTTCTTGGTTTCTGTTTGTTTACTTATTTTATTGCACCTCTTTTTGTCCTATGGACATACACTATTCCCCCCTTATCTTTGGGGTATATGTTCTAAGAGCCTCAGTGGAAGCCTAAAACTGTGGATAGCACCAAACTCTACATATACTATATTTAAAAAACTATGCTTTGTCTATTAATACATACCAATAATGAAGTTTAATTTATAACTTAGGCACAGTAAGAGAGTAACAACAATAATAAAATAGAACAATTATAACAATATACTATAACACAATTTATGTGAATGTGGCATTATTGTGTAAAATAAGTTTACTTAAACACAAGTAAGGCAATACCTTGACAGTCAATGTGATCACCAAGAAGGCTACTAAGTGACCAACAGTGACCTATGGGTGAGTATCCTACATAGTATGGATATGCTGAGTGAAGGGAAGATTCATGCCCAGGCTTGACAAAGTGAGACAGTGCAAAATGTCATCATGCTACTCAGAACAGCATGTAACTTAAACCTTATGAATTGTTTATTTCTGGAATTTTTCATTTAATGTTTTCTGACCATGGCTGACTACAGGCTACTGAAACCAAAGAAAGCAAAACCATGAATAAGGGGAAAATGCTGTAATATTCTCCAATAACAGAGACCTGTGCTCCTTGGAAAAGTGGCTGGTTCTAGAGCTGGGACAGGAAAAATATAAGCTGAGCCTCGAACATCTTGTGGTTTGAAAAAGTAAAGAAGTGCTCAAAAAAAGTGATGACTTGTTGAAAGGACACAGAAGCCAACTTGAAGGAGCTCCCAATGGCCAAGGCTGAGATATTTTGAGCAGTAAGAGATAATAAAAATCGTAATAGTAATGGATTATAATCCATAAAATATCCATGAGTGCATATTCATCTAAGTAAATACGTGAGCAAAAATAAACATCCAGCCTGGCCCCTAAATATAAGAAAAGCAAGGGTTGTATGTTTGTGATCAGATATCTAGACTCAGAGAAACTAATAAACTTTCTTTGAAATATTATTCTTCTCAATTCTCTGATGAGGAATAATTTACCTACTACATACAACAGCAGCCAGAGGAAAAGGAGACATACACTGGAATCTGTTAGCATCAACTCTTATAGTCATCCTTCTTTAGATGACATATTGTTGCTATATATAGTGTAGATATGAGTAATGGAGTGTGATTGCAAGCCAATATTTAGGGGAAAGTTAGGCCTATCACAACCACAACTCTGATGGAATGTCTTGGTGATGGATTTAGTCTTATATGTTCTCAATTTATTTTTCTCTGGGATGCTTTTCTATTTAGAGTATTAAATGACTTATATTTGATGAACAGAGAAAGACACTTATTAATTGTGAAATCTTGGGTAACTTATTTAACTTTTCCAAGATTCCTTATCTACAAAATGGGAATAATAATAGCCTCTACTTCACACAGATATTTATGAAAATTAAAGAATCAATACACATAAAGAACTAAAAATAATTGTAACATATAGTAAGTACTCAATAAAGTGAACTGATTTTATTTTTGCTAGAGAAATGGCTAAGAAATAAAAGGTCACTTCAATTGTCAGCTAAAAGTAATCTTATTCAAACATTTCTTCTTATAAATCATAGCTAATACTAGATCCAGGAGAATAAATTGATGACAGTAAAGGAGTCACTAAAAGTGCAAAGCAAATCTTACATGAAGAAAATGCTAGGAGGCCAATGCCTAAGGGGGAAGGGTTTTCAGGAACATGTATAAAAGACACATGGACAAAACCAAAGGGGGCAGGATCAGGGGTAAGAAGTGGGGATGGCTGGGGTGGGGGAGTGGCGAGGGGAAAATGGAGACAACTATACTTGAACAGCAATAAAAAAATGTGAAAAAAAAAAGAGAAAAGGCTAGGTATTCATGACAAAGGTAGAGGTTATGCTCCTGAGTCCAAGAACTTCTGCTTTGCCAAGGCCAATGGGGATGATAATCATAAATTTAAGCCACTTCAAATAGGAGAAAAATAACCTAAGAAACATATAATGAGAGGATCATTCTGAGAAAGGTAGTTGTGGGGAGAGAAATATTCCTTCTTGCCAACAATCAGCTGTCTTTTTGCCCTCTCTGCTGTGGACTGTTTCTCCATCTCTATCCCCCTTTCCACTCTATATAAAGACAAATAAGCCTTTCTAAAATAAACGACAAAGCAACAAAGCATCCTTTCCCACTAAGCAACAGGGAGCTGTGCCCTAAAGAAGCAGGTGAATTGGAACATGTTAGGGCTTCCATGTTAGCACTGCAATAGGTTGATTCTCTGACCTAACAGAGGTTGAAGTCTTCTCTTCGAGACGCACTCAGGTCTCTGCATGGAAGAGTGCCCTCCACATGGTTTAAAACCCCACCACGAAGCACAGTTACATACATTAAGCTACTGCAATAAAACACAGCCTAACATCATCCAACCTCCATAGTTATATGCTGTTAGATATTTAATTAAGAAATCATATGAAGCGAACTATTGTATATACAATAAAGAGAGAAAGGAAAACAAAATGCAGGTGTAGAACAGAGCCCAGCTTGGTAACATGTACAGTTTTCATTTGCTTTCACCCAGGGGCATTTGTATAAAAGATTATTTTGCCAAATATTTATATTTTTCTTCATTTTCTTGAAGCATGTCTTTTCCAGAAAGAAAAAGACATTTAACAAGTATTAAAAACATGTGTTTAAACCATTTTAGAAAGTTTAATTTTCTTTAAAAATGGTTTCCGGAGCTGGGGTCTTCTCCAAGTTTCTCGAGCTGAATTTTCACCTGATCATATGTCAAGTCTGACCTGGGTGACCCTCTGTGGGCCTCTGTCAATCACATGGGATTTTCCTTGGACCCCCACCTGAGAATATCCACCAGCCACTGACAACTGCTATGAGAGAAAAGCAAAAGTGAGCAAAAGACCTGACACAGTTGTTCAGCATGAAGGGTTTGGTTTTCTGGGAGCTTGTTTCATATCATTGTAAAGTTTATAAAGCAAACTTCTGGAATATGGCCAGGAAGTTTTGAATATTATAGTCATGAGCAGCTCAGTCCCATAAACATAATCAAAGTCTGTATCAAGTTTATACCCAGGGCAGTAGTAACAAATGACACAAATGTGGTAAAAGATGCTGGGCACTGCTCAGAGAAATTAATGAAACGTGAAGAAAAGTAAACAACTGCTTCACCCGCTGGAAACCAGGTCCATGCCAAGCCCTGTCCTTCTGATGGGATATTGGGCTGAGTGAAACGGAGGTACCAACTTCCAGCAGCCCAATTCCTACTCAGATTTTATAGGGCCTACCAAATGCACAAGGGCGGAATGAGAGCAGTGGCTGACTGTTTATTGCAGCTTTGACTTGCCTGACTCCCATTTCCAGAGCTGATCAACTAAGCTAAACCTGACCTTGAAGCTGGAAGCATTAAAGGATGAAGGGTTAAGGAGAAATTATTCTTGAAAAATTTCTCCAGGATGTAATATGAAAAAGAAAAAAGAGGCAGAAAACTGTACTTGAACAATTAAAATAAATAAATAAATAAATAAATAATAGAATGGCACTCTTCCCACTGTCCTTCCCCTTTATTCAGAAAGGGAAAAAAAAAGAGGACTCAGTGCTGACAAAAGCATACTTTTGTTTCTTTCCCCTTAGGATGGCTTTTTGAGTGTAGGATGAAGCAGCAGTCAACTCCTCAGGATGGCTTTATGTCTTAGAAGGGCTGGCTTCCTGACCCATGCCATGAGACAAAGTGGAGCTTTCCTTGTACCATTCCCACCTTTCAGGGCACCCTGAGTGGCAAGGAGGCCTGTTTCTGCTGCGGCAACATCAAGATCCTCCCAACTTCACCTAAAAATTTTCTTCCAGAAAAAGCAAGGAGTCTTGCAGGAGGAAAGCAGCTTTTTCTGAAGATCATGTGGCTGGATACAGAGATTCTTCTTGCTAAAGAGATCTGCAAAATGTACTCAAGAAAAACTCCAAAGATGGAGAGGTTTAAGCACAATTTTGCATGTAGTTGCGCAGATATTGCTAAACTAGAAGTACAGCAATATATATTGCTACTGTCGAAGTTGGGCAAATATTTGATTGCCTGACACTTATTTTTAACACTATCACCAGTATATGTTTATTCTACTCTGTGGTTAACAATGGCATGGATAGATTCAGATTTAACATATGAATATACAGGTTAGAGTGCTCCCTGCTCATTATGAAAATGGCTTTAGTGATTCGGAGGAAAAAAGAAATTCAGGTAAAAATAAACAAGGAATTAGTTTAGTCATGGAATAGCTGGCGTCTCGGCCTTCCGCTAGCTCAGCAATCCTATCTCCAGCAATTATACCAATGCCAAGCTTTCATCATTTTGCATTTTTGTACTTGGAGTGTGTGAAAGCACATCAGTTTCAAATGACATACAGTTTTACACTCAAAAGATCATTTGCTCCCACGAATCCAAACTAAATCAGCAGTTGTCCTCAGCTGCAGAGAGGAATAAACAAAGCAGATCCTTCAAGGTACATGGCTGGCAAATTTATTATTATTTTTTAAAATTTGGACATAGATTTCATACACAATTCAAAAGTGCTTCAGTACTGTGCATTTGTACAAAGTAAATCCATCAGAAATCAAGCTGCCAGCAGTCAGGGCGCACTAGATTTTATTTTTAAGGAGGAGACAAAGAGATGTGAAGAATACAAAAGTTTAAGGATCGTGAAAGTCAACTCTTGAAGAGGGAAAAAGGAGGTACATGTAAGCAGTGTAAGAAAAAAAAAGATGGTAAGTATCAGTTGAGAAGTATAAAAGAGGCATTTTAAGTTTAGCAAAGGTCTGATTGTACTTTTGAAGTACTGGGAGCAAGAAAAAAGCCTAAGAACAAACTAAACCTTGGGATTGCTCAATGAGAGTAACAAAGGATAACAGAACAAAGAAACATGCCAGACTTTTCCTTAAAATGGCCAAGAGACCAGAGGAGTTTGAGGTGGTTATATATCAAGAAACGGTGGGTGTTCTTATCTAGAAAGTCAAAGGCTACAATGGAGATGAAGAGAAGAAACAAAACCAAAAACTGAAACAACCAAAAATACATGAGTAGAATGAACATCAGTTTACCAAATACTGCAATTCTTGGAAATATTTTTGAAGAATACAAAATAGACTCATTTTTTTAAAAATAGGGGCATGCTTGTATATTATATATACACATATAATCTCTAAGTAAATTTTTTAAATTTAAGTTGTTAAATGAGAGTTTATTGAAGAAAACCAAATTTGTTTTAAATACATTTCTACTGGTTGTGGTTAGCCTCCAAAATTCTGCTTAGCTTTTATAGTTAGATGGATATGCTAAATCTAATATTCTTAACCAAATGAGAGAGCTTATAAAAAAGCATGAAAAAATGAATAATACCTCATTGATTAATATTGGTCTTTCAAACCCTTCCCCTCTCCCCAGTATATTAAAGTCCATTTTTCCTCAAGCTCCAAAGAAAGGTATTAGCTTGAGGACATAGAACATAGAGTTTTTTAACTTAACTTTACATTTAGTGCCTAAAAAAAGAAAATAGGGTATATTATATTAAAGCTTTACCACACCATGTTCGTTTTGGGAAAACCAACAGACATGGAGACCAGATGCCTTTAAGGAAAAAAAACCCTAAAATTATTCTATCAACAGAAAAATGGTCTTGTCTCCTTCCCTTAAACCTGCTATACTAACTGACAGTCATTTGCTTAAACTTTTTTGCCTTTGCCCACCATCAAACAAGAAGACCCAGGTTCGATTCCCAGCCAGGGTACATTCCTGGGTTGCAGGCCATGACCCCCAGCAACTGCACATTGATGTTTCTCTCTCTCTCTCTCTCCCCTCCCTTCCCTCCCTAAAAATAAATAAATAAAATCTTAAAAAAAAAGAAGATACACTGAAAATGGTTTTTGGCCCACACCACCAATCCTAACCAAATGGGTATGAGGAAGAGCTCAAGATTCACTGTTGAGGGGCCATATGGAATAGATTTCTGAATATAGTTTCAGGCTACAGCACTGAGGTCCAACCACCAGAAATAGTGTTGGAGCTAAGACGAAGAAACTGCCTGGCAAATGTAGGTGGGACCTAGAGAAAAATGGAGGGTGGTGGAATTTATCAGGGAATGATGGAGCATATTGATGCCCTCCCTCTGGGAGTTTGTCGTGCCTGCACTGTGTGAAAAAGAAGAGTGGGTCTTGAAGTTTAGACAACTACCCTGAAATGGAATTGGTGCAGGAAGAAAGATTGAGAAGGGGCAAAGGGAGAAGGCACCCTGAGTGTGGGCACATGGCCTTTTCCTGGACTATGCATCTGCTAGTGCCTTATCTTCCCCAGATGCTGTTTAAGATTTGAGAGGCAATAGGAATACCAGTGATGATCGACGACATGACCAGGTCAGGGAGTTGTGCTGGAAATAAACAGGTTGCCCGTGGTAAAGGTGCTGGGTATAGGGTGGAGGGGAGACAGGTACTGAGGGCACTGGGTCAGGCGTGAGCAAAGCTCCAGTCTCCGCCTTTCACCAGGTTGTGAAGAAGCTTTAACACACTGATGGTCAAGGGAACCTCTGAAGGCCAGTTTGGGATTCCTTTAATTGTCATCTAAAAGCTGAAAATTAGGAAGCCATTTCTTTTTCTCATGGAGTCCATGAAATTATGAAGTCTCTTCTCTCCCTTGTGGCTTACCTGTTTTACCTCATAAACTGTTCCAAGTGCAACTCCGGTGCTTGCAGGGTGCACTTCCTTCCTTTTCTGCTCCTCAGATCTTTTTAGGGTTTGTGTTTATTTTTACCCCTCCTTACTCTGCCATCCCTGCAACTATCTACATGATCATGTAACCTAAGCTACTGGCATTGAGTTGGCCATTCTGACCTTAAAGTGGGAGCCAAGCTGTTCATTCAGTCTCGCTTCAGACCCCTGCAGAAAACCATGAGGCTTAAAACGAAATGATGCTGTGGGTTACATGGGTATACCCATTTGTCAGAATTATATAGTTAAAACTTTTTGATGTATGTGAATTTTATCTTGAAAAACTTAAGAATCTCTAAATAGGGGATTGGGAATGAGTAGAGGTATATAGGAAGCAAGAGGGCAGGATACTGTTAATGATTGAAGCTGAGTGATTGGTACATGGGAGTTTATTTTACTATTCTGTTTACTTTGTGTATGTTTGAAATTTCACACAATAAACAGTAACCAGAGGGGAGGTGGGACAGGATAATGGGGGGAAAAGAGGGAAGGGTTGTCAAGGAACGTGTGTAAGGATGCATGGACAAAGCCAAACGGGGGTAGGATTGAGGGTGGGAGGTGGGGGTGGCTGGGGTAGGGGAGAGTGATGAGGGGAAATTGGAGACAAGTATACTTGAACAACAATTAAAAATATTTAAAGAAATAAAAAAAGATAAAATGGTAGTTCTTCCACATGTACTATGCCACAGCCATATATGTATTCATACATATGAATACAAACACACATACACACATATTCCAGGGGTATGGAGGCATTAGTTTTAGAGCCATCTGGTTCCAATTTTTTCACATGTGGTTCACTATTCATCCAGTGAGGAAGAGAGGGCGATGACGTCTGTCAGCCTATCCAACATTTTGCATTGACTTGAGCATTTGGGTAATAAAGTCATCTTTACTTTTCTTCTGGTCTCCAGAATGGAAGCTAGACAACTGGAACATATCTCTACACTGAGATTTTCAATAGCACCACTTTATATAATCCTCTCAATCCCTTGCCACTATCCAAAACATTCGTCTGCACTCCATTATTTGAAATGAAAATGGAGGCTGCAATGTGATATCTCAGAGAACAGCCAGGTATGTGACTAAATACTTTCCCTTAAAATTCCCTTCAACTTCCCTTACAATTAAGGGTACTGTTCTTCTCATTCTTAGTTTATTTACTTTTCACTGGTACTTTCTTAAATTACCAAAATACTGAATAATATACGGTTTCTCACCAACTTTCTAACAGGTTTATTTCACTACCTCTACAAGGGCTACCTCCCATCCTGTTTTATTTTTCTCACTTTTGCTGCCTTCCCCTTAATATAACCTCTTAAATTCTCTAGAATAAGTTCTGTAACAAGTGTATTTATTCTATAGGGAAGGTCACATCCCAGATACCTTTTAAAATGTCTTTTTATAAACCCCTCAATAGACACTTCAGTGTAAGATAAAATATTAATGACTTGGACTAATGAAGGGTAGCCTAGTATGAATTAAGAAATATTTAAAAAGAAATATATAAAAGAAAAGCTACACCCAATAAAGAACGGAAGGTTACAAATTATTAGAAATAGAGATGCTTACAGACTCATTTTGATGAATAGAAAATAAGGTCTTTTAATCGGTATACTAATAACTTTCTAAGTAATTTTTTGTTCCAAAAGTACTAGAAACAGCATGTCTTCCTAATGGGGTGGAGATGAAAGCCCACTTCCATTATTTCTCTGTTTCCCAGATTCTTTCTCTTTCTTTAAATGTAAGATAAACTGGGGAGACCTCTGCCTCCAATTCATAAATTTTGACTTCTTGGAGTACAAATTCATGAAGTTCAGCTATCACATAATAAAGTGATGTTTCTATACAATTGCAATCTGACTTAGATTTTCAGATATGGTCTATAGCTCTTCCTACTGTGTGTATGTGTGTGTGTGTGTGTGTGTGTGTGTGTGTGTGTGTGTGTTTAATCAAAAGAGGGATGTAATACCCAAAATATAATTCACCATTACCTCAGAAAACTTAATTGCAAAATGTAGAAAGAAAAAATTCTGAATCCACTAAACTAGGCACAAAGAAAATAATAGGAAATAACTGATGAACAGTGCAGATGTCAGGCCGCCCCTTGCTCCTCAGTCTGACAGGCCTTCATCTCAGCGGACCAGATGCAGTCGCTGGGGCAGTCACCAGGCTACTTTTCTTCTCATCCACATAACTCCCTGCTTAAATCTTTCATACTGGGCAAACTCAGGCCCAGCCCTCTTATTTCCTGCACTTCCCTTTCAGCTAGAAATGCTTTGACCTTTATCTCAAGCTGTATATTGGGGCCTTCTGCCGATGTGTTTTAAAGCACCTTTACCACAGGGACCCAGGGTGGATCTGAGTCCTTGGACCCAGCTGTGGGGTTTGAGCCCGAGCAGAAAATGACTGAATAACTGAACAAGCACAAATAAAAATGTACTTAAATTTAAGTGCAATGTCTTTGATGCACTAAAACTTAGACATACTTCCATATGCAGCTAAAGTGAAGGATAATAGTTGGACCATAAATGTACTACTTGATGCAGTCCCGAACATACATGTAGGTATTTCATTAGAGAAAGTGTGTCAGAAATTTAGGTTAAAATGAACTTGACATTTGAGATCAAGAGAAAAGAGGAGAAGCAGCCTCAAATCCCCAGAGCCCTCTCTTATCTCATCTAAGCTCCTCTTCATTAGCTACAAGTGGGCTTTTCAGAGCATGGATTTCCAGAGCTGTATTCCTCTTGTGCTTCCCCCTCTGTTACTCAGCTCAGACTAAAATGGATGTGCCTGAGCAACATACAATGAGATAGGAGAGTCTGATTTTTAAAAAAAGAAAAGGAAAAAAGTATAGCCCAAGAGTCTCATTAGAGTTAGTTATTTTTCTAAGTAAATATCCAGGGCAATGTGTTTCCAAAGACATTCCTAGGATTATACGTGTACATTTGTTTTTATATAAATGTAAATTCGAAAACTTTTCCAAGATTTCTGGCTACTTGAAAATGGACACTTCACAGACTTGGTGTTACATTTACGTTCCAACATCCAGAATGGGTATTTCTGGGTGTGGGGACTATACTTGAATCAAGGGACTCGGTAAATTTGCCTTCTAATTCTGAACCCAGTGAAAAGATATCCAACAATTGCTGCAAACAGAACACTTGAGGGAGCAGAAAAGGGATAAACATGGTTTCTAGTACCTACTAAGAACAGAGCTAAGCATTTCACATACATTCTGCAAAGAATCTAACTTACCCTCTCCAATCCCACCATCCCCCATTATACAAAGAGAAAACCATGGCTCAAACTTGTTAAGTAACATGCTAGTACATGATGGAGCCTAGAATCAGGCTCCTGTAGTACCTTGTAGTATCATGCAGGTTTGCTTTCTGAGAAACCCCATGAACACTAAGTTTCTAATAGCAGATCACTAGATTGGAAGGACATTCCAGACAATGCGCCACAGAACATTTCATGGAAGATGTCTCGTGCTCCATTTTCTTCCGTGTCTCGAACAAAGCCATTGAAGGTAAACTCACCTAATTTGCATGTGATGGAATATGATACTTACAAGAAGAACACTAAATATATTAGGTGACTAAGTCAGGACTACAGAAAATACTGACCAGTGATGAGCTGAATGGAATAAGATGTTGCTATAAGGAGGTAAATGTAAAGATCAGTATGTATGTTCAAAAAGCCAATCTCACAGTAATATGCGAAGAGACAAAGTTTAAAAACAACTACAGACAGTGTTTTAGTCAACAATGGAATCAGAACAAGTTTATAGGGTCATTTGGTTACATCACATGATTCTAAGCTATATTAAAAGATGTACAAGATATATAGTGAGGGTGGTGATATTTCCATGACAACTGCATTGGTCAGGCCACACCCTAAAAGGAAAATTTGATTCATTTGATGTGTATTTATTGAGTGCTTTCTATGTGCTAGGTATCATGCTGAGCCTTGAGGATCTAGTTGAGAAAAAAATAGATACATTAGCCATAGACATGAACCTTAATAGTACAACAAATGTGGGTAAAGTCTGCTCAGAGAATGGAAAGGAACTTAAAACTATATCTTAGACAACAATAAAAGGTTGGAAAAAGTCTTTTCTTACAGAACTTTTTAAAGGTTGATGGGAAAAATGGATTTATGTTTTGTGATAGATTTTACAATACTTCAAAAGTGTTCTTGCCCTCTCTGTGAAAGAATTTTACATCCCTGGCCCACAATGTTAGGCCTGGCCGCCTGACTAGCCATGCTCCTTCTCCTGGGAGAATTATATGTCTCCAGCCTTGTTGGCCTCCAGAGCAGCCACCTGACTCCTTTGGCCAATGAAATGTAGGCATAAGTGATTATGCAGAGAAAATGCAACTAACCAAATTAAAGATGTCAGTTCATCCTTGTTCTAGCTGGAAAACAATTCATTGGGTAATTTGGTTTCAAGCAGCAACAGAATATTCCGTTTATAACCCAAAGAAAGAGTTCCTTTTACCAAACATGTGTTACCTTAGCCAAAACCAGAAGTAAGATCAAGTTTACTAAGAAGTCAAACAGACATGTTCAAGACTGCATTCTAATCGTTACTAGTTCTCAAAATTAGGTGGCCCACCTATCATTAACACATATTAGTGTTGCCAATTTCATTCTAATTGTGGGTTTGATTCAACTTGTTCAAATCAATTTTATTGATGTGTAAGGACACTTACAATGTATCACATGCAGTTTTGGTTAAAAGTTTAGTGATCAGGCTGGAAATGAAAAATTGATGCTTGGCTCTATTAGCAATGCTGTTCATTCCACTCTTACACAGTAATCTGCTTCTACTTAAGTGTCCAGCATTAGGAAATGAGTTATCATTGGTGATCTCGAAGTGAAATTGAAGATGTCAGATAGCTTGGTAGTTTGCTTGCACACAAAAAAGGCAGATAACTTGCTTCCTTTCCTTCCTTCTGCTCAATACTTGACCTTTTAGCAGGCACTAAAGCCACTCTGGAAATGTATTTATATATTTCTTGCAATTAAGAACTGCTGCTTCTAAAAGGGACTACAGAATGAACTTTAATTAGGACTCGCTTTCTGGGGATATGCCCTGCTAGCCACTCCCTTTCATTTACTTCTCATTCTTCCAGAGGAATTTAAACTAGCAATCACCTTTATGAGCAAGTTGTCTTTCTCTTTAGAAGATATTGCCCAAGCAGTCCCTGCTGAGTTGGAGAGGTGTCTCACCCCCGAATCTGTATACCTGTCACTGTGAGAGGAGCTAACATACCCTTTTTTAACATTATCACTAGCTAAGGCTTTGAGTATAAGAAGGAAACTTCTCATGATGATTTTGAAAGCATTCATAAAGGATACTAATATACCAGAAAACATGATCTCATATTTTATAACCCAGTGAAGAGATGAAACAAACCTAAAACACATTTTTAAAGTCAAAACCAAAACATTTTGATAAGTTCTATACAAAATAGTTGATCTGCCACTATTTTCAAATGGAGTGAACTAAAACTAATTATATTCATATTCAGAGGAGGAAATGTCTATAATAAAAAAATGGAGGGTTGCATAATAAAGATGGATTTTAAGAGGGAATTTGAGAGAAAAGAACAGAGTTCATTCCAGGGAGAGAGAATGTGAGTAGGAGGCAAAGAGTGTGGAAGGGACCAGAAATGAACTATTTTGGCTATAGGCTCTAGCATATGGTAGGATTTACTAAATGTTGGGTGAAGGATGGAGGGGAGCAATAGAATGGCTCAGAAAGAGAGCCCTCTTAGAAGTGAGACCCAAATGGCTGCATTTGGTTCCAATTGTGAAAACTTTTCTACCCAGGCTATGGAGCTTAGGCTTTATCTTTTGAATAGTGTTGGGGGTTTTTTTGGTGGGGGGGGGGGGAGGTGTTTACTGTGTCAGGTTCCAGGCAGGTGCTCCCTGCTGAGGTGTGGGGGCTTGATATTTCATATTCTTGAATGAAAACTTTTCATTCTTTACCTATCTGCCTTCCAAGGCAACCACAGACTGAAGTTATCTGACCCCACTCAGACATCTCTGAGTATTTGTTATTGATATAATTCATTAAGCAATTAATTGTACATAATTTTGATATGTCCTTGTGATGGTTAATTTTATATGTCAAGTTGACTGGATCCACAAGATGCCCAGATATTGGCCAAATATTTTTCTGGCTATTTCTGTTAGGGTATATTTGGATGAGATTAACATTTGAATAGGTGGACATAGGTGAGCCTCATCCAATCAGCTGAAGTGCTGAACAGAACAAAACACTGTCAGCAAAGTGGGAATAGAGGGAAGATACCTCAATATAATAAAGGCCATATAGAATAAACCCACTCAGCATCATACTCAATGGGCAAAAGTTACAAGCATTCATTTTAAGATTGGGAACAAGACAGGGTGTCTGCTTTCACTTCTATTATTCAAAATAATACTGGAAGTCCTAGCCACAGCAATCACACAAGAAGAAGAAATAAAAGGCATCCAAATTGGAAAGGAAGTAGTAAAATTGTCATTATTTGCAGATGTCATGATACTGTACATAGAGAACCCCAAAGATTCCACCAAGAAACTACCAGAACTGACAAATGAATTCAGCAAAGTAGCAGGATACAAAATTAACACCCAGAAATCTATTGCATTTTTCTATGCCAATAGTGAACTAACAGAAATTTTGCAATTGCCTCAAAAAGAATGAAATACCTAGAATAACACTAACCAATGATGTAAAAGACCTGTAACATGGAAAATTATATGACACTGAAGAAAGAAACTGAAGAAGATACAAGTAAAGGGAAGCTCATACCATTTTCAAGGATAGGAAGAATTAACATCATTAAAATGTCCATAATACCAAAAGCAATCTATAGATTCAATGCAATTCCTATCAAAATTCCAATAACATATTTCACAGAACTAGAAAAATATTTCAAAAATTTATATGGAGTCACAAAAGGCTCCACATAGCAACAGCAATCCTGAGAGAGAAGATCAAAGTTGGAGGAATCACACTACCTAATATCAAAGTATACAATAAGGCCATAGTGATTAAAACAACTTGGTACTGGCATAAAAATAAACACATGGATCAATAGAACAGAATAGAGAGCCCAGAAATAAACCAACACATTTATAGTCAATTAATATTTGACAGAGGAAGCAAGCACATTACAATGGGCTAAAGACAGTTTATTCAATAAATAGTGTTGGAAAAATTGGACAGATACGTGCAGAAAAATGAAACTAGACCGTCTTATTACACCACACACAAGAATAAATTCAAAATGAATCAAAGACAAATGTTAGACCCCAAAACATAAAAATCCTAAAAGAAAACATAGGCAGCAAAATCTCAGACATTGTTTGTAGCAATTTTTTATTGGATATATCTCCCCAGACAAGGGAAACAAAAGAAAAAATAAACAAATGTGACTACATCAAACTAAAAAGTTTTTGCAAAGCAAAGGGAATGAGCAAAATAAAAAGACAACACAACGAATGGGAGCATATATTTGCTGATACATCTGATAAGGGGTTAATATCCAAAATTTGTAAGAACTTATAAAACCCAACACCCAAAACTAATAACCCAATTAAAAACTGGGCAAAAGATCTGAACAGACATTTCTCCAAAGAGGACCTACAGATGGCCAATAGACATATGAAAAGATGTTCAACGTCATTAATCTCAGAGAAATGAAATTAAAACCCTAATGAGATATCATAGCACACCTGTCAGAATGGCTGTCATCAATAAATCAACAAACAAGTGCTAGCGAGGATGTAGAGAAAGGGGAACTCTTTTGCACTGTTGGTGGGAATGCAGATTGGTGCAGTGACTATAGAAAGCAGTATGGAGACACTTCAAACAATTAAAAATGAATCTTCCATTTGACCCAGCGATCCCACTTCTGGGAGTATATCCAAAGGAAACCAAAACACTAATTCAAAAGAACATAAGCACCCCTATGTTCATTGCAGCATTATTTACAATCACCAAGATACAGAAACAGCCCAAGTGTCCATCAATAGATGAGTGGATAAAACAACTATGGGACATTTACACAATGGAATGGAATACTACTCAGCCATAAAAAATAAGATTTACCTTTTGCAACAGTATGGATGGGTGTGGAGGATATTATGCTAAGTGAAATAAGCCAGTTAGAGAAAGACAAATACCATATGGTTTCACTCATATGTGGAATCTAATAAACAAACTGAACTAACAAGCAAAACAGAGACAGACTCATAGATGGAGAGAAGATGACAGTTAGTGATGGGGGGTTAGGTTAAGGGGTGGAGGGACTGAGCAAAGAGGAAAAGGACTCATGAACTGCATATGGTGATTGGTGGGGGGTGGGTAATATAAGGGAATTAAATGGTAATGGAAAAAAATGTCCAACAAAGATTGAAAAAAAAGAAAGAAAAATAACAATTTAAAAAAATGGTGGACCCTCCCCCAGGTAAGAGAGAATTCTTCCTACCTGATGGTATTTTAACTGGAACATTGACCATTTCCTTTCTTGGACTTGAACTGAAACATCAGCTTTTCCTGGGTCTTGAGTTTGCCAGCCTGTGGACAGGAAGTACACAATAGCTCTCCTGGGTCTCCAGCTTGCCAACTCACCCTGAGATCTTGAAGCTTTGAGCCTCCACAATCACATTAGCCAAGTCTTTATAACAAATCTTTTTAGATAGATGTATAAATATATATAGATACTTATCTCTTATTGGTTGTGATTCTTTAGAGAACCCTGAGTAAAATAGTCCTCTTCTCTTATCTTAAACTGTTATGAAACCCTTAATGTTATTTAGGATACATCACCGTGGAGGGCAGCAGGGCTACAACATACATTTATGAAAATTATCCCCTGCCCAAGCTCCTGACTAGGAGGATGAGGAGGACAAAAATTCAGCACCAGGTCCACCTGCCAAATGCAATCCTGGAAGGAATTATGCCCACCTGGAAGAAGGAACCCTGTTTCTAATTCTCAGAAGCACTGAGACTAGTGGAGGCCCCGGGCAGCAGCATTTCATGGAGAACCCAAGCAAGTGGTGTGAGCATTCCAAATTGCCTGCTCTGCCCATCATGGGGCAGGACTCATCTAGCTCTACCTTACAGTGGCCAGAGCTAAGTTTCAGGAATTGCCATAAGGTTTCCACAAAATGCTCTAAAAGCAAGTGTTCTTTCAGTTGATTGGAATGAGGACAATACACATTATACCGATGACCAAATTCCCACAATTTCAACATTTAAAAGTATATCAGTCAGGATTCTTAACTGCTAGCACCAGAAACCAACTCCAACAGATTAAGCAGAAAAGAATGTATTAAGTAACTCACAGATCACAGCAAAGAATGGAAAACCACACTCAGAAAACAGGTAGGAAAGGTGTCTGTCCACCACCAGGACAAGAATCAAAATGACACTTAGAACCAGCCAGGCAAAGACACTTTCGCCACAGCCATGAAACACCGGATGCCTCCCCTCCTCCAGCCATCCCTAGCACTTTCACTAGGATGATTTCTTCACTACTCCTGCTTCTTTGCACCCCTGCCCATGGATGCCAAATCTCAGGTATTCAATACTGTCTGATGGGATGAGCCACTTCAGGATCTCAGTGGGAGGTGAGCTCTACTTCTTACCTTGCCTCCTAAGTTGAGGAATTCCTGAAACACAGGAATAGGATTCATACTTTGGAAGTCAAAAAATAAAAACGTTCTCTTCATGATCATGCATATTTGAGCATTAGCTGTGTACAAGACACAATTTAGTATGCATGGAATAGAAACACTGTGTTCATTTATTTCAACTTCATTTAAACTCTTCAATGGGAGAGCCTGATCTCAGCTTCCTAACTTCAGTAGAGAGCACAACACATACCAGCATTTCGTGGAGAAGGAGTATCTCACAGAACTCAAGTAAAATGTACTGAATGAGGGTAAGTTTGTACACAGGGCAAGTGATTCTCAAACAGAAAAACAAATTTCAGCTGAAGTCTCCTTAATTCTGACAGGTCCTGTGTTGCTAGAACCTGCATAAACGGCAAATGTAATCATGAACACATATTCAGCAAACTGCTTCAAAAACACTCAGAAGTGTTTCCCTGTGGGTAAACGTTACAGGCTTCCTTATGATGAAGCTGCCAAGCAGCCTTTGTCACACAGAAAGAGCACAGATTGTCATTGTTTTTACTTTAGAACCTGCACCAAAGTCCATAATGGTTTTATAAATCTCAAAAATATATAAAACATTAAGTATATTTTCTTTCTTGATGTTCAATCTCACAAATCTAGAAGAAATTGTGGCTCCTACCCACTTTGTAGATTGCTAACCACTACACAGAAAGCCTCTATAAAGAATTGTTGACTGAATACCTAAATGAATAATATTTCAAAAATTATGTGTGGATAAAATGAAATAAGATGGGTGGAAATATTTGAAATTCTTAAGAAGAAAATGTGCTGACTAAATTGAAAGCAAGAGTATTAAAGGACAGTTTCCCAACTACATGATGGATGGTAAAGAATATCGTGAATCTGATAAATAACATTTTGTTTTCGTTTGAAAGGAGTCACACTAATATATATCTTGTTTTTATTTTCCCAAAACAGAAGACGATTCTTGCTGTCTAAGCCCTGGGTTTTTCCTCAGGCCGTGGTAAGGGCCTGGTGCTTGGAGGCCCTTACCACGGCCTGAGGAAACTGTTAAAAGGTGTGGCCAAGTGCTGGAAACAGCCTACGAGCCCATCAGTAAATGAATGGATCAAAAAACCATGGAACATTTACACAATGGAATTCTATGCAGCAGAAAGAAAGAAGGAGCTCCTATCCTTTGCAACAGCATGGATGGAGCTGGAGAGCATTATGCTAAGCGAAACAAGCCAGGAAGTGAAAGACAAATACCATATGATGTCACCTTTAACAGGAATCTAATCAACAAAACAAACAAACAAGCAAAATATAACCAAAGACACTGAAATTGAGAACAGGCTGACAGTGACCAGGAGGGAGAGGGGAGGGAATTTCAAGGGAAAGGGAGAAGGGTTTTCAGGAATAAGTATAAAGGACACAGGGACAAAAACAAGGGGGAGTGGAAATGGGAGGGAGGTGGGGAGGGCTGGGGGCGTGGACTGGGATGGGGTAAAGGGCAGAAAACTGTATTTGAACAACAATTAAAAAAAAAGGTGTTAAAATCCTTATCAGTAAAGCCAACCCAGATAGAAGTGTTCCTCAGGGAACTTTCACGATCCCTCTCGTCACTGCTCTCTCTGCTCCTGGTATCCCTAACTCCTACTTGTGACCTTTGTCCCATTCTCATGAGGACTCCCTCTCAATCAATCCTCATAACCTTTAGCTACTAACTCTTGTGGTTTTTACCACTTGTGTGTCTTTTATTTTCATTCTGAAAAGTCTTCAATACACAAAAGAGGTCATTTGGAGTAAAAAGCACCTGGCATTATACCACCTATGCCACATAGTCCTAGGGCA
Source organism: Phyllostomus hastatus (assembly GCF_019186645.2). NCBI lineage: Eukaryota > Metazoa > Chordata > Mammalia > Chiroptera > Phyllostomidae > Phyllostomus > Phyllostomus hastatus. The sequence continues at coordinate 15,807,343 of NW_025333498.1, read as the reverse complement.
CTGCTCATGGACATTACAAGTTTGCCAGCCTGGCTAAATCAGTTCCTGCATTAAGGAGAACTGAAAACCAATTCTTCTGGAGCGATGTCTCAGAGCACTGCCCTCCCATGGAAAGAGGGATCCCAGAGACTGTGAACCCAGAGGAAAGCCCCCAGGTTTTCATAGACCAGAAATTTCTGGGCAATTCTAAAATAATGAGCCCTCTGCCCTGAAGACAGGGCAAAGCAGAAGTCCCAAAAACCCTGTTTGCTTACTTAATAATTGGCCTACAGTATGATCATTTGCCCATGTGTTACAGGTCAGTGACAGGTAAGAACAAAAACACAGAGCAAGCCACTGAGAAAACTTTATAGTAATTTGATAGTCTGAAGAATTTCATAATAAAAATTGACATTTGTATTTTGTATTTCTCTTTTCCTTAATGATTCATTTTTATTGTATTTTACAAAAGTATGTGTCTAAAAAGGACTGGAAATTTTTTAAATGGTCTTTCAGCATTAATAGTTTGAGAGGAACTATTTTAAAAGAACTGGAGAAGAAAATGAACCACTTGCAGAGAGACTTGAGAGTGCTATGATACCTAATTCCTGATGACTTTTAGTTTAAATAGAGATCAATTTAAACAGATCATAATAAACAGGTATACATGTTTGTGTGAAATGCATTGCCATTATTTGTGTACTCATTCCCTAGCAATACTAAAAACATGGAATCCACTTCAGTCAAACACAGTACAGAGAAGTGAATTCTTTTCCAAGTCTAAGGATGGTCTAATAAGAGGATAATAGCAATGGATGTCATTTGGAATTTACCATCAAAATGACACAGACATCTGCCCTTTCGAGCTAGCAGTTGAGAGTACAGTTGTTTATTTGGCACTGAATGTTTCTTCATCATGCCTCCAAGGAAGCTGCGCTAATCCCTTGTGGCCTCTGGCTGGCTCTGAAATACCATGCTGGCTAACACTGAAGCAGAAAAGGGCATCTCAAATCTTGCACCATTTCCCCCTCCCAACACCTGTTACCAAGTCATTTTCTAGGCAGGACAAAGGTGAGGTGGTTAATGTCGAGGACAAATAACACTACTGTCATCACCACAGCTGAAAAAGAGGTACGAAGAGTTGTGCACAATTTTCTAAAAAAGTCTCAGTCCTCTCCTGTAACAGTCTGCATTGAAGGGTTATAGCCTGTGATTTGCAAGCTTTCTCTGTCTCTTTTTTGCCAATTTTTCATTTTGTGTTAAGCTAAGAACAGTCCTCCTTGTCTCTAGGTATGGTTAGAGAAATCAGGCCTATCCCATGCAATACTTCCAAGAGTCACGAGTTTACAAAGAGCAGTTACAAAATCAGACACTTCACAGATATTTCTAGAATTGGGATACATTTCTCTTCATCTTAAACCTGTTCAAGGGAAAATGGTTCCCTGATCAGCCCTTATACTAGTGCAAAAAAATTCCATCCCAGAAATGTGTTCCGAATTATGAGAATTTAATTATTTTCTTTGACTCAGCAAGATTAAATAATCCTAATGAACATTATATAAGATTATATTAGATTTTTGAGGTAATGCAAGGTAATGTTTTAGATAGTGTGATTGGACAAAGTGAACACAGAGGTGAGCAATTGCAAGATACATTCCCATCAGTTTACCCTAATACACGATGTTATACCATTAAAATATTCCCTTTTGTTTTAGTCTTTTCAGGCTGCCATAATGAAATACCATAGACCAGGTGTCTTAAACAAGATAATTTTATGTATCATGTTTCTACAGATTGGGAAGTCCAAGATCAAAGTACCAGCAAGGTGGCTTCATTCTGAGGCTTGTTCTCTCGGCTTATACGTGGCTGGCATCTCACTGTGTGCTCACATGCACAGGGTAAGGGCAGGGAGAACTGTCTAGTATCTCTTCTTATAAGGGCACTAATCTCAACATGAGGAAGCCACCATCATGATCTCATCTAACCCTAATTATTGTCCAAAGATCTCATCTCCAAATGCCATCACATTGGGAGTTAAGACTTTAATATATGAATTTGGGGATGGGAGAGAGATGCAAATACTCAGTCTACAACACCTTTGAATTAAGATATCACATCCAGTTACTGATCCTGCTGCCTGGTTCCCTGTGCTAGCCATTGATGTTTGGAGTCCCTATGAATTGGCAGATGTTGACAACAAGGAACAGTCTGAATTTGATCAAGATTTGAATGATGTTGAAGAAGTAAAAGAAAAAAAACTGGTGAAGAGAGAAAAATCAAAGCATGTCAGATGATGCAAAATCCTCAGATTCTTATAGCCCTCTAAGAGAGCCTTGATGGTCTGACAGAAACACCAATAGGAATCAGGGAAAGCTCGCCTAGGGCAGTTAAAAGACCAGTGAATCCTCTCTAAAGCCTTCAAGTTAAATGTGCACAGATAGAAGCCAAGTTTTATGAGGAAGTTCATGGTCTTGAAAGAAAGTACACTGTTCTCTATCAGCCTTTATTTGATAAATGATTCAAAATTATTAATGCAATTTATGAACCTACAGAAAAATGTGAATGGAAACCAGATGAGGAAAATGAAATTTTGGAGGTGCTGAAAGAAAAGACCAAGATTGAAGAAGAGAAAAGGGATTTAAAAAAAGACCCAAAATGAATTCCTGAATTTTGGTTAACTGTTTTTGGGAATGTTGACTTGCTCAGTGATATGGTTCAGGAACATGATGAACCTATTCTGAAGCACTTGAAAGATATTAAAGTGAAGTTCTCAGATGCTGGCCAGCCTACGGATTTTGTTTTAGAAATTCACTTTGAACCCAATGAATATTTCACAAATGAAGTGTTGACAAAGACATACAAGATGGGTTCCTGAAAGTGGAGATCTGGATGATGCTGCTGAAGCCATTATTGTTGGAGACTTTGAAATTGGTCACTTTTTATGTGAGTACATAAGCCCAAGATCAGTGTTATACTTTTGAAGAAAGTAATTTTGAGGAAAAGCAATTGAAGATGATAATTATGATGATGATGATGAAGAAGAAGAAGAAGGGAAAGAAGAAGATGAGGAAAACGGTACAGACTATGGCTCAAACAAGGATCAAAATGCAGCAGAGTGCAAGGAGCAGTGAAGCAAGATGGTCTAATTTCTGCTTCCCTAGAGAGGATGAATTTTCATCATTTGACAAACCCATTTCAAGTTTTTTGTTGTTCGTTTGTTTGCTTGCTTGTTTTTGTAGCCTAAAATTTTTAAAGATATCATACTGATGGTGTCTTTTAGAATAAAGCATTTAATTTTTGATACCTATTTTTTATAGTTAGAATTTTTTCTTTATTTGTTTTTCAGCTACTATCACAGCATGTAGGGTGGGAACCAACATGAAGAAATAATATGTAATTGGCAGAAAGGTGTTAAATACCTAGGCTCTGAAACAAGAAAGAGAAGTCAAAAAGAGTAAGAACAATTACTACTCACAATTTTCCCTAAAGCTGTCAGTGTAAGATGGTATTAATCCATTATTTACTGTACAGTAATATGTTAATTGAACACACTGGGTGCAGGTACTGTGCTGAGCACTGGGGATAAACCTGCAAGTAATACCCTACCATAATGGGCTTTAGAGATGTTGACAAAGTCAGACCTTTGACAAATAATGTGCCGTTAGGGTGTTGTGCTAGAAGCAAGTCCAGGGTGGAGCAGAGCATGGTAAGAAGCAAAATCTACACTGGGACTCAGAAAATGCTCAGAGGGGAAACCATACTTTATGTGACTGTACATGAGAAAGATATGTAGCAGGGCAGCAGGGATGGGAGAGAAAGGTAGGGCATGGAAGGTGGGCAGTGGAGAATGGGGTTGTAGAAAAGTAAGGCACTGAGGGCCGGGCACAGAGTCCAAAGACAGACAGGCAGAAAGTTCCACATGCACAGTAGGCACAGGACAGGTCAGCGTGGATTTCCTGTGCTCTGTTAAGAAGTTTTTGCTTTATCTACAATCACTGAAGAATTTTAAAGAGCCACAAAGTAATGGAATCAGATTTTTTCCATTCAGAGATCTCTCTTCCACAGGCAAGGTAAAAAGTAGATTGGAAGAGTCAGAACCTAGATTAAGAAGTCTGTTAAGAGTTTTTGCAAAAGTCAAGGTGAGAAATAATGGAGGGTGGGAAAGGATGGAATAAAGCAGTAATAGCAGCAATGGGGGGTTGTTGAGAATGTGAAGACTAGGGGGTAAATCCAAATGAGTGCTGAAGTAGAGGGCAGTCTCATACATCCAAGTGACTCTAGGTGACTAGAGGCACCAATTGCTGAGGTAAGGGAATCAAGAGAAAGAGTGAGTGAAGGGAACACAGGTAGCTGTGTGTTGGGCATTTTTCCACTGGAGAGCTGGGAGGCAGTTGGAAACAGGAAGCTCAGGAGAAAGGCAGGGGCAGGAGCTTAATGCAGGGAGTTAACTGCTTTCTGATAAGGAAGTTACCCAACCAGAGAAGCTGTGTGTCAGTGTGGGCTGCCTGAGCAAGGACCCTGGGCAACATGAATAAAGTCTTCATGGCTACGTGGTGAGCTCCAGAAAACTCATATCAATGAGGTTCATAGTTTCATCTCTTATAGCTCCATATAGAAACTGCTCCATATGAGTATTAGCAGCACCAGGAAAATAGATTCAGGCTCTGAAATGCCTGCTTAAGCTTAAAGTAGAGGTGAACTGCTGCTCAGAAAAATTGTAGAAATGAGAATAAAAATAAAGTCTTGTGCTTGTGCATTGTTCCAAAGTTTTTTTTCACTTACTAAATTAACAACTCATCTTCAGAATAAAACAATCTGTCTTAATGACTTCCAAAAATACTATCTGCAAATAGATTTGAAGCTTTCGGGTAAAGATCCACGATGAGGTAGAGGACGTGTTGGTAGAATTATTTCCCAAGTAGGTGTGGTCAGAACTGAGGAGCAGGGGGACAAGGCTAAGAATCACCCAGTGACAGAAATAGCAGTGCAACAAAATGTGCTGTCAGCTTTCTGCTGTATTAGTAAAATGGCCTTTATTGTTTTGGCTGAGAAAGGTCAATTAATCACCCAAAGTGTTATCTGACAGTAATTAACAATCAGCAGGGATAAAATATCTGTAAGAGCTCAGAACAATAAAGGGTTTTTTGTTTGGTTGGGTTTTTGTTTGTTTTTTCTTTCCATATACCATTGAAAAAAGTCATCAACATATCATATTTCCTTTTATAGCTTCATTAGTGATTTTTGGGACCTAGGAAGGGGTGAGAAAAATAGAAGTGTCACAGCTCACTGGAGCAGACTCACAGGTAATTAGTCCCACTCCCTCTTCAGTATCATCTCGTAACAAGGCACTCAGAGGGATCAGGGCAAAGCTTGTCAATAAAGGTTTGCAAAAGGTAGGTAGCACAGGCCATCCCTCTGCCTAAACTGGGGCCCAATAAATCTCAGAACTGATGAGTGGCAAAAAGGAGAATTGCTTAACTGAATTCCAATTCTGGATTAAAAGAAATTAACACTAATGTTAGAAATTCCCGTAAGTACTTCCCTGCCTTCCCAAATACCTAAAAACAAACCAACCAAAAAACCTGTGTTCTTTTACTTAATCAAGTTGTGTTATTAATGTTTCTGCCACACGTAATGAAGAGATTTTGCAGTACATGGATCTTCCTCCCAAAAAAGTCTGCAAGTATTCCCAGAAGACTGTTACATATGGTCCTTTTCAGCATCCCACCGGGCTCTGATCATACCTTCCACACAGCCAAGTTCACATGGTGCTTCCAGGAGGGCACAATTGTAATCTTCATGTAAACTCGTGTACTCTGGTGAAGCACAATGTTTAGACACTGAGGTCTTCTCAGATGATTTGCATAGAAGGTTCTACTGAAAGCAGCAGCCAGGCCCCCAGCCTGACTCCTCCAGGGCTGCTGCTGTTGTTGTTGGTTTTTTGTTGCTATTGTTTTTTGTCTGTCTGTCTGTCTGTTTGTTTTAATATCTGGTTCTACTCTGTAGGCCAGCAACCTCTGGTCCTAGCCTCAACATTCTCTGTCTGCTATGTCATAAACTATATGCTTTGGGTTTCTTTTGTTTGAAGATAAAAGGTGAAAATGGGCTTCCTTCATTAGGTGGAAACTGTCTGTACAGCACCACTGAACTCACCCACTTCCCTAGCAGCAGAAGTTAAGGCTGACACTGTCTACCCACTTCCCCCTCATATCCGGTGGGTTAGGACCGTCACAGGCTCTCCTCATCTCAGGAGTGTTAACACCTCGTTTGTTGCCATGGGTCAGTTAGTCTTGCCTTTAATGGTTTCAGGGGTCAGAAATCTCTTAGGGCAGCTTCTTCTTTTGTTGTGCTTATCTCCAAAGGGATCTCCTTAAACAGAGTCAAAATATTTTCCTGTGACTTTTAGTCATTTGTTCTAATACTACCTTCTGGAGCAACACGTCATAAATATATTTTCTTATACATCGTGGTCCCCTAAAGGCCTGAAGACATTCCTTACAGCTCATTCCTTTCCTTCCAGTCCCACCGGCCTTTTCCTCTCCAAGCCAAATACCACTTGTCCTTTCAACTGTTCTACACAGGATTTCCAGACTCTTTATCCTTCCATTTGCCCCCTTGGGACCATTTCACTTTATAAATTCCCACTGAGACTGTCTTTTCCAGATCAGAGCCCATGTGCAGTATGAGCAACACAGAAAGTTCACCACAATTCTTCTTCCATGACCTGGACACTGTACCAGATATATTGTAGCACAAGGGCCCTGCAGGATTTTTACCAGCCTCACTATCCTATACCTCAGCCCTGTCACATGCTGAGCAAAGCAGCAGTCTCTGAAGGATGAGGAGTAAAAAGACCCCTACTTTCTCTAGAATAAGTCAGCTCTGGTCTACTCTGCTCAGTAGAAACTACCAACGTCCATGGAGGCCACCCAGCTTCAGTGCTTCTCCTTCACAAGAGCCAAAGGACGGTTTGATCAGAAGTTCTTCAAGACAAAAAAGGAAAGATGGGGAAGAACTGAGCTCTCAGAGGAAACTGACCATCAATATAATCATTATGCTACTGTATAGTTCTGGGGTTAAACTTAACCGTAAATTCATGTAGTGCCAGCTACAAATAATATATAAGTGAAACTACAGTGTATTTCTACCACTGTCTTCACACCCTACTTCACTACAAAATAGGTGAATTCCTAACCTAGTAGTTGCTAAGAAAAGTATTAGTCTTTTGCAGAATAAATGCTTCTTAAATTATTACATATTATATACTAATTGAGCCAGTGGTTCTCTCTGCCCCTCCACCTAGACCATTGAGACCTTCTGGAGAAAGCTGTACAACCCCACAGAATGGTCCCACACAAATACTTTTTGACCAGCACCAACTAGGTCTTAAAAACTACCTAGATCCATACCACTAGGATAGCTACTATAAAACACCACCACCAACAATGACAAAAAATAACAAGTTTTGGTGAGGATGTGAAGAAATTAGAACCCTTGTGCATTGCTGGCAGGAATGTAAAATGAAGCAGCCACTGTGGAAGACACTATAGCATTTCCTCAACTAATTAAACATAGAATTATCATATAACCCAGCAATTCTACTTCTGGGTACACACTCAAAAGAACAGAAAACAAGGACTCAGAGCAGATGCTGAATGCTCACATTCATAGCAGCATTATTTACAATAGTTAAAAAGCAGAAGCAAGGCAAGTGTCCACCAACAGATAGATGAATAAACAAAAAGACAAAGCTATAGGTAGGAAAAAGATGAGTATAGATGAAAGCTTTAATCAAATGTCTGACAAACTAAAGAACTGGAAAAAGATAAAACTAAAGTGGGAAAAATTATAAAAAAAAAAGAAGTCACTTTCTAGAACTGAAGGGACTAGCCCTTCACTGAGAACAGGTGTATGAGAAGCCAGGCATGACAAAAAATAAGACCCACACTTAGGAATAATTTCAAAATATGGAAGGAAGAACAGTTCTCAGTATATTAGAAAGAAGTTTTAAACCACATTCAAGGATCAAATGACACCATCAAACATATCAACAGTGCTATAGCTAGAAGACAACAAAATAATGTATTTAAAATTCTGGAGAAAAAGAATCAAAATGGAGTACTGTTCAGCCTTAAAAAGGAAGGCAGTTCTGGCACATGATACAATTCGGATAAATCTTGAGGGCATTATGCCATCTAAAGTAAGTCAGACACAAAAGGACAAATGCCATATGACTCCACTCACATGAGGTACTCCAACAGTCTAATTCATAAACAGAAAGTAGGCAGAGCTTGCCAGGGACCAGAGTGACGGGGAATGGGGCGTTAGTCTTTAAGGGGTATGGAGTTTCAATCTAGGAAAATGAAACAGTTCTGGAGGCAGGTGGTTGCACAGTAACGAGCCTATGATTAACAGCACTGGGCTGAATACTCAAAAATGGCTAAGATAGTATATTTTATAGGTGTGTTTTACCATAATAAAAAAGTAGTAATCCTTTTATGGTTGCCTACTTAGGTTAAGAAAAAAAGAGGCAAGGGAGAAAATCAGAAGTTAGATCTTAAAGATATTTTATAAAGTATTAAAGAATTATAAGCAAGCAAGTGACACGAGGACCTTTGTGCTTTCAATAGGAATGGACTTGGGTGAAGGGTGTTTAGAGGCCAGGAAAACAGCCAGGAGGTTGTTACAGTATAACCAGGAGTGAGGGCCCATAGCAGAGCCACAGCCATGAAAATGGAGTCAGTTAAAAAAAAAAGTCCAGAGATGGTAAGGAGGTAGAGTCTATAGAATTACAGGTGTTTTTAGTTTGTCCTATCATTGTCAGCACTGCGCTCAGTCAGTGCTTATTGGGGCACTGGACAAACTGAAGAACAGGGGCCATGTGGGTACAAGGGGAACTGACCAAAAGACAAAAACAAGCGGCCAGAGGACAAAGCTGAGTTTAAATGAGTGCATGCCCCGCCCCTGCACTGTGACTCCAGGGCATAATCCCAGGAGGGAGTGGCTGAAATGGAGGACGGATGTCAGACGTCACAGAGGCAGGAGACGGGTTCACAGAGGCAGGGGACCGGTTGGGAGGGCAGTGGCTGTGAAGCCTGGCTGCATCACCAGGAAAGTTCTACAAAGTTCCTGACACCCACACCCTATCCCCAGAAATGCTGATGGGTCTGGGCAGTTGGGAGGATTAATTGTAAAATATATATAAGATTAAGTTTTTTTTTCACTTCAGCCATTTTATGGTTAGTACAGTTCAGTGGTATTCAGTGCATTCGCATTTTCGTGCAACCTTTATAAGCATCAGAACTCTTTCCTCTGCCCCACCTGAAACTCTGTACCTACTGAACACTAACTCCCCATTCCCTCTCCTCCCACCCCCTGGCAACCACCATTCTACTTTTTGCTTCTATGAATTTGACTCCTCTAGGTACCCCATTGTAGGAACCTCAATACTGGTATTGTTTTAAAGCTTCCTTAATGATTTTTTTATGCGGCCACTGCTAAGAACAATGGTGCTACGATGCTGGCTGTTTCCACATGTGCACAGTGAAGTCCCTCAGGGCCACACTAGCCCTTGGGAAGATGAAGGAGATTAGGAAGCAAATAAAGCCTTCAGTGAATGTGTGAAGGACAGCAGGCACCTCAGAAGAGCCAGGTTTTTACATAGACTCAGGGATTTGAGGCTAGAAGTGTGAACCAACATAGAGTACAGATTTATACCAAGGTCTGATTGCAAACCCTAATGGCTCTCTTTCAGTTATAAAGGTGGTTCACTCATGAATAAATATTTATTTAGAACCTATGATGTACTAAGCACTGTTCTAGGCATAAATTTCCTGTTCACATGGAGTTGATATTCTTTTGAGAAATTAGATAACAGCTATGCAAATAAATAGATAATTAAGAATTTTACATAGTAAAATAAAACAGTAAGGAGGTAGAGGGCAAATTGTGGTTGTCAGGAAGGCTTCTCTGAAAAGACGATCCCTAACGTGAAGCCTTAATGATGAAACAGAGGCTGTCATGTCAAGTGCAAAGGAGTTCAGCAAGCACAAAGGCCCTGAGGCAGAAACAAAGTTGGCCAGCTGGCACAGGGGAAGTCAGAGAGTGAGCCATGAACTGAGATAGTCAGGAACCAGGTTGGGGGCTTGTAGGCCAAGGCAAGACATATGGTATCAGCTGTCCATGTAGTAGGATGTTATTGAAGGGTAACAAAGGTCAGACCTGCTGCTCTAAGAAGAAGGAATGGGAGCAAAAGTGGAGGCAGGAAGACCGGGGTTGGTAACTGCAGTAGCCCAGGGGAGAGATGATGTGGATTTAACCTAAGGTTGGTGGAGTTAGCAATGGCGAGAAGTGGCAGAATCATGATTTCCTTCAGAGGGAGAGCCAATATAGGATTTAAGGGAAAGGGGAATGAGTTCTAGGCTTTGCCCAAGCATTTAGCTGATGGTGGTACCATTTACTGAAGGAAGAGGAGGTATGGGGGGATAAGGATTCTATTTGGGGCAAGTTATGTTTGAGATTCCTGTTAGACATCCAAGTGGCATGTTGGAAAAGCTGTTGGGTATACAAGTCCAGAACTTGGAGAAGAAGTTAGGCCTAAAGATACAGACGTGTGAGTGTGCTTGAGAATCATCTGGAGATCTGCTTAAAATGATGATTCCCAGGCCCTATCCCCAGTGATTCAATAGGTCTGGTGTGGGTGGAATTTGTACTTCTAATTAGTTTCCCAGACAGTTCTGAGAAATCCTACACTCTATCATTCTACTTCCTGTAGTTGACATTAATCCATTAAGCAGTTCTTTAGCCACTTAACTATAATTTTTTCCATCTTATTTGAATATTTTTAATATTTTACATAAAATGTATTATTATATGTTAATGTTATCATATATTTTGTCAATAACATATTCTAACATATTATATAATACTTATTATATGATAATATGTATGTCTTGATCCATTCAGGCTGCTATAATAAAACAGCATAGACTAGGTGACTTAAATATTTATTCTTCATGGTTCTGGAGGCTGGGAAGGCCAAGGTATGGCACTGGGAGATTCGATGTCTGGCAAGAACCTGCTTCCTGGTTTGCAAGCAGCTGTCTTCTCACTGTGATCTCGAATAGCAGCAGACACAATGGAGCTCTCTAACATCTCTTCCGTAAAGGCAGCAATCCCATTCATGAGGGCTCTGCCCTCATGACCCAATCACCTCCCAAAGGCCCCACCTCCAAATACCATCATGTTAGGGATTCGATTTCAACATATGGATTTGCAGGGGACACAAACATTCAGCCTATGGCAATAAGCACATAATAATATGAGGGAGGACCCAAAAAGAAACAGAATTATCTTCTGGAGGGTGGGCCCCTTGTAGTACAGGCTTCCCCAGCTAGTTGAGTGTTCTAGGAACCCTTCTGTGTCAGGGCACCAGCTGGTACTGTTGTGAGAGGCTGGTATTGTTGTATGCTTGGCTTCAGTAAATTTTTTTTGAAGACTCTTTCAACATGTTTGCCCATTTCATGAGGGTACGTATGAGCGCATCTGCCCACACCGCTCTTAGAGTATTCAGAAGTTTTTGGCCAAAACTGGCATGACTCCCATGCCCCACCCTCCCTATTCACCCCATTTTTCCCGGAGGGAGTTTTTCTGTTTGTTTCCCCAGCTGAAAAAAGTCCTCAGAGGGAAACATTTTGCTGACATGGAAGAGGTGAAACAAAAAACAGCCGAAGCACTCAAAGACACCAAAATCGACAAGTTCAAAAACTATTTTGAGCAGTGGGAAAAATGACTCAATAGGTGTATTACATCAAATGGGGAGTACTTTGAAGGTGACTGAAGTTTAAACATGTAAGAATAAATATACAATTTTTTATAAATAAATTCTGGGTTTTTGGGTCCTCCCTTTTATAATATACTGATTATATAATAATATTTCAATTTAATTATATATTATTATGTGGAAAAATATTTCTCTTTTTTCATTCTTATTCACAAGATATTAAATGCCTTTAGGAAAGTAAGCATACTTTATCTCCAGAATTTTCTTGGCCAACTTTTAACTTAAAAGAGAGAGGAAGGAAGGAAGGAAGGAAGGAAGGAAGGAAGGAAGGAAGGAAGGAAGGAAGAAAGAAAGAGAAAGAAAGAAAGAAAGAAAGAAAGAAAGAAAGAAAGAAAGTAAAAGAAAGAAAGAAAGAAAGAAAGAAAGAAAGAAAGAAAGAAAGAAAGAAAGAAAGAAAGAAAGAAAGAAAGAAAGAAAGAAAGAAAGAAAGGTGGGGGGATAAAAGGAGGGAGGAAAGAAGGGTTGGTTGTATTGAAATGAATTATTCTTATGAGTCCATGTCACTCCCCAATAAACAAGACTTTTTCTACTTCAAGGGACTCACACATCGTGTTAGAATCCATTCCAAAATTACACAGAAGAAAAGCAATCTTCATCTTCTGTATTTGTCAGAATTCTCTTTTTTTAAACCAAGACAGAACTGTTCTTCCTTCTCTGACACCTCTACCATCCTCTCTGAGCTCTCAGAAGTGGCTGGCTCCTTCCAATAGCTCCACCTCACATTTGCAAATCATCTTCCCCCTGAGTGCTCTGGTGTCACCAGCCTGGGCCAGGATGCCTCATCCATGCAGTTATCTGAGAGTGGACTTGCTGGTCTCTCACGACCATCAGTGCCCCCTCAGCCGAGCTCTTCCTGGGACTCACTGTCTGAAGCCCATTCTCCTTGCTAGAAACTCAGAAGCTCATGGGACCAACCTCTGTTTGCTCTGGGACATGGCTTCCCACTCAGCAAGGGGCCCATTCTTTTTGTTCTTCCCTTTGATCCCACTGACAAAAAAAATACTTTCCATTTTTCTTCCTGGGTTCTTTTTCCTTAGAGATCAGGGTGGATGTGTTTTATTTCACGGGTTTTTCTTTGTTTTAAGCTATCTTTGCCACCCTCTTCCTGACACCATTCCCCCAACATCACATCAAAGTTTAATGTGCATCTTTGGCTATATGCCCCTCTTGTTACCTGGTTTGCATGTCTTTTTAATGTACCCTCTAACTTCCAGGCACCTATACATGTTCACTATCACCACAGCAGATGTTTTGAAGTATTCCTATTCCAGGGCGAACGTTCATAAACTATTATGGGACTATGGATGGGTCTGCCTTTCTGCATATGCCAGGCTGGTCAGGAAGCCTTCTACAAGGCTGTTAGTATTATTCAACAGCCTTTGTCACTATTTAGATTACTACTAAGGTAAGGTCAGGGGGAGATATTACTCAGGTCTAGGACTACTGACCTCAATATCTCCCCAAGGCTGGTTTAATGGTTTAGATAAAAGGAATTCTAGAAACAAAGTTCCGGGAGATTTTGTGGTAGAATAAATGATGGTGGTGAATAAGGGACATGCACTCATCATTAAAAGTGGCATGTTTATGGGGTGCTGACACAGTTTATGGGGTGCATGCCTTCAAGTACCAGCCAGATCCATGCTTTTCCTAATGTTTTCACCTTTTCCCAAAGGCTTGGACAACACAGCTGTGATGAGGCTGCCAGAGAAATTCTTCCAGCTGAAGAATTGTTGTTTTTAGATTTATCTATGTCCAGCACTCTAAGCATAGGAGTTCATTCTCTTTAGATGTGACCCTGGGACCAGGACTGCCACATCACACACTTCTGGGGGGCTTCATTCCCATGGTGTTCTTTTTGTGTACCAGAGGGCACCATTCCAACTGACCAGAGTAAGAATGGCACATTCTGGAGTTGTACTACCCAGAGGCCCTACAGGGGATCCCAGCCTTACCCTATGCCTCTTACCCTCCTGCCCACCATAGAACACTATCACATGTCCATCAGCTACTAAGCTTACAAGCACTTTACCCCAGAGAACACTGAGTCATAACACAGGTTCAGTGAGGCGGGTCCAGCAATGACTTCCATGAAAATAGTATTTCATAGCCCACTGAGTGCACCTGGTCCCCACCACACATCTCAGAAAATTTCTGTGTGGCTGGGACCATGAAGTAGGCACAATTGCTTTGTTTTATCCATAGAGGTCCAGAAGTTCTCAGTCAAGGCTATGGAGTCCCATGGCCTTGGGCTTGGCCTTCTTCTCTGTCCAGTGCTCTTCCCACCAGCCCCAGCTGCCAAGCATGATCTAGTTGAATGCAGAGCCCTAACTTCTACTTCTAGATCTAACCTGTTGAATCCCTGCTTTCTGGAATTCTAACGATGATTTTAGTCTGTTAATTTAGGTCCTGGATTTTTATTAAAAAGGAAATTCATAGCTTTGCCATTCTACATTCCTTACCCACTGTATTATTCAGCACCTCTAGGAGTTTATACAACACAAACTCAGTCTGAGGCAGCTTTTTAACAAAAGGGGCAAGTCTGAAGTATTCTAACAAGCTCAAAGTGTAGAATGCAGCTGGATCTCAAAAACAAGCTGGAAGGGAAAATTGGTCTCTGCTCTTTCTGTGTATTGTTTTATTCTTTCCTAAAGTAGATTGTTTTTCTCTGCCTCTCAGTCCTCATGCTGAGGTACAAGCCACCAGGACCACCAGACATCTATATGTTGAAATGCAGTTGCTTTGAAAAATATCCATCTGCTCCCTCTATCCCAACTCCCCTCGGGAAGTGAGTGCATGGCCTAGCTTTGGTCAAAGGCCACCACTGCACAAATCAAGTACAGCTAGACTGGGCAAGTTATGCTGCACACATATAGCCCTGTAGCAGGCCCCAGAAAAAGGAGGGCAAAAAGGCGTGGAGGGTGGGTGGGGGACTTAACAAGGTCCCATGGTCAGAAATGTTCCTATCTAAGCCCTTGACCTTAGTGTTCAGGCTGGGTCTGCACCGGGCCTGTACCCCGGTGAAGGACTCCATCTAAATTCCTCCTCCATTTCTCTGATGTGGGCCCTCTTACTTGCCCATGTTACCCTACCCCATTAATCTTTTTTCTTCCTATGCTGAGTGAGCTCAACATTCTTTCTGGACAAGCAAAGGCACAGGCAAAAGGACTGCACATTCACCTCTGCCTTCCTAGGCTCAGCCTCCAGAACTGGTTTCGTATGCCCAAAGCCACTTGGCCATTGCTCAGCAAGTTCTGTGCAGCCCAACCCAACATGAATGAGGCTGAGGAATCCACTCCAGCCCTTCTAGCCCTTCCCTGCCCAGCCACCACAGGTCAATGTTTCTTTCTTGCTCTTCAGTGAATCCTTCTCCTTTGTTTCTTGCTTCTCACTTTTTCTCCTTCTATGCTTACTTCCATTCTCTCCTCACTCTCACATTACACACTCACTCTATACTTTCTTCCCTCCATCTAAGCCCTTTTCCATTTTCCCATATCACTATTGCTTTGACTTAGCTGTCATTTTCTAGCCAATCATTAACTTTATCTTTCTCAAAACCCACATTTTCATGACATTATTTTGGGCTATCATTTTCACACATACATTTGGGGAGAGCAATTAGTTCTTACAACATACTCAAGACAGAGAAATGCCCTTAGAAGAAAATGACCATTCTCAGATAAACTATGTTAATGAAATTCTGAAAATTTTAGCCTGAAACTCCAATTTTAGTCAAACCTTACAAATTGATAATAAATTTAATGTGAAAGAATAAATGCTGTGGGCTGGAATGGGAGTAAAAGGGAGAAAACTTTACTTGAACAATGATTAAAATAAAATAAAAATTAAAAAAAGAATAAATGCTTAGAATACTTGACAAATTTTTGAAAATTAAATATAATGGGAAGGAATCTGTACTACCAGATTCAAATATATTTTAAAGGTATTATAATTAAAACATGATATTAATATGGATAGATTAATGGAACAGAGAATGCAGAAACAAATCCATGAATACACAGGAATTTAATAACTATTAGGTATAGCGTTTACATTTAGTAAGGAAAAGCGGACAAATTCATTAAATAAGGTGGAGCCCATTAATAACCATTTGGAGAAAAACAATGTTAGATTTTTGTCTGTTTTATTCTTATGAAGTAATGATTTACTAAAAATGTCAACATTTAAAAACTAGAGAATTACTTGAAGTAAATATGGGGGAAAATGCTTATCATCTTAAGGTGCAAGACATACTTATCAGGACACAAAGATAAGAAATCACAAAGTGCAAGATTGACAGATTTTGCCAAAAAAATATGTAATGTCTTTCTGATAGAACACATGATAGAGTTGAAAAATAAATCAAACACTTAGAAATTATTTGCAGCTTCTATAATAAACATAATAAATAAAAAGTACATGTGAATTAATAAGGAAAAGATGACAACTGATAAAAAGTAGAAAAAGAATATGAATAGAGAATAAAAACATATATCTATCTCAAAAAATTCACCATGTTATTTTTAATCCAAGTAATACCACTACAGTGAGACAGTTTTATCTGAGCATCTAGCAAAGAGTAAAGGGATAGTTTAAACTTAAATGAAATGAGTAATCGCCATGTCAGAGTGTGGAGAAACAGCACTTTCATATATTGTTGGTAAAACTGGAAGGAAGTACACAATTTCAAAGCAATTTTCCAATACACATAACCTATCAATTTGATAATCATTATAAATATTTTAATTCCACTTTTAGGAAGTTATCCTGCAGAAGTAATCTCATTAGCATCTAAAGCTATATGGGCCAAGATTTTCTTAGAAACATTGTTTACAGGAACAAAAAATTGAAGGCCATTACAGTACTCACCAGCAATGGAACAGTAAGTAAATTGTGGTACAACCATACTATGGGATGCCACAGAAGAGTTGAAAAGACTGAGATAAATATGTAGTCACTTCCCCAGAAAAGTGTCCATGGTATATTATTAAATTTAAAAGATAGGCATAAAACAGCACGCATAGTGTTATTCCATTTATTTAAAATAATAAGGCATTTGGATATTATTAGGAAAGAGCCTGAAATGATATATACCAAGCTATTAACAGTGGTTATCTTTAGAGGGTAAAATTATTTATTTACATCTCTGTCATTTGAATGTTACATGATAAACTTTTATTGTCCCTACTCAGAAAAAAAAAGTTTTTAAAAATATCCATTGAACAAATGTCCCTGCCTCTGGCCAGAGGCCATCATGTCACCTGTCAGGGTCTTAAACTCAGTGACGTATGTGTGGAGTCAACTTTCAAGGGCTGCATCTAGGGTATCCTTCAAATCTGCCAAATTCTATAAATATGTGAAAACAGAGGTTGCTGGTGTGTGTGTGTGTGTGTGTGTGTGTGTGTGTGTGTGTGTGTGTATTCTAACAAACCCGAGAGGACCTAAGAGGGTCTGTCCTCCTTTTATCCCTAAAGGTCAAAGAGAGACTTCACAGGCCAAGAATCTTGAGTCAAGCACCTAACTAATATCTCAGGCCTGCGTCAAAAGCAACATTGACTGATGGTTGGTATCCTTTCAAAGGTTTTTCAAATGATGCCAAATAATTAGAAGGAGATCATGTTAAAGGCATTCAGACAGAATCTCCCTGGGGAAAGCGGGTGGGGATAGGAAATCAGGGTCAGGATGAAGATCCTACCCTTCATTCCCCTCCCACACATTTGATTTTGTCATCAGTTGTTCCTTATTAGTGTGGACGCTCTTTTTCCCAAGAAAATTTATCTAATTTAATTGCAAAACACACAAGACAGGCCATCCATCTTGCCCCACTGCCCATATAAACACTACGGAAGGGTGGACTGCTCTCGCTGGCTTCATCTCCGGCAGAGCCCTTTAAATTTCAAATTAAAGGAATTACAGGGTAAACATGGTAACCACAATTAGGATATTTTTAGAAACATAAAATCCTCCAGCAAACATGACACTAATACTGGTATTATGATTGAAGTTAGGAATTATGGTTATTAGAAGCTTTGCAGTTTATGTGCCTCATAAATCTAATCGCTTCACACATCCAGTGATGCTGTTGCTATATTTACTGCAGACATCTATGATGACAGACAGTACCTTTGAGAAGGGCCAGATAAACAAAATATTTTACATACTCCAGCCTCTCAGTGTCTAATGGGTTCATATCATGGAGAGAAAAAGGCTTCATTAAAGGAACGGCACCAGATGCTGAGAAGCCGATTTACCATGGAGATTTGATCTGAGTTATCTGCTCCTGTTTAATGGGAATGCTGCTGCTCTATTCCTGGAATCCTCTGAGCACAGAATGGAGAGGGAGGGTGGCCGGGGGTGTCAAGGTGCAGGGGAGGAAAGGGGTATGCCGACAACTCTGTGGGTATGAAACTTTTTCTGATAACTTGGAAACCATCTGGAAGAAATATGTAAAATCTAGTGGTGTGGGTTATGTGTCCGGGATCCTCAGGAAAATTCATTGTTTGGGGGAAGGTATCTCAGGGAGAACTGAATTGCAGAACGTGATCCCCAAATTCTCCTTCCCTGATGTGGCTACAGTTCAGAGCCCTGAGTCATCTTAAGGAGAAAACAGAATGCGGTAGTGAGGCTTACAACCACCAGACTACCAAGCAGAGATAAAACAATTTTAGTATTGTGTTGACCTTTGGGTGTTCCTTGAAATCAGATGCAGCCCTCACTGTTGAAATCCTAATCACAAAGATTAAAATTTGTGCTTGAGAATATTACTATATAATAGGTGGCAAATTAGCAACATTTTAAAGGCCATATGCCCCTTTTGATTTTTTTCCAACAAAGGTATTAAGGCAGAAATATTGCCACAGTGGCTAAGACACGATCAGTGCTGTCCACACACATGCATCTGCATGCACCCTCCTGTGACAATCTACCAGGTTATCTAAATTATCACAACTTCTTCAGTGTTCATAATAGAGTGGCCCTTTCACATGGCAAATACTCAATAAATGTGATCAGCTGAGAAGACTGGACAAGGGAACATGCCAGACAGGGAGTTCTCCACAGTCCCTCCAACCACTTTGACAGTCGGTTTAGGTTTCTGAGTCTGTGTTTGTGGGCAGGGGGAGAAATGCTCGTTGTATGTGCCCACGTGTGTGAATTCACATGTGTGAGTGTGAGGCTACCAGATAATCCAGGAAAGAAATGATGGTGTCCTGAGTCAGGAAGTGGCAATGGTGAGTAAATAAGCAGGGAAGGACAGATTTGAGGGATATTGAGAAAGTGGAACTGACAAGATTTGGCTGTTGTCTGCATGGGTCAAGCAGAGAAGAATGAGGAATCAAAGATGGAACTCAGGTTTCTAGTTTTCTACAATTCATTACATGGTGAAACCATGTTTGGGGAGAAAGATGATAGATTTAGCTATAAACATACTGAGCTGAAAATGCCTGTGGCTATTCAGATGGAGAAGACCAACAGTCTTAACAAGATATAAAACTATCTGTAATAGTAGTAAGAGAATGGAGTTTAAAAAAGGAGGATAGAAAATGAACTTTATGTAGTGGAAGACTTGTACTTTTCTTATCATTAAAATACCACCTTGGTAAAGAGAGCAATACAAGAAAATCCACAAAATGATGAACTCTTTGGGAATGAAGTGGTATGATTTTGCCTTAATTCCTAATAAATATGTGAGCTCTCATTCTAGGAATATTTCAAACAAGGATGCCATCAACAAAAATAAATGAAACCTTGCCATGTAACAAAACAAAACAAACAAAAACTCACAAAACAAACAAAATCTAAAGTGTCTATAAGAAAAATCTTGTATTGTAAGAGTACCACAATCAAACATTCTTCTGAGGAATTAAATATCTAATATTTTATGTCATAGTTCTTAAAAATAACTTTTATGGATAGCAGTAAAAAATAATCTTTGACCTTATCTAAATATGTGGAATTCTGATGGAAAAAATAAGTGTGTGCCGTCCAGCAGCATGAATTATGCATGCCACATCATCACACTTGTTCCTCAATAGAGAGCTGCAGCATGCTTTGCATGGAAAAAGAAATTAGAATAGAACAGATATTGAGCAATTTTCTCCATAACTGGTTCTTACTCACCTTAAATGTAAAATTTTATTTAGCTTATTTCAAAGGGAGACATCCTTATTAAGGAAACACATTTACGGGCGCCTGTTTGAAAGGATTTAATGCAAACAAGCCTGAAATAATTGAAGGAAAAACACCTTCTGACTGTTCTCAGAAGGGCTTAGCAAAGAATAGGATGGCAGGAAAGAATTACTTTATTATATTGATTTTCTTGGAGAAATCAAAGGAGGATAACTCAAATAGACCAATTCGCTTTTGCCAAACTCAGTGGAAGCAAGTAGAAAAGCCGTGAATTTACATGTCAAAAACTGTTTGCAATCATTTAGTTGAATATGCAAATCAGGATTCTCACATTATTACTCTAATAAAATAGCTAATATAAAAGGATATCTGGGTTCGTTTGCACATATTCCTTGTTTTAAATGAATGCAAGTATAATGGGTGTAAGTTTTGTCTAACAAAATGTTTACAGTCCAATCAGATCATTAACCTGAAATATGAAGAGAGTGATGCATTCATCGTGGTGCAATAACAAAGACACTGGAGCACAACAAAAGTAATTGGAATACAGTTCTCTCAAATCTAAAATCCATTTTTCTTTCACAATGAACACAACATTTCACTTGGCTTGTGGTCATTTATGCAGATGCCCTTGATGTGACAAATAACAGCACAAAAGTAATGTTGCTCCCTAATAAAAATAACTACATTTATTTTGTCTTCACACTTACTTTTCAAGAATTCTTTTATGAATATGCAAATTATTTAGTAATTTACAGAATTCTAATTCTCTAACTCATTCTTTTGCCTTCTGGTAGAACCAGACCGTAAGAATCTATTTTGGCATTTTTCCAAAGTGTGTTCCACGGGACACTAACTCCACGGGATATCAAATATATGTTACTCAAACTCATATAAGAAAGTAAAATGCTGGGGAACAAAGTTAAAACTGATTTCTCTATCACAGAACTTCTCAGGTCTTTTAATACAGAGTGGGACAAAAGTGCGTTTACAGTTGTGAGTACATGAAACAGTTTACTCTTCTATTACTTATTAATGACTGTATTTTTTTTCATACAAACAACTGTAAGCCCACTTTTGTCCCTCCTATATGTTAATGAACACAAAATTTCCAAAGAAGTGTATATAAGTGCTCTGGTGTTTCCACAGAAACTTCTCACCTTGGAACCCCTTCTTCAATGAGCATCTTTCAGGATTGACCGCCCAGCAGCCGCTAATGTGTTTAGTTCCATTACCTGGACCACACGGCTGGGGTGATGAGGGCAGCAGACAGGTTTCAGTGTCAGTGTTGGGGAGGCCCAACACTGGGTATGGCCTTCTGGAGAGTAACATTCAACTAAGAGGGCAGCTATTGCTCAGTTTGTCCACAGAAAAGTAGGCTAGACATCCCAAATTTTTAAGAGCAGCAGGAAATTTGGATTTTTATGTGGCTGAATTTGTTTTAAATTACTGCCCTGGCTGGTGTGGCTCAGTGGGTTGAGTGCCGGCCTGTGAACCAAAGGGTCACCTGTTTGAATCTCAGGGCACATGCCTGGGTTATGGGTCAGGTTCCCAGTATGAGGTGCTTGAGAGGCAACCACACAGTGATGTTTTTCTTTCTTCCTCCCTTCCCCTCTCTCTAAAATCAAATAAATAAAATATTTTTTAAAAAAAACAAACTACTCATTAGTTTGCAAATGTCTGTCGCAAATATGGTCTTTGGGCTTCCCCAACACAGTGCTTTGTAACTCATTCTATAAAATGTACTGTCTAGAAAAGTCACATCCATACTAAATCATGCTTCAGGGTGGTTTCAGATCATAGTTATGCAATGACACTGGTAATGATAGAAGTTTCTAGTCACTCTGCTGGGTGCTCTTAAAAATCAAGTCATGTAGACCCTACCTGATGAGATTATCTCGCTTCTTTGTGGCCACAAGAGGCTGCCCAGATGTCCTACAGCATAATTTACAAACCTTGGGAATCATCAGTGTTCATTAGGGGAAAAGAACAAAATTAATAGTAAACATATTAGTTTGCTAAGACTACCATAACAAATACAACAGACTGAGTGGCTTAAACAACAGAAATTAATTTTCTCACAGTTCTAGAGTCTAGAAATTCAAGATCAAGTTGTTGGCAAGGCTGAGTTTTTCTGAGACCTCTCTCTTGGGCTTGTAGCTGGCAGTCTTCTGGTTTTGTCCTCGTGAGGTTCTCCCTCTGTGGGTGGGTGTTTGTGCCCTAATCCAATCTCTTCTTACCTGGATACTAGTCATAGTGGATTAGAGCCCACCCATATGACCTCATTTTTCTCTAATTGCCATTTTAAAGGCCATGTCTTCAAACACAGTCGCATTCTGAGGGGCTGGGCATTAGGATTTCAACACATGATTGGGAGGGGACAGGCACAATTCAGCCCATAACTGTAAATGACCCTCCAAAGACAAAAACCTAGTGTCTCTCCCTTTCATTGCATTTAGTTTATAAAAGTAACCTATGATTAAAAATAATAAAAGACTGCCACAGAAAGAGAAAACATCAGACTAAAATTGGTGAGGATTTGTTTGGAAGATATTTTTGAAAAGCCAGGTACTTTGAAACCAACATGACCTGTTCAAACCCAGCACAGGAGTTCAAAGAATTACCTACTATAATATCCAGGCCTCACAGGTAACACTTTTGAGAGTTTCTGGGTGACTCGAGACCAGGAGAGAGAAGTTGGTATGGCATGCATAGCACGCCCTGCAAATCACACGACTGTGCCAAAAAATATCAATTTCATGCCAAATTCACAGAAGGAGTTAAGGGGCTGGCTGGTAGTTAAAAAACGTGTTGGGAAGGTTACATCATATCAGATGGGGCTTTCGCTGTTTTTTAAAGAGCTTTGCCTTTATTTTGTGTGTGTGTGCAAGTTATATTAACATTAGGGAGAAAAGCAGAGAGAGCAACAGAAACAGTGAATGTAGACTTCAGCAGGGCCAATTATTTTAGCATAAAAGCTTTTAAGACATGAGCAGGACCCTGTTGTGGGTTGCAGGCCTGTGCTCCAAGGTCTGCTTATAATGGCTTGATGTCAGCATAAGGGCATTCTCAGAAAAGTAGTCTTTGGTCTGATACCTTACCTTTTCATTAGCAAGAGCAATGATTCAGTGGACATGCTGAGTATGCCACTGACAACAACTTGAGGGAAAGAGGTTTGTTGATAGGAGCCAGGAGAGCAAAACAGATGAGATAAGATATGTGACAGGTTCTCTTAGACTGGGAGAGAGCTTAGAGAATTCTAGACTTACCACCTTGAAGTGGAAATATAAGTGTAAGTGAGCTCTTTAAATACATAACATTCACGCTAAGAATTGAGGCTTTTTTCCTTCAGTCTCCCTAAAAGATTTGAGCCAATTTCATTTGGTGGCGTAGACATATGGCCATGTCTTACACAGTTATATAACTTAATAGGCATCCATGCTGGGTTCCAACCCAAGACTGGTCCTCAGTTGTTGGATGAAGTACCCTCTGTGTATCTGAATTTCATCAAACATCTGGAATGAAAGGAGTTGTTCTTATAATACCTCACCTATAAAAAATGCCTTTCAGTCAAAGATCTCAAATACCTATACACCGATGAAGTTATTATTTTGGCTACAGGCTGTGAGTGTGAGAACACTTTGTATCAATAAGGCAGAGATGGATTCCTGGCCCACTTCGGCCTCAGATATCGTTAGTGTCATCAGGGCTCTGCGTTCATCCTACAACAGCTGAACTCATGGCTTGGCAGGTCAAAAACCTTGCTGTGCACTTTTCAACCCACACTGAGGTCTGATATCTGGGGAAACGCTCAGGAAAATATTATTTCCATTTTCAAATTTCCTTATGGTCACATTGTTATTCTGGCAAAAGCAGGCAGAAATTAAATGTCTGTCGAATGCACACTACTGGCTCCACCAGCTACGTATGATTCTAACTTTGCCCTTTAATATTCATTAATGTGACAAAACAACTGTTTAAACCTTTTAAAAGTTCCTATCTTTAGGAACCCTTATGTGAATCGGAAGGTGTCTGTCAGACTTAACCTGCGGAATAAAACCCAAATAGTCAAACCTCACTAAACTGAAATCTGCCCAGAGAAAATATATTCTCCCAGCACACACACACACACAAAATACTTGTGTTTGTGTATCTATGTTTCAGCTCATGCCTCCCCCCTTTAATTACTACTTAAGGTTTCCTTTGTTTAATGGAAAGTTACTATGTGTTAGATATTGTTAAGCACTAGGGAAAGTACAAAGATGAAGTAGACAAGGCTCCTGCATTCAATGTGTTCTCAATCTGGAGACAAAAACCAGACACCGATGGAAGTAATTACAAGTGAGAATAAAGATGACTTAGAAGTAATTGACTGCTGCCCTGATAACAGGGAAGATGGTATACCAACTGCCAGGGCGGTGGAGACAGGAGAGTTCCGCCTGCCTGAGAGCCTAAGCCAGCAGCCGGTTTCCTTACCCTTGAAGGAGGATTGGCAAACTATAGTCCACAGTCAAAATACCGCCCACTGCCTGCTTTTGTAAATAAAAGTTTTATTGGAACACAGCCTTGCCCATTCATTTACATGTTGTCTATGGCTACATGTTAGTTACAATGGATAAGTTAAATGCCCCCAAAAGTGTCTACATCATAAAACCCAGAACCCGTAAATATGTTCCTTTATGTGGGTCAAATTAATCACATGGGTCCTTGAAAGCAGAGGATCTTTCCCCAGCTGTGACCAACGAGAAAGATGCCAGTGTGAGAAGGAACTGAAGCTGCCATGCTGGTTCTGAGATGTGGGAGGCTGTGTATAAGGAACTGAATTCTTTCCACAACTCCAACAAGGATGGAAACTAATCCTCCCCTAGAGCCTCCAGAAAGTAATGTCGCTGTGACTTTGGCTCAGTGACACCTGTGTCAGATTTCTAACCTACAGAACTATAAGGTAAAGTTCTGTTGTTCTAAGCTACAAAGTTTGTGGTAATTGGTAACAGCAGCAACAGAAAACTAATATAGACAGAGACCATATGGCCCAGATAGCCTAAAATATTTACTATTTGCCCCTTTATAGAAAAAGTTTGCGAACCTCTGTTCTTGAATATGCCTGGCAAATATTCCAGAGATATTTTAAAAGTCGGAGTAGAAACTACTAATTGTCTCCCCAGTATCCATTCTTCTTTTTTCTTTTCAGTGATAGGATCCCACACACACACACAACTTTTATCAGGGCTCATAGACAACCAGCTGGAGACTGTATTTCCCATTTTCCTTTTTAGCTAAGCATATTCATGTGGCAAAATTATTGCCAATAAATTGTGAATGGAAGTGATGTGTGTAACTTCTCTGTCACTTTCAGAAAAGGAAGTTGTTCACCTTCCACTTTCTCTTGCCCCTCCCCATGCGCTAGAATGAAAAACGGTGATAAGCCACCTGTGACAACATGGAAGAGGCTAACACCCCGAGGAATGATGAAACAACAAGACAGAATGAATGCGAATCCCCAAATGCCCCTATGGAGTACAGGCATACATTCTCAGGGTCTCACTACCTACATCTGGGCCATTACGTGAGAGAAAAATAAGCTATGTTCTCTGAATCACTATATTCTGGAATGTCTCTGTTTGAATAACTCAGTCTTTGCCCTAACTAGTGGCTGAGGAGAGGCAGTCCCCTAAGTTAGGGTAGGATTAAAAAAGAAACAGACTTGCTCATGAATGGGCTGTTCCAGGCCACAGCCACCGTAGGTGCTGGGAGCTTTCCCAGACCAACTTGAACCATCATATAGAGATTTGAAAGCATGGCAGCAAATTCCATGACATTCCTCCTATCAAGAGGTGGGACTATGTCTCCTCTCTGTGAGTTGGGGAAGGCTTGTATCTACTTTGATTCATAAAGAATGCCAGAAGTAAAGCTAGTGCCCTCAGAGGCTGGGTCATAAAAGGCCCTGCAGTTTCCATGTTGTTAGCTAGAATAATCGCGATGGAGGTCTGAGCTACCAGGTTACGAGTCCAACTGCCCTGACACCACCATACTGAAGAAACCACAGCTTGATGCTCAGGTGAACAGTCCCAGCAGGGTGTTCTTCCATGATCCAGCCAAGATGCCAGACGTGTGAATAAAGAAGCTACCTCTGAGGTGGATTCCCAAGCCCAGTTATTTCATCCTCAACCATTTGAGACACCTCCAGTTAGTTGTCTGAGACATTTCAGACAATGTGAAACAAAGGAGAGCCCTTTGTCCTTTCTGAAGTCCTTACAGAATCAATGAGCATAATAAAATGGTTGCTATATTACCACTAAATTTTGAAGAGGTTCTTTACACCCCACCTCTCTCCCTAAGAATGAAGGACAGAGGAGAAAAAGTTGGATTACAAGGCATAAAAATTCACTGTCTTCCCGACCACCCAGAATCTAACAATTGGGATCCACCCCAAAGAGACAAATAAGATGTCTCCAACAGGACCTTCTTTTTAAGGTAATAGGACCCCATATTCTTCACTGATTCATGCCCACAGGTCCAGGTCCTCTCAGCCATTCCTGCACTTGGAGTACGCCACAGCGCTGAGAGGCAACAGCACTCACTGATAACAACACAGAGTTTAACACCATTGTGCAAATTTTACTTCTAAATAAAAAACAGCAAGTGTTTATAAGGCCCCAGGTGATAGCACAGCCTTGGTCCTTCTCCCCAGATAACTTTATCCCAAAGAACACCTAAGCTAAGGTAAGTCGTTGTGAAGAAGAATGTCCTACAGAGTGTGCCAAAAAATCCAGGAAATGTCACCATAGAAATGCCAAGAGTCTCAGTAGCATCATTCTAGCCACTACGGGTGGTACTGCTGCAAGATTTGGTTAGTACTGGTGTGCCATTATGTAATTTGGATTTCTGTGACATGTCCCTTCTTGGAAGTGTGCTGCTTTGCAATAACTTGGGGCTTACAATGAATTAAAGTCTGTGAACTTGCTGACATACACTGGCAGCCTGGACGGGATCAACCCACAGGAAAAGAAAGAAAAGCAAATCTCCCTCCCTGCTGTAAGCGATCCCTCTGCCACTGGGAGCCTCTGGGTCATTGTTAACCATGTTTGCTAGGACTTCGGCCAATATTAGGGATAAGCTTGCTAGTTGAAATCAAAACCCGTACCCTGTTTAACCCATTAGCTAGTTTAGTCCTTGGAATGTATTGTGCAACCATATTGTTTTAATTGTAACTTATTCTGAAGATCATACTGAACCTGCTCAATGCTCAGTAAGGCGTGTACTGGCCTTTGGCCAAAAGCAATAACAACTAGACCAAAGCTTACTGATGGAATGAGAAAGCAAATTAGAAAAAGCTTTACCATTTACATAATTATATTTCATTTAGACATGCTTTAAGCTTTTGAGTGCCCACTGTTTCTCTTTCCTCAGCACTGCCCCCTATCACCTCCCCTTTATCAGGAAGAATTCATTTATTTTTTTTTGTTTCATTTATTGATTTGAGAGAGAGAGAGGAAGCAGGGAGAGAGAGACATTGATTTGTTGTTCCACTTATTTATACATTCATTGTTTGATTCTTGTAGGTGCCCTGACTGGAGATTAAACCTGCAACTTTGACATATCATGACAACCCTATAACCAACTGAGCTACTTGGCCAAGGCAATTTTTTTTTGGGGGGGGGGGGTAAACCATGTCTTGCACTAGCAAGCTTTAGGAAGCATTTAAATATTTATATGAGCCAAGTTAGTCTCTCAGAAATAAAAGTCCAGTGGGGATTTTCAAAAAGTCTTTCAGAGGTAATGTATCCAGGAAACAGGTCATTGTTTCCTTAATGCATTGATACCTCTCCAGAAAACAAAACCCACTAAAAAGACAGTGGGATGCATTGTGAAATACAGGCAGAGTCCTAGAATACAGATTCTGGGTAGTGGGGAGCCTTTCAGTATGACTGGATATGGTACCATCTGGAACTCCCAAGGAGTCTGAAGTGACACAACCTGACTTTCTATCACTGGATTAGTACTAAAGTTTACCGTGAGTATTTTCATTATGAATTCAACTTATACTCCCTTCCAAAAGTTCCCACATCCTTTAACATCAGCATTTTGATGCTAAGACTTACGATATTCCCTTTCACCCAAGAGTACTTCTTAGAGTCCTAGATTCTCTTCCTAAGGATCCTGCTAAGAATAAATAGAGCAAGAGCCCATTAGGTAATACTTCTTCCAAAGGAATAAAAATATTTTTTCCAAAGAATCCTCCTAATTTTGCCAAATTATAACTACTCTGGAAAAATCACTTTCTTCTGCTTAAAAAATAAAAAGAATGTTTCTTTTAAATATGTTTTATTATATGCATGACCCTTTAGATGTGAAGGGCAGAACAGGCTAGTCCTGCATCTGAGAGCTGACCCATGAGCAGCTTCTGAATGCAACTACAGTTAGTTAAAGTGAACAGTGATTCTTAGAAGAGAGAAGGTTTGGGTAGTAGTGCTGGGTTTGCCCCTAGCTACTTGACCTTGGGAGAGTTACTTTACCTCTTTAGACCTCAATTTTCTTATCTTTAAAATCAAGGCTAACATAGAGGATTTTGAAGTTTTTTCTTTTCAGTCTATAGATGAGAAAGACAGTATTTGCACTTGGATATTTATAGTTATTTAACTCTTGCTCTAATGTGTATATCATCCACCTAAGTGATTCAACAAGCCTTCTCTATTGAGACCCTACTAAATAGAAAACACACATTTGGCACTATAAACAATACCAAAGTGGGAGACACAGAGCCTGCCCTCAAGTAACTCCCAATTTAGTTAAGAAAATGAGACCAACACATGAAGCTCTATAATGTCACAATACAGCGCACAAGGTGCCACCAGTGTCAGCCCCTGACTACACAGCTGCAGGTTTTTGAGGGCTGCCTTCCAACAGCTAAATCTCTCCAAAACCCGAGTTAGTGAGAACCAAGATAAGCAGTGTATTAGAAGACACACTCTCACTGGTGTGGCCTGCAGTTCGGAGCACCTGCCCCAGCCTCAGACACTCACCTGCCATCCATCTCCCGCCTTCACTCAAATGCTATGCACAATCCAAAGGATGGTTTCCCTTCTCAATTTTCTTATGAATTTTATTAGTGTGCAGGCTAAGGTGCTATACTGGAATCCCAAAAGCTAGAGTTGCTTAAACCAGAGGTTTTTGTATTAATGGAATACCAGTCCAGAGGCTGGTAGAGTAGTTCTCTTACTCTCTGTGCTCAGATTCCATCAATGGACCTGTGATCCCTCTGCCACTGGGAGCCCCTGTGAGCATAATAATGGGTTTCCGGCATTGCTCCAAACAGCAAGCAACAGGGATGGCAGAATAATTTGGGTGTCACAATCTTAAAGTGTCCAGTATTTAGGTGACAAAATTACCAGGGCCATGAATTTGCTTAAATATCCCAAATCAAGCCTATCCCCACACTTCCCAAATGAATTCTGTAATCCAGAGTGTTTTCACAGGATGTGTCCCTGAGTTGCTCTGAGAATTTGTTATGCTGTGATGAAGAACATTTGGGGTGGAAAAGCATCAAGCTAAAAAGGGAGAAACAAGTCAAAAATAGTGTAGATGACGCAACAATACTGAAATGCAGCCAAGAAGTTTGCATTAAGAGGTTTGCTACTATCTGGGTAGAAATAGGACTGATGTTTGTATTCAGCTTCTCCTGATGTGTTGCAAAGTGGAATTGTTTCAAGCTTGAAAAGACTTTAACAGGCTGTTTCCAATGTGCAAATTTAAAACCCCAACTTTTGTTGGATGGTAGGGGAGGGTAATGGTTTGTAGAATGACATAAATAGACACTTCAAAGTTAATAACATTTATAACCTCTAGTAAGTCAGGAGAGGAAACGTGGAGAAAACAGAGGTAGTTGTCTGCAACATTCAAAGACCTGGGGAAATTGGGTCTAAACGAAATCCTGACAATGAAGTGTATCTTTGGGGGGACCTCAGAGAAAAGGACATTATACCTCACATCTCTAGCCTGAATATATGTGATAATGAATTCATGAGCTTGAGAATGTGCTTATGACATTCTCTTACTACAAGCTTAATACATAAACGGGATTTTATTTTTTTGAGTCACAGGAGGGGAAGTAAGACAGCAGCAGCAGGAAATAGAAACACTTTGTGTATCTTACATATTTACATTTTTCTTTGTGAATTGGCAAAAAGTATCCTCTTCTATAATTGAATTTCTTCAAAGTCTCCTTAAAAGTAAAGTATTCCCCAAATATTTATATGGAAAAAAATTTTAAGCTTCTGACCAGTAGAATGTTATTCCAATCAGAGTCTCCTTCAAATGCTAAGTCTTTCCAACAGTGAGTTCCTTGTTCCAGGCCTCAGACTCAAGCATGATGAATGCTGTTTTCTTTGTTAACCTCCCTATATCTAAAAAGTTGTTTTTTAAAAGAAAGGAAACCACACTTACTTCTCTTACTTATATTATTGTTGTACTAATTCAGTCAACTTTTCAGAGATAAAACCAGACTGATACGTTAAATGTTAACACAAACTCTATGATGATTTAGGTCTAGCCTTACAAAATGTAAACTAGGCAATAAATAGAAATCTATCTTACTTTGTGACAGATTTATTTCTAATAAGCCTGTATTGGATATATTATATTTTTTAAATTCTAACTGAAATCTGTGGTATATTATCTAAGGTGAATAAATAGTCACAGCTAAAAACTGTATTTTCACATATAAGTTTCTTTTTTGCAGTATAAGTGTTTTTATTTATTTTTGTTAAATCTTGAGTATTTCTTTTTTTTTAGAGAGTTAGCTCTTTTTTTTAAGATTTTATTTATTTATTTTTAGAGAGGGAAGGGAGGGAGAGAGAGAGAGAGAGAGAGAGAAACATCAATGTGCGGTTGCTGGGGGTTATGGCCTGCAACCCAGGAATGTACCCTGGCTGGGAATCGAACCTGGGACACTTTGGTTCCCAGCCCGCGCTCAATCCACTGAGCTATGCCAGCCAGGGCTTAAATCTTGAGTATTTCAATCACTAAAAAGAAATTATAATTATGTGACATGATAGAGGTTCCAATTATTGCTACAATGGCAATCATATCATACTACATAAATGTGTCAAATTCACATGTTGTACACCTTGAATTTATATAATGTCATGTGTCAAATATATTTCTATTTAAAAATTTTTTAAAATTATAAGTTTCTTGCAAGCAAGCTAGAGATTTACACAACCTCCTCACTCCGAAGCCGTGTTTGAGACACCTGCCCAGACAGAGGCGCAGAGCAGCCAGCAGGCCGGAGCGCTGACTCCTCCACATGTCGCTCCCTTCGCCCAGTGTCTGTTTTCTCAGCCTGAGAACCACTTCCCGAGAAGAGTGCTCTGCTGTTCAAGCTTTAACACATCACCCCGGACACCCAGCTGGCTAAGTCTGGCCAGACTTCCATCTTCTATGTTTAAAGCTTGCAATCAAATACAAGGTGAGCCCTACTCCATCAGGCAATTACTTCCAGAGTATCGGGTTAACTGAATTTCCCTTTTAAAGACAGAGTCATTATAATAACCCATTACGGAGATCTACTTGGTACTCAGGCACTTGGGAATGTAATAAGTACTGCTGTAGTTCTGTGATTTTATTTCAACAAACCAAGATCCCTTCTCTCATTTTCACTTGACAAGAGCCCTACATGTTCTCACCGCTTACAAAGCTCCGATTTGAAGACTCCGTGTGGGCAGTCCCAGGCTGCGGTCCCTCTTCTCATCTCTGAGAACACTTGCTGTTTACAGAGAGCAAGCTGCTTTTCTATGATTCAAAACATTACTAATTAAAACCTGTTACCTTCCTAAGGGCAGATATATTCTCCTCCAGAGCAGCATTTGTCTGTCCCATTAGCGTTAATGGAAGTAACACAAGTGCATCGAGAGGAGAATAGTCCCCATGGGTCTTTGAACTTAAGTCTACTTCAAAACTGAAACCGATATATACAATGGTATCATTGATGCCATTAAAAATCATTATACTTTACTGCAACTTTTATAAAAGTAATTGTAAGCTTCATGAAATATACTTGGCTCCTGGGGTTTGTGCATTATTAGGCTGAGGCTGGACATGATAAAGTGAATTACATTATAATATTTGAAAAATATTTTTGTCAGGGGAATTGACTCGTACAGAAGTCTGTTTTGATAAAGACAATTAGCTTGGGCAAATTTTAAAAGAACATGCAAGTCCACACTAAAATTCAGGAAAGGATCTGGTTAAAGGTGCAACCCCATGCAACCCATCATCTTTGCAATGATCCGTCTTAATGGGGAGCCATAAAATACCATCACCTCGTGTCTCTGTAATATCCTTCATTAGCATAGGCTTAAGTGTTTTTCAGGCATTATATAGCTGATGTTCCAATTATTCTAGAAGGAGTAGAAGGAGATCATTTCTTTTTGAGACTGTGAAATTGAGGTTTAGAGAAGCAACGTGGTGGTCAGGGTCAGGGAAGACCGGAAAGGAAGGATTTCTGAGTGCTGACTTGAAATACCCATCCTAAAGGATCCAACCACTGGGGAGTCAGGGCAGGAACGCCCTGAATTTCCAATCTAGAAGTTCTTGTCGGAAAAGTTAGCTGTTGCATTCACTGTCCCAGGAGGTAGCTGACTGTGCTCATCAGCTTTATAACCATACACAAGTTTAACAGTTTCCTCATATGCAAAATAGAGATTACAAAATACCAACCTTATGGTGTTGTTTTAAAGATTAAATGTCTTCATATACATATATAAAACCCTTTGAATAGTGCCTGGTACTCAGTAAAAATTAGTCATTATTACTAACCTTTCAGCCTAGCCAGGGCTATATTATCCATAAGGAAATGGTGCACGGTGAAAGCTGATTGGCAGAGAAATCTACCCCCTTACTTCTACCTCCCCCAAAGGCAGTTCCATCATACTCTATTGCCTCAACTAAGTCTCGTGGCTTACAACATTGGGCTCTCTAACAATAGAAGTTGCCTGGGAAAGAAATATACCATTCCAAGTGTCTGGCATGCATGTGACAATTTACATAACTTCATCGGGTCCTTTCCTGAGAGAAGAGGGAAAGGCTGCATTCCCTGTACCCTCCAAAGAAAGGACAGACCAAAAACCCAAGCTTGGCACCAACATCTCAGCCTAGGGCTGGCTCGAACTTCAGGGCTGTACCTACTGCCTTATGTGTATACACTGATTCCTCTTTTAGTAAGTTGTGTCTGAAGTTTCTGAATCTGCTTGTGTTGCCTGAACCAGAACTCCAGGAGTCTGAGGTCTTCTTAGTAAAGAAACATTTGGCCACAGCTCTGAATGTGCTGAAGGCTAGAATACCATTAGTGCCAAAAATGTCTCTTTCCGTGGTCTTCTCTCTGTGTGCTTGGCTGCCTGGCTGGTCCAGAGGCAGGAAGAAGGAGGCCCAGGGAAACCTCCATTTATATATTAAGTCCCCTTTAAGTACAACAGGTTAGTCTCTCCTCTGTGCTCCCTCAGCATTTACAGAGCTCCTTAACACTTCTCACCTTTTGCTGACATTATCTATGGCTCTCTCCACTGAACAGTGCACTGCTAAGGAAGAGAGACTGTATTTTATTTAACTCTGTACTAGTACAGTGCCCATATTAGTGGACACTCACATATTTATGAAACATAAAACTTCCAGGCAAAAGAGTTTGCCAAATCACTCCTTGGAACCGTGATTTTTAAAAGCATTCTTGCAGTTCTTAATTCAGGTTAGAGTACTCTGAGTCTGTTCCTTAGTGTTCTAGAAGGTGATTTGATTTGTTCCAAAGTTGCCTTCAGACTTTTTAGTTTTCGAGCAATTACATAAATGCTAAATTGGACATTTTTTCTTATTTTTAAATGTCAGCAATAATAAACTAAGCCTGTATTTGCTTTTTAAATGTAATGAAAGTAAAATTAGACCACCAGATCAATTTTACAGATTATTTTCATATCTTTGAGACTTAAGCAAACCAACAAAAAAGGTGGTCCCCAGAAAGCTTAAGAAATGTTCAAAATTACCGGCCTAATAAGTCTATATATATTTAGCATCTCAATAAACCTATCAACTCTCTTTCATTCCACTGGCAATTTTCTGACCTCCAAGCTGAAGACTCGAGCCCTGAATTCTGCTCATGGGTGAGTAATCACAGCAAGCCCCTAGCAGAACCTCTCCCCGATCTACAAATATATCATCTTCAGCATTGTAAATCAAAGCCTCAAAGAGCATCATTTAGCCTGCAGCTAAAATTGCTTGTTTATCAGATGGTGCCTGGTTTAGCGTAGAGCAGTCCCTTGTAAATCTCTGGGACCTTTTACAGCATATACTTAAGCAAGCACATCAGCTCCTGGGAGGCTTTCTGAGAGCTTTAATGACTGTGGGCTGCTGAAAGATCCAGGCTTTGGTTGAGTTAAAGTGGCTACAGGTACAGTTTGGCTCCATTTTGTAAACTCACAAAGATAAGGTGTCTGCTTTGTCCAAAGTGAGGGTGAGCATTTGCTTCTTAAGGAATCTTTATATCCAAAGTGTTAATGTTCTTTGGGCATTTTGTGGCTTTGGGCATTTTGACCTTTTGTCTGCTAACTTTTGATTTACTAAGGGAGAGAGTTCTTTCTCTAGGCTTTATTGACATTCTGGAAAGACAATGAAATGTAATGTGGCTCTGCAAAATTACACCCCATACCCCCAAAATAATTTTGGGTTAACACTGTACACGTCACACATAACAGTATTCTGCTCTCCCCTCCCCACTCCCTATCCCCTTGCCAAATATAACACTACATCCTCCCTTTAGTTACATTTAAGGAGTAAATATGCGACCATGCTCTTTCAATAGGGCAATTAATGTGTCTGCTGCAGACCCCGCTGGCCGTGTGCTCACCTCAGCACTTTGTCTCTTGGAAAGAGAATAGTTTATAGATTCTAGCCATGTAGCTAAAGGTAGCAAAGGAAAATTGTCCACCAAATTCCCATTGGTTTAAAAACCTAGCTACTGGCTAGAGTCATGAATAGCTTATTGACTGAATATACCACTAAGTACCCAGGCAGCCAACCAACCAACCACTTTAATGATGGACGTAGAAAAAGACCTGATAAAATTCACTAATTAAAGAAATCTTTACACAATTCTTTCTTACATACGGTCTCTTTGATTCAAGTTAATTAAAGTACCATTCAAAACCTTCACTGGACAAGGGAAAAGTTCCCGAGGGAGTTGGAGGAGCAGCAAAGCACATTCAAGGGGCTATGTCTTGTTTTCAGGCGATGATCAATTATTTCCATGCTAATTTCATAGCTACTATGATCGGGGTTTTGAAAATCAGCCCTTTTTTCCTAAAATCATGCCCTTTCTTCATAAGCCAAAGCTTAATGTTTTTGGATTGGCTTCTACTAAGGATAAAGAGGTTTTTTTCTTTGGTTTGGAGGTTTTGTTCAGTGTTTTGTTGTCGTTTGCTAGTAGACTCACAGTTCTCCAAACAAGCACACTGGTACAGGTAAGTTCTTCCCACTTGGCACCATTTCGATGAAGGGCATTCAAGCTGGGAACTCCTGAAGATAAGTGCACAATACTTGTCATAAAAGCTAAAAATACGTGCACCTGTTGCATCCTGCTGAAATCACAAGAAGCTGGCATAACACTTGGAAAATAAAAGCTTAACTGACTCATGTGCTTCCTGAAAATAGACTTTATACACTTATTCCTCCAACACCAAGTCTGAGAGACAGTTTATAATGGTCAAGCAAATCTGAAGACAGATGATGCTGAGTGACTGAAAAAAAATGGTGAAGGAGAACCTATTCTCTTCCCATGTGCATCTGGTGGCCACGTTTTGATTCCCCTTCACTATAACCCTCAAACTGCAAGGCATATGATAAGAGCCCTTTGGAATATGGGTAACATTATACACTACTTATTTCATTCATTAATTCATGCAAGAAATGTTTATTGACCACCTATTATGTATGCATGGTGCTAGGCTCTGGCACACAGTTTCTCTATTCTTGGCTGAGCATATAATCTACTAATGAAGGTCATTCATTAATAAAATAATAATAAAAGTATGTAAAATAACAACATGGACAAGATATTTAAAGAAGATATACAGAACTCTGTGAGTCTGAAGAGCAATGGGCTTCTATCTGGTTTGGAAAGTCAGAGACAGCTCCAAAATTGAGTTGTCTCAAGAAATTAACACTGTGATCAAAAGCATAAGTAGGAGCTATGTAAGCAAAGGAGGAAGGGAAGAACATTACTAACAGGGGAAACAGCATATGCAAAGGCCCTGTGGCAGAAGGAAACTTTGAACAAGCCAGGCTGACTGAAGAGGAGATTCCAAAGACAAGCTTATTGCATGCTGAGATTGGACCTTGTGGCACCCCTTAATCTACATTAGCTTTGTATATATCATATGAGCAATGGGAATTACTGAAGGAGTCTAAGCAGGGGCTAACATAATCAAAGCTGCATTTTGAAAATATGCAGCACATTTGTTGTAGGGTAGACAAGAGATTAGGAGCAGTCAGGATCCATCTTAGTGCAGAGATGAGTTAAGGGACATTGCAATAAGTGAGTCAAGAGACAGTGAAAGCAAGGGCAAAGGAGCTAATGGTAGAAATTCAGGGGGAAGTAGACAGATTTGCAAAATATTTAAAATGTGAAATCAATAGGAATTCAAGATGTAGGAGAAAGAGGTGTCCAGAATGACTCCTAAGCTTCTGATGTGCCCAACAGAATGGGTGGTAGTATTACTTAGTGTCCTTAGGAAGAAAGGAAAAGGATTGGGCTTGGGGACAGGGTAGAGTTTTGACATAATGGATTTGAAGTGGCTTTGAAACTTCTGGAGATATCAGGGAGAAAGCTGGATAAATGGGCCTGGAATTCTCAGGCCTGAGCTAGAGATACCATCTATAAGACATCAACGTGGGGTTGACCACAGAAGCCATGTATATTAGTTTCTTAGTGCTGCCACAACAAATTACCAAGCTGTTGTGCTTAAAACAATAGAAGTGTATTCTCTCCCAGTTTCTGAGTCCAGATGTCTGAAGTCAAAGTGTCAGCAGGGCCATGCTCCCTTTGAAGGCTTTAAACAGAATCCTTCCTTTCCTCTTCCTGCTTCGGGTGGCTGCCAGCACTCCTAGGCAGTTCTTGACTCATGGACACATTACTCTGATCTCTGCCTTTGTATTCACATTGCCTTCTCCCCTTCTGTGTGTATTTCTTCTACCTGTGCATATCTTATAGAACACTTGTCATTATATTTAGGACACATCTCAATAATCCAGAATGGTCTCATCACAAGATCCTTAATGTAATTACATTCACAAAGACCCCTCTTCCAAATAAAATCACATTTATAGGTTCCAGAAGTGAGCATGTGGTGAGTTATGTATTTGGGAGCCACAATTCAACCCAGTACAGCATGCATGTGTTATATGGGTGAAAACACCTCAGGAGACCATGTAGAGTGGCAAGAGAGAAGGGTCTAAGACTATGCCCAGAAGAACTACAATATTTATTGTGTCATGTAGAATTCCATACACAGAGACTAAGTCCATTGATTAAAAAGTTCCTTGGGAGTCTGAAATCATTATTAATTAGAACTACCAAAGTTTTGCATTCATTTATCATTCTCACCCATTACCCCTTTGCTCATACTCCTACAATCTTTTTTCAAATTTTCTGCCCAGTATACTTAGCACTTAATTAGCACTCTCATTAATTGCTCTCTAAATGTTCTACATGCATTAGTCCTAGTGTGCTCCTTGTATCTATGTCCCTGAGATTTCCCCACAGCGTTCAGCACAGTCCTGGGCACATGACAAATATCCAATAGATATGTGTTGACTGATGAGTGCTATATTAGTCTTCTATCATTCATTTTCCATTATTATTAGTTTCCTGTTATTCATTTTTAGTATTTCTATTAAGCCACAAACTCCATAGCTTGAAACAATGCAAATTTATTATCACATGGTTAATATGTTAGAAGTCCAGCATAGGTCTCACTGGACTAAAATCGATGTGCCAGCAAGCAACACTCCTCTGTGGAAGTGCTAGAAGATGACCCATTTCCTTGCCTTCTCCAGCTTCTAGAGACCTCCTACAGTCCTTGATTCATGGCCCACTTCCTCTATGTTCAAAGCCAACAACAGCAAAATTAGTCCTCATACCACATTGCCCTGATTGCATCTTCTGCCTTCCTCTTCCATTTTTATAGAAACTTGCAATGACATCCACCCAGATACTCCAGGGTAAATTCTCTATTTTGAGGTCAGCTGACTGGCAATCTTAATTCCATCTGCAACCGAAATTCCTTCTGCCATGTAGGGTAACATATTCATAGGTTCCCATGATTAGAATGTAGACATTTTTGGGTGAGGGGGTGGTACGTATCCTGCCAATGCTAAATTTATTCACATTTATTCATTGAATCATTTGGCCAAGATGTTTGCCTTTGAACAGAGGTTCTCAAAAAACAGAATCTCCTTTCCACTTCCATGAGCAGGAACACTTATAAACAAAAAAAATCAAGAACTATTGATGGATAGTAACTAGTTACAAAACAGCAGAGAAAAGACAAGCACTAAAAGATGGCTCCTGGCCCAGAAGAGAGGTGTCTATTGGGTCTCAGAGTCTTGAAAATCGTGTTACATTTGAGTTTCCTCAGTATTTTACTATATTACTTACTGCTTTGTAAAGTGTCTGGTAAGTAGAATGACTATATAATTTATCATCTGAATTGGGACACCATTAAGAGTAAAAGGGGTATAGCAGGAGTAAACTGGGTGTAAGTGCAGCCAGATTCCTATTTACCTGCTGATTTTGGACCAGAAAGGGTGAAGGCTATCCCATTTCCACAAGAAATGGGATAGTTCTCCCTAGTGAATAGTTTGAGGCCAAATCGGTCGCTTGCGAAGTGCCAGGGTCCCAGCCAGCTGTGTTCTTAGAACTGTTCCTTTGGTTCCTACTGCTTGCTTCACAAAACTTCAACACATTCCAAAATGCTGCTTTGCATTTACATAGTGCCTTGTCTTGTCAAAGCACTTTCACAAATTCCTTTGTGAAATAGGTATTGTCTTCACAATAACTCTATAGACAGGCCAGGAAGCTGCAGCCTTGCCCTGTCCATGTGCCTAAGACGGAGCTAAATGCAGAAGAATCAAGGAGCTTTCCCACCCCACACCTGGTCCCAGTCCAGGGCTCTTTTTCCCACACTGCCCAACTCAGAGTGGTTGTCGCCAACCCACATTTGTAACCATGTCATTCAGAGGCCTCCGAGAACCAGCTAGTCTGTCCCCACCTTCTCAAGGGCCTACTTGAGACTTTTCACCTGAGGTTTAAAGGAAAATGGCACAAACACTGAGCCATCTTCTGTGAGCTGATTTCCAAACAGGCTAAAGGAACATTCAAAGCATGCCTTCTTTGCTCTCCAGCTATCCTGGACACAGAGCTGTTCCCATCTCCATTCTAGCAGGTGGCTGCAGCAGCATCTTTGAATAAGGACAATGACAATTTTGATATACAAAAAGTAGTTTGCCTTCCTTTCATTAGCAAACACTTTTGCAGAGAGCAAGCCTCATAGCTCAGGCAAATGTGAAACTATTGCCTTTGCCAGTGGATTATATAAATCTACGCTGTCTCCTCCACCAGGAGGTGATGAGAATTTATGGTTGTAAAAGTGATAGAAGATTAGTAGTATATTATAATTAAAGCTAACACTTTTTCATCATATAGGATTAAAATTAGGAGAAAAGACATGAAGAATTTTTGTTCTGCCCTTGGAGAAATTGAATGTAGGTTTTAAAAAGCAGAGAACATTTCCCCAACCAAATAGTTGATTATTTCTAAAAAATATCACAGAGGAATGATTATGCAGGTGCAGGGGCAGGGACTAACATTTAGGTTTCAGAAATCAGTAACTGAATTTTCAAGGGTTGTTTTACTAAAGTTTAGAGTTCAAACTGGGAGAAAGGGTCTATAGGGAGTACTGGGGATGGTATGTGTTAGTAAGAAAGCAAAATCGGACCAAATTTCTTCATATCTGTTCACTGTCAATGTTTTCATTCATTGACTCAGGACGTTTTCATTGAGTGTCTACTGTGTTCCAGGCACCATTCTATGTCCTAGGCAAGGAAACAGATAAAATATCTAGAGATTTTAAATGGGGGGAAGTTTTGAAAATTTGTTCAGTTGTGAAAAATAAGAAAACTTAATTCACAATAAGAAAGTCAAGAAATTCCAGAATCTGGATGATTTGGTAAGAATTTATATTGGAGAAAATATATTTACAGGAGAGACTAGGAGAATGGTCTGAGCTCTCGGTTCAAGGCTAGCTCGCTCACAGTAGTCCTCCATGGCCTTTCCTGAGAAAGGAGAATGGACACAATCTCTCAATGAGCCTCTCAAGTTGACATTGTAGGATCATAAGTTGCCGAGGCTAGTTGTGTTTGTGGAAAATAGTGTTAGGAGAAATGTTATATGACATGGGCAAAGGGAGGCTTCACTTAAAGACTCCAAGGAAAACAGTTAGTTTGCTGGCTAAAACGTTTGAATATTAAAATATTTAGATATAGTGTATTTAAGGATTAAGGATACTGATAAAAGTATTATTTTAAACTGGTTCATACACAGTTCAAGCCCTCAATATATCCATAGCTTTTCCTCTTTATAAAATCCTGAATCAAAATCCTGCATCACAACCTTGCCTTCAGCCTCACCCTCTCTAGTTTGGTCCTGTTCCTCCATAATGCAGGACTGCTCATGTGTATGACAAGCACCTTGAGCTCTGGTCCTGTGGGTCTTGTCACATTCTTGGAGTAAGACACATTCCAGCTGGATTCTGGTACCTTTCAGGTGCTACTTCCTCGCCTGGAACCCTCTTCCCCTCACCACCATCCTATCAGAGACCTTCCCCTAGTTTCCTCTTTTTTCAGACCTTCCTGCCCCTCTAAACCCGGACAATTCCCTTTTCCATATGCTCTCTCCCTTCTCTGTGATGTCCCCACTTACTTTACTGGCTTTCTGTCCCTTTTCCTCCTAGACTAGAATGTCTCTGAAGGTGGATAATGCCAAGAAGTTCAGTGCCTGGCTTATAGTAGCTACACAAATATGGAAGGGATTCGAACTTGTGATAGGTGCCCCTCCTTTGTACTCTCAGAAAACCCTGTATTTAGCCCTATTACAGTACATGCACACTAGATAATTTAGTTGGTCTACTATCTCTTCCACTGAGGGAGGGGAGGGTATGTCTTTCATCCTCAGAGGTAGACATGGAGTAGATTCTCAGAGTCCAACATGAGTTCATAAAAGCTATAATTAGTTCTGTGTCTATCTTCAGCAGTATCAGTCAGCTTAACTACTACTGAGGGTTTTTCTCCCCCAGATGAAGTAGGCCAAACATAAGCTATCTCTGAATTTTACCCTTCCATTCCAAATGTTGGCATCATTTTCCTTAACAGCAAAGTTCTCAGAGTGCGGTGAACAGCATCCCAATGACAAGGCGGCACAAAATTCGTGTCATATTGTGGTTATTATGTTAACTGGTGGGCCTGTCAGTACTACTTGTTGGACACCTACTCTGTGGTCTTCCCCGGCCAAGTACTAAGTTTGGGAGACAGGGCTAACCCACAGTAATCTCTGAAGCATGTGAAACATCTGGACACCATACAAAGTACTAGATATGAGGGAACAACCATCATTTAAGTCATTAGTGTGGCTCTCTCTGTAATGTCTTTGGGGAGACAAGAAATCACCTCTGCTTTCTCCTTGTAGGGAACCTCTTAACAGTGGTGGTTTTAAGCCAGGGGACTCCAGTTAATGCTGCTAATAGTTCAGTTCCAGACAAACAGATGCAAAGTATTTTTCTCCTGCCACTGACTACCACAGAGTGGATTTGTTGACCTTTTCAATATAGACAAAATTTGGCTTTTAAAATTAGCTTTCTCTAGGGTTGGGTGGGAGTAGTGGTGGGGAGAAAATGCAGACAACTGTAACTGAACAACAATACAATAATAAAAAAAGTTAGCTTTCTGAAGAGGCTATATTTTACTTGCTTTTAAGATTTAAAAACGAACATTTTTGAAAGGTAGTGATTTTAGACAATATTGACTGTTGGCAAGAATATAGAACGACTAGAACTGATGCAGACAGGAGGGGGAATGCAAACTCATATAACCACTTAGGAAAAACATATGAAGTTAAACATAACATAAAGGTAAACATAATTGACCTAGCAATCCCACCCCTAAGCATTCAAATAAGAAAAAACAGAACATAAGACTTGTACATGCATATTCACACCAGCTTGAGTCATAATAAGCTAGAAGTAATCTAAGTGTCCATTGGCAGTTGAATGAAGAGTGTGGTGTGCACAGCCATACAACGGAGTGCTGCTCTGTAATAAAAGGGACAAATTACTCAAATGTGCCACAACACAGATAAATTTCAAAGACATTATGATAAGTGAAAGAAGTGAAACATTAGTACCAGTTATACAATTCTACTTATATAAAATTCTAGAAAAGGCAAAATTAATCTGTAGTGACAAAAAAAGCAAATCAGTGATTGCCTGGAGCGAGGGTATGACTGGGAAGTAGATGATAGAAATGTTTATTTCTTTTAATTATAGCAGTGGCTACGTGATTGTCTGCATTTGTCAAAATTCATTTAACTATATAATTAAGTTGGGTGCATTTTATTGTGTATAAATTATGCCTCAATAAAGTTGATTTATTTTAAAGAGCATTTTTAGTTACACTTTAAACAAAAGCCCTTTTAGTTTATAATTTACCTTGAGATCAGGAACAGTTGTTTTTTAAGTCAATAGTAGATAAAGGCTGAGACTTCCATTTATAATGGAAATTTGTCTTATATTCTTTTTTTTTTAAAGATTTTATTTATTTATTTTTAGAGAGGGAAGGGGGGGGAGACAGACAGACAGACAGACAGACAGACATCAATGTGCGGTTGCTGGGGGTTATGGCCTGCAACCCAGGAATGTACCCTGGCTGGGAATTGAACCTGGGACACTTTAGTTCCCAGCCCGCGCTCAATCCACTGAGCTATGCCAGCCAGGGCTAAATTTGTCTTATATTCTTAATGATTCATTTCACACTCATCAGCTTCAAAATAAAGCTTCTTTGGCAATCTAATGTTGAATAATTATGAATATGACCCAAATGTTTCATAAAGACTTCTCTAAAGGGTTGTTGTAAAGGGAAGTTTCCATTTTATAGAAACACGAGTGAAAATGGGGTAATAATTAAAGCAGTGTTATTGCATTTCTACAGAATTGACAAGTGCCTACATATATCTACATGAATGATTTCCTCCAGAAATCCATTTCTCTGGGAAATTGCCATGAAGAAGCTGTCTCATTGACATTTACTCAGGGTGGATTCTTTACCTAGTTGATCAAATCCACTTTAGGGTAATTCTTTCTTTAAATTACAAAACACCATGTTCCTGGAATAGTGGGTAAAATTCTGCATGTTAGTTTTTGCCAAGAAAGGCAGTGAGCAGAAGTTAAGAGCATGGGCTCTGACACTCTGATTATTTAACCAGTTCATCCTGGTCAGATCTAGGCTCCTCCTCTTACTAGGAACATGACTGTGGGCTACTCATTCAAACTCTCTAAGCCCAGTTTCTTCCTGGGTAAAATGGGCACATTAAAATATACCTGCCTTCCAGGATTATTGCATGGTCACAGCAAGACTACATGTCAGGCACTCAGTGCAATGCTGGGCACATGTTACATCCCTGGTAAATATTAGCAGCAGTTATCAAGGGGCTAAGAGTACTTCACAGCCCACACAAGCTGTAGCAAAGAACAGGTGGCATTATGACTTTTCAGCTACAAAAGAAAATGGAGCAACAAACATTGTACATGACTCATTGTGAATCATACTAATGAATGAACTAGATCTTAAATTTCTACACTTTTCCTTTAAAATTCTGTTATTCAAATATTCAAATTCCTATTTTAAAAAATCTTTTAGAAATGAATATTAAATTGGCTTCATGCTTGCACACAAAACTCAAATGAAAAAAAAATATTCTGGGCAATACCTAAACTGTAGAACATTAAGTAGACTCCATTAGTGAACTGCTGCTTGGCACCACTGTGTCTCCTCCTGGAACATTCCAACCCTTACATGTCATATGTAAATATATCAATTTCCAATGGAGAATGCTAAATCAACTTAGAAATGCAAGTGATTAATGATGAAGAATTCTCTGAAATGGTAACAGAAGTTGCATTTTCATCATCATTTAAATGTGAAGACTGACCAAGCAGACTTCCTATCTGTTACACTTGAGAGCCAAGTGGGAGTCAAACTGTTTCCTGAGGGCTCAGTTCATTTCTGTGTCTGATGTCTATGATGACAAAGCAGGCAAAGGAAGTGACAGTGGGTTGGATGTTTAAGACTGGAGGTATCACTTCTTGCCACATTGGAGGCATAGGTAGACTCGTTTCACTTCCCTGCACAACCATAAGAAGGATAACGATCAATCTAAAAACAAAAAACAACCAGGACTGCCATAAAATCAAACTGTATGAAAGTCCAACAACCAAGAATTTAAAGAAGAAACATCCATCCAGCTGGGTAGAAGGGGCAGAGAGAATGCAGTGTGGTGCAGCAAGGTGGTGGCAAGTGGCGCGGCAGTTGCAGTGGTGGTCCGCATAATGGTGGTCCCACAATAATGTGCAACAGATAAAAACCAGAAGGACAACTGGGGAGTGAGCAATCCTAGCCCCAGGCCAGACCATGCAGCCCAGGGTTCCAGTGACCAGAGAATAAAGCCTCATAACCTCTGGCTGTAAACTACCGGG
The DNA here is from genome assembly GCF_019186645.2 of Phyllostomus hastatus. Lineage (NCBI taxonomy): Eukaryota > Metazoa > Chordata > Mammalia > Chiroptera > Phyllostomidae > Phyllostomus > Phyllostomus hastatus. The sequence continues at coordinate 15,762,556 of NW_025333498.1, read as the reverse complement.
GGTTGGTGCAGCAAAAGAAACCACTGGTCTCTCAGGAGTGTCTGTGTAAAGGGCCCACAGAGTCCTAGGACATCCGCAAACCCATCCACTCAGGAAACAGGACCAGACCACCAACTAGAAAGGTGTCAGATGCTTACAGGAAGTGGAGGAAGTGACTGGAAATGGAGCTAGAGCCAAGGAAGTGATATTGTTTCTTCTCTGACCTCTCCCCCACATTCAGTGCTACAAAGCTGTGAAGTGGGCTGCTTTGCCTTGGTGAATAATACCCAAGGCTCTGTCCCTTACAACATAACAGGTGTGCCAAGCATGGGAATCAAGGCAGCTCTACCTAATACACAGAAACACAGAGAGGATGCCAAGATGAAGTGACAGGGAAATGTGGCCCACATGAAGGAACGGATCAAACTCCAGAAAAAGAACCAAGGGACACAGAGATAGCCAACCTATCAGATGCAGAGTTCAAGGTACTAGTGATCAGGATGCTCAGAGAAATAATTGAGTGCAGCCACAAAATAAAGGATGAGTGAAGGCTATACAAAGTTAAATAAAGAAAAACATACAGGAACCAACAGTGAAGGGAAGGAAATTGAGATTGAAATAAATGATTTGGAATAAAAGGAAGAAATAAACAGTCAACCAGAACAGAAAAAAGAAACAGGAATTCAAAAGAACAAAGAGAGGCTTAGGAATTTCTGGGATAACTTTAAACATTCCAACACCCAAATCATAGGGGCACCAGAAGAAGAAGAAGAGCAAGGAATTGAAAACTTATTTGAAAAAATAATGAAAGAAACCTTCCTTAATTTGGAGAGGAAATAGACATACAAGTCCAGGAAGCTCAAAGAATCCCAAACAAGTTGGTCCCAAAGGGGGCCACACGAAGACACATCATAATTAAAACCCCAAAGGTTAAAGAGAAAGAGAGAATCTTAAAAACAGCAAGGAAAAAGCAATTGAAAGCAAGAGAAATACCTACAAAGAAGTTCCCATAAGACTATCAGCTGATTACTCAAAAGAATGAAGAGAAATGGAGTAGAATGGAGAGAAATAGGACAGGATAGGATGGAATAGGAAGTGACTCTAGTATTGTAATGGGGGTAGGCTAAGGAGGAGGAGAGCCCCCCTCCTCCCCCCGCCGTTCCTGAAGCATACAAATCTAGCTTGGGAGCTGGGAAAAGCAACAACACAAGGATTGAGAGTTACTTTGCATATCAATAACAGCAGACTAGTCTTCCAACCCAAGTGGAGATGGAAAGGTATGCATGACTTTGACCAATGATGTAACTGGGAGGCAGCTCCTCAGTTACCTGGCCTGTGCAAGAGCATGGAGATGGTTCACTCCAGGCCATAGGACCATGCCTGCCCAGAATAACTATGCAGCCAAGAAAAGCAAAAACTGTAGGAGTACTAGCAGGTGTCGCCAATTGTGGGAGGAGTCGGAAATAGGGTTACAGAGGAGGTTCCAGACTGAGATTTAAACTAAAGGTAGGCCACTGTGTGGGACGGAGACAATGAGGGATGGGGGACAATGTGAGACTGTATGGGAAGAAAAGAAGTGAAAGGACTCGCTGGTGGGCCATGAGGAGGTACCACATGGTTTTGGATTAAGAACTAGAGATCACAGCAACACAGCTGATGGTACTGGGGACTGTGGGAGACCTGCCTGACTGAGCAGGGATTACTGGGAAGACTCAGGAGTCTAGCCAAGCAATGGACTTCCATTTCTTTTCCTGAGCTACAGTACCCCTGACTGGCCTGGTTTAGCGAGGGGAGGCAGGACTGTGTGTGTTTGTGGGTGTTTTAAAGGGACTTTGAAATTCAACAGCAACATTCCACCATTACTCTAAACCTGTATAACTTTTGAATAAATAGTTCCTTTCTTTTTTACAAAACTCTGGCATTGAGAGCCACAATTCCTGACACCTGGGGGGCAGGCAAGAAGAACCAGAGTCCAGAAAGACCCCAGGGAAGGGGGCTTGTTTTGGTAACAGTATCTGGACTCCCCCAAATGGATCCATTCTGTAACAGTATTTGCATCCAAAGTGAATTGTTCAGGCTTCCTTAAGGAGCAACAGTATAAGAAGTAGATTTATAAGTTGTCACCATTTTTAGATAGAGCTAATATTTGAAGCACATTGCTAAATTCTCAGTGCCCAAGCACAATAGGCCCTTAATGAAAAGTTCCTGATCCATAGAAGATTCATAGGTACTATAAAAGGCAGTACAAAGTCCCCTGGGCAAAGAAGTAATTCCTGTCTATAGTTCCTTCACCTGGGAGCACTACTGGAAGTAAGAGAAGAAAGAAGTAATGTCCAGGTAAACAGGGTAAAGTTATAAAGAAAAGTGGCCCCCAAGTGTCCCATGTGGAAAACACTTGTGAATACATCTAGGCCTCTGCCCCTGCCGCTTTCCTTCTCCTTCTGACCCTCTCTGGGTGTCTTTTCCAGTCAGCTGCCTCCTCTGTACAAAAAAACAATCTGTAGCTTTATCATGGACCTTCGTCCTGCCCCCACATGTATGATCCTGGACACCAGCTGGACCTCTCCCTTTGGATATTTTTATAAACACTTCATATTCCATTCCTAGTCCACAACCCCACTTTCAAACAAATTTCTATCAACACCCTCCTGAACTCCCTAGCTTACTTTGGACTATAAGACACACTCCCCCCGCCCCAAATTTGAGAGGAATAATGGCTGCTGTTGAGTTCTGTTTACATTTACATGGGTGAAATATCATGTTATTTATGTTATTAAATATTATGTCACATTTTTTGCTTCAAAATTTTTTTTCCTATTTTCCTCCTCTAAAACCTAGGTGTGTCTTATGGTCCAAAGCATACGATAGCTGGTAGCATAACCAGTATTCCCCTGCCATCTTTGACCCCTACCTCTTTGGTTCCTCCCACATGCAATCTCTCTACACATTCTGATAACTCTAACCTCTTACAAATCTCTGAAGCCCTAAAAGACTGCTTTCTGAGGCAGCTAGCCATGTAATAGCAGGACCTTGCCTCTTCAATCCCAGCTGGGGTCACTTTCCTCTGGTATATTTAAGGGGAGGTGGTTTCAGTTCCGTTTTTGAGTCAGTCAACACTGCTGTCCACTTGTCAGGTACTGCCTGGCTCCTAACTTGGCTCTGGTGCCTACATGGGGCCTCTGCTCACTTTCTGGGGGTCACTGCTTGAATTTCCAGCACCTGTGACTTCCCTGAACATGATACCTCCATGCTGGCCCAGAGAAGCCTGAACATCCCTCATTTTCCCATTCCAAGCACACACTTTCCACCATTTCATTTTCCCAGAGCAGCACTCACACAGGCTAGAGTTTTACTGAAGATTTTGGAATAATAGAAGATGACAACACAGGCAAGCAGAGATCAGCAAACAGCTCGAAATTATTCTGCCCATCATTCATCTGAGGTGCTTATTCCTGCTGCAGGGAACTTCTAAGTACTTGAAAGCCAACCAGCAGCATTCCTTTGTCCCCTTCTCTCCTTCCTTATACAGATCATAGATGGATCTCCCTCTGTTCCTATAAGTTCCAGGGTCCCTACAAAACTCACCTCTCTTAGGACCAAGAGAAAATGAAACATTCCTGTAACTCTCTTTTGTAAAACACTTTCCCAAAGGTGCAGTTTTTACTGTTTCCCAAAGGGGCTTCCCTTTGTATAATATAATATGCACACTAACCAGCTTTTCTAGCTGATAAGTTCTCCCTCAACCTTAGAGGAAGACACTGCTACAGTCATTTCTTCTTTAAAGGAAACACTTTGTTTTCTCCTTGCAACATGTCTTTTTCTTCTATTCCTTCAGCCTGTAGCTAACCCAGGCTGTCATTATTGTCACCATCTGGCTGGCCTCCCTGTCCTTTATCTCACTGAGCCCTCCGCCCTGTCCCATCTCCCATTCTGCCACCAGATGTATCTTTTGAAGTCTATGTCATTCCCTTACTCCAGACTTTTAACAATTCCCTATCTCTTACAGAAACACCTTAGCAAGTGTGGCACCCAAGGCTGGGATTTGGTTCTGGAAGCCCTTGACTCCACTTGTTCTAAAGTGCCAGCCATACCCTGAATAAATCCCATTTACCTCCTCTTAAATTTGCACATGTCCTCAAGAACTCCCGTTCATCTTCCAGAATTCAGCTAAAAAGTTATCTTCCCTGTAAAATCCACCCCAGAGAATGAAATCTCATCAGGGTTATCAGTTATGATTGACTAATGTGATTCCCTTCATCAAAATCCATGTGGCTGAATAATGGGGACAGAGAGGATTTGTCTTGATACACCTTACACCCATTCCCAAATGGGAGTTATGATGAACTGGACTCAGAATCCAATATATAAAAGAGAGGCCTACTTGGAATACTTGAATAAGACTCACTAAAATTGGGTCTTTGGGGGAATTCTAGTTAAGATGGAGATGTAGGTAAATATGGCTCACCTCCTTACACAACCACAGCAAAAATTATAATTAACCTACAAAACAACTATCACCCATATTTGCCAGAAAATTGAGTTGTATGGAAGTCAAACAATCAAGGAATTAAAGAAGTCAGATTCATCCAGATGCGTAGAAGTAGTAGAGATGCCCAGAGATGCACAGAGAAATGCGGAAACACACAGAGACACCTGGAGACATGGAGATGCAGAACTGGTGATCTCACACACACATGTGGTGGAAAAAATCGGGAAGGATACCTCAGGAGCGAGGGATCCCAGTCCCTCACCAGACCACCCAGCCCAGGGTTCTAGTGCCAGGAAGATAAGTCTCCATAACTTCTGGCTATAAAAATCAATGAGGTTTGGGACAGCAGAGAACTGTAGTATTCTCAGGCATTTCCTCTTTATAGGGCCAAAAACGGACTTAGGACTTATGCAGACTCACTCCCTCTGGGCTCCAGCATCAGGGCAGCAGCTAAAAGGGCACCAGTGGAAAACAGGGAGAAAGTGAAGCTTGGGCATCAGGGTGAGTGCTGGGGGACAGCTTCCTCCCAGACAAAGCTCCACAGAGTAGGCAGGGACATTGTCCTCTTTCTGAGCCCTTTCCTACACAGAGCCACAGAGCAGCAACACCATATTGGAGATTCCATGAACCTGGTTCACATGAGTTGCCCCACCCTGCTGATTACCTAGGAGTCTCTGCCCCATCAAACTTACAGGTACCCTTTTCTACAATAGGCCATGCTACTAAGGCAGGGAGTCAAAGCAGCTCTACCTAATACATAGAAACAAACATTGGAGATTGCCAAAATGAGGAGGCAAAGAAATATGGCCAAAATGAAAGAACAAAACAAAATTCCATAAAAAGAACTAAACAAAATGGAAATAAGCAATCTATCAGATGCAGAGTTCAAAACACCGGTTATAAGCATGCTCAAGGAATTCAGTGGGTACTTCAACAGCATAAAAAAGACCCAGGCAGAAATGAAGGTTACACTAAATGAAATAAAGAAAAGTGTATAGGGAACCAACAGTGGAGTGGATGAAGCTGAGAATCAAATCAATAATTCAAAACATAAGGAAGGAAAGGACATTCAATCAGAACAGCAAAAAGAAAGAATCCAAAAAACAAGGATAGGCTAAGGAGCCCCTGGGACAACTTCAAACATACCAACATTCGAATCATAGGGGTTCCAGAAGGAGAAGAGAAAAGCAAGAAATTGAAAACTTATTTGAAAAAATAATGAAAGAAACCTTCTTTAATTTGGTGAAGGAAATAGATATACAATCCCAGGAAACACAAAGTCCCAAATAAAAGGGACACAAAGAGGATCACACCGAGACACATCATAATTAAAATGCCAAAGGTTGAAGAGAAAGAGAGAATCTTAAAAAAGCAGCATGGAAAAAGCACAGAGTTACCTACAAAGGAGTTCCCGTAAGACTGTCAGCTGATTTCTCAAGAGAAACTTTGCAGGTTAGAAGGGACTGGCAAGAAGCATTCAAAGTGATGAAAAGCAAGAACCTATAACCTAGATTATTCTCTCTAGCAAAGCCATCATTTAGAATGGAAAGGCAAAAAAAGTGCTTCCCAGACAAGGTAAAGCTAAAGGAGTTCACCATCACCACAACATTATTACATAAAATTTTATAGGGACTTATCTAAGAAAAAGAAGATCAAAACTATGAACATTAAAATGGCAATAAATTCATAACTATCAACAATTGACTCTAAACAACAAACTAAACAAACTAACAGAACATGAACAGAATCACAGATATGGAGAACATTTGGGAGGTTATCAGTAGGGAGGGGGAGGGGGGAAATGGGGGAAAAGGTATAGGGAATAAGAAGCATAATTGGTAGGTACAGAATAGACAGGGGAACTTGAAGAACAGTACAGGGAATGGAGAAGCCAAAGAACTTATATACATGCCCCACAGACATGAACTAAGAGGGGGGCAAATTGCCAGAGGGAATGGGGTGGTACTGGGTGGAGGGGGGCAAAAGGGGAATAATTGGGTCAACTGTAATAGCATAATCGATAAAACAAATTTTTTTAAAACACTCACTAAAGTGAGCAGAATATGGATGAGTAACTCCTAAACAGCCTCTGTGAAAAGCAGTGTCTTCATTCTGAAAAACAATGAATAAACACATTTGGTTAATGCCAAAAAAGAACATGATCTGCGAAATCTATTTTTCTCAAAAGCAGACATATTCACAGACAATGGCTCTGAATGGCCACCAAGCCCTTTCATGTTGCCATTATCAAGAGCAGGCTTTGGTGCTGTCGGGTGCAACATCAACACACACAAATTAAAAACAAGTAGACAGAGATAGGAAGCATTTATTTTTAACTCTGATTCTAAAAGTACCTTCTGAACATTTTGTCCCTCTGCCACACAGTTGGCTAGTAACAGGTGGGGTGGTGTGGACACAGGGACTGTAAGAACCCAAGGGCTGTTAGAAGGCAGGAAGATAGTTCCAGGGAACAAGAAAACCAAGCTGGCAGATAACCTGAGGGTGAGGATGGTGAGAAGCAATGAAAGCTACTTTACTAGTCTAGTAAAGCTTTCCTGCACTCAAATTTTCCTTTTGCTAGCATTTTCTGGCTTTGTAAAATCCCCAACAGTAGGAACACTATATTTTGATGCGTAAGAGATCCATGAAGCACCCAGCACGTGGACAGCCCAGTGAATCTACAGCTCTAATGGCTGCCTTGCAACAAAAGGCACAATTAAATGGAGCACCTGAGTCATAACTGGCTAACAAAAGAACCACCCATCTGTGCACATTAGGCAAAAAGAGGCTCGCTGTAGAACGCTGATGCAGACTGATGCCTTGTCATGGGGCTTTCACAAGTGGACCTGAAGCCTGGTGTCATCAATTCTAACTAGAATTTCCAGATATGAGGTTATTCTACAATGTTCTAAAGCCAGGCAGGGGCGGCTAGGTGGTGCCAGGCTTTCAATTCAGGCTGTCCAGCCAGGGCTTAAGTGCCAATGGTACCATACTGAATGATAATCCTATTGGCCAGGCCTTTCAATCTACTTCCAAATGTTCTGATGATGACAGCATACTCCATCTAGGTTCATTATAAGAATTATAACAATGCCTGTTATTCCTGTATAATCTATAGTGATGTTTAAGTCAGAAATAATAATACCTAACATTTTTTGAACATTTGCCTTTATTGAACACCTGCTTTATGCCAGGAACTGTACTAAATCATTTTCCACACTCAGCCTCAACTAATTTTCAGAGCAATGTTAGATAATGGCTTCTATTTTATCATTTTCTTTATTTTCCAGAATGAGAGACTAAGGATTCAGCAGCTACATCACTGTTACCCAAGGTCACATAGTAAATGAAGGAGAGAGATTTGAACTCCAGAGCTCACATCAAAAGTCAAGAGAATCTGGGGTTTGAATATTCATAGACCTTTATATTCATAGACCTTTAGCCACCAACCAGTGTGGTGAACACCTGTAATGCACAGGTTTAGACCAGGGGTACAACGCTCCTGCCCACAGGAACCTTGCACTACTGGGTAGACTATGCAGGAACAAGTTGGCTTGGAGTTCAGCAATGTCCTTTCACCATGTGAGCTTACCCAAGATGAAATTGTCTCCGGCCTTCTGCATTCCGGTCCCACATTAAATGCATAGTTGCTCACTAAGGGAAGTGTCATCCATGTGTTTCTGAATCATTTACACTAACTCATCTCAGTCTGGGTGGAATGCACTGTCACCCAAAATGACTTATAAAAGCTTTCTCAGAGCTTTTTAACTTGGTTCTTCTTCAAGTTATGCCAAGGGTAAATAGAACTAGATCATCTTAAAATTTTAAGTTAGGAATCAAAATGTTCAAGGAAGCCAGAAACATGGCCAAAAAGACATTCTGGCTCTATACAGGATACTTCCAAAACTGCAACTGTAAGTGTTCTCAGAAATTTAACCAGAGAATGAGACTTTATTATAGTTCTTAATCAGAAAAGACTTGTCTGAAAACTTCAATTTATAGTTCAGGTTAGGGCTTTTTTCTCTAAGCAAATGTCGTGAATATTTCACAGCATATAGGAGTAATGACTGATTGATGTTTAGGTCAGGGTTTTCATCTTCAAACCCAAGTATTTTGAATATATGCCCGAGACACAGAGAGAGACCAGGGAGACTGCTGTGGGAGGATAGAAGCAGAAAAGGAAGAGCATGTGGAGAAAAATCTACCACATTTTCTCGCAACAGTTGACCTCAAAACACCCCCAGTCACCACAGGAACACAATTCCGTGTCAGTTGGGTTATTTTCTGCATTCTGGGTCATCAAGGATGTCTGAAACTTTCTACTCAGGACATCAGCCCTCCCAGTAGCCTGAGAAAGCCATCATGATCCCAGAAGACTAAAGCAACTTAAAACCTATGAGCTTCGTGGTTGCAAATATCCTATTGAGGTTCTCTATGTAGATGCCTGAAGTTAAAATGTGCTTAACATGTTCTTCTATGTGAAAAAATAATTCTGTGTTTCCATTATTAGAGCAAGGGGCTGTCCAGAAATGAAGGCCTTTTGAGAGGGCTGGGTTTCTTTTTTTCACTTGGGTGACGATTATGGCAGGAGGAGGGGTCACTGAGGGGTCATGACACTCTTCTAAACACATCATGTGCCATTAAGACAATCCTAGTCCAGGAGAGGAAAATAGCATAGTTACCATCAGGGATGCTAATGCACTGTTGATTTGCATGTTTGATTTTTTCCCCAGAAATTTAAAAAGACTTGAAGTTATAGCTTACCAAAGTCTTTAAAAAAATCACTTCTTATCACAGGTACCTCTGAGGAAGAACTCATCCACCACATTCATCAACTACATTCATCTTTCTTTTAAACTGGTTGGTACTGAGATGCTAAAAATGGTCCCCAGCTGATCTTCTACCATAAACTCCTTTCTATCTGGTCTTAGCACCCTTCAGAGTCATTCTATAATGAAAACAGACTGATGGCTAAGTCCAAAGAATCAGTAGCTCCCTAAACAACAAAATAAAAATAGTAAGGAAAGTCAAGATTGATGCTTTACTCTATACTCCAAAGAAGATTCCCAAGGTTCCTTTTCCTCCAGAATTCTGATATTCTAAATATGTAATTTCTTAATGGGAAATCCAATGCCATGTGGCAAAGGCTTTGGGAATATTTCTACATGAGATGATCATTAAGAGGAAACATACAGCCTATACCCAGGTTGATATGTGACTTTGGGCAAACTACTTGTCTCTTGTACTGGTTATCTATGACTGCATAACAAATTAGCACAAATTTAGCAGCTTAGAACAACACATTTATTATTCCAGTTTCTTTAGGCCAAGAATCAGTCCACTTTCACTGGATCCTCTGCTCGGAGTCTCTCAAAGGGCTGCAATCAAGGGACTAGCAAGGGCTGGGGTCTTATCTGGAGGTTCAGTTGGGAAAGTACTCGCCTCCATGCTCACTTTGTTGGCAGAATTTCAGTTTTGCACGGGCTGTTGGGCTGAGCGTCTCAGTTCCTGACTATTGGCAATTTAAAACCTACGGACTTTGTGATTGCAGGGATCCTGTTGAGACTGCATTGGTGGATGACAATAGTTTAAAATTCTCTAGAATGTTCTTCTATGTGGAAAGATCATTGTACTTCTAGAAACATGGACCTCTCCAACATGGCCACTTGCTTCATTAAAGCCAGCAAGGGAGTGAAATCTACTACTAAGACAGAAGTCGCGACCTCGTGTAACCAAATCACAGAAGTAACATCCCATTATCTTTGTCATATCTGTTGATTAGAAGTGTGTCAACAGGCCATCCCACACTCAGGGGAGAGATCACATCAGACATAAATGACAAGGATCACTGGAGGCAATGTTAGAATCTGCCCACCATGTCTCTCTACTGCCATTTTCTCATCTGTAAAATGGGAATGATGATGATACTTACTTTATCAGATTGTTGAAAGAATAAAATATTTATCTGTATAAAGAGCTTTGAAGATTGCCTGACACATAGTAAGTGCTCAATAAATATTAGCTACTCTTGTCACTTACTATTATTTTATTATTATGTGTTATAAGTCACGCTCTTCTAGCTTCCTATATGTTTACTGCACACATCAAAATAAACAGGGTAGGGGAGGTATTAAGCCATGGCAACCCAAGCTGACAAATATGTCACCCAAACTGAAATCCACCCCAACCCACTATCAATCTAACAAACCAGAATGTCAAACTAGAAAGCCAGCTTATTTATTGAACCTAATAAACAGAGAACAACATCAATATTTCTAAATATTATTCTGATCACAAATTAATTGAAAATAACTAGAATTATGGACTTACAGGTCTCAGCACTATCTTTATCTATAGAACACTTAAAGGATACGGTTTATTGCTCTAACCTCTGCAGAGGACAAGAGTGGTAAATTTGGTGTTAATGTGCCTTATTTTAAGAAAACCCACTGTACAAAAATCTAGACTTTGAGTACAAGAAACCAAGAGTGTTCACACACACACAAACAAACACATATTTCTTTTCCTTAGCGAAAGGGTTCACTTTCAGCTTCCCTCTCAGAGTGTACTCCTCTAACCATTGATGTGTTTGATCACTCTAAAGAGATTAGATCGATGATGTAAGGAAAAGAAGTCAAAAGTTAAAGAATTAGGATCTCACACAAGTGATGATTAGATATTAAATAAAGAATCTTTGGAATCATAACATAAATCAAAGGGATCTTCTTTTGTGCAGAGACTGATATGGCATTTTTGTTCCACTTTGTTTCCCTGAACAGACCATGAAACCCTGGAGGAAAACAAATCACATCCCAAATGCTTTTGAAATACTGGCACATTGCATGATGACAGACACAGGGCAGGCACGGGGTATATGTTTGTTGAGTAATTTAAACAATCGAATGCCTATCTGATTGGTTGTCAGACTGATTTATTGACCAAGGGAATGATGGTGTTTGGAAGGTCCAAGGTGCTGGTTTCAAATATTATCACTATTTTCAAAATATAGACATATTTATTAGATGATCAATATAGACAGGTTTCAACAAATAGTGTTGGAACAATTGGAGAGATATATATGTATATATATGTATGTATATATATATACCTATATATATAAACTTCAAAAGCTAAACCTCACACTTCATACAAACATTAACTCAAAATGTACCAAAGATCTAAAGATTAAACATCAAACTATAAAACAATTAGAAGAAAACCTGAGAGAAAATTTTCATGACCTGGGGTTAAAGGATTCTCAGCCATGGAAACAAAAACATGACCCATAAAAGAAATGGATAAACTGGACTTCATTAAAATTAAAAACTTTTGCTCACTGAAAGTCACTGTTGAGTGAAAAGACATGAAAGACTGGGAGAAAATATTTGCAAATCACATATTTGACAAAGGACTTATGTTTAGAATATGAAAACAAGCAAATCAATTAAAAAGCAGGCTACAGACTAGGGCAGACACTTCACCAAAGATATAGTGCGTGAAACAATGTTCAACATCATCAGATATTAATGAAATAGAAATTAAAACCACGATGATATATCACCATGCACTTACTAGAATGACTGAAATAGACAGTACTGACAATACCAAGTGCTAGTGAGGATACAGTGCACTGAAACACTAATGCATTGCTGGTGGAATGCAAAATGGCAGAGTCACTCTGGAAAACAGGTGGATCCTCATAAAACTAAATATACACTAACCATGTGACCCAGCAATCCCAGCAATCCCACTCTCGAATATTTGCCCTGGGGAAATGAAAACTATGTTCACACAAAAACTTTACACATTTATAGCAGCTCTACGCATAATTGCCAAAAAACAGAAACAATACAAATATCCTCCAACAGAGGAAAGGTTAAACAAACTATAGCACATCCAGATAATAAAATACTCCTCAGCAATAAATAAAAAAATTTAAGAAAGAAACTATGGATACATGCAATAACTTGTATGAATCTCAAAGGCATGATGCTATGTGAAAGAATCCAGTATCTAAAAGTTACATATTGTATTTGAGTCCATTTATACGACATTCATGAAAAGGCAAAGCTATAGTGATGGAGAACAGCTTAGTGGTTGCTAGGGGACAGGGGTGGGACACAGGCGAGGCCATGGCCTGAGGGAATTTTGGTATGATGGAACTATTCTGTAATGTGGTAGTGGTAACACAAGTCTATTCATGTGTGAAAATTCATAGAACTGTACACCAAAAGGGGAAAAGCTCATTTCATTGCATGATAATTTTTTAATTAAAAAACTAAGTCATAAAAAGGGTTTACCTGGTTTTACACAGAAAAACTACATGGCCTGAATACCTGAGGACAATTTCCTGTTTAAATGAAAAGTTTCTGTTTTTAAAAAGCATGAGGCTAGAACAGTATGAATGACCCACGGACATGGACAACAGAGAGGGGATTGACTGTGCGAGAGAAGGGTGGGCTGGGTGGAGGGGAGCAAAAGGGAAAAAATGGGACAATTATAATAGAATAAACAATACAAAAAGTTAAAGTAGAAAAAAAAGCATGAGGCTAGCAGCCCCTGACATAACTTCTCCCAGACTCACTATAAAAAATATGAAAATAGAGAAAAATTATAAAACTTACCAGACCACTGAGAACAAGGACTAACAGCATTCAAGTCAGAATGTGAAAGGATCTTTCACATGATCAAGGGAGCTAGGTTGGGCAATAAAACTAGGAGCCCTCTGTGTTAAGCACATCTCAAAATACTAGTAGGTGGGAAGATCTTTCTTTGCAGCCCCATGGTCTCCTGGTCATGTCCATGCAAACAGGAAAACCAAGCAGTTATTTCTCAGCTCCACTGGTGAACTATGCCAGCCTGTACGTGATTCCCAATTTCCTCACTGCCAGTCAGTCACTACAACTCTCAAAAAATAACTACAAGTCATGCACCACATAACGGCATTTCAGTCAAAGACAGACCACATACACGACAGTGTTCCCATAAGATTATAATGGAGCTAGAAATCCTGATTGCCTAGTTATATGGCTGCCCTGACATCTCAACATCGCAGCCGTCTTGACGTCATAGCACAATGCATTACTCACATGTTTGTGGTGATGCTGGTATCAATGAACCAACTGTGCTATCAGCCATGTAAAAATATAACACATACAGTTACGTACAGTATGTAATACTTGACAATGATAATAAATGACTATGTTACTGGTTTATGTACTCATATTTACTATACTGTACTTTTTATCATTACTTTAGAATATACTCATTCTAATTATTTAAAAAATTGGGTAAAAAGCAAGACCCAACACTATGTTGTCTGAGGAAACCAATTCTATCATGAAGAAAAAGTTAGGTTTAAAGTATAAGAGTGGAAAATACATACCAAGTAAATATTAATTGAGGAAACACCTATATTATCAAAGTAGACTTCAGAACAAGGAATATCAGAAAGAGGAAAATTTTATAATAATGAAAAGGTCAATATAGCAAGTTAACAATTCTAAATGTATAATAACAGAGCTTCAAAGTACATGAAGCAAAAATAATTGAAGTGGGAGAAAAAATAGACAATCCATGTAAGATTTAAGACAGGAACACCAATCACACCACTATTATTTAACAATATTCTGAATGTATCTAAAATATCATGTGAAAAACAAAAATAAGATGTCTTAACTGTTAAAATTGAAGGGACAAGATCACAGTTATTTCTAGTTGATGTTATTATATGCTTAGAAAATAAAAAACAAAATAAAACAAAAACCTAAGAGGTGTTAGGATAATAGGGTTCAACAAAGAAGTCTATTTGAAAGTAGTTATATTTCAACAACTTTCATGTATACTATCAACAACAGATTATCAAATATAGATAAAAATTCCACTCATAAAACAACCAAAAAATTTTAATTCCCAGGAACAATATTAAAGCCCTCTATGATAAAAATCTTTACTGAGAATGTTTTTTAAAGTGACCATTACCATTGGTAAGTCAGAGTGATGAAACTTCACGTCTCCCTACAAACCTGGTTCAAATCTGGACCCTGAATCCTTATAAAACCATGGAGCCTCATAACTCCCTCATTTCCCTGCAGGAAGTTTTTCAGGAATGCCCTCCTAGAATTTGAAAGAGGGGCGCAAAGGAAGAACCCATTCATTAGTGCATCCAGCACATGTAGAAGTTCATGACACATAGTAAGCACTGAAATAATATTAAATGGAGAGTAAATAATAAACGGATTGATAAAATAAATAAATCATTTGTTTATAAGCAACTTCCCAAACTATGTTCATCTGTCTTAGAACTGTCCTGGCAAATGCTGTGGATTTCTAGGCCTAGAAAAAGTTCTTCAGAATTGACTAATTCCATTCTGCTCTTGATTCAAAGGCACTTCTGAGATCAATCCAGGTCCCTCCTGGTCAGCGATAAATGGAAATAAATAGAGCTTTTATTTTCTTGTTGTGTAAAGATACACGTATTACCTGGAGGCCTTATCTTCTGAGACTCTGAAAAGAAATGTCCTATACTTTAGCAGGAGATTCATGGACTTTCATTGGCATAATCCATCTTTGAGGTTCATAGTTTTCCAAGTTCAACTAGGGATATTTCGTATTTTGGTGTAAAAATAATCTGATGTAAGAATCATGCTCCTGAGCTGTTCCTAAAAGATCCTAAAACATTCCTGTTGCCTTGTGTGGAGGCGGGTACTGGGAGGTGTTGCAACTACATTCACCAGTTATGCAAACGAATATTTAATGAGGATTTACCTTGTTACTAAATGCTGGGAATATAGCAGGAAACGTTCCTACTCTCTTGGTGCTTCAATTCAAGTAAAGGGAAATAGGTAATAAACAAGCAAATAAATAAATGGACCAAATACTTACAGATATTTACATGTGCTGTGCACACACTATAGGGCAATGACATCTAATTGGAGATTTAGTTTATCAACTTGGTTTGTTCCCCAAATGATCCTCAAGTTTATGTGCATAACTAGTGTTTTTATCCCCCTACTGCCTTTGTTTTCTAATTTTTGGGAAAGTTACTAAAAATTTTTACAAAGAGACCCTACGTTTGCAGCCAACTTCAAGTATCATTTTTCTTCTCTGTACTCACAAAGTACTTTCATTGACTCCCAAAACTTCCAGAGGTATCCTGGAGCAGTCTGCCATTTCTATTTCAACAAGAACATATAGGAAGTTTCTTGATATATGGGAATACATGGGCTTTAAAACTGGGACACCAAGGACAAATGCTTTCAGCTCACCTGGTACATTGTTCATTTAACCACAGCACTGTGAGGGCTGGTCAGCTGGAGGGTTGGGAACCAGCTCACTATTTTAGCTTTGCAGAACACCTCACCAAGAATTCAGGCAACATTTGACTAGTATTTCCCTGAGATGTCAGATGTTTCTCTTATTATCACTGTGCAGCAATATTGATTCTATCTAAAGGGAGTTACTTTTAATAAAGTTTTCTTCTAAATCACACTGGAAGGTGCTATCTTATTTAACCAAATGGTGTTGATTAAAAGGTTGAGATGAATGCTAAGTGAGTTGCTTTGTTTACTTGTGGAAGCAATTATTTCTTCAGCCCCAGTCTTCCATCTCCATAAATTAATGCTCTTTTCCCTGTGCTTCATTGACGGGTAGTGAATTATGCAAATATTTTTCCTGCAAGAAATTAGACAAAGTAGTCTCACCACTTCTTACAGCAAGATATTATAAATAATAGCAAGTTGCAATTTGATTTAAAACATTGTCCTTAATCTAGGTCACTGAAGTTCAAATGTTTTAAGCTTTAAATCAACTCTGTAAAATCAAATTATATTTGTAACTACATGATTTTTAAATGAAGCCATTTTGGCATTTCCTTTAATAAGAAAGTGATTTTAGGTCATTCTAGGAATATATCATTTCGGCAGGCATCTTCCTTTCTACCACCAATACTACTGCCCTCAAGATACAGTCATTTCATCCTGAGGTCATAAATTTGATTCATTAACTCACCGAGTTTGCTTTGCCTGTTTCACAATAGGGGTGTATGTGCATTAACAGTTTAAAAGTCAGATCTCAGCATTGTGCAGCTATTAAAAAATCAATGAAAACCAAATGACTCAAAGTAGTTCACAATTAAACTGAAAACTTGCTTTTGCCCTTTTTCCACAAATGGGGCATTTTAAAATGCAAATTGGTCAATACACTAATTGCTCCAAAGGCATTTCTGATTAGCAGTCTTAAAAATGTGTTATGGTCTTTTTGTCCCAACTCCCAGGATTTTGCATTATATGTCAGCATGACTCAAAAGAAAGACCAATTATGGTCCCAGTGGGCTGATGCAACCCTAGATTGTAAACTGAGTGCTTCTCGGCCCCAGGCCATCCCGTCTCACTTGACCCTAGTCTACCCAAAGCAGTAAGCCTGCTAGGTTGTGTGGTCCTGTGGTTGTGCGAGGCAGTGAGGGAATGAAGTGCATCGATTGCTCGTGATTATTAGGTGGAGTGGAATGAGCCTCCTCCTTATTATGCAGATTAGCGGAGCTCCCCGTCCCAGCATATTGTGCAGATGCGGGCCAGCAGCTGCTCCTACAGATGGCAAGTACACAACTCCATTAGGATGGATCTATTATCTGCTCCTGGCTCTCAAAGAGGCTGGGGCGGGCTCTGCAACGAGGAATTGTTACTCAGCGAGATGTAAAGGCACACACACACTCTGAAAATTCTGCACCCAGGAGACTCTTTACACAGCAGGGCCGACAGCACTCAAATTAGAAATCTACCCTAAATAAGGACTTTCGTATGTCACAATTAAGCTTGTGTATTTTTTAAAGCAGATTAACCATTAAAATTGAGTAGCATAATTCAAATTTTGAAATGCCATGCTATTAAATATTCAAATTAAAAACAAGTCCTAAGAGATTCATTCAGAAATTTGCACTATATTCAGCTCTGCTGGGACCTTCTGTTTTGTTAGTTTATTTTTAAAGAACCTTGTAAAGAGGCAAGTTTATTTTCCATAATATCAAAATGCAATAAAGAACTGAGTTTCCTCTATTAAAATGTTTGCTTTAGAATAGCTTATCCTTTTAGAGTTATTGTTTATTCTAAAGAGCATCAAAGCAGCTAATTCAAGGTAGTCTGGAATGATGGTAAGTGTATATGAATCCTTTTTGAGTAAGTATTATTTAAATCATTAGCAACTCAATAACACTCTCTGCTGCATAATTCTGGATGTGGTATAAAATAATCTGATTACTAATTAAAGCAATTAAGCTGAATATTGTTTTCTTCTTCCTGTTTTTTGCTTTTAACTAATGCTTGCATAGATCTCCCTCTAAAGTTTAACCTTGAAAAAGATACCTAGTCCAGAGGAACACCAAGGAATTAGAACTTTCCAACAAACAGGAGGGAACTGCCAGAATGTTACAAAGAGTATAACTTAAATGTCATATCAAAATAAACATACTCCATTAACTATGGTCTTTAAAAGCTTAAAAGATTCAAGTTTAGAGGTGAATATGTAATAGAAAGAAAAGTGGTGACCTACCCAGTTACTCAGTTTATTAACTGTAGACAGCCAAAGAAAATAATTTAACAACATATCAAAAAGACACCTGTTATAAAATCAGAGTTAAATGGCAGGAAGGAAGCAGACAAAAATGTAAATGAATTATTCCAGAGCCTTGTTTCCAAACTTTTTTACCATCTCCTATACAAAAAGACATACCACAACATGTGTATCTTTATATGACTAGTTCTTACCCTTACTACACACATATTCTGATATTATTTTATTCAGTTAATATTTTTAGTGCTGGTCATGATATTAAATGTATTTCATGGTCATTTTTATGACCTTCAGTTTGAAAAATACTATTCTAGCATGTGGCCCAGCAAGTCATGTTAAAAAGAAAAAAAAATACACTGTACGAATACCAACATCAGCATTAAATATGAGAAGCACCCTACTTCAAAGTGCCTGATTCAGACAGAACTGACACTTTACAAATCTTTGCAGGAAGGCAGAATCAGAGAAAAGTTGTCTACTTTCTCTGGAGTAAATCAGATAAATGGTCATTGGCTGAAAGAAGCACCAGGGCTGGATCAAACAGGTTTCAGGGAGGTCTGGGGAACAGGTAGCCCTAGACCTCATATAAGATGTAAGAGTGAAAATTACCTAAAACAGAGGCCTGTAGTAGATAAAGGGTTAAATGGCACATCACAACCAGATGATAATTAGGAAAGTGGAACCACTGCACCTGAGGCTCTTCTGAAGTCAACCCAAGCCTTTGTGGAAAGACAGCCCAAACATAGCCAAGATCTACAAAATCACAAAGCTCCTAGAAGTCCAACCACCACTACCAAGAGAATGCAGCAAGAACATGCACACAATTACAAAACAATAAATCTAAAACAGGTTGAAATTATGGTTTAGCAAGGTGAATGACTTGTCAATGCATAAAATTTGAACCTAAAGTTCAGATTGTCCTGTGACTTTATTTCAATTCAACACACATTTTTTAATACAAGCTTCATGAGTCCAGGAACATGACCTATGCTATTTACTGTTGTATCCACAACACATTGTACAGCATTTTACACCCAGTGGCCACTCAGTAAAGAGCTAATGAATGAATGTATCAGCATATATAATAGTACACATGGAATAACAGACATGTACTGCAGTAATTATACCACAGCACAAAAAAACATAATTATACCACAGTATAATAAGTCTAAAAAATCAGCTATATTTGGTACAGAGTTAGCAGAGAAAGATTTATTGGAGAGTCAGGGAGTGACAGGACACCTTGAGATGGTTTTGAAAGATCATTGAGAGGACAGCCATTCCAAGGTAAAAACAATAGAGTGTGCAAAGGTGCACAGGCATGAGACATCAAGACAACTGGAAGCAGTGTCTCATGGATAAAAAATAAAGTGTCCCACAGCCGGGAAGATGAGAGGTGGGAGCAGCTCATAGACAGGCTGGAGAAGGAAGCCAGGACCAGGTCATAAGGGGCCTTGATATCATGCCACAGAGAAGCCTGAATTTTAAAGACACCATGAAGAGTTTTAAGCAGAAAGGCAGACACAGTCAGATTTGAACTTTCTGCATTAAATAAATACAGCCAACTTACTTATTATAAACCTTTAATATACATTTGTTGTCCTCCTGACAGTCGTCAGCCCTCGGTGTGCACCTGCTCCTGTCTGATGCCTGGCCTTTTGTAGGACATCCTCAAACTAAACAGCACGCGATCCTCCCTTTGGACAAATCTGACTGTCATTTCTGGATCTTGAATTCCAGACTCAGTGTAGTATTTCTTTGCTTACCAGAGAGACAGTGGGTGTCATTGACTTCACTTCCCATCAAACTGAGGCTGCTTGAATTCAGGCCATTGACTGATCAACATTTGGATCACTAATTAATTAATTAAGGCAGGTTAAAGATTCACCCCCCATTTCAGAAATTCACAAATGAATTATAACTCTGTTTATATAGAACATTTGCTACTGATTTCTTCTTCAAAGTAGCTTTTACTGTTGGCTTCTCCCAATTTTCCTTGGAGCTTCTGTTCAAGCACTTTGTGTCCCCCAGTACCCTACCCATTCCCCATTTCGATTGTCAACATCTTTCCCCCACTATGACACTTAATCACACTCACTCCTATTTTATAGTTGTCTGTGAACATATCAGTCTCCCTCATAGACGGCAACCCTTGAGGACAGCAACCAAGAGTGATTTATCTTTGATCCCACTCACATCCAAGATTGAGTAGGTAAGACAGTAAATGAGAATAAATGAAATAACATATGTGAATCCCTGTGTATAATGCAAATTACTGTAAAAGTGATAGTTCTTATAAAATGCTTACACACACAAAACAAAATAAATCATTTTTCCAATGGAATTGTCTATCCATCTATAGAATCCACCCCACAAGAGCACTGGGGGTGGTCCCCCCCCCAAACATTCTCCTCCCCAACAATTCTCTTGTTTTTTCTCTTTTTTTCATTCCTCAGTTTTCATTTCAGCGTCTTGGGCAATACTCTACCCATTCAGAGCAGAAGCCCTTGCCAAATACAACCTATATATGTATATTTGGTTCAGGGATTGCCTTTATTGTTGTGCATGAATGTGTTCATGTATGTGTATGTGTGTGATTAGTGAACACATTAAATATCAGGAGAAGTCATAAAAATTCAGAATCAAGCTTTGGGTTTTTGCTGAAACATGGTGACAACAAGCTGGAGCTGAGCTGTGGCCAAGGCACAGCCTCTGCAGTGGGGCAGTCCCCACCTCTGCCTATTGTCTCCTTGAGTCCGTTGTCATTCATCAATACACTCATACTGTTGTTTCTCTCACTACAGAGGTAGTATTCTTTGATTCCATATCTCTAACAGAAACAGGGGAAGAAACATAATTAGAAGGTTGCACGAATTTTCTTGCACCAGACCTGCTGCACTCATTCCTGTTACTTATGTGGCCAAGGGGGACATTTGACTTGTAGAACCCTGACACAGAGTGTCTGTATCAGTGACACTTTGATCAAGGAAGCAGGACCACTCTGAGTAACATGCAATAGGGGATTTCTTATGCAATTGAGAGAAATGAGTTTATAGAAATCTGGTGGTAGGCCTGAACCCGCCTGCTGTAGGTCAGCAGGGCCAGCAGTCACGAATAAAAGCTAGATGTAAATCAGGAAAGAAAAGGACAAAATGGAACCTGGGAGGACAGACTGGAACTTTTATCTGTTTGTCATAAGCTCCATCCTTGATGAAGAAGAGCTGAAAAAGAATCTGGTGCCCTTCACACATGCCTATCCCAGGACAAGGATGAGCTGAAGGAAGAGATGTAGCAGGAGCTGTGAGCTCAATCTTAACACCCATCAGAAGAGTCAACAGATAGATTAGCCGTAACATTCATGAGCTGCAAAGGAGCCTGGAGCCCTATGCTGACTCTCAGAGCATAACAGCTGCTGCTTCACTTCTGTTTCCCAAATCTCAGGTAAATTTCTCTTGTGGCTGACCCCAACCCAGAACCCTACAGAGAAGGGGATTCTGGGAAATATAGTTCCACCTTAGCTAAGTGCACTACATAACCACTTCAGCACCCACTTGGGACAGTTTGGACAGGTCAGATATCAGAGCATGCACAATGAATAAGTTTATACTGCACTTCATCTGAACAAATAAATCTAACCCAATAGTATGGGTAAAAACTAAAGACAACTTAGAAAATGTAAGGTTGTAATATAACCATTATGTTTTACCACCATGTCTCAGCATCCAACACAGTGCCTTGCACATAATGTTCCATTTTAGTGAATCACATGAAATAGTCCTGGTTACTTAGTTAAAAATAATCTAAGATGAGATTCATAGTAGGGTAAAGAATAGCAATATCATAACACATCTTTTGATTTTATTAATATTATTTCGTTGTTCAAGAAAGAGGCTCTGCTTTTGACAAAGTAAATAATGATGTTTATATATCAAATGTTATGTCTAGACTTTACAAGTTTTCAACTTTAAACATAAAAATGACCTTAACATAACATATCCTGATCAATAAATAAGTCCTTAATTAAGCAAATTACTAGCATTAGGAATAGAGATACAAACAAGAAGATGATTAATAAATGTACTATTATAAAATATTTCATCTGAAACAGATACATATCAAGTATTTGGAAAAAATTTTGCGAACTGTAAAATTGAAAAGGAAATGGAAAAAAGATTAGTTAAATTAACAAAGAAAATTAGACCTTCTTTTTCTCAATTAACCAAAAAACTTTTTCTCCATAAGCAATATTGAAAATAAATCAAACATTAGACTAGATCATCTTACATAATGCCATCTAGAAAGTTATCTTTGTTGGATAAAATAGAGTGCACTAGTCCTCATAGTTTACCAGGTCTAAGCTCTATAATAAATTCCTTTTTCCATGTCACTCATAGGTATTTGGCTTCCATGATCAAACAAACCCTTAGTGATACCTCACAGATGCTTGGTACCAGGGTCTCAAAATCAATACATCAGGGGACAAACAGAAAGAATCTTCCACTTACTGGACTAATATATCTAACTTGCTAAGAGTTTCCTCAAGCTAGCCATTGACAGTTAAGAGCTTTCAGGAATAAACTTAATTTTAATCAGTGTTATTAGATTATATATTCCTAATTTAACCCGAGTACAATTTTCTTTTAGCAAAGGTTAACCAAAAATTTTCTAATAAACATTTTGATGGGCATTAGAAATTAAAATGGCACATTGTATTAATAAGGTCTTTAGTTCAGAAGTACTCAAGGTTTTTGAAGAATCACACCCCTTATGCATCTTTCCAGGATAAATATTGTGTTCCCAGTCCTTGAGCACTCTCAGTCCTAGAACAGATCTCAAAATGAAACCAAAATTTCTAGAACCCTGTATCCTCAAATTGTATAAATCTAAAACTTCCCAGAAAAGGCCCTCTCTATATACAGAAGCTGTTGAGAAGGAAGCTCACGTACCACCCAGAACTCAGAGGGATTCCATCATTCCCTTTTACCACATTAGGCAGTCAAGTTCAATGCAGCCCAAAGCCACACATCAGTCATGAGGCTTAAAACACCCATCCCTTTAGTTAAATTTAAAGAGTTGCCATTCAATCTAATCATGTCCAAGCATCATGTAATTTACATACCTAATTATTTACTGAATTAATGAATGAATTTGTCCACCAGAACTATGTACCTGTACACATATATTGAAAATATATTTCAGATTGCGTTAAAAATCTACTCTAGGCTTGTTAGAAAAGATCTCTAAGCAGCATTTATTATTTTGGCTTTCAAAACTCAGTAACAGTATTTACCCCTAGAACAGAGTCAACTTGAGAATGAGCTACCACTGGAGAAGATCACAGCACAAACAGAAAACTCTGAACCTCTCAAGATTATGGGGGCTGGATAAGAAATTCAGAGGAACTGAGTAGAGTTCTTCAATTTGGGAAACTAAAATGAGAATAAATCATTACCGAGCTTTGATGCCTATTCAACTGGTGTTTACTTAAATGTGTTGGTAAACACTTATTCCTGATGGATTTATTTCAAATTCTGCTTCACATTTAGGCAATAAGTAAGATTACAATACATGTATACCTATATGCAGAAACAAATATGTCTGTTTTCAAAGTATAAGTGAGCAACAATCCTGGGGCATTTTTATTTGGGCATTTTTAGCTCTCACTAATGAGCACCAGTGGCTTCAGTTTTGTAGGCAGCAGAAACGAGTAAGGCTCCAGATGTCAAATCCTTCCATGTATTTCTTCAGCAGTAGCACAGGAATGGGGGTGTTAATTCAGAATTTTGTGTATATGAAATAAACAAGAAAAACTGAAAACCCTACTAAGATATTCTCTCCTGACCTTCCCTTCTCTAAACATACACACACACACACACACACACACACACACACACACAATGTATGATCCTTAGGCAGTATGCCTTCTAGTGGAACTATGACCTATGACATCTGGCATAACTTGGTGGCCACTTTGGGGAGGCAGGTGCTCAGTTTCCTCCATCTTTGTTCCGTGAGAGCTCCTATGTCATGTACGCCATCATTGGCCTTACATATGTATGCCATCCCCTTAAAAAGTTAGGAAGGTCTTGGAGTCAGTGGTTCCCCTCAAATGACTGACAGCTAGGATGGCACCATACCTACAATACAGCTGCCAGGTGGACGAGAAGACAGGGTCCATGGGGAGTTCCCTTTTCTCCCAACAAGGCACCTTCATTCATAATCGCCTGATTTGAAGAAAGCTCTGGACAAGGTCTCCTTTTCCACTTCAAATCCTGCCTTGAAACAAGCTCTCTATGCCACCTGCAATTGCTTTAAATTGATTTCCAAACAGAAATCACTATGCAAAATATGCAAAAGCCAAGATGGGTAAAGAGGTGACAAGCTGTACTGCTTCCTGTCATGCGGAGTCTCCTCTTCCCCTTCAAAACCCCAAGAAGTTAAAAAAGGACTCAGACATACTGAATTGTGACACTGGAGATGGTCCCAGGAGCTTATCCAGTCCTGCCTTCTGGCATTACTCACAACCCAAACTCTTCTTGCCCTTCTGGTATAGTGGGTTGCTATTGCTTTTGTTTTAATAAAAACAATATGCCAGTGTAATCATTTGCAGTGAGAAATATAATTATCAAAGGAACCAGAGACTGTAATTCCAATACCCAAACCATTCTCTCTGTGTAACCCCCCCCCGCCCTTTTAACCCTTAATATTATGTTGATTGTAATATATTGCAATTTGGCAATCCACTGTTCCTGATTATAAAAATCTCTGTCCTACTGGGTAGTATTTTAGACTTGGAATGCCTTGTGAATTATTTCTTTCCCTCTCCCGGCCCCCTGCTTGGGTGATGCATCTAAGTTCTTCATTTCCAGGTGAAATTATTAAGTGGTATGTGGGCTGCCCCAGGCTCCTGCATCAGTCATGAGTGGGGCCAGGATAAAGATCTGCCTTGCCCTGGACATACTGAATCTTTCATTCTAAAAGGAACAACAATCTGCTACTGAAAGAGAACCATCTACAGAAGCAAGGACCACAAACCATCATGGAGGAAGAACCTTTGTATCACAAGGTGGTTCTGCTGTGTCTGATAGGCTTACAGATGCTATCCAGAGCACCGCAGAAAGGGTCCTTAGACCCCAAATAGCCAGCTTGGTCCTAATAAAGCTGATGGGCGGCCATGATGGTAAGAGGCAATGGACAAGAGGACTTGCTGAAAATAAATAATGGGAAATCTTTCCTCATTTGAGTAGCACCATGGAGAAGATATTTTCTGATGAGAGAAGCCATATAGCAAGTTGGTGATAAAGCTATGACTGGGACCTAAGCTGACATCTTCCCATCTAATTCTCATCTGACCCTGCTATGTTTAAAAGGATATATCCATGACAATGTTCGTGGATCAACATACAACTAATCAGAACATCAGAAATGGATGCAGTTCAAGTATAGAGGCAGAAGACAGGTGCCTATTTGGAGAGGCAGACTCCAAACAAGGAGAGGGTATTGGGAAAGCAGTAGACTGTCATCTGACCAGTAAGAAATGGTTCCTGAAAATGTTACTCATTCATAGAAAAGAGTTCTGGAGAAGTGATGACCTCTTATGGTCCAGGTGCCCCACAGCGTGGCAATGAGCATTATCAATTGTGCCTTGACTATAACCAGGTATTAGGCAAAGAGTGTCACACACATTTTCTCTGATAACAACAAAGAGATAACAGAGTAGGTATCATGTTACTGATGAGAAAACTGAGGCCCAGAATCACACAGCTAATAAGTGTCTGCACTGGGACTCAAACCCAGGCCCGGATTGCTGCAAAACCCTGGCTCTTGACTAATGTTACATCCCATAAGGAAGTCTACCAGTCCCTTATGAGCAGTCATGGCCACATTAGGCATGAATAGGAATGGGCTCAATAAATGCCAATACCTATGCAAACACCAACATTTGTCAAGGAGAAAAAAATAGAAAGAGAGAATAAAGTGGCCTAGGACTAGTTGTAGGCAGAGTATAAAGAAGAAAATGCTTCTGGAGTAGTAAGTTGTACACATCTCAGAGCATCACCAAAAGCAGAGACTGATGCCCACATGAGACACATAGGTGTCAATCAAATTTGGGCCCCCTTCAGCTTTCCAGACTTTCTAAGAATAATTTTCCAGGTGGTCCTGGTGCCCATAAGCTAGAGGGAGAAATTCCTCCATTCACAGGCCATGGTAGGGCTCTGGGTACAACTAAAGCACTGAAGGCATAACTGGCCACATGCAGAATTTGACTCTCAAAAGTAGGCCAACCTTAGTAACAAACATGTAAAAGAACCCCAAAAGGAGAAAATTTCAGGATGTCTCACCATATTCATCACTGAGACAACACACCACCAATAGCTTGTCTGTAAACACTGCCATGAGAATAACATTTGTGACCACATGTCATCTTAATACATTGGATTTAATTACTGGACTTACTTACCTGAAAACTACGTAACTCTGGGTACTTGGATGCTGACAGACAACTGATGAGTGTTCTAATACATCTCATGGGTAATAAGGTGCACATTTTTTGCACATTTTAAGGTCTCTAAAATCTAGCTGTGTTGTGCTATAATCATCAGCTAGCCTGCAGTCCTGACAGAGTTGTCATGTTCTGCTCATACTAGAACATTAAAAGTACCAGCATCAAAACTTGAGGAATGGATGTTATCGAGAGAGAGGGAAAACTCCCAGAGGTAAGAATGGAGTACTTTTCAAAGAAATGCTGTATCACCAATGCTATTGATAGCCTAAAAGAAAATGTTAGAAAGCATTCTGTCATAGTTTAGCTGGCAGCATTTTTTCTTCCTTTGTGGTGAATAAAATAATGGCACATCTTATAATTGGTGACATCTTAGATTCAATTATATACAGCTCATGCAGCAAATATGCCACAATGTGTTGAGTTTACAGGAATAAAATAACCAAAACCCTAATAATTAAAAAATACATAATTTTTTCTCACTCTAGAAATACTGAAATTTAAAATGCTATAGTAAATAACACTTATGTCCACTCTCTACCCAAAATAAATGAAACGCCTGAAGAAGGTATTATAAAGAGAACCTTGTGCTGTTGCTTCCCAAACTGTTCCAAATATGTTACCTAGTATATTTTTAATAGAGAGGGACTGGGGATATTCTTAAAATCCTCAAAAAAGAAAAATAATTTATATTACAAAGTTTTAAGATTTAAAGTTAAGTTAAACAGAAATCTGCAAAATGTAGATTTTGTAAAATGGGTATTTAAGCAACTACTTCTTTGGGTTACTATGAAAACTAAGTGGCTAATACACATAAACTGTTTCGTAAAGACATCCACATGGTAGGAATTCATAATTGGTAAATGTATTATTCTGATCATTATCTTCATGGTTCTTTAACATCCTGGCTGAAGGCTCCACAAATATTTTTGTTGAGTAAAAGGTTAAAATAGCAAGAACAGAAGTTATATTTCCATCATTTAAAAAAAATTTATTCTCATTTATTTGAAAATGGTATTTTTAAACATATATATAGTTTACTCATGGAGTTAAAACCAGATGATTTTCAAGGTATTTTTGCAGGAATAGAGATGAAGAAGTTACCCCATTTTCTTTGACACTGTGATACTAAAAAGGACTAATGGTCCAGCGCAATCAGAGAAAGGACGCAGGCTGAAGAGATCATCTCAGTATCGGGGCAGGGTGGCAGGGCAGGAAGAAGAAGGGAGAAAACTGCAGTTAGTTATAATCCACCATTCAATTTCGACTTTTGAGGCAGATTCTGCACCCCCACCACATGTGTGCGCACGCACAAACACACACACACACACACAATTTTTTTTAAAGATTTTGAAAATGTTTAGTCAAATGGGTCTTAAATGTCAGTCCTCTGGTGGGGAAGGAAAAGGGCACCACACACAGATCCTTGCCCTGTTTGGTTCAAGCAAGATGTTTAAGAAACAACCTCAAAATGAAGTGAGGGATAACATAATTATAATTCACCCTTCTTAAAGAAGAAGCCTGTGCCTGACATTAAAATGTGAGACATCTCAAGAGGTGGCTGTAGATTTTAGAATTTTATAACTAAGTTTTTTAAAATCCTAAAAATAAAGTATGTTTCATAACATGCTATTTCATAAATGCCATCCATTTCTACAGCAGGAGCACTTTTTGCATATATTTCACACTTACATTTCAAACTTGCGTTTTGGATATCTACCAGGCACTAAATCACAGGTAGAAACCCATGGCTTCTTAGGGAGGCAGCCAGGTCAGACTAACAGCTCTGGGCAGGAAGCTGCAGAAACCTATGTCTCCTTCTAGCCATGCCCTCAACCAGCTGGGTGACCCTAAACGAGGTCTCCTGACCTCTCTGGATCTTGGTTTCTCAATTTGAGCTTAAGGATTCCTGTGTCCTTTCCAATCCCACCCTTCTTTGCTACCATTTTGGATTTGCCCAAGGTGACCTTAGTGTCAATAACAAGTGTAGGGAACAGTATTTACGATTCCTATCACTTCATTGTTAACTGCAACTCCATCATACCTCTTTTTTATGCTCCAAAACATACCGTCAGCCTTTTTCATTGCATACGCCCAAACATACACACTTCAAGGAATGAACAACAAAGAATCACGCTGTGAGAATTATATGTAGCATTCTGTGTGACATTTGGACATAGCCATGTTTTCGGTGATAATTATGAAATGGCAAACATAAAAAGCCTGTGTGTGTCCTTCCCCGAGTCTGCTGGGCCCACATTACACTTCCCTCTCAGGTCAGTATGGCTTCCACACAAACTCTTCTCCTCCACCCTCCAAGGGCCAGAGGACAGTGACCCCCTTCAGCTCCTCAACAGCACAGCTCCAAAGAAAAGGTGCAATTTAATTCTTAGCCTGAAACGCAGCCCACTTGGAAGGACACCAGTCACCAGGGTATTGTTAGTGCCTTGAAATGGCCAAGAGGGATTGCTGACTCTGCGAATATCACCCTAAAGGCAGGAATTCTATTTGAATTACTAACATAACAGATGTTTGCTAGGATCCACCGCGCAGTCTGCATACACAGTTATGCTAATTTGGCAGAGCCTCTCTTCCAGTGAGCTCTGAGCCATTAGAGCACGCAGCTAGTAGGTCCTTCTGTCTAACTAATAATTGCCTATTATTGATATTAATTAACATTTTTTGCACCTTTCCTCAGTTCTGACCTAGTATCTGTTGGTAGTCTAATCACTGTGGCCTATTAAAAGTCAAAATACAGGGGCCTATAGTAGTCACCAGCCATTTATCAAAAAGCAAACAAGGCCAATTAAACAGGCAGCCAGACAGTTGTCTTGATTTGCCGCTGACTGTTTCTTGATCACCATTATAAATTGCTAATAGGGCAGAAAGTGCTAAGCGGGGAGCATCTGTGGGGGGCTGGTTATTGCTCACTCCCCGCCTGGTGACAGGTGAGAGAGGGGCTAGTGATGGTCTTATTGATGTGAACTGCCCATCAGTTGGTAGTTATTGTTAAAGTTCATGATGCTACAGCTGATCCTGTCCTGCTGAGAGTCAATCAAATTAATTAGAGCTAGAAATTCTTCTTTATTATTTTAGAGCATGGGTACAGAAAGAAGTCCTGTAATTTGGGTTCAAAGGCAATGAAGAAAAAAATCTTCATGTAGTACAGTGTGGAAAAAATCAGATATTGCTACTTCCATTATTTATAATAAGGGCTGCGGCTAAAGGTTTTTATAGGCACAGATCAAGAGATCATAATAGAAGCATATTGACAGATTTTTTTCTGCAATACTCCAAGGAACTGGCTGTAGCAGGAAAATATATCAAAACCTTATCATCAGAGCTGAGATCTTCTGTGAAAAATCAATAAAGAGTTATACATGGTTTGAGTTTAAACAGTTCTCTGTAGTCATTTAAACATAGTGCATCTGTACAGCTTTTTACCTCTGGAGACAGAGGTAACCTAGCAACCAGAGGGCTTAAACCGATTAACTACAAATGAAGTGCTGTACGCCTATCAAAGCAATTGTTCATCGTTGCCTTTGTTGCAGAGACTAAGCTAATTGAACATGATACAGTATGAAGATAATTAACACCCATGAGTTTGTTAATTGCCTGTTAGCATTACAACACAGTCTCTTGGTTTCTTTTTAACTGTCTCCTTTGTAGCCTCTTAAGTCCCTTAAAATGTTGCAGGACCTGTTTAACTGGCAATGATATCTTGGAGTTTATTAACCCTTTTTAAATTGAAAAAAAAACCCAGCCCTGTCTTAATGAAGCATATTGCATGTGCTTGTTAAATGTAAGCTCTTACTTTGTCTCTCTATTTTCCCAAGACCAGGAATTTGTTTTACAGATACTGTACAAACTATGTTTATTTTTTGTGCTAATTTATTTCAAGCAATTTAGCCATTATAAATGTTCTTGAAAAAAACGGCTTTAGTGTTTCCCTTTATTACTCAGCTGTTCTGCTTTTGAGAGTGAGCGATAAATGTCTTTGAGGGTTGGAATATTAATTGAAGGCAGCATCTGGTCAGCAGCTGACCGACCGGCTCTGGCTGTCCTGCTCCGTCCGAGCGGGCAAGAAGGAAGCTTTGCTGGTTCAATTCGCCATGCTCTCAGTCTCCTCCAAGCTGTGGACTAAATGAACCCCCATTTTATCTCTTCTGGATGACTGCATGGATGCCAGAAAATCAATTGGGCAGGAAAATCTGTTAATCTAAAGTGAATTCAATCTAAGGAATCATTTAAAATAAAAATTTCAATCATTACCTTTTCGTAAAAGCACCTTTTTCCCTCAAGTCTGTGTGCAGGTGCCATGACAATACTTCAAAAGGACCTCTCACAAGAGTAATTCAGAGTCAATAGAATTGTCTAGCAAAGAACAATTTGCTTTTGGGAAAAAAGAAATAAGGTGGCTGATTACAAGATGAAGAGGAAATGGAAAACCCCGACACTGTGTGGCCAGAAACAATTAATACCCTCAGGCCTGGGCTACACAGCCGACACTCAGATGGACTTTTCTCCCATTGAGAAGGAACACCTTGGCTGTGTCACAATTGTTTAACGTGAATTTTGCTGGATGATCCTCTGTGTTTCTCGTTACTGGGTCGTAGTTAATATTTGCTGGTGAGCCAGTCCCAGGAGGGCCACTTCTAGTGCCCAATTACAAGTTCTATCATCAATCATAAGTATTATTTATTCAACAAAATGAATTGCTAATTAATAACTGATGAGCATTATGGCCTTGAAGATGATAACACTATTAATTATGGTTGGCGTGCGAGGGGTCTACCTGGCACATTTTCACCACAATTAGCCTCAGAAGCTTTCCGGGAGTATGTCTATTCAGACTAAAGAAAGGCTGGCTTTCCTCCTTCTCCGGCATAAGGACTGACAAACACAGCCTTGCCTCTGGCTATAACTCCACCAAAGCATCCCCAATACTCCAACAATGGTTTTCTATGAGCCATGACTGGTATAAGAAACTTGACATGAGTAAATAGTTGCCCACAGAGGCCAGCAGATATAGAACATGGCCCCACATGCCCTGCCACACTCCTGCTGAAACGCTGCAGGGGAAGATGTGACCACAGCATGGCAACTGGAATGCGGCTGCTGGCTTATTTTTAGATGCAGTTGTTGCCCAGCTCATGTTCTGAGCTCTGGGTGCAGGCACACGGCAGCTAAATCACTCCTGCAGGCAGCTGGCAGCCCAGGACTGCTCACACTTACTTGCTGTCAGGAGGGAATACATCATCGTTCACCTTGAGGACCTTCTGATCAGAGACTTAAACAGGAGAAGCTAAGAAATGCCCTCTTGCCCACTGCTGGAGAAGGGAAATACAGTAGCTTTGAAGAATAAACACACCAAGAGCATAATAATTCTATGAAACTCTTTGAAAGCAGAACAAATCTAGCACTTCTGTGCTCTGTGTATCTACCTAGTCTCTACACCTAAAAGCCCTGGTGCTGAATAAATGTGGGTGGATGATAAAGTATTTCAGATTAAAAATTATATGACTAATAGAAGGGAAATTTTTTTTCTTCTTCTGACTGAGTATGCAGACTCCAGGAGGTAAAGAACTCATTAAATAGTTATCTGGGTAATTCTGTAGTTTGGGCAATCATTTTGGTTTTAGCGCTAGATGGATTTTAGAAAATAAACTATCTGCATGGAACGAGGTAATTATAAAATTGGAAAAGTACTCTCTTTGTGCTGGGTAAGCAAAACAACAACTCTCTTTATTTCAGTTAAAAATGTTTCAGGGTTCAAATTCTGCAAATGTCTTCCCTTACCATCCTGCCAGACTGCATGGAATGCAGGCCCCTTTTTGTAGGTAAGTGCACGTATCCTGGGAGGGAAATGGAGAAGAAAAGAACAGGTGCACCACACCTCCAGATGGCACGATTATTGGTGTATGTTATTTTTAGTTTTACAAAATCAAGAGTTAGGTTGGTGAAGTGGAGAAAATGTTCACAGAACAGCCTGATTAAGCAAAACATCCCTCTGAGTTGCCACCACATTTCTCTCTCTGTAGAAACATAGTCGTAAGGGCACACGGTTGGTAAGGGCGCGCCTGCATTCAGGCTGGTACAGTGGTAAGTTACTCCGGTGTTCTAGGGTGGCAAATGTGACTATGTCTACAATGGCCAAGACAGAAGAGCACATAGAGGCCACTTGGTTGACACTGATTAGTAGAAAGGCTGTGAAACATTTAAAGAAGGAGGGGAGAGACAGAAAGATGTACAGAGAGTTCAGTGGGTTGGGAGAGGAAGAATGGAGGGTGGGCAGGTGAGAAACCTTGGACTCTAACTTTGGCTCCACCAATGTCTGCATTCAGGAGCTTCAACAAATCTTTTTATCTAGTGGAGCTTCGGTGTTCACTTCTGTAAAATGGGAGTATTAATATTTATTTGGCTAATCTTACAGATTGATAGGGAGGTTCCAATGAATAATGTGTTTGTCGCTTTAGTTTTGGAAAGCACCATGAGCACTATAGAGACACTAACCTAGAAATGTAAAATTTCTAATAATTATATTTGTTCTCTCCTAGTCCATATCAACCAAAGTGCCTCAAACAAACTGGCCAGGCAGGCTTCAAAGGCCATAGAAGGAAGCATGTCCATCAGACCCTGTATTTGAGAACTAAGGAATGAGTGGACACCCAGAGGTCATTGAAGCTTTCATGGGAAGGAATTTTGTTTTCTTACATCAAAAATCAGGCAAAGATACCCGAGGCACAAATAACCAGTTCTAGTGATCACACCTGAGGCTACCCGTACAGCAAACTCAATCTTGAATGTGCAGAATAATCACATGGGGAAATGAATAATGCTGGTAGTGCATGTAGGTCTGGTGCGGGGCCTAGAAACATGCATTTCTACACAGGATCTTAGGTCATTCTGAGGCAGGTAGTATGCAACTACTAACTGACAGACCCAGTTCTAAATCCAGTGAGTAGAACACACCCCGGCACACACTTCTGTCAGTTCCCAAGAGTGTTTGTGAACATGCTTGCCCCCAGTGATGTCTTCCCAAGAGTCAGGCTAAACAAGAAAGAGCCTTTGTCTTAGTTTTCAGTAGGACCGGGCTTGATTCAAGAAGTTATTTGTTCTTAGACTGCATTGGAAACAACACTGTAAAAATATTCTTCATGGCATTGCTCAAGGAATTGGAGATGATGCTCTTGGAACCTCTTGGGAAAAGAAATTAATGAACCTAAACCAACCTTACAAATCTGTAGATATATACATTTTTATTCCTCTGGTAAGAAAATTGTCCTGTATCCTTATTCCTCCAAACATTTAAGACAAACCTTTTGCAAGTCCCCTTAAAAGATGAATTCTTATTTTTCTCAAAAAAATAGACAATAGATGTAGGCTGCACGGTGACTTTTTGAAATATGACCATTTGGGGTCTCGACCTCAAGGTAAATCTTAGTATGTTATGGATGTTCTGTTCCACCAAGCCCTCTCTGGAGAAATGCTCTCTGCTGAGTTAAGGCCTCCAAAATCAAACACACATTAACATCAAGTCTATTCCTTCAGAATCAACACCTATAACCTTCTTAACTAGAAAACATGTTAAAAACTAGCCCTTGATTCCAAACAATGCTCCTCTGAGAGACAAAGAGGCACTGTGTCCTCCACTCAGAAGGACAACTGCATGTGTGACCTGGATTCAACATCGGAGGACCCCCACTCTCAGTATGCACTTCTCTCCTGCGGCCTCACAACAAGGGGGATGGGGTGGGGGTGGTGTCAGCACAGGAGCAGGTTTCGTTCAGGCAGTGTGAACATGACATTCATGAGCCACACTGTCCTCATGATCTATCATTTTCTTGTGGGATTGCTTTTTGTTTTTGTTTTTTGCTTGATATAAAACCCTAGGCTGTTTGTGGGGGGAAATACATATCTTACTGAATGAAACATTTCATTCAATAATCTACACATCAATACTTCCCCAAATGGTATTATTGTATAGTCTATTATTGCACAGTCTATGAGTTATTAAAAAGTGTTTGTGACAAACACTGTTCTAAGGACAGGAAAGTGTGGAGAATACTGCAGGACTCCCCAGGGCTTTCCTGATGCTGATGGGCTTTGCGACCCTCCTACGGAGTCTGCAGTAACCAGCACTCCCCAAATCTGTTTGATCATGGAACCTTCCGAGGGAGCCTAAACAGGAAAGATACCTAATTCAGGGAGGCACAACTGGTGAAATTCTGCCTCATAAAAATATGCATGACTTACTGCATATAGTCCTTTCAGCAATCCCAGTGAAACAGAAATGATCATCATTACCTTTTACAGAAGTAAAAACTGAGGCTCAGAAGACTTCTACCTCCAGCAGCCTGGAAATAAAAGCTCCTGAGCCCCAGGTAAGTGAAATAGGAACACATCCTCCATTAGACACCCTATGGTAGAAATGGGGAAACTACAGAACATGAAAGACAAAAACAATCTGAAAAACAGACTAAAAAGAGAAACAAATGAGCTTCAAATAAGCGACAGCTCATTTGACAGCTAAATTTGCAATAGCAACCATGAAAATCAGAAAATAGTGGAATAATATCTTCAATGAACTGTGAAAAAACAATTATCAATGTGGAATTTCATACCCATTAAAATTATCTTTCAGAACAAAGCAAAATGAAGACTTTCACTCAACAGATTCTGTCTAAAGGAATTTTAAGGGATATAATTCAGCAGAAGGACATTGATCCCAGATGCAGGAAGAAATTATTAGCAAATAAAATGGAAAATATGTAAGTCTAAATGAACACTGGCCACAGACGCTTAAGTAGGATTCCCTGGGCAATGACTGACGATGAGTTTGAGTTCATATGCAGATTTCAGGGAGAGTTCTCTAGCAGGCCACACGTGTTGGTGAGTAAATGAAGTAGAAATGGGAGAGAAAGAAGTTGAATTGTGATATAATCACAACAAAACTTCATCTGATTCCACAGAGAACTCTGGAGCTGGGATAGCCATCAGAGTTATTCCACCTTTAAGGAAGGGGGCCTTTATCCCCAACACACGCACATACACACACTGACCGGACTTAGCTATGAACTGCCACCAGGGAGGGGTAAGGCTTTGGGCAAGGTCATTCTCTTCTGCTGAGGATATTTCTCAGTGAGGGATTCAGTTGAGAAGCATCAGCTACCAACACTCCCAGCATCTGGCAGAAGTTGTGTCTTGATCCTGAAAGGGAAACTGAGGCAGTGCACACAGCACCTACTGCAATGCCCAAAACAAAAAATGTTTAAATAAAATATATGATAATATAGCCTGTAAGTCAAGAAGGATGATGAAAGTTAAAATATTCAAAGGTTCTGGTATTGTTTGGGTCAAGAGTCAAAATTATTTTTAAAATTTTTATATTGATTGATTTCAGAGAGAAAGGAAAGGAGAGAGAGAAACATCGATTTGTTGTTCCACTTATTTATGCACTCGTTGGTTGATTCTTATATGTACACCAACTGAGGATTGAACCTACAACCTTGGCATATCAGGATGATGCTGTAACCAACTGAGCTACCTGGCCAGGGCAAGAGTAAAGATGTTGATCAGACTTTAACAAGGCTAAATTTTTAAAGAAAGATCCACTTACTACTTACAAGAAATGTGCTAAAACATAAGGCTATGAAAGGTTAAAAGTAAAAGAATAGAAAAGGTACACAAAGCAAATGCTAGACCAACCAACAACTGCAGGCTTAAGTAGCTCTAATTAATTCATATCAGACATCATAGGCTTTAAGGCAAATAGAATTGCTAGGGATAAAGGATGCACTACAAAAGGATAAGTTTAGTTCACCAGGAAGATATAACTCTAAACTCGAACAAACTCATAACCTCAAAATAGGAGGCCAAAATTACCAGAACCACAAAGAAGTACAAACAAATACATAATCAATAAATAAAGTACAAAAAATTAGTAACTATATGACAGATATGAAACTACGGCTCATGAGGTTGTGACTTACGACAGAGGTAGGACCTAAAACCAGAGGGAAAGAGCTGAGGGACAGGAAGACACACACCGTGATATCTGACTCTGACTGTAGAACGTACCTGTTGCCGGGAAGGAC
The DNA here is from genome assembly GCF_019186645.2 of Phyllostomus hastatus. Taxonomy (NCBI): domain Eukaryota; kingdom Metazoa; phylum Chordata; class Mammalia; order Chiroptera; family Phyllostomidae; genus Phyllostomus; species Phyllostomus hastatus. Next base: position 15,725,922 of record NW_025333498.1, on the reverse strand, counting down.
AATTTCCTATTTCTGTCACTGAAATCTCATATTAAGGGTGCTGACAGTCATACTAATATCCATGAAAGCAAAATGATACAGTTTTTCAGACATCAAACAGGTGACTCTATTAAATCAATTGCTCCTGATTCATAATTCTTCTTCATTGTGAGGTGTAGATGGTAGGAAAAAACATATATTTCTTGATCTCCTCAGAGAGAACCTCTACTTAATCTAAGTTGTCTGGGAAAGGTGATTTATAATAACAGAAAACTTTATCTGAAGATAAGAGCGATGCCCAGTTCCCAACCCCCCACCGTCTCTTCTGATTTTTAAGCTACATTGTCACTTATGGATAAGATAGATCTGTTATGAAGTTAGATAAACTTCATAATCAATGTCACCAGAAAATTGTAATGCTGTTTACCCAGAATATAAGGATTTTTTTTGTCTTCTTTTCCCTCAGTAGAAGTCATGGTTAATGGCACTTAAAGAAAAATGTTCCAGGGCAGTGACACTTATCAGTTTTAACAGGCCTCATCTTCTAGTAAGTATACACCAAGCCAAGCCTGGAAAATAAAATGCTTACCAAGGGATGATCTCTCTTAGCCAAAGTTCCCATGAGGACTGACAGCTGAGCTCCTGGAAACCCACTCTCTGGGACATCCAGCCTCCCGCTGGAGGTACCAGACAGTCAGCCCTGAGAACACAATCAGTCTCGGTTCTGTAGCCCCACCAGCTTCCCAGAATCCCTGCCTTGGTTAGGAGACTGGTGTGCAGGAATTGCCTCTAACCCTCTGGGATTCTCACCCATTTAGGGTCATTCATTTCTCTGGAAAAGGGACCAATACTATGTTCTTCTTTCTACTCCTTAGGAAAAACAACCTATACTAACAGACACTAACTTTTGCTCACCAATTCAGGGGGTCTGGCCCCAGCTAAAAACCACTGCTCCAGCCTTAGCTTCTCAGGATTTTTCCTAAATACTCTAGTGTACTTTGTGTAGAAAAAGTAAATGTGTGAGAACATTGGTTCTGGGATCAGGCTCTCAACTTGAACTCTGACCTCACCATGAACCTTAAGCAAGAACCTTAACCTGACTTGCCTGAGATCTTCTGTAAAATGAGGATAATAAGAGTACCCCTTTCATAAGGATGTTACCAGGATTGAGTGAGCTCATTCATGCAAAGGGTTTAGATGAGTGTCTGGCACTTATCAACCTTTGCGATTGTAATGTTCATTTCATTTCTAGTCCATTGAAAAGTTTCTTAGTCTCTTTTCTTGACCAGACCAGCCTCTTGGGATAGACTGGACTCTCTTCATTCAGGATATCACTCAAGAGATGTCTTGCTCGGAACTATCTCTTACCTTTATTTTCTTACCTGGCCTTTTTGACTTGTGCAACGACTTAATTTTTGGTAGCTCTAGAGCTAGAATAACCCCTCATTATTACCAAATTTAGGAAAACTTTCAAGGTTTTTTTCACCTGTGTCAGCCTTTTCCTGGATTTGCAGGCTGCTGTTTGAAATTGGTATTTTCACCCTGTCCCCCAAATTCAATGTCTGTGGAAGTTACAGCGTATCACTCTGGGTCCCTGACTCACTGCTTCTTAAACTGTTCCATCCCCTTCCCCCACATCTCGGGTTGTCTGATCAGCTGATCTCCTCAGAGTTCATCGGCCTGACTTTTCCTCTTTCCTAGATGAAAGCCCACCTGCACCAGTGGACAGACTCCGACGGGCATTCCTAGGCCAGAGGCAGAGGCCCGAGACCCACAGGACGCAACGTGGGTGCTGCTTTAGCCCCTCAGGGAGTAAATAAACTTTGACCTGAGAGCTGCTCTACCTCCCCACGCACCCCCCCCCCCGATCCCTTTCCTTCATCTCAGGCCTTCATCCAAACCTATCCTGGGATTCTCTGTAGTCACCCCTCTTAGGGAACAAACGTGCAAAAACTGAGAGGTTGCTTTTCTTGATGGTTTTGAATTTTATTGAGAAGTTTTGAAAAGAGAGCCAAAGACAAGACCACACAATGCAACATACAGATCATGTGTCATACAGCTCTACACTTGAAACCTAAATAGTCTTATTGACCCATGTCACCCCATTAAATGTAGTGAAAAATAATAATAATAAATTTTTAAGTAATATAATAATATGCATTTAAAAAAATAAGACATTTTAACAAGTAGAGATAATAAACAGCAATTAATATGTATTAACAAAAACATACCCCCAGTGGAGGCTTTTCAGACATAAAGCCCTCCTCCGAGTGGTACAGGGCAAGGGACGCAACACTCACACCACCACGTTACACCATTGCCCACCACACCTACCCACCAGCGGCCCTGCACACACACCTAGCACATTTCTAGACACACAGATGGTTTAAACAAATATTTGTTGAGTTAATTATCCATTATTGTAAATAACGTACAAACATCTAAGTAAATGGTTCAGCTCTGCTCCAGGCCTTCGGTGCACAGCCCCTCCATGATGAGGGGGGAGGAGAACTAATTGGTGTGGGACATCCTGTCCTATACCAGATGGTTCACTGTTTTACTTCCTTTACTCCTTCCCATAATTCTGTAAGGACTGTACTGTTATTACCCTCAGTTTAAAGCAGACAAAGAGTCTCTAAGAGCTTAAATAACTTAGAAAGGCATAATGAAATAAAAATGTAATTGTTTTTCAATGCCTTTTAGCCTTCAACTTTTTTCCTCATAAATTCTTAATGATCAAACAGATGACAGTAGAACTTTTCCCAAAGGGCGAGCTGGAGGCCCACAGCCACCCCAACTGTGCACTGCTGAGGCCTTCACCGGGAGAAAACCTCCCCCTACTGCCCCCCTCCCCCGAATGAAACCCTTGGAAATCCCTGGATTCAGAGCCAGCCCATCACCCAAGAGCCCTGAGGACTAAGAGTGTGTCTACTTTCCGTTTGTCCATCTGTAAGAGGACAGGGTGGTAGTGATGACTGCCTGATGTGAGGTGGGCCTGGAGTCAGCGCACAGATGTGCTCAGCAAATGGCAACCATGTGACTCGCTGGTGTCTGCACAAGGAGCAAGTGTTGCGGCCGGATTCAGCCCCAGGCCCAAGACGTCAGTGTTCATGCTTCCCTGCACGCCACAGCAACTTCAGGGTCCTAAACAGAATGTAGAGAAAGGGCTCCGGATCCAAAGGCAGGCCAGTGTAGGAAAAATCTGAAATACTAGCAAGAAAGAACAAGGGCAATGCACAAATTTTACAGAGAGAAGCAGTGACTTCACACTTATGCAGACCTCTGAAGCCCCCAGCATCGCTCCCAGCGAGGGGCCCTGGTAAACACACGGGCTGCTGAGCACCGTTTAACCCATCCTGGAAGACTATTAAGGATGCGTGATGTCTAAAATTTCTTTTGTTTTGGAGTTCCTTTTTTACTTGGTTTGTAAATGGGATACAAATTTTAGTATTTTACAATAAATGTTGAGATACTTATAAGGCAAATGTATTAGAAGTTTTGAAGTCAGTTTGTCGGTTATTTTCCTATCAAAGTCTCATCATCAACTCTCTAATTCTAAAAATAAGAAAGTTACAACCTTCCACCCACTGCAGCAGCTAAACTTTCATATTCAGCCAGCGACAGCAGACAGCAGAGCAGCCCTGCGACATCCTTGATCCACGTCCCAGCCCATCAGAGCAAGCATCCACTATCCCAGCCTCCAGCACCGCAGAGCGATCAGTGGGACCTGAAATGCCCTGTTGGTTGCCACTGCCAAAGCTGACAGAGCAGCTGGGTCAGACACAGCTGACACTGGCTGGGGAGGCCTTTGCTGATTCAGGGGTGGTGCAAGGCTCCCCAATTTGGGTTCAGTGACAGGGAAGGTGATAAAGAGGCACACCTGCAGGTTATTACTCTAAACTGCAAACGTGAAGAGAATAGCAGGAAGAGAAGCAAACTGAGATAGGGCAGTCCTTAAGCAAGGTAAACTGAGTCCAGCAACAGGCCTTCCCATGACTACTCAAGACTTAACTATCTCTGAATCAACACTATTTCCTAAGGTAAAATTTCACGTAGCTTCATTATAAGAAGTAACCCTGCCCTAATTTGTATTTTTCTTTAACAATTGTCCAATGGCAGCTCTATTCTTCAGGACCATTAATGAGGTTTCACAGGAGTAACATGGGGCTCAGATTAGTGTATAAGATGGTAAATGGTTTAGGCTTGAGTTGTTCCACTATTTTTATAACTACTATGTACAGAACTCCTCAAAGATAATAAAATAACTTTAGACTGGGGTCCCTTTTCTTCCCCTCAAAAAATGTCCTTTGCTTATTATGGCAGACAGAATAGTGATACTCCCCTCAAAGATGTCTATATCTGAATCCCTAGAACCCATAAATATGTTCTCTACATGACCAAAAAAATAAGTGTTTGCAGATGAGATTAAATTAAGGATTTTGAGATGGGAAGATTGTCCTTGATTATCCAGGAGGGCTCACTACAATCACAAGGGTCCATGTGAGTGATGAAGGAGGCAAGGAAAGTTGGAATTAGAACTGGGGTAACAGAGGCAAAAGTGGTGGGGGGCACGTATTACAATTACTGACTTGGAAAATGTAGGATGGGCCATGAGCCAAGGGACTCGGGGGCTTCTAGAAGCTGGAAATGGAGTATTCCCTAAAGCTCCCAGAAGAAACACTGCTCTACCAACACCTTGATTTTACTCTGAGGAGACTTCAGGTCTCCAGAATTCGTGTTGCTTTAAGCCACTTAATAATCTGTACCATTTAAGGAACTTGAAATTTAATTTGTGATCATTTGTTACAGCAGTAATAGAAAACTAATACATTCCCATGATACCTTCCCTCTCATCCCACATTCCATCTTTCCATACCATTGCCTGCCCTGGTGGAAACATCACCTCTTCCAGGACAGCTTCCTCTCTGACTCCTGCTCCACCCCCAAAAGAGGTGAGGTGCCTCTCTCAGCCCTGACCTCTGTAGAGCATTCGTCACACTGCATTATTACTGACTATCGGTTTGTCCATCACCCCCACCAGACAATGAACTTCTGTAGGGGAAGAATTGTGTCTTGGTATTTTTGTATCTGCTGCTCTGGGCAGAGGGCCTGGCACATCATAGACCCTCCAAAAATATTTCTTAAATGAATAACTGCTATTCTTAAAGCTTTTGAGCATTTTATCTTCTCCTGAGAACAAACTATACCCATCTGCACCTGCGATAGTAAACATTTATTGAATAACGAACAAATGAAAGAAAGTGTTATTGACACAGTGCTTTCACACACGAATTGATCAGAGAGCAATAGTACTGTGCTGAGCAGTCCACTGGCCACCTCAGGCTCCCTGAGTGTCCCCGAGACCAGATTATCAGCTTCATTCCAGGCAATCCTCTCTAAAACATTTCAACAGCTATTACTGAGTATAATACAGATTTGCCAAATGGTAACTTAGCCCACATAACTTTGTGTTAGGTTACTCTGTACACGGCAATAATGCCAGAAAAGGCAATCTGTATCATTTAAGGAACTTGAAATTTTTATCTATATTAATAAAAGAAAAAAGTTACCAAAGCAATGCAGCTATTTTTCTAGAGGATGAGGGAAAATGCCTCATTGAGGAATATAAAATTCTGAAGGGAACAGAAGCAAGATTTTACAAGACTATTTGAGATCATGTCAAGTACAAGAACAAAAGAACATAAACTAAGGCTCAGAAAGGGTCAGACCCTCAAGGAATTTAGGCAGAATTTTTTTAGACATAAAGAAGGAAGTTTATAGAGTAAAAAGCAGAGGGTTGAAGTGGGGAAAAGGCCGTTGTAAATATAGTTGAAGCTGTTAGACCAAAATTATTCCCGGAGCTATACTCAAATCACAGATCATGGCTTCTAGTTCCTCAGAACCAAGTGACTTGAGTAACGGACTCTCTCTGGGTGGTGTAATTTTATCTTCTTTTTGATTTCCTTTAAATCAGTCTAATTTAGCCACTTGTCAGGGCCTTAAAGTATGTAATCCAGACAACCCAGGCTCTCCAAGGTGACCATACAGAGTCCTGGTCTCACCGATGAGAAAACCAAGATGTGAAAATTAAACTGTTTGCCAGAGGATTGGTGGTGAGTCCCTGACTGGAAGACTGGAACTCAGAACTCTTATACCAACAAGGTGCTACTTATTGAATCAAACCATGGATTGGTGATTTTTCTTCTCCATTTCAGTAATGAAGCTATCCTGATGAAATTCCCACTGACTCTATCTACCATTATTATTGTTATGTACCTACCACATTGTTATTATTATGTATCTACCCTTTATTACAAAAGATGCTGATGATTGTCTATGTCATTTAGTTGACACTTAGTCTTGTTAACTGAGTGGTTTGGTCAATTTTATCATGTATCCAATGGGAAAAGACATCATTCCCAGAAGGCACTGGGACTTGAGCTAGCAGCAGTAGGAGGTGGAAGTCGGATAGGTGCAGAGAAGGAAAGGAGAGTGGAAGAGGGTCCTGAGAATGCACAGGTGGGGATACCACCTGTTCTCAGCACAGGCCTTACTTAAGGGAGGTGTCAGCAACCTCCTGGTGCCCAGCAGGTCAAGACTGGAAGCTGGCTCAGGGGAAAGTCAGCACTAAACCAGACCAAGTCCAAGTGACCACGGCTTGTAAGGAGCAGTCCAGATCAAACAAAGCCATTTAGGGCAAGTGACTGTCACAGAAAGTCATGGACATCAAGTAACATGGATCGAGGTGGCTGAAGTCAAAACAAGGGCAAGCACAGCCCATATACCTGTCCTACTCTGTAAAATGAAGAGATTGACACTAGCTCCTTCAAATGAACTTACAAAACAAAAATGAAATAATATATCAATCTATCAGATCACCAAAATTTTTTAAATATTTAATGCTTGTAAGAGTACTAGAAAACAAACATTCTTTTATTCATTGATGAGGATATAAGTTGGATAAACTTTCTGCAGACAAACACAACTAATTCATTTATTTAACAATTATTGGTTGAGCACCTATATATCCACTAGGCACACACCTTTAAAGACCTCTTGCCTTTTGTTCCCCCTCCCTTTCCCAGTGCTCTCCGGCTGCCCTCTGGCTCCCCAGAGCATCTCACCACTGGTGCCCCGCCCAGACCCGCCCTCTCTGGACAGCGGTCCAGGATGCAGACCTATCCTGCAGTCTTGTTTCCCTTTCAAAACAGACCTGTTTGGGGTTTCATTCTACCAGGGAAACAACATGTATTCAGCTCACTCCATCGAGTATAGTTAGTGACATCAAACATATGTTTAAATTGAGTGAATTCAACTACATACCCTCAAAAACAAAAATAAATATTTTTTCTTATCACCTTAATGTTGTATCACTTAGCAATTTGTAGAGTACTTTTAGGTACCTTGCCTCAATTGACTATTGCAACTCCATAAGGCAGCAGGATAAACGCGTCACCTTCAGCTTTATCAATAACACAATTGACAACCAGAGTTAAGAACTGACTAAGGCCATGGGGTTGGGAAAGGATGGACTATTGTGTGGCTGGAATGATAAGAAGTTAACTCTGGACACCCTGCAACACCGCATGGGCCAGGCTTAGGATATTCATCCAAGTCCCTGTGCAGCCCCCTGTAAGAGCCATCAGAACGGAGTCTCCCTATGGCACCAGAATCAGGAGGCCAAGGCCTGCTTTAAATAGCCGATGTCTTTCTCCTAAGAAACTATTTCTGGCTGATGTTGAATAGATTAGAATATTCCAGACTCACACCAGGACATGAGTCAGAATCCAAAATATTTCTTTTCAATTTCCATAATGTTTTTCTCCTTTCTAAAATCACTCACTTAAAGATCTGCCTGTTCCTATACCTTTCTTGGTTACTTTCCAAAGTACAAAAAATAATCAGACAAAAATTTATATGCTTGTTCTTTAAACTGCAACATGCTTGCACCCTACCGATTTCAGATCTCCAGTATATCTGTGTTTGTAAAGGCTTTATTCGTGGTCAAGGAGAGGTTAGATGGCATTTGGCTAGAGAGCCAAGAACATACAAATTCCATCTTCTCCATAGACACCCCAAGACAGAAAACACACAAGGAGAAATAACGAGTGAAAAAAATACCACCTCCTTCTCAGCCAGCTGTCAATATCTTAGATGAATCCTATTTCCTATACACTGTGTGGACCACAGGGAAATCCCACAAACCGTTACTCTATATTTATGTTCCAGGAGTAATAGCAACAACCTTGAATTTTATTCCTGGAAACCTTCCCTCTGTCAACCAGCCAACACATACCAAATCATATCTTCAGAGGCCACAAAAACTGAAATTCAACATATAAAGGGAACAAAATGAGGTTACCACGGAGCTACCATTACGCTCTGTCGGTGCCTCTCCATGCTGTCAGCAGCTTCAACCTACAACTGCAAAGCAATCAACAGAGTCAGCAGAGAGCAGAGAGAACTTGAAACACAAGATAGGAATGAGCACACATAATAGCAGATTTCCCTAATGAGATGGAAGGTCTGAGGGGTTAAACGCAAAGTCAGGCGTGCCAGGGAGACCCACAAACCCTGCAGCACCTCGGGGCTAGAGATGCCAGTCCAAGATTTAAACAGATGAAAGCGCCTCTTCTGTCCTTGAAAGGACAGATACACATAATAAAAAGAAATGTGATGCCTGCTTTTTAAATTTCTCTTTTCAGTCACTTCTCAGCCATCTATTTCCTAAATGTTACAGGAACTTAATGCTACAATAATTCAATATGCAGGAAAATGTAGTCAGCCCTGAATACCCAAGATCCAATAATTGAAGCATATACCACTGAGATTTTTAGTTATTGCTTTGAGTGTTCTTTTGTGGCTACTTTTCTATGGAGTCTGAAACTTTTCCAACCCCCATCTTACTAATTCCATGCATTAAAAATTGAAATGCATCCAAATTCCATTTCCAAAGAAACATGTTATAAAAAGGATGATTATTACATTAAAATCTGGAAGCACATAAACTGGAGCCTGAGATATTCAAATTATCCTTTTTTAAAACTGTGCAATAACATTTTTTCTATTTTCCCTCATATCCCATGGAATCACAATGCTAAAAAGCAAACCTAGAAAACTGGTTATATTTCTTAGGTTACTTTGAATAGAAGTCATTTTAAAGGCTCTCAGTGGAATGTCAGACTTAGGGAGGTCACCAACTGGTGTCCCATAACTGCATTGAATTTGGTTAGCCCAAGTTTTTTCACATGTCAAAAAAATTGCTGCTCATATTCAAAGATCAGGACATTTCTCAAAGGAAAAGCTGTATTCCTGGCTTTCCTTTCAAACCAGAAGCTCTGGCCGTGCTGTGCAGTATTCCCACGTGGCCAAAATCGGCCAGACTAGGAGAAGGGCTGCCCTCTGCAGACAGGCAGAGGACCCACTGCCACCACCACCTGGCCTCATCCCGCCCGGGCCTTGGAGACTTTTAAGTCTGTGACACCTGCTCCCAAACAATGGTTCTCACCTGAGGGCTTTGTCGGAATCATCTAGAGAGAACTCTTCACCCTACCTTCACCTCGATTCTAAATACATGCGTATACGGAGAAACACTGTCTTAAATGTCATCCTGTCCATCAGTAAAATAGAAAAAACATTACCTCTGTTTACCTAAATATATTAGTTTTTATTCCACTTCTATCACTGAGGCAAAAACAGATTCTATTATAAAGTGTCTGACAGTCAAAACCTTCCATCAATTTGCCTAATACATTTAAACAACCAATCAATATGGAGAAGAGGGAAATAGCTTTCAAGTTAATTCATTTTACCTTGATAAAACTGGCAAAGTGTCTTAGTCAAAATAGCCAAAGCAGTAGCTATCATCTGAGATAAAGTTTGACTTTTCGAGTTTTATCCCATGCTTTTCAGCCTTGCTGGGAAAATGGAGCTGGGGATATCATAGCCAAAGCAATTACTTCTGTGAGACTATCTATATTAAGCTGAGATCCTAATGTCTTAAAAACAGCCATCTGTGCAACAAAATCAGAAACAGTCCAAATCCCCAAGCCTGATCTAGGCTGCTCCCAGTGTGGACCACAGACCAGCAACATCAGCATCACGCGAGAGCTCGATGAGAATGCACATTCTCAGGCCCCGTCCCAGGCCTACTGAGTCAGAAACTCTGGCGGTGTAGTGCAGCAATCTCTGTCGCAACAAGCTGTCTTGGTGACTCTGAAATGTGCTAACACTTGAAAACCATGGGTAAGGCTTTCAGCAACTTGTGGAGAGCCTAAAACATGCAGACTCTCAGGCCTCACTCCCAAGTGCATTTCTAACAAATTCCAACATGATACTGCTACTGCTATGGACTCATGATTCGCAGCCATGGCTGCCCACTAGATCATCTGAAAATGATAAAAAGAGAGACACTATCGCCCAGGCCCCACCTCAGACAACTGAACTAGGAATCTATAGGGATAAGGCCACACCCTGGTATTTTTTTTAGAACCCCACCAGGTAATTCTAAGGTGCAGTCAAGTTGAGAACCACTGTTCTCAACACAACTAATCTCTATAGTCAATTTTAGCTCCCCCAACACATCGGTATACTCATTTGTCTCCTCTCTGAAAATGTTCTCAGACTGTATGTCCCAAGAGACAGCCAGGACCAATAATCTCAGCTGTTCTCATAAAATTTTCAAAGAGCAGCCTCCCATCAGCTGAACAGAAACTGTCCCCAACAGTTGTTTTGTGACCCGTGCTTGGGTCCACATTTGAAGATGGTGTTATCTGGGGATAACGACTGAGGGTCAATGTCAGCAAGTTCTTTCCACCAGTAGGTAGAGCCCATAGCCGTGAAAATCAGACACCCTCCCAAAGGCACATTCCATGGCAAAAACTCAATGTTTTGGCTGAGGAAAAGACACACAGATGTTCTAATATTCTCAACACCAATGCAATTTCCTTCCAAGAAGCTTCAACAACTCCAAAAGAGATTTGTTTAACCCATTAACTAAAGTCAGCAAGGGCGTCAGTACGGCAGTGGGGCTCAGAGACTGTCCACACCCCCGTAAAATCTCCTTGCATTCTGTTAGCACGGGAGCTGCTGGAGGAGGTGGCTTCTCACTGCACAAAAATACTTTCAGGACTTTCAAAAATTATGATGAGAAGAAATGTAGGTTGATGCCAATGTTTGCACAAAATATTTCTTAAAAGATTTCTAAAGAAATATTCCATAAACCCAATGGATCAAAATATCATCTGACTTGAGTTTTTTTCCCTGAAGAAACGTGTACTAGTGACAGCTCATCAAACAAGGGGAAGGAGTAAGACGAAAACAAAATGCATATTCATGTGTAATAACAGAGTAAAAAGACACTGTGGGAGAGAATATTGATAAACAAATATTTTCCTAGAGAAAGTGGTATGTATATTTTAGCTTCATAAAAATACACTTGAAAGAGGGAAGGAAAAAAACTAGATTTTTTCCACATGGGCTTTATTAAAACAACAAGAGACTTTGTGTCTTCCATCAAAGCACACCCAGGCCCTTTTGTCATGTCTGAGGAACTATTGATTCCTCTATTAAATTGTGCTATATGGAAAAATCTTGACAAGAGCAATATCATTTATTAGACTAACAAATATGTTAGTTGAACCAGCTTTGGAGACTTCTAAAATCCATTATATACAACCGCAGCTCTTTTTCAGAGACCGGGATGTATTACAGAGACCAATTCTCAGGACGCTGTATGACTAATTTACTCACATGTTCCAAGAGACCATTATTTCCTAGGAAGAGTAGAAAAATTATAACCTTCAACTTTGGGGGAAATCACCAACGGCTGATGTGTTTTTACTAAATATCTCAACAAGCTCATCCTAAATTCCCTACTATTTCCAGCCTCAGCATTTTTTGGCACTGAAATTTTTACAAGGGGTTGGGGGCAGAGGGAGAAAGAGACTGCAAAGAATAAAATTGACTAGATAATTTGAGTCACTTTTGAAGGAAAATAAGCAATGAATACCAGTAAGGTCATCAAACCCTCCACCTGGCGCTGCCTGTTCATACCTCATTTTTCCATACACCCAAATTAACCCCTCCCCCTGTTTCTCTTCCTTCTTTCATGTGAACAATGAGACCGTGGGGCCCTTTTGAGTCCTTGAATATGACATCCTATTGCTGGCCATATATAATATCCTCCAGGGCATGCGAGATATGCCAAACGCAGAGAACCGTAGCTCTAGAAACTGCTTCCAAGTTCCCCTTTTGCATGAGAGGAAGCTGAGACCCATGCTCTTCCCACTTGTCTCCCACATAAGCTCTCTTCATCTCTTTGCAAATGAGGTGAAAAAATCAGTCTCCATCTTAACTCGCAGACTGGGAGGCTTTTGTGGTGATCTGGAACAGTCACCTGGAGTCCTTGATACTGTTCGGGAGTAAAAGTGATCACTCCTTATGAAGAGTGAACTGTAAATGGTCGGTGCCTAAGCGTGGCGCACAGAATCTAACACACATTCTTCCAAATGCACAACCAGCTACCCTGAGCCATGTGCTGGGATCGGTGGGGTCCTCGAGAGGGCTGACTTCCGAAGGGAGAAGGGAATGTCTGGGGCTTCCTGGTGTCTTCCACGGTATTCCTAAGTCCCTTCAGTCTCTGAAACAGATGTTTGGGACATCAGGAGGATTTTGTCATAAGTCCTCAGTGAACCCAGAAGGAGGAAAATTCTGTTGCCTTTATCTGTATCCAGACAAGAAGCTCACTGTCAAGCAGACCAGAGAGTCGTGGCATCACTGTTGATCGGCACCTGCCTTGTGTGGAGTGGGAGGACACAGCACAGAAGCTGGAGTGAGGGGGCAGAGGAAGACAGAGGAAGCAGGGAGGGGGTGAAGGATGGGAGGGAGAGAAGAGGAAAGAAGAGAACGTATGTGAAAAAGAAGGAAGAACAGATTAGGAAAAGGGCTGAGTTATGAAAAAGATCTGTGGTAGAGGCTTCTCAGGCCCACCTACATCCTGTTCTCTTTGCTTTGTGGGACTTTCCAGGTCTACGGAGGAATGACCCTTCCCAGGCCTCAGGAGGGTCCACGTGACAGGTCCACACGACGAGTCCACAACAGATTAGGTAGAAGTGACATGGGCTGGAGTACTGAATACAAACACGAGCCCCTCGAGGGCCCCATCCTCAGCCTAAGGGGGAATGTCAGCTACAGGGGTGCAAGAAGCTCAGAGAAGCCTGGAATGCTGAGGCAACACATGGAAAACATTTGTCCTGGATTGTCACCCACACCTCCCGACAATTTTGCTTAAGTGAGAAATAAAATTCACTACATTAAGCCATACAACTTGAGAGATTATTAATTACTGCAGCATAACCCAGCATATTCTGGTTAAAGAGAAGAACAGAGAAAGAGTTGAGAGGAGAGAAAAAGAACTGAGAGAGAAAGAAGAGAAAAAAGGAGTGAGGAAAAGAGAGGGGGAGAATGGAAAGAGGAATGCGAGGGCTAAGTACAATGGCCCCTCAAGTAAACTGCTGGATTCCTTATTCGACTCCCTCTACAAGCACAGGGAAGACATGGGAAAATACGGCCAGAAATGATTCCCATGGGAGAAGTCAGGGCTCAAGGGTGGCAAGATTCCCACTTGTGATGTGTTTGCAGTTGTCTCCTTCCTGAGTCCTGTTTAATGGTTTAATGTAATGCACATATATCTGTTTATCAAACATTTATTGAGCACCAACTAAATGCCAGGCATGGTAGCACTAGGGATATGGAAGAGACCAAGACAGACATGGTCCCTGGCCCCACGAAGGTTATAAATTCTTTCCTTCCTTTTAAACTCTGAAGGGAACTCCATCCCAATATATCCACCTGGCAGAGGGACAAGAATGACTACAAACTCCAGCCACCAGGAAGAGAAGTTTGTGAAAAGAACTCCAGAAGCTGAACCGCTGGTTCCACCAGAAACAGCTACGAGACCATGGTGAGGAACCTGTGAGCTGTGGGGGTCATTTTCTTCACCTCTGATATATGAACTTAGACCTGCTGACCTCTACACCACTCTCAACTCTAATAATAGCGGTGATAATAGTACCAATAACAGCAGCAACATGTATGGAGTATTTACACCTGCCACGCACAGAGCCTGGATTACTGCATTTGATCTTTACATCAACACTTAAGGTTAGCAATAACATACCCATTTTGCAGATGAGTAAACTGAGGCCCCCCCAAAGTGAAGAAACCTGCCTGGGACCAAAGAGCTAGTAAGTGGTAGAGCCATGGTCTGGAGGGAAGTCTGACCAAATCCTGAGCCCACACCTTTCACCACTCTGCCATAACTGTCACCAGAACGTGTATCTATTACTGTGGTTGAAAGAAAATTAGACATGAAGACAAAGCAGGTGTGTTAACACTCTCTTTAAGATGTTAATACACCACCCACCCTCACCCCAGTAAAGAGTCCTAAAAGAGATAAAGTGCCAACTAAAAACAAAGTTTAAATATTACTTCCATTTCTTCTGAGAAATGAAGGACTTCTGGCTATATATCATTCTTGTTCTGTGTTGGTCTGGTTGGCTCGTTTAGTCCACAGAAAGGACAATTTGACTTTTCCCTGTAGGTATCACCCCACCTTTCTCAGCTCCTACGACTACTGAAATAACTCCCCTTCTGTCCACATCTGACCAGCGGGGTGACGGCCATCCTTGCACCACGCCCATTTGCAGCCACAGGGCCTTGCAGTCTTCAGGGCCAGACGTGTTTCACCTGAAACGCCTCCACCCAGCACTCTTTACTGCAGCAAGTGTTGGCGACTTGTGTCCCTGTCTGTCCTCAAAACGAACTAAGAATGTAAACCAACCAACAGTTACAGGCATTTTTCTCTAGGCTTGTAATGAAACTGCAGGCTAACCAGGTATTCAGTAAATCTTGGGTATCTAGCTTTTTAATTAAAAAGTTGTTTCAAAAAAGCACTTGAGTAGAAATTCTAAGTAACTGCCTGCCAACTTCAAATACCATGCCTAGGAATCCAACAACAAGGAGAATTATACACAGAGAAAACAAGTTTTGACTGCAGTCTTGGTGGGGGTGGGGAAGGCACCTTAAAACATGTAGACTGGCAATTGGCTGCATTATGATACAGCACGGCTGAATGACTTTATTCCGACCGAGAGACTCTGCCCTGTCAGAGAGTGCATGCACAGCCTCATGCCCATTCTGCTTGCCTGCACAGCGTATTTGGTGCAATGTCTAAAAACAATTTTAATCTGCTGTCGACATTTTTTAAACAGAAGATTTCACATAGAATTCAAATTTCAGACTTGTCTTGAAGTCAGAAGATCTGGCAAAACCCTTGAGCCTACATCCTCCCAGGGCTACAAGGAACAGGGCCTGAGCTCACTGATTCACCGTAGTCCCCACCACTCCCTAATACACACACACACAGGCCTGCTTGTCTGCTTAAGTAACCCCCTTTATCCTCAGGCCCTTGAGTCAGCCTGTTGAATGCTCATTGCTTGCTGACTAGAGAGCAAAGGAGACGTGGACAGGTTGCACATGGGGCTACACGGCTTTTTAAACCCCTGATCTGCTGTCTCATGTCTCCACTCGGCACTGCCACATTGGCCCTGGTAGAATATGGCTCACCAAGACACGGGTCTGAGCCCAGAGTCCCCCTCCTGACTGACACTGCTAGTTATCCACATGGAGCCCTCACTTCTAGTTCTATGATATATGTAAATCTATAGAAACAAAGCAGATTAGTGGGTGCCTGGGACAGAAGTTAAGAATGGAAACTGACTTCAAATGAATATGGGGGATCATTTGGAAGTGCTGGAAATGTCCTAAAATTGGATATTGGTGATGGTTACATTATCCTCTCCTATACATGCACTAAAAACATTGAATTATATACTTAAAACAGGTCAATTTTATGGTATGTAAATTATACCTCAATAAAACTGTCTTTAAAAAATAATTCTGACTGCTTTATAGAGAATAAACTCGAGGGGAGCAAGGTGAAGTGAGGCACCTACTTTAAAGGTTCATTTAACTACCCAGGTGAAAGTCGATGGGCACTGGGACCCTGATGGTGGCAGTGTAGGTGATGGGACATGACCAGGCACTTCTGCAGCAGAACAGACAGAATTGGCCAGTGTGAGAGAAGGGGAAGCAAGGGGAAACCAACGTGTGTGTTGGAAGAACAGAATTGCCATTTACCAAAACAAGGGAGACTGTGAAAGGAGCAGGTATGGCAGCGGGTGGGAAATGCAGGGAGCTCTGGTTCAGACCTGTGCCATTTGAGATGCCCACTACACAAGGAAGCTGGGAGACTGAGCAGGATGGACTGTGTAGGTTCAGGGCAGAGGCTGCTTTAGTGAAACTGGAATAAGCAGTGGGATTCCTTTGAACCAAGCCATTGAGCTAAGGTTTAACAAAATGCCTAGCACTCTCATTATGCAAGAAGCTACTGGTAAGATCCAATGAGCAAAACTCACACACACACACACACATTGTATACATATTATGTACACACATTTATCTTTGTTTATATTCATATATTTCAAAGTGTATGTACACTATCAGAAGTTAGGCAGCCACTTGGGGGTAATTTTGGAGGTAAAGAGCCCTGGATTAGGGGCTGAAGGAGGAATGTAGATAATAGCCCCAAAAAGGATATAATCCATTTCTTATGTTCTACTTTTAATGAAGAAATAACCTCCAATAACAATTTTATGACAGGATAGGGAGGCTTAAGTTTGTATAGTTGTTAAGCATCCCCAAATTAACTAAAACTGTCACTAAAATAAAACTCCGATTAGAACACTGAAAAAAAAAGAAATATAAAAATAAGGCAGGCAACAGTAAGATTTTTCTGCTGCTTTTTTCCCTGGCATCATGAAACTCGCCAATCTGAAGTGTGGGAGAGACGGTGCAGGGCACTGCGCCCGAGGCCGAGGCGCACTGATGGAGGACAGAGCCCCAGAAGGAAGGGGTTGACTTGCCCACAAGCACGTACTGTAATTGACTTAAAAACATTTCATGAAAGGTAGCTTCAGGAAAAGTATACTTCTGTCTTTCAGAGGAAAATAATAAATCAACTTTGTATACTCTGAAACATATCACAAGAAGATAGTATTGTGGCATCAAAAACTTTTCCTGTTATTAGAGTTTATAAAAAAAATAACAGTGAAAAGCAGTTTAGCTGCATCAGTCAAAATACTAAATGTGTGTATCTTTGAATTCAATGATACTGCTTCTAGAAATGTATATAATGAAGATATTTGGAAAAGTTGTCTACAAATACTATTCCTCATATTTTTGTTCTATTATTACTAATAATATAAATTGAAAGTAAATAAAATATCTATAAAGAATATTTTGGAATAACTTCAGGCATACCACACAATGAAATACTATACATCACAAAAAGAATGATATGATTCTATATTTACCAATATGAAAAGAAATCTCAGACACATGGTTGAATATAAAGGAAAAGAGATTAAAACAGGATCCAAATTTGAAAAAGCACTTTTAAAAAGAACATAGTACATAGTATTTGAAAACATAGAAAAGAATGAGAGTCTTTTGGGGGGAGCTCAGTGCAGAAAGGGAGGAATAATAAGGACATAATTTCATATGTACTAGAAGAATGCTCTCCACGTTGTTAATCATGGTTATCAGTAAATGTTAGGACTTCAGACAAGGTTTTTCAGGGGGTGTTTTTGCTTTTCTCTTATGGTTTTTCTGTTTTCTTTCAATTTTTTATTGTAAGTGCATAATTTTTATAATCAGAAAAACGTCAAAGCTAATTTCATTTTGAAATAAGTCTTTCTTTTACCTTATTCCCTTTTCATAAGGGAAAAAGAAATGTAAGCGGGGTTCTGACCCACCCACAGAAGCCTGTTCTGGTGCTGGGGGCACTGAGCTGGCACTGCCTGTGAGACAGACAGGAGGAGCCAGGGAATGAGAATGAGGTAAAGATGGAGACCTGGAAGGTGGGGTGGGGTGAGGGCCGAGAAACTGTAGTTTTTTCCCCTGGTTTCAGGTGACTGTTTTCCAGAAGACAGAAAAATAAGTTCCTGGCATTGGAAGACTTTTCTAGAATGGAAGGCATGGTGGGGGAAGATGGCAGGAACGTAGATTCCAGGGGGCAGTGCTGGGGCAAGCCGGTGAGGGCAGGTGGTGAGGGCAAGAATCCACCCTCCAGCTCCACTCACAGCCCAGCCCCAATTTATTATGAATTATCAATGAGAGAGCCCAGAAATAAAGCCATGTTTCTACAGTCAATTAATATATTCAACAAAGCAGGCGCAAGCATACAGCAGAGTAAAACCAGTCTCTTCAATAAATGGTGCAGACAACTGTACTTGAACAACAATAAAAATAAATAAATAAATAATTGGTGTTGGGAGAACTGGACTGGTACATGTAAAAAAAAATGAAACTAGACCACCAACTTATACTGTACACCAGAATAAATTCAAAATGCATAAAGGACTTAAATAGAAGTTGTGATACCATGTAAGTCCTAGTGGAAAACATAGGCAGTAAAATTTCAGACATTCCATGTAGCAGTATTTTTGCCCATGTATTTCCTAGGTCAAGGGAAATAAAGAAAAAAATAAGTGGGACTATATCATATTAAAAAGCACAGCTAAAGAAACTATCATCAAAATGAAAATGGAATTAACTGTATGGGAGAACATATTTGCCTCTGATACATCAGACAAGGGTTTAATCTCCAAAATACAGAACAAACTCATACAACTCAACACCAGGAAGACAAACAACCCAATTAAAAAATCGGGAAAGGACCTGAATAGACACTTCAGCAAGGAGGACATACAGATGGTCCATAGGCATATGAAAAAATGCTCATCATCACTAGCCATCAGAGAGATGCAAATTAAAACCACAATGAGATATCACCTCATACCTGTCAGAATAGTTATCATTAATAAATCAACAAATACCAAGTGCTGGCAAGGATGTAGAGAAAAGAGAACCCTAGTGCACTGTTGGTGGGAATGCAGACTGGTGCAACCACTGTGGAAAACAGTATGGAATTCCCTCAAAAAATTAAAATGGAACTGCCATACAGCCCAGTGATTCCAGTGCTGGGAATCTACCTTAAGAATTCTGAAACACTAAATAAAAAGAACTTATGCACCCCTATGTTCATAGCAATGTTATTTACAATAGCTAAGTGTTAGAAATAGCCCAAGTGCCCATTGGTAGGTGAGTGGATTTTAAAACTGTGGCACATTTACACGATGGAACACTATGCAGCAGAAGATAAAAAGGAACCCCTACCCTTCACAACAGCATGGATGAAACTGGAGAGTATTATGGTAAGTGAAATAAGCCAGTTGGCAAAAGACAAATGCCATAACATAACTGGAATCTAATGAACAAAATAAACTAACAAGAAAAATAGAACCAGAGACATGGACATGGAACAGACTGATAGCTGTAGGAGGCAGGCGGGGGCGGGGGGAGGTACGGGGGGAGAGGGCAAATGGTGGAAGGAAGGGAAGAGACTAGCCAAAGAACGTGTATGAATGTCGTATGGACATGGACAACAGAGAAGTTGACTGTGGATCCAAAGGGTGGGCTGGGTGGAGGGGGGCAAAAGGGGAAAAAAGTGGGACAACTGTGATAAAATAAATAATTTTTTTTAAAAAGGGAGTTATCAATGACTCCTTAGTAGCAACTGCTGATTTAGCTCAGCAGGAACAATGAATTCCTCGGCTCCGTAGCTCAATGCCCCAGGAGTACCTGCTTCCTCTCATATAGACACAGAAGGGCCTTTTTCATTGTTGGTGGTTTATGGTTTCTTCATTTCCTGTTGTAATAGGGAAGGATTCAGAAATAACAGCCAGCCTTTGATTCCTGCCTTCTGAATACTGAAGCACAGGCAAACTAGGAGAGTGTAGGCATTTCTTCTAACTAGGAACTCCTCGACATTCCCTGTTAAAGAAACTTTGCCAAATTGACCTTATCATAGACATCACAAAACCTGTGTGTCCAGGCCCTTGAGTGGCCTCTGAGAGAGCCCCAGGCTCTTTCAGAGCAGGTACTCCTGGGGCATTTTTTTCTACAATCCCACTCAGGTCCTCCCTCCCTGCCCAAAGAGAAAAGCATTTTTTTTTTGTTATACTAATTCCACTAATATTTTGTGGTGTAAGTCCCTCCCTCTATTTGACCATCTGCCCCCATTAAAATAGAGAAAAACTCCAGGTTCCTCTTTCGGGGTTTTATAATGGAAGGAAAGGCCTTTTGAAGCCACTGATGTGCCCTCAGGGAAATTTTCATAGTGAACAGTAAAAGAGTAGGCAGTTCTAGCCCAGAGATGAGGCTCCAGCAAATCAGGCCTTTTGCACAATCAAAAATGGGTATCATCTTTATGCTCCACTTTTCTGGAAGGAAAGGGAAGAAAATCCTGTGCCAGCTTCTGGGGTCCTATTGTTAAAGCTTGGTAAGGGCCCCCGCCTTGATGAAGAGCCCTGGGCAGAGGGCACAGCTCAGGCGCACACTGGTCCCATGAGGCCTACTCCATACGTGAGTTTTTCTGCCCAGGCTTGCAGGAGCCTTGTGTCTGGGCCGCTGATTCCTAAGAAAGGTAGATACTAACAGGGAGGGCCGTAACCATCCCTGAAAAGCATTTCAAACTGTGTTACAAGCTAGCTGCCAGAGAGAGGGCCCCTACTTTGCTTTCTACATGGTTCTTAAGTCTCTTCAAAGCACTCAATTAAAAAATGTGGCTTCTATAAAACTCAGAGCAGACTATTATCGAGCAAACAGCTGCCATATGATTAGAAGCACAGGAAATGTTCAGAGGAAGGGATGCTTGGTGCTATTAATTTCTTCCTTTGTGTTCCAAGTACCGTTCCCAGAAAATGGGGCAAGGTAATAGTTTGTGCTCTTCTTTTTATTTTCAAAAATACAGTTATAAAATAAATACATATTCACTGTAGAGAATGTTTGAATATGCAAAAAATTATAAGGAAAAAATCAGATTTACTCATAACCCCAGCACTCAGATGTAGCAACTCTTTTGGTGTTTTACGATACGTTTTGGTACCACATTTCTTCTACTTTGTAAAAACATAATTAAGATCATATTTTACATATAAACTTGAAATCTGGGGATTTTTTCTTTTGCTTAACATTGGTTCATAGCCATTTCCCATGTTATTTTATAAAATCCTTATTAACATATAATTTTAGTAGCTGGATATGGATGTGACACAATTAGCTAGCAATTTCCCAATAAGTAAATCTGTGAAAAACATCTCTAAGTCTCTCTGTCAACAGTTCAGGTTGTCCCTTGGAGATAGCTTTCTACATGTTGGATCTCAGGTGAAAGGTGAACTCAGTAGTAAAAGGACAGTGTAGCGGTGGTCTTGATTTAAACTTTCACCATGCTCTTTCACTGTGTTTTACCTTTAACTATACATTACCAAAATATTAATATATTAGCAAGGAAATGACTCAATAGCTTTTAACTCTTATAAGGCCTTTCTGAGTTATAAAATTGATTTAAAAAAAAATCCTAACCTTAGAAAAAGAAACACTTCAAAATGTTAACTGTGCTTGTCCTTAGCAGAAGTTTAATTTTCTTCCTACTTTTAGTTTTACTGCAATTGCCTAATTGTCTATAATGTGTGTAATACCACATTTATAATGTTTCACAGAACATTTTTTTAATTTCTAATGTGTGCTTTTCTCTTTTCCATTTCTAGAATAAGCTACTATAGATTATAAGCATTTTTATTCATCTGCCTGCTTATTCAAGCCCATAACTGATAAAGAAGGTTGAATTCAAGACTTTCATTTTTTTTTTTCCAGAAAATGCCTTGTGAATGATTTAATGGGATTCAAGCAAGGAAAACTGAAGTTATTTATAAAAACATGGAATAATTTCTTTTGTTCCACTTGTATGATTTGAATGAGTTAAAGACTATTATCTTTGTCAGTTGGGGTATTATAACAGAATATGATAGGCTGGGTGATTTATAAAAACCCCAAATTTATTCCTCACCATTCTGTAGGCTAAAGTCTAAGATCAAGCTACCAGCATGGGCAAGTTGTAGTGAGAACTCTCTTCTGGGTTGTAGACTGCTGACTTCTCACCATGTCCTCACATGGTAGAGAGCAGAGAGAGGAAGCAAGCTGTCTCCTGGCCTTTACAAAAACACAAATCCCACTCATAAGGTCTCCACCCTCACAACCTTATCTAATCCTATTACTTCCCTGAGGCCCTAGTTCTTAGTATCATCACATTGATAGACAAAATTTATACATATGAATTGAGGGTGGGGGCACAAATATTTGGTTCATAAAAGCTACAAACAACAATGCTCATCTTTCCTCAAGATACACAAGGTACGGTAGGTGTGCACACACAGGCATGCACATGCGCATACGGGTTCATTGAACACTTAGTTTTTTCCCACCTCCCCTGAAATGGGCAAGCGAACACTTAGGGAAGCAATAAAAAAAAGCAAGTTGGATAAATGAACAGTCCCTAATCCCTCATCCAAAGCAGGGACCCTGTGTACACAACTTCCGCCTTCCAATCACAACCAATCACAACAAATAAATAAGTTATTTATTTATTTGTTTATTTTTGTTTTTAAAGGCTTAGACAGCAAACATGTTCTGTTCCTTTCTCACAGAAATCTGTAACTCTGAAATAGGGTATAAGTTATTTGGAAATGATGGGTTAATTTAAAAATAATCTTTGGCTAGTTTGCATCATGCAACTTCCACACCAGAATCATGCCACCCATGGAAAAGGACATCATTTGTTGCCAAGAGAACCCCTTCTTGATTTGAAAAGATGAAATTAAACAATGTTCAAAGAATATATTAAGATATTCATTACAGTCATCATTATTATTATTATAAATAACAAAAATAGCATCATAGAATTTTACAAACTCTCATGCACAAAAAAAAGGGGAGGAAGGAAAAAGATAAAGAAAACTAGAAGACACCAAAAAATTCTGTGGAAGAAATTAGATATTGAAAGACAAATACCATATGATCTCACCTGTAAGAGGAGCCTAATGAATAAAAAGAAACTAACAAGCAAAGGAGAACCAGAGGCATGGAAACAGGGAACAGACTGACAGTGACCAGAAGGAGGGAGGGTAAGGGTGGAAAGAAGGGGGAGGAGCTAGTTAGAGAACATGTGTGAATGGCCCACGGACATGGACGATGGTGTGGGGATTGACTGTGGAGGGGGCAGACTGGGTGGAGAAGGGCAAAGAGGGAAAAATTGGGACAACTGTAATAGAACAACAATTAAATATTTTTAAAAAGAAAAATAGGAGAAAAAGCAATTAGAACAGGAAATATAGAGAAGAAATCATGTGTCACATTATTATTTTTAATATTTCTCCATGAGCAGCTACAATGTGTAAAAGTCTTCAATGCCTGAAGTTGCAGA